>NC_058519.1:360543973-361227723 GCF_904849725.1 Hordeum vulgare subsp. vulgare
GAATTTGATGCTCCACGCTTAAAAAGCCTTCCTCATGAAGCTAATGATTCCACTCCTGAATGTTCAAATGCTTCTAAAAATGCAATATATTCAATTGTATCTGTGGTATCTAACCCCTCATTTGTGGAAACCACTGCTATTATGGATGACAATGATAGGTTGAAGACACTGTTTGAGACAGGTATGTACAAAAGTCTAAAGTGACATCAGATTTTATGTGATGTCCTCAAGAAGACAATCTTGAACAAAAACCCTAGTAAAGAGGGTGTTCGCTTCAAAAGAGACATCAATGCTGCAAAGGGCCCCTTAGTTGATCCATCCCCATTATCTAGCTTTACCTGTGCTAATCCTATCATCATTGATGAATCCTTTGATTCCAACTATAAATTGTTTTCAAATGCCAAAATGGTGAAGTATATGCTAGGTTCATTGACACTAACTGCAGGAATGGTTCACCCATGAAGAAGATCTAGGTTCCCGAATGTCTTCTTGAGAAGCTTCGTGTGAATGTCATGACGACATCTCTTAAGAAGAAGACATTGCCCAGATCAATGTCTTCGAGAAGACAAAGGTCTTCATATGATCACACTAACAATTATGTTTCGCAGGTAAGGACTCAAAATACTCGTGAATATCAGCACTATGGCATGAAACGTTATGTTCACCCATCTAAGAACTTTTATGTATATTCATTGAGTATTCTAACCCTCCTGTTAAACGTGCTATTAGGGCTACATTGCCTAAATTCTCTGATGCTGACTTACATCTCATCGCTTCTAAGCCACCCCTCACGATGTGAGTGGTTAAGAAGAACTAATATCTTCATGCAGCATCGGGTCTCTAGAGAAAATGAAGGCTAACTCCAATACTATCTCTAGAGACCCGAAAACACTCGTGTTTTGATGCAAGAAAACTTATGAAAATGGTGTTACCATTTATATCGTCCAGTGTTACTGTTTCTATCACTGCAATACCTTCATCAATGCATGATTTTGCTGCATGCCTTGGTGAACAAGACTAATTCTCAATGCAGGAAGAATAATCTAGTCCAACCGAATGGATCATGGATAGTGGATGCACTAGTCACATGACTCGTGACCGAAGCCTATTGATGGATCAACTCTTTGACCTCCAACCAAAGATCACAATATCTTTATCGACAAAAGCAGTAGCAAGGTGCTGGGACTAGGTAGAGTTGCTATATCAATGTATAGGCACATGTTGAATCCCTTGGATATAACTTAATGTCTGTCTCAATGCTATGTGATCTTGACATGCTTGTCATCTTTGGCAAATTTTTATGCATTGTACTAATGGCCTCTGACAGAACCAAAGTGTTAGAGCATATTTCTCCATATGTGGTTTTGGTAATTGATGACAATTCCTATGGACTAATGGTTGCCTTAAGTTATATATATAGGATTTGTCCATAGGCACTTCTTGAAGTCCATATGTTGGGTTCAAGGAGTTTATATGATGACCAAGGTGGTATTCAAGGTATTATCCAAAGAATGGTCATAGAGACATAAGGTTGATCAAGATCGTCAGACAAAGAGTAAATCAAGATGATCAACACACAAAGCGTACAAGATGTACCGAGAGGGATCAAGTGATCCCATGGTATGGTAAGCATTCTCCATTACGCATTTGTTTACTAACCCATGGTCTTCGTGAGAGTTCTATGTGGGGTTAGGTATGTTTCCATGGGCTTGCATCAAGAGGAAGATCTCATTCAACCCATGGAGGATGACGTCAAGTGGTGGAGGATAGTGGTAATGGACTTGTGAAGATATGTGATACGTCTTCGTCGTATCTACAATTTTTGATTGTTTCATGCCAATATTCTACAACTTTCATATACGTTTGGCAACTTTTTATACTATTTTTGGGACTAACATATTGATCCAGTGCCCAGTGCCAGTTCCTGTTTGTTGCATGTTTTTTTTCGCAGAATATCCATACCAAACGAAGTCCAAACGTAATAAAAACTTACGGGGATTTTTTTGGAATATTTATGATTTTTGGGAAGAAGAATCAACGCGAGGCGATGCACGGAGTGACCACAAGCCCTGTCGCCGCGGCCAGGGGGTGGGCCCGCGGCAGGCAGGCTTCTGGCCACTCCTTAAGGCGGTTGGCGCCCTTCTTTCACCTCAAGAAAGATAATATCCGAAATAAAATCATGTTAAAATTTCAGCCCAATCGGAGTTACGGATCTCCGAGAATTTAAGAAACGGTGAAACGCAGAATCTGGGAGCGCACAAACAGAAGGACATAGAGAGAGATCCAATCTCGGAGGGGCTCTCGCCCCTGCGCCAGCATGGAGACCATGGACCAGAGGGGAAACCCTTCTCCCATCTAGGGAGGAGGTCAAGTAAGAAGAAGAAGGGGGGGGCTCTCTCCCCCTCTCTCCCGGCGGCGCCGGAACGCCGCCCGGGATATCATCGTGTGACGGCAATCTACACCAACACCTCCATCATCTTCACCAACATCTCCATCACCTTCCCCCATCTATATTCAGCGGCCCACTCTCCCGCAACCCGTTGTACCCTCTACTTGAACATGGTGCTTTATGCTAAATATTATTATCCAATGATGGGTTGCTATCCTATGATGTCTGAGTAGATTATCGTTGTCCTATCGGTGATTGATGAATTGCTATGGTTGGTTTAATTTGCTTGTGGTTATGTTGTTGTCCTTTGGTGCCCATCATATGATCACGCGCGTGGATCACACCATAGGGTTAGTTGTATGTTGATAGGACTATGTATTGGCAGGCTAGAGTGACAGAAGCTTCAGACCTAGCATAGAAATTGGTGCATATGGGATTGAAGGGGGACCAATATATCTTATTGCTATGGTTGGGTTTTACCTTAATGAACGTTAGTAGTTGCGGACGCTTGCTAATAGTTCCAATCATAAGGGCATAGAATTCCAAGTAAGGTATGACATGCTAGCAGAGGCCTCTCCCACGTAATACTTGCTATCGATCTAGTAACGTAGTCAATTGCTTAGGGACAATTCCGCAACTCCTACCACCAGTTTTCCACACTCGTTAGACACTCGTATTTGTTTCTTTTTCTAACCAGCCCCTAGTTTTATTTACGTGTTCTTTACTTTCTTGCAGGCCTATCCTATCACTCCTACAAATTACTTCTAGTTTCATACTTGTTCTAGGTAAAGCGAACGTAAAGTGTACGTAGAGTTGTATCGGTGGTCGATAGAACTTGAGGGAATATTTGTCCTGCCTTTAGCTCCTCGTTGGGTTCGACACTCTTACTTATCGAGAAAGGCTACAATTGATCCCCTATACTTGTGGGTTATCAAGACCTTTTTCTGGCGCCGTTGCCGGGGAGAGATAGCGTGGGATGAATATCCTCGTGTGTGCTTGTTTGCTTTATCACTAAGTAGATTTATTTGCTGTTCTAAGATGTTCTCTATCTTTAGTTATGGATATGGAACACGAAATACCAAAAATATTATATGTACTTGCTACTCATGGAGATGGGGAACCTCCTAAAACCCTCGAGGCTCGTTACGTGGAAAATATTATATACTTCTTTAATAATCCTGAGAAAGCCCCATTCAATTATATAATGGGATACACGTTGGAACAACGTGAATACTTTAGGGATTATCGCTTGACTCAAAAAGGGAAACTTTTATGGGATCAAATCCATTTGTTGAAATGGTATGCTTGGGAACTATGCAAGAGACATGGTGTTACTTGTTGCTCTAGGATGAAGGCTCCACACCTTCCCTTTTCTTGTGAGTTTAATGATCATAGAACCTTGGCTTCTTATGCTAATGGTATATATGATTACTATGATGTGGATCAAATAGAAGAGTTTCTTGCTTTTATGGGTGCTTATGAAATTGAGGCTTTGTTTAAAAGGTGTGATGATAATGATGATGCTCCTTACCGATCTGAAAATTTGGCTATGCTTCGTTATTGTTATACTAATTATGAATATAATGCCCATACTGAATGATTTAAAGAGAAATTCTATGCTGCCCAAGAAGAGACTATTATTTTGCAGGTAACTATGGAAGAAGAAAATGCTAAAATTGTGAGCTCATTAGATGAAAAAGATGACGAGGAGAGCGAAGAACAAAAGGAGGAAGAACGGACTAGCTACCTGTGTCCACCTTCTAATGAGAGTAACTCTTCTACTCATACATTATTAATTTCCCTTCATTCTTACCGAAGGATGAATGTTATGATCCCTTGAATTCGTTTGAAATATCCCTTTTTGATGAACTTGATGCTTGCTATGCTTGTGGCCATGATGCCAATATGAATGATGCTTATGAAGATGAGCTAGCTATAGTTCCTTATGTTACACATGATGATTTTGATGAATATAATATGCATGTGCTTGCTGCTCCTACTTGCAATTATTATGAGAGAGGAACTACATCTCCACCTCTCTATGTTTCCAATACGATAAAATTGCAACAAACTGCTTATGCTATGTATTGGCCTTTACTTGATGTGCATGAATTGTTCTTTTATGACATGCCAATGCATAGGAAGAGAGTTAGATTTTGTCATTGCATGATATATGTTACCTTGTGCTCACTACTAAGTTTCAAATCATTGCTAATTAAAATTGGCTTTGATATACCTTGGGATCCGGGTGGATCCATTACTTGAGCACTTTATGCCTAGCTTAATGGCTTTAAAGAAAGCGCTGCCTGGGAGACAACCTGGAAGTTTTAGAGAGTCTTTTATTTCTGTTGAGTGCTTTTATTTAGTTTAAAAACCAAAAATATACAGGGGAACTTAAAACTTTTTCAAAAAGAGAAGTGACTGAAAGGTGATGCATTGTGGAAGTGAGCGTCGACCTTGAACACTTGTGTTCATGCTTATGGAAACAATGTAGAATTTTTCATGGAAGTTTCTCACAAAAATAATTATCCCCTTGTACAATTCCTTTGTATTTTAAAAATAATGTGCCAAGCAAAGCCTTTACGATTAGTTTGGGTGATAGTTGTTTCATCACGCTGAGAAAAGACAGAAACTTTCTGCTCACGAAATTAATTTTCATTTTTATTATGGAAGAGATTTTGAGTTGATTCTTTTTTCTGCGGATTTATATGCAAATTTTCCAGAACTTCATAATTTTTCAGATGTTTTGAGATATCAGAAGTATACGAAATATACAGATTGCTACAGACTGTTCTATTTTGACAGATTCTGTTTTCTATGCATTGTTCTCTTATTTTGATGAATCTATGGGTAGTATCGGGGGATATGAACCATGGTGAAGTTGCATTACAGTATATATAATGCTAATATGAATTTAGAATGAGTTCACGACAGTACTTGAAGTGGTTATTTATTTTATTATACTAACGGATCTCACGAAGTTTTGTTGAGTTTTGTGTGATAGAAGTTTTCAAGTTTTGGGTGAGAGCAGGATGGATGAAAGAATAAGGAGAGGCAACAGCCTAAGCTTGGGGATGCCCGAGGCACCCCAAGGTAATATTCAAGGAAGACTCAAGCGTCTAAGCTTGGGGATGTCCCGGAAGGCATCCCCTCTTTCGTCTGCAATCTATCGGTAATTTTACTCGGAGCTATATTTTAATTCGTCACATGATATGTGCAAATGCTTGGAGCGTCTTTTGTGTTTATTTTTCCTTTTTATTTTATGCACCATGCTGGTATGAGATAGTCCTTGGTTGGCTTTATAGAATGCTCCATGTGCTTCACTTATATCATTTGAAGTTTGGATTGCATGTTTCCCTACACATAGAAAACCGCCATTTGTAGAATGCTCATTTGCTTCACTTATATTTGTTAGAGCGGGGCATATATTTTGTAGAAAGAATTAAACTCTCATGCTTCACTTATACCTATTTAGAGAGTTAACAGGAGTTGGCCATTCACATGGTTAGTCATAAAATCCTACATAAAACTTGGAGATCACTGAATATGATATGTTTGATTCCTTGCAATAGTTTTGCGACATGAATATGTGATATTAGAGTCATGTTAGTGAGTAATTGTGTATTCGTAGAAATACTTGTGTTAAGGTTTGTGATTCCCGTAGCATGCACGTATGGTGAACCATTATGTGATGAAGTCGGAGCATGATTTATTTATTGATTGTCATCCTTTGTGTGGAGGTCGGGATCGCGCGATGGTTAACTCCTACCAACCTTTCCCCTAGGAGCATGCGTGTAGTACCTTGTTTCGATGACTAACAGACTTTTGCAATAAGTATGTGAGTTCTTTATGAATAATGTTGAGTCCATGGATTATACGCACTCTCACCCTTCCACCATTGCTAGCCTCTCTAGTACCGCGCAACTTTCGCCGGTGCATTACACCCACCATATAGCCTTCCTCAAAACAGCCACCATACCTACCTATTATGGCATTTTCATAGCCATTCTGATATATATTGCCATGCAACTACCACCGTTCCGTCTCATGACATATGCCACCACTTCCATATTGCCATTGCATGATCGTAAGATAGCTAGCATGATGTTTCCATGGCTTGTCCATTTTTTGATGTCATTGCTATGCTAAATCATTGTCACGGTACACTACCGAAGGCATTTCATATAGAGTCACCATTGCTCTAAGTATTGAGTTGTAAGTGTGATGATCATCATTAATAGAGCATTGTCCCATGTAAGGAAATAAAAGAGGCCAGCGAAGCCCATTTATAAAAAAAGAGGCCAAAGATGCCCACCAAAATAAAAAAATAAAAATAAAAAAAAGAGGCCAAAGAGCCCACAAAAAAATGAGAGAAAAGAGAGAAGGGTCAATTGCTACTATCCTCTTTTCACACTTGTGCTTAAAATAGCACTATGATCTTCATGACAGAGAGTCTCCTATGTTGTCACTTCCATATACTAGTGGGAAATTTTCATTACATAACTTGGCTTGTATATTCCAATGATGGGCTTCCTGAAAATTGCCCTAGGTCGTCGTCAGCAAGCAAGTTGGGTGCACACCCACTAGTTTCTTTTGTGAGCTTTCATACACTTATAAGCTCTAGTGCATCCGCTGCATGGCAATCCCTACTCACTCACATTGATATCTATTGATGGGCATCTCCATAGCCCGTTGATACACCTAGTTGATGTGAGACTATCTCCTCCTTTTTGTATTCTCCACAACCACCATATTCTATTCCACCTATAGTGCTATGTCCATGGCTCACGCTCATGTATTGCGTGAAAGTTGAAAAAGTTTGAGAACACTAAAGTATGAAACAATTGCTTGGCTAAAACCGGGGTTGTGCATGATTTAAATACGTTGTGTGGGGAAGATGGAGCATAGCCAGACTATATGATTTTGTAAGGATAACTTTCTTTGGCCATGATATTTTGAGAAGACATGATTGCTTTGTTAGTATGCTTGAAATATTATTGTCTTTATGTCAAATGATAGACTATTGCTTCGAATCACTCGTGTTTTAGTATTAATGCCACGATTAGATTATATGATCAAGATTATGCTAGGTAGCATTCCACATCAAAAATTATATTTTTTATCATTTACCTACTTGAGGACGAGCAGGAATTAAGCTTGGGGATGCTGATACATGTCCGTCGCATCTATAATTTTTTATTGTTTCATGCCAATATTCTACAACTTTCATATACTTTTGGCAACTTTTTATACTATTTTTGGGACTAACATATTGATCGACTGCCCAGTGCCAGTTCCTGATTGTTGCATGTTTTTTGTTTCGCAGAATATCCATACCAAACGAAGTCCAAACGTAATAAAAACTTACGTGGATTTTTTTTTGAATGTTTATGATTTTTGGGAAGAAGAATCAACGCGAGGCGATGCACGTAGTGCCCACAAGCCGTTTCGCAGCGGCCAGGTGGTTGGCCCGCGGCAGGCAGGCCTGTGGCCACTCCTTAAGGCCGTTGGTGCCCTTCTTTCTCCGCAAGAAAGATAATATCCGGAAGAAAATCATGTTAAAATTTCAGCCCAATCGGAGTTACGGATCTCCAGAATTTAAGAAACGGTGAAACGCAGAATTTGGGAGCGCAGAAACAGAAGGACATAGAGAGAGAGATCCGATCTCGGAGGGGCTCTCGCCCCTGTGCCGCCATGGAGACCATGGAACAGAGGGGAAACCCTTCTCCCATCTAGGGAGGAGGTCAAGGAAGAAGAAGAAGGAGGGGAGCTCTCTCCCCCTCTCTCTCGGCGGCGCCGGAACGCCGCCCGGGACATCATCGTGTGACGGCGATCTACACCAACACCTCCGTCATCTTCACCAACATCTCCATCACCTTCCCCCATCTATATTCAGCGGTCCACTCTCCCGCAACCCGCTGTACCCTCTACTTGAACATGGTGCTTTATGCTACACATTATTATCCATTGATGTGTTGCTATCCTATGATGTCTGAGTAGATTATCGTTGTCCTATCGGTGATTGATGAATTGCTATGGTTGGTTTAATTTGCTTGTGGTTATGTTGTTGTCCTTTGGTGCCCATCATATGATTGCGCGCGTGGATCACACCATAGGGTTAGTTGTATGTTGATAGGACTATGTATTGGCAGGCTAGAGTGACAGAAGCTTCAGACCTAGCATAGAAATTGATGCATATGGGATTGAAGGGGGACCAATATATCTTATTGCTATGGTTGGGTTTTACCTTAATGAACGTTTGTAGTTGCGTACGCTTTCTAATAGTTCCAGTCATAAGTGCATAGAATTCCAAGTAAGGGATGACATGCTCGCAGAGGCCTCTCCCACATAATACTTGCTATCGATCTAGTAACGTAGTCAATTGCTTAGGGACAATTCCGAAACTTCTACCACCACTTTTCCACACTCGTTAGACACTCGTATTTGTTTCTTTTTCTAACCAGCCCCTAGTTTTATTTACGTGTTCTTTACTTTCTTGCAAGCCTATCCTATCACTCCTACAAAGTACTTCTAGTTTCATACTTGTTCTAGGTAAAGCGAACGTAAAGTGTGCGTAGAGTTGTATCGGTGGTCGATAGAACTTGAGGGAATATTTGTCGTGCCTTTAGCTCCTCGTTGGGTTCGACACTCTTACTTCTCGAGAAAGGCTACAATTGATCCCCTATACTTGTGGGTTATCAATATGCTGAAGAGCGGCTCACCCATAGTGTGTATGGGGGAGCAATCAACTAGTCTTCATCAAGCCAACGCAATCAAGAAAGGTGGTCCATCTTGAGGAAGCCAAGATCATCGTCATCTAGCTCAAGAGGACGAGGTGCAAGGTATAGGTTTGCCCTTGATAGGTTTTCTGTTTTAGGATAGATTGTCGTACTGTCAAGGGGGGCTCTCAAGTGAGTAGCTTGATCGTATCGTTCGTTGAGAGCTCAAACCATTTGCATCCTTGCATCATACTCCTTGGTTCTTGTTTGGTTTTTCTATTTGTGAGTTTAAGAGCTTATGGTCATCTTCATGACATGCTCGTGTTCATCGAAAACGGAGTCCATATGCATCTTCTATGATGTTTTCGATGTTGGGAGTTTTCACCGGTCTTATTCGAAGAAGGGTTCTCACCATTTTCTTATGGGACTTTCGTGTCACGCCCAAGATGCGACCCTATCCTCAATTTGGCACGAGGGCCTCGTCAGGGATAGAAGCGCATCTCGTCGTGTCGCAAGAATGGATATCGTTACAAGTACATGTACTGAAAAGAAGAGATATATGGAATTGGCTTACACTCGCCACAAGCTACATCAGAGTCACATCAGTACATTACATAATCATCAAGAGTAAGAGCAGGTCCGACTACGGACGAAAATAAATGACAAAAGAAGAACGACGTCCATCCTTGCTAACCCAGGCTGCCGGCCTGGAACCCATCCTAGATCGATGAAGAAGAAGAAGAAGGAACTCCAAATGAACAATCAACACGCTCGCGTCAAGTAACCTTTACCTGTACCTGCAGCTGGTGTTGTAGTATCTGTGAGCCACAGGGGACTCAGCAATCTCATTTTCAAAGGTATCGAGACTAGCAAAGCTTAATGGGTGAGGTGTGGTTAAGTGGTGAGGTTGCAGCAGCGGCTAAGCATATATTTGGTGGCTAACTTACGAATACTAGAAATAAGAGGGGGAAGACCTACACATAGCGGACGGGACTACTGATGATCAACTGAATGATCCTGAACACCTACCTACGTCAGACATAACCCCACCGTGTCCTCGATCGGAGAAGAAGCTCACGAAAGAGACAGTCACGGTTACACACACAGTTGGCAAGTTTTAATTAAGTTAACTTCAAGTTATCTAGAACCAGTGTTAAACAAAGTTTCCACGTTGCCACATAACCGCGGGCACGGCTTTCCGAAAGATTTAACCCTGCAGGGGTGCTCCAACTAGTCCATCACAAATTACCACAAGCCGCATAGAAATCCTCAATCACGAAGCTCGCGATCTCGTCGAATTCCCTAGTGGAAAACCTCAACTCTGAGATTACCCAAAGCATCACCGGAATCCCGATGCACAAGATATCTCGTCAAAGGTAAAACTAATCCAGCAAGGCTGCCCGGCGTGTCGACGATCCCGATAGGAGCCGCGTATCTCGTTCTCAGGACACGACGGATAAGCACGGCGTACGGTGGCCTGATAGAAATCTCCCGAGTTGCCCCGGGTTGGCCCCACAAACGGCTCTAGATTTGGACCAGCACCAACAGCACTGGCCCCCCTGTATTATGTAGAATTACTCCTCGGGTAGCGCTAACTCCCTATGCATTTCAATTTTATCAAGTTATTATGTTGGGAAAATAGTACCAATGTTGGGCCTTGCCAGACCAGTTTTAATCTAAAACGAATTATCAAGGGGGTCCCCATAACAACCCCGATCGTGTTAGGAGCGCTCGATTATGGAACATAACACCGGTAGCCGAAACTAAGGGGGCAAAGGTGGAACAAAACACCAGGCTAGAAAGGCCGAGCCTTCCACCTTTTACCAAGTATATAGGTGCATTAAATTAAATAGCATTTAATATGGCGATATGACAAGGAACCCATGTTTTCACATGGAAGAAACTGCACCTGCAACTAGTAACACTATCAACAGGGTTAAGCAAGCAGTAACATAACTAATCAGTGGTTTGCTAGGTCGAACAGGTTGAAGGTTTCATGGCATTGTTGAGAGGCTGATATTTAACATGTGGTAGGCAACGAGACATAACGATAGAGACGGTAAAACTAGCATGGCAATGATAGTAATGGTATCTGGGGAAATGATCATCTTGCCTCAGATCCCGCTTGGAAGAAGAATGTCCCCGTGAAGCAGACGAACCGATGTAGTCGAACGGGTCCTCACAATCCGGCACGCTGCGGAACTCTATCGAGACGAAGCAAACCGGAAACACAAATCAACACACGGAATTCACCACACGATGCACAACACAAATGATGCATGCGCAGTTGAACACATGCAAGTCACGGCATGACAATTCACACAATCAAACACTACACGTTAAGTGGAGTTCAATATGCAACGAGTTGCATATTGATGAAACTCCACATATGACTTATTTAGTTCACTCCCGGTTATTTACACGGCAATATTAATGTTGTCAAACATGCAAGAGGTGAAGCGGAAATTAAACTACCTATCTAGACATTTTAAATGAGGTCGAAAATGGCATATAGCATCTCCGAGACGACCTCACATGTTAATTTACAATTCTGTCCAGATCTGTACTAATGCATTTAATTAGTTGTTAAACAGCAAAACAAATAGGTTCACGTGATTCTACGCATCAAGGCATGCAATCTACACATAGAGATCATCTCCAACGGAGCTACGGATCAAAAGGTACAAGCACCGCAAGATATGATGGCATGAATGCAAAATGTGTGCAACGGCGGCTACGAGCACTTCATCACATGCAACCAGCAATAGAAAATGAAACTACACGAGATTCTAAGCAAGTTTCATGTAGGACACGATCAAATCGGAGCTACGGTTCAAAAACTACGAGCAAAACAAGAAATCACTACAATCTGCCAAAATCAGCCACATAGCGTTTTCTACACCCCACAACTACGACTACCCAACTCCGATAAACTCAAGCAAGGCATGGCATGAAATAGGGCAATACGCACTACTACAAACAACTAACAACAACTAACATGGCAGCAAGGAGCACTAGGAAAAGAAGACACAAAATGGCATCTCACACACTATTTCAGACTTAGTGAAAATTACACCTAATGAAAGTGCAGTTTTCGATCTGAAGCAATATTGGCAGCAGCAAAATCCTAAGCTACAGGACTCCAAATGGCATGAAACTTCACAGCATGCTAGAGAAACACAAGGGCTACAACTTACTCCATTGGACCAACCTCAAAAGAGCTACAGATCAAAAGGTAGAAGCAAGACAAGACAGCAACAAAATATAACAGATTCCACACTTAGAAATATTTCAGCTACTCTAAACAGCACTATTTCTAGCAACTTGAGAGCAATCAAAACACACCTAAACATGCATTTCTATTGCAACTAAAAATACCAGGGACTAAACAAAACATCCAAGATCAACTCTCTAGATGACAACTAATTCAAACGAGGCACGGAATAAATCCTACGAATTAAACAAAAGGGCATCACGGCAAAATATCTCACGAACTAACTTACTCAAAAGCTAAAACTAATTGCACAGAAAAATCCATGGGATTTTTCTACCCCGGAAACATATAAAATATGTGGGGTTTGCAACACATAATAAAGCCACACATTAATGCGAAATAAACACCTATATATGGGAAAATAAACTACCGGCAAATCCCTAACGCAAAAATACAATTGACCGCTCTAAAATGCATGAAAAAATGGTCCCTAAACCATGGACATTTAATCTATGGTAGACGGGTAGTCCGGACACGCTCGAGAAATAAATACGGGTCGAAACCTATTAGGGCAGCATGCTAATCTATGCATTCGACACCTCAAACCATGTCAACTAATTATGCAAGTTAAATATTCGGATGCTACACGAAATTCTACACCAAATACATATACTACATGCTTCGTTGCGACACACGGAATAAAAGTTACGGGGGTTTTAAAATAGCTATTTTCTGGAATTTATTAATTCCGGGAAAAAAATAACCTAATTAATCTAATGGGCCGAATCTACCTAATGCTACACGGGGGGGAAGAGGCTCACCTCGGTGGGCCGGCCTGGAGCTGCTGAGGGAGAGGTGGCCGAACTAGGCCGGCGGCGGGAGCTGGGCCGTGGGGAGGCGCTCGGCCTGGGCGCATCTGGCGCTCACCCACGAGGCGGCTCGGGAGCTGGGCCGGCTCGGTGCTGGGCCACTGCGGAGGCTCCTCGTGCAGGCCTGGGACCTGGGCCGGTCGGTGGCGCAGTAGGCCCACGCGGCCAGGGCGATGCTGAGCCGCTCGGGCGACGGTTGCCTCCTCCCGCACGAGGAGCTCGACAGCAATGGCGGCGGCCATGCAGCGAGGCGGGGCGCCGGCTCGGGACGCGGGGAGGCGGAGGAACCCCAGCCCGGACCGGATCGGACCGGATCTGGCCGGCTATAGGGAGCGGAGCACGTGAGGGGCATCGGATCCATGGCGGCTGCGGCATGCGAGCTTCGACCGGCGGCATGGAAGGCGACAACGCCGGATCCGGCGGCGGCTGGTTCGAGGGGGTCGGCCGGCGGGCTTCGACGAGCACAGGGCGGCCACAGCCGGCGGCGGGCAGCGAGAGCACCAGCAGGGCTGGCGGCGCAGGAGGGGGAAGCCTCGGCAGAAGCTTGGGCAGGGAGCTCGAACGGGGGCGGCGGCGGCTCGGGCCCGGGCGGGCCTGGATCGGGCTTGGCGGGCCCGCGGCGGCTGGTGGGTGGAGGAGAGAGAGGTGGGAGGCTAGGGTTTGGTGGGGGCTGCACGGATCCCGAGGAGAGAGGAGAGGGGGCTGTCTAATTAATGGCATGGGTCTATATATAGACTAACGGGGGGCTAGGGTAATTTCGTTCCGGATCCAACCGCGGTGTCGGATTCGGACGATTCCCAACACGGGTAAGGGTACGCGGCCGTGTAGAGGGAGTATCCGGAGACGAGAGGGAGAACGGGCGGCGCGGCACGAATTTTAAAACACCGACAAACGTCCGACGGTAGCCGGAATACAGTACCGCTACGGTCGACCGTTCGGGTACCAGACGGTCTCCGATCGCGACGAAATTCGACAGACGGCCTAGCTATAACTAAACGCGACCGCGTGCCAAGTTTCACCTCGATCAGAGAAAGTTTTAAATGCACTTTAAAAACAGGGTTTCGATGGTGCCGCGGGCGCGTGCGAGTGCGGTCGGGCTCAGAACGAACAACGACGAGAACCGGCAACTAACAACGGATGCAAGTTTTGAAAACGGGCGGCAACGGAGATGCCGATGCGGTGCAGATGATGCGCAGGATGCGATGATGACACGACAAATAAAAATAGACACACGACGAAAACAGGAAGAGAGGGGAATCTTCTGGAACGTCGGCATCGGGGTGTCACAACTCTCCTACACTACAAGAAGATCTCGCCCCGAGATCCAAGAATGAAAGGGGGAGAGGATGAGAAAGAACAAAAGGTAAAAACTTAGTCGCTTGTTTGACAAACGAGTGAAACCAACGATCTTTGAAGATTGCAAAATAGATGAGGAATGATAAGAGAAAGAAGCAAGAATTCACGGAAAATTTCGGCAGCACCTCGGTAGGAAAATGGGACAAAAATTTCGATAAGATGGCAAAAATAGACAATATACACAACAACAAGTAGATAGAGCAAGGGAACACCATGATCTTGGCAGAACAAGATGATAGACCCCAAAGAGCAACATCACAATGCCTCTGGAACACTAGAATAGGAACTAACTCAACTGGAAGAAGAGAATGAAGAGAGAATGACAACCCCTAACTCCAATGAACTTGACAAACATCCTTACAAGAAGAATTGGATGGAGTTGTTGGAAAACAACAACGAAGGAACAAGATAGTAGTGGGCTTACGAAAATCATCTCAACAAATGTGAGGTGACAACCAACCACTACAAGAACCAAGGATAGAAGAAAGCACGGATATCAAAACTCTTACACCAAGAGGGTGCATTGAGAACTGGGATGAATGACAAGCACCATGATAGCAACAATCCATAGGAAAAGCTTTAGGTGAAATTCAAACCAAGATAGCTCAATGGAGAAATCATGGGTTGAAATATCTCATGATCATAGAATTGGTGGGTTTAATTAACTCATTCTTGAAAGGAAAACTCTTCGAGGCTCCTACACTAACAAGAAGGCTATAATACCACCTCGAAGGATCAAGGAAGAACAAATGCACTTGAAAATGCAAGAGACGGATACTTGAGAAAAGAATTGATATCATGAGTCACTCCGGAAGAAGAATTCAAAATACTACGACAAGAATAAGAATTATGTTATGCTCATCCTTGATCAAGTTTAATTGATGACAAGCAGTGGATTTAGCATATCACTTATTCTTGTAGAAATAAATCTTGGAGAAACAGAGAGAAAAACTCCACTTGAAGAATTGTTGCAAGAAACACCGGTGAGAATTGAAATGAACGAGGCAACCATGAATGAATGGAGATACATGAGAAAGAAGAGATCATGATCCACCTGAGATAAAAAAAACTTAAACAAGACACCGGATAATCGAGAGACGAACGAAGAGACTCAATTGAGAAGAATTAAGGACGAAAGCAGAAAGCTGAGAACGAAGAATCTTCTAAAATGATGGCCTTGGGAGGAACGAGAAATAAAATAACTCAGAATGCACCGGATAGCAAGAAATTAATCACTCATGATTGGAAACAATTCCAGATGGTAACACAGGCTGAAATGATGAATATCCAAGAGAATGATCAAGATTCAAGAAAAACACTCCTTCGAATTGCAAGCTGAGAATGATGACGAGAGCAACACCAAGAATTAATGAGACACTCCGGAATAAAGAAGGATGCAAGTTGAGCCAAATAAGAGAATTAATTCAAATAGAACTTGAAGAAGGGATATGACTGATGAAATTCATACTTACGTCATAGTTGAAAGAATTAGAGTTCTCCGGGAAGGACTTAAAAGAGCCAGGAAAGATCCTGGGAAAGAACCTGTGGGTTATGGCCCACTCAAAGAACCCATCGTTGAAGAGATTACTAGAACGGGAGATATTGCACCGGTAAAAGAAAACTAGATGAGGTTGAGAACCTCGAAATAATTGAAAGAATTGAAAACACGAAACTTCCGAGATATCTTGAACACACCGGATAGAAAGAGAAGACCGAATAACAAGATAGGGTGAAAAGAATTTCCAACGTCGGAACGAATTACAAGCACGAAAAGGATATGATAAACACGGACAACTGAATTAAATTCGCCGGAAAAAGATAACAAGATTGAAGGAATGATGCACTAGAACTCCTGAGACTCTTCACAATGAATCACCGGATAAGAGAGAAAAGAACAAGCAGCGGAAGCACAATGAAAAGAAAACTCTTGGATGAAAATTGAATGACTGAATAAAAGGGTGGGAGGGTGGGGAAAAACAGAGACAACTCCGGAAATAATTGAGAGAATGAACTGCAAAAATTGAAGAGGATTGATTTCACTAAAGAGAAGCACGCCGGTTGAATGGAATTAACATGACGACTCCGGTTGACAAGAATTAATAAGACAAATGATTAAGCAAAAGGATTATCACTCTCATAGAAATATGAGAACACTGCTTAGAAAAGATCTGGAGTCACCGCTTGTCATCGAAGCAACTTGGATTACCACAATCAACAAAACAAAGGGTGCGGCTTATGAAGCAAGCCAGAACAAACTCATGAGAAAGATTTCGTCCGATATTTTCGTGGACAGGATCGCACGGGCACAATTTTACAGTTGTCATCAAGTGCAAGGCAGTGCACCCGACATACGAAGCGTCCCCGAGTCGTAGCAAGGTACAAGGACTCTTTAAGACACAACGTGTACCGCTGTAAGTCGACCGTGAACAAACGAATCCACTAGATGTCGAACCCCAACCTAACATCATGCATTTGTTGGAAGAATGTCCTATAAGTAACTACTTGAATTCCCACCTATGAATTCCCGAATATCTGGTCATGCAATCTGGTACACGGATACAAGGAGTAATAATCACACAACTCCTATACTAACCCGTCACTTGTATCACATCCGTCAACACACAACCAGAATCTCGGACCTTCATCTACAACAGACCCTCGTGATCACAACGATACAAAGTATGGCAGTACTTCCAAACAATCTGCACCAGTACTGGGGACATCGGGGTTATCTCGCCACTACTAGTATTGAAGCAATTACGAACATCCTTCGTTCTGAGATACTAAGAAATCTGAATGATAACGATGTGCTCAAGAATCCCCTGGAGCTCAACTCCCCGGAAGAAAATCAAGTCAGACAGGAGGCACCAAGACAGAACTCCGTCACATCGGCATTATATAGATTCCAAGAATATCCGCGTGATCCTAAAAAAAATTTGAGTGAGAAGAGGAGTAGAATCAAATTATTACGTCACGAATCCTCACCAGAGCATAGAAGAGGAGAAAAAAGAATCCTACTCTCCGATATATAGCTAGACTAAAAGTATTTTTTTGCTAGACTCGACTCGGCCAAGTTCGATCAATCAAGGGGGCTCCTAGGTCGGTCCTTGCTCTAATACCAACTTGTCACGCCCAAGATGCGACCCTATCCTCAATTTGGCACGAGGGCCTCGTCAGAGATAGAAGCGCATCTCGTCGTGTCGCAAGAATGGATATCGTTACAAGTACATGTACTGAAAAGAAGAGATATATGGAATTGGCTTACACTCGCCACAAGCTACATCAAAGTCACATCAGTACATTACATAATCATCAAGAGTAAGAGCACGTCTGACTACGGACGAAAATAAACGACAAAAGAAGAAGGACGTCCATCCTTGCTAACCCAGGCTGCCGGCCTGGAACCCATCCTAGATCGATGAAGAAGAAGAAGAAGAAGAAGCAACTCCAAATGAACAATCAACGCGCTTGCGTCAAGTAACCTTTACATGTACCTGCAACTGGTGTTGTAGTATCTGTGAGCCACAGGGACTCAGCAATCTCATTTCCAAAGGTATCAAGACTAGCAAAGCTTAATGGGTGAGGTGTGGTTAAGTGGTGAGGTTGCAGCAGCGGCTAAGCATATATTTGGTGGCTAACTTACGAGTACTAGAAATAAGAGGGGGAAGACCTACGCATAGCGGACGGGACTACTGATGATCAACTGAATAATCCTGAACACCTACATACGTCACACATAACCCCACTGTGTCCTCGATTGGAGAAGAATCTCACGAAAGAGACAGTCACGGTTACGCACACAGTTGGCAAGTTTTAATTAAGTTAACTTCAAGTTATCTAGAACCAGTGTTAAACAAAGTTTCCACGTTGCCACATAACCGCGGGCACGGCTTTTCGAAAGATTTAACCCTGAAGGGGTGCTCCAACTAGTCCATTACAAATTACCACAAGCCGCATAGAAATCCTCAATCACGAAGCTCGCGATCTCGTCGGATTCCCTAGTGGAAAACCTCAACTCTCAGATTACCCAAAGCATCACCGGAATCCCGATGCACAAGATATCTCGTCAAAGGTAAAACTAATCCAGCAAGGCCACCCGGCGTGTCGACGATCCCGATTGGAGCCGCGTATCTCGTTCTCAGGACACGACGGATAAGCACAGCGTACGGTGGTCTGATAGAAATCTCCCGAGTTGCCCCGGGTTGGCCCCGCAAACGGCTCTAGATTTGGACCAGCACCAACAGCACTGGCCCCCCTGTATTATGTAGAATTACTCCTCGGGTAGCGCTAACTCCCTATGCATTTCAATTTTATCAAGTTATTATGTTGGGCAAATAGTACCAATGTTGGGCCTTGCCAGACCAGTTTTAATCTAAAACGAATTATCAAGGGGGTCCCCATAACAACCCCGATCGTGTTAGGAGTGCTCGATTATGGAACATAACACCGGTAGCCGAAACTAAGGGGGCAAAGGTGGAACAAAACACCAGGCTAGAAAGGCCGAGCCTTCCACCTTTTACCAAGTATATAGGTGCATTAAATTAAATAGCATTTAATATGGTGATATGACAAGGAACTCATGTTTTCACATGGAAGCAACTACACCTGCAACTAGCAACGCTATCAACAGGGTTAAGCAAGCAGTAACATAGCCAATCAGTGGTTTGCTAGGTCGAACAGGTTGAAGGTTTCATGGCATTGTTAAGAGGCTGATATTTAACATGTGGTAGGCAACGAGACATAACGATAGAGACGGTAAAACTAGCATGGCAATGATAGTAATGGTATCTGGGGAAATGATCATCTTGCCTGAGATCCCGCTTGGAAGAAGAATGTCCCCGCGAAGCAGAAGAACCGATGTAGTCGAACGGGTCCTCACAATCCGGCACGCTGCGGAACTCTATCGAGACGAAGCAAACCGGAAACACAAATCAACACACGGAATTCACCACACGATGCACAACACAAATGATGCATGCGTAGTTGAACACATGCAAGTCACGGCATGACAATTCACACAATCAAACACTACACGTTAATTGGAGTTCAATATGCAACGAGTTGCATATTGACGAAACTCCACATATGACTTATTTAGTTCACTCCCGGTTACTTACACGGCAATATTAATGTTGTCAAACATGCAAGAGGTGAAGCGGAAATTAAACTACCTATCTAGACATTTTAAATGAGGTCGAAAATGACATATAGCATCTCCGAGACGACCTCACATGTTAATTTACAATTCTGTCCAGATCTGTACTAATGCATTTAATTAGTTGTTAAACAGCAAAACAAATAGGTTCACGTGATTCTACGCGTCAAGGCAAGCAATCTACACATAGAGATCATCTCCAACGGAGCTACGGATCAAAAGGTACAAGCACCGCAAGATATGATGGCATGAATGCAAAATGTGTGCAACGGCGGCTACGAGCACTTCATCACATGCAACCAGCAAGAGAAAATGAAACTACACGAGATTATAAGCAAGTTTCATGTAGGACACGATCAAATCGGAGCTACGGTTCAAAAACTACGAGCAAAACAAGAAATCACTACAATCTGCCAAAATCAGCCACATAGCGTTTTCTACGCCCCACAACTACGACTACCCAACTCCGATAAACTCAAGCAAGGCATGGCATGAAAGAGGGCAAGACGCACTACTACAAACAACTAATCTATGGTAGACGGGCAGTCCGGACACGCTCGAGAAATAAATACGGGTCGGAACCTATTAGGGCAGCACGCTAATCTATGCGTTCGACACCTCAAACCATGTCAACTAATTATGCAAGTTAAATATTCGGATGCTACACGAAATTCTACACCAAATACATATACTACATGCCTCGTTCCGACACACGGAATAAAAGTTACGGGGGTTTTAAAATAGCTATTTTCTGGAATTTATTAATTCCGGGAAAAAAATAACCTAATTAATCTAATGGGCCGAATCTACCTAATGCTACAGGGGGGAGGAGGCTCACCTCGGTGGGCCGGCCTGGAGCTGCTGAGGGAGAGGTGGCCGAACTGGGCCGGCGGCGGGAGCTGGGCCGTGGGGAGGCGCTCGGCCTGGGCGCATCTGGCGCTCACCCACGAGGCGGCTCGGGAGCTGGGCCGGCTCGGTGCTAGGCCACTGCGGAGGCTCCTCGTGCAGGCCTGGGACCTGGGCCGGTCGGTGGCGCAGCAGGCCCACGCGGCCAGGGCGATGCTGAGCCGCTCGGGCGACGGTTGCCTCCTCCCGCACGAGGAGCTCGACAGCAATGGCGGCGGCCATGCAGCGAGGCGGGGCGCCGGCTCGGGATGTGGGGAGGCGGAAGAACCCCAGCCCGAACCGGATCCGGCCGGCTATGGGGAGCGGAGCACGCGAGGGGCATCGGATCCATGGCGGCTGCGGCATGCGAGCTTCGACCGGCGGCATGGAAGGCGGCAACGCCGGATCCGGCGGCGGCTGGTTCGAGGGGGTCGACCGGCGGGCTTCGACGAGCACGGGGCGGCCACAGCCGGCGGCGGGCAGCGAGAGCACCGGCAGGGCTGGCGGCGCAGGTGGGGGAAGCCTCGGCAGAAGCTTGGGCAGGGAGCTCGAACGGGGGCGGCGGCGGCTCGGGCCCGGGCGGGCCTGGATCGGGCCTGGCGGGCCCGCAGCGGCTGGTGGGTGGAGGAGAGAGAGGTGGGAGGCTAGGATTTGGTGGGGGCTGCGCGGATCCCGAGGAGAGAAGAGAGGGGGCTGTCTAATTAATGGCATGGGTCTATATATAGACTAACGGGGGGCTAGGGTACCCGGAATTTCGTTCCGGATCCAACCGCGGTGTCGGATTCGGTCGATTACCAACACGGGTAAGGGTACGCGGCCGTGTAGAGGGAATATCCGGAGACGAGAGGGAGAACGGGCGGCGCGGCACGAATTTTAAAACACCGACAAACGTCCGACGGTAGCCCGAATACGGTACCGCTACGGTCGACCGTTCGAGTACCAGACGGTCTCCGATCGTGACGAAATTCGACAGGCGGCCTAGCTATAACTAAACGCGACAGCGTGCCAAGTTTCACCTTGATCAGAGAAAGTTTTAAACGCACTTTAAAAACAGGGTTTCGATGGTGCCGCGGGCGCGTGCGAGTGTGGTCGGGCTTAGAACGAACAACGACGAGAACCGGCAACTAACAACGGATGCAAGTTTTGAAAACGGGCGGCAACGGAGATGCCGATGCAATGCAGATGATGCACAGGATGCAATGATGACACGACAAATAAAAATAGACACACGACGAAAACAGGAAGAGAGGGGAATCTTCTGGAACGTCGGCATCAGGCTGTCACATTTTGTCACTTGCGTATTATTGTATTTCTATCAAGATTCTGTTAGCCCATGTCGTTAGCTTTCCAACAAACTTGGTTTCGTTGAATTCGGAGTCCGTATGCGAAAGTTACAGCTGTTTCACTATCCAGCGATAGTACCGCTCCTGGTGTGAGCGGTAGTACCGCTCCTGTAGCAGTAGTACTGCCCCCGGAGAGGTAGTACCGCCCCCGGAGCGGTAGTCATTTTTTACTACCGCTCTCTAGCGGTAGTACCACTCCAGGAGCGGTAGTACCACTCCGTCGGACTGCTTTTCACATCCTTTTTGGCCTCAGCATGGTTGGTGAACCTAGAGAGCGGTAGTACCGCTCCCATGAGCGGTAGTACCGCTTTGTGCGGGCTGTGAGGCTTAACGGTTGGATTTTTTTCCCACCTATAAAAGGGGGTCTTCTTCCCCATTGAACCTTATCTCTTTATCTCGTGTTCTTCCCCCATTGTTGACCTTCTTTGAGCTTGCTAACTCTCAATCCCTCCAATGATTCTTGCTAGTTCTTGAGGGAAAAGAGAGAGGAGATCTCGATCCACATTTCCACCAATCACTTTCTCCTCTAAGTGAGGGGAACCCCTTGGGTCTAGATCTTTGAGTTCTTCGTGTTCTTCTTCGTTCTTCCTCTCATTTTCCTCCCTAGCATTAGTTGCTTTGGTGGGATTTGGGAGAGAAGGACTTGGGCACTCCGTGTGCCCTTGCCATAGCATTAGTTGCATGAGTTTGAGTTCTCCACGGTGATACGTGGCAGTGAAGTTTGAGAAGCTTATTACCTTTGGTACTTAGTACCCTAGATATTGTTCTTTGTGGATGCTTTGGCGTCCTAGAAGCTTGGTGGTGTCTCGAAGCTCAATCATTGTGGTGTAAAGCTACGGGCAAGCGTCGGGGTCTCCAATTAGGTTGTGGAGATTGTCCCGAGCAATTTGTATGCGTGCCAGTGACCGCCCCCAAGGTTTGCCATTTGTACGGGTTCGGTGACCACCCTCAAGGGTCCCTTAGTGGAATCACGGCATCTTGCATTGTGCGAGGGCTGTTGGAAATATGCCCTAGAGGCAATAATAAATTAGTTATTATTATATTTCTTAGTTCATGATAATCGTTTATTATCCATGCTATAATTGTATTGATTGGAAACACAATACTTGTGTGGATACATAGACAAAACACTGTCCCTAGTAAGCCTCTAGTTGACTAGCTCGTTGATCAAAGATGGTCAAGGTTTCCTGGCCATAGGCAAGTGTTGTCACTTGATAACGGGATCACATCATTAGGAGAATCATGTGATGGACTAGACCCAAACTAATAGACGTAGCATGTTGATCGTGTCATTTTGTTGCTACTGTTTTCTGCGTGTCAAGTATTTATTCCTATGACCATGAGATCATATAACTCACTGACACCGGAGGAATGCTTTGTGTGTATCAAACGTCGCAACGTAACTGGGTGACTATAAAGATGCTCTACAGGTATCTCCGAAGGTGTTAGTTGAGTTAGTATGGATCAAGACTGGGATTTGTCACTCCGTGCGAACGGAGAGGTATCTCGGGGCCCACTCGGTAATACAACATCACACACAAGCCTTGCAAGCAATGTAACTTAGTGTAAGTTGCGGGATCTTGTATTACGGAACGAGTAAAGAGACTTGCCAGTAAACGAGATTGAAATAGGTATACGGATACTGACGATCGAATCTCGGGCAAGTAACATACCGAAGGACAAAGGGAATGACATACGGGATTATATGAATCCTTGGCACTGAGGTTCAAACGATAAGATCTTCGTAGAATATGCAGGATCCAATATGGGCATCCAGGTCCCGCTATTGGATATTGACCGAGGAGTCTCTCGGGTCATGTCTACATAGTTCTCGAACCCGCAGGGTCTGCACACTTAAGGTTCGACGTTGTTTTATGCGTATTTGAGTTATATGGTTGGTTACCGAATGTTGTTCGGAGTCCCGGATGAGATCACGGACGTCACGAGGGTTTCCGGAATGGTCCGGAAACGAAGATTGATATATAGGATGACCTCATTTGGTTACCGGAAGGTTTTCGTGCATTACCGGAAAAGTTTCGGGCTCATCGGTAGTGTACCGGGAGTGCCGGGAGGGGTGCCGGGGACCATCGGGAGGGGTGTCACGCCCCAAGGGGTCTCATGGGCTATGGGAAGAGATAAACCAGCCCCTAGTGGGCTGGAATAAGTTCCCACTAAGGCCCATAAGGTTTGAGAAGGAAAAAACACAAGGTGGAAAGAGTTTCCAAGTGGGAAGGTGGAATCCTACTCCAAGTAGGATTGGAGTAGGACTCCTCCACCTCCAATTTCGGCCAAACCTTTAGGTTTTGAGGCTGCCTCCTCCCCTCCCTCCCACCTATATATACGGAGGTTTTAGGGCTGATTTGAGACGACTTTCTCACGGCTGCCCGACCACATACCTCCATAGTTTTTTCCTCTAGATCGTGTTTCTGCGGAGCTCGGGCGGAGCCCTGCTGAGACAAGATCATCACCAACCTCCGGAGCGCCGTCACGCTGCCGGAGAACTCTTCTACCTCTCCGTCTCTCTTGCTGGATCAAGAAGGCCGAGATCATCGTCGAGCTGTATGTGTGCTGAACGCGGAGGTGCCGTCCGTTCGGTACTAGATCGTGGGACTGATCGCGGGATTGTTCGCGGGGCGGATCGAGGGACGTGAGGACGTTCCACTACATCAACCGCGATCTCTAATCGCTTCTGCTGTACGATCTACAAGGGTACGTAGATCACTCATCCCCTCTCGTAGATGGACATCACCATGATAGGTCTTCGTGCGCGTAGGAAAATTTTTGTTTCCCATGCGACGTTTCCCAACAAGGGCGTGAGGAGATTATGGTGGCCTTACTGCATCTTGGGGAGCATTGTGCATCCACACCGCTCCAACGGAGATTAGCATCCGCGAGGGTGTGAACTTTGGGATACATCATTGTCTCCGTGTGCCTCGGTTATCTCTTACCCGAACCCTTTACTTATGCACTTTACTTTGTGATAGCCATATTGTTTATTGTCATATATCTTGCTATCACTTAGTTGTTTATCTTGCTTAGCATAAGTTGTTGGTGCACATAGGTGAGCCTAGTTGTTCTAGGTTTTGTGCTTGACAAATTAAACGTTAGTTTTGTTCCGCATTTGTTCAAGCCTAAACCGTAATTATTTTAAAGCGCCTATTCACCCCCCCCTTCTAGGAGACATCCACGTCCTTTCAGAAAGTCTTCCAAGGTTTTCCAAGAAGTGATATATATATGATAGACTTCTCTCTAGGACCACAGGTCACCACATGTCTTCTAGTAAAGGCTTCAGAATGCTGGTTGTGGCATCGATGGCTAGGACATGCTGGTATGAGGAACTTGCACACACTCACCAAAAAGAATCTAATCATTGGCGTCGAGGGTGTCAAGTTCAAGAAGGACCATCTGTGCGGTGACTGCGAAGCCGGGAAGATGACAAGGGCCAAACATCCCTCGAAGACTATCCTGAAGACTTTCATTCCCTTCGAGCTGCTCCACATGGACTTATTTGCCCCTACTCACTATTCCACTTTCTCTACCACTGCAAATTTGTATGGCTTCGTAATTGTCGATGATTACTCTAGATATACATGGGTGCACTCTTACTTTACAAGAGTGAAGTGTAGTATGTCTTCATGCGCTTTGCAAACAGGTGCATGAACAACTACAACGTCAAGATCAAGCATATCATGAGTGATAATGGAACAGAGTTCAAGAATATGTGTCTCGATACCTTTCTTGACTCACTTGCTATCACTCACAAGTTCTCTGCTCCATACACACCATAGCAGAATGGCATCGTTGAGCACAAGCAAAGGACACTTATTGAGATGGCTCGCACTATGCTTGATGTATACAAGACGCTAAACAAATTATGGCCTAAAGCCATTGACACTGCATGCCACATCATCAATAGGGTATATCTTCATAAATTCGTCAGGAAAACATCATGTGAGCTATTGGTTGGTAATAAACCCAACGTAAGTTATTTCAAAGTCTTTGGTGCAAGATGTTGGATTAGAGATCCACACCACATGTCAAAATTTGCATGGAAAGCACATGAGAGTTTTATGCCTTGTTATGGAACGGATTCGCACACCTACATAGTCTTCAACCTTTTCCACAATAAAATTGTTGAAACTATAGATGTGCGGTCGATTAAACTAATGGTTCACAAAGAGAGCACATGCCTCTTGTACTAGATGAACTTCCTTCTGATGAAGCTATTGGGCTGATGGGTACTGGTGAAATCATACTTGGGGAACTAGTTGTCGGGGAAGTCATCATTCCTCCACCAATCCATCATGAAGACAATGACGCTCTTGAAGATAATGCTACTGACAAACACAATGTTGTGTAGCAGAACCAAAGTCTTCGACCTACTCATCCCTGTGTGGCAAATAAAGTTCAAATTGAGAAGATGCTCGACAACATTAATGCACCAAGTCCTCTCACTCGCTCAAAAGCTAACCAATTGGCTAACTTTTGTGGGCCCTTTGCTTGTGTGGCTATATTAGAGCCCACCAAAGTAGATGAAGCCTTCATGGAATCGGAATGGATTCAAGCAATGCAAGAAGGGCTTCATCAATTCAAGCTCAACAACGTGTGGGGTCTAGTCAAGCGTCTCGATCCACACAAGCACAATGTCATTGAGACAAAGTGGATCTACCACAACAAGCAAGATGGATCTCGCCAAGTTGTCAGAAACAAGGCTCGTCTTGTCTCTCACGGCTACACACAGGTTGAGGGTATTGATTTTGATGAAACCTTTGCACATGTGGCTAGACTTGAAGCCATGTGCATATTGCTTGCTTATGCTGACCATCATGATATATGCTTATACCAAATGGATGTCAAAAGTGCATTCCTCAATGGTAAGATTGAGGAAGAAGTATATGTTGCTCAACCACCAGGGTTTGAAGATCCAAAACACCCCAACATGATCTACAGGCTCAACAAGGCATTGTATGGCCTCAAACAAGCACCAAGGGCCTCGTATGACACACTCAGGTAATTTATCAAGGAGAAAGGCTTCAAACCTAGTTCACTTGATCCTACTCTCTTCACTATAACATATGATGGTGAATTGTTTGTATGTCAAAGCTATGTTGATGGCATTATCTTTGGATGTATAACAATTGACACACTGATGAGTTTAGCTTTGTGATGCAAGAGCAATATCAGATGTCTATGATGAGAGAGGTGAAATTCTTCCTAGGGCTTCAGATCTGACAGCAACCAAATGAGATATTCATATCACAGGAGAAGTACCTTAAGGACTTCCTAAATAAGTTTGGCATGCAAGATTGTAAAGGCTACAAGATGCCAATGCCAACAAACAGCCACCACTGCATTGACGAAGATGGTAAAGAATTCGATCAGAAGGTATATCGCTCCATGATTGGCTCCTTATTGTACCTATGTGCATCTAGGCCAGATATAATGCTTAGCATTTGCATGTGTACCCGATCTCAAGCGGCGCCAAAGGAGTCGCATCACCTCGTAGTGAAGCGGATACTTCGATATTTGTCTCACACACCGATGCTAGTATTATGTTATCCAAAGGGCTCCAAGTTTGATCTCATTGTCTATTCAGAATCAGATTTTGTTGGTGACACAATTGATCACAAGTCTACATCACGCACTTGTCACTTTCTTGGACGATCGTTAGTTTGTTGGTCTTCGAAGAAGCAAAACTGTGTGTCACTCTCCACTGCTGAATCTGAATACGTTGTTGCTTGCGTGTGGTGGACACAACTTATCTAGATGAAGAAAACTCTCAAGGACTACGACATCAACGAGAAGAAAGTACCTCTCTACTGCGACAATGAGAGTGCTACCAAGATTGGCTACATCCCATTGCAACACTCAAAGACAAAGCACATACAAATACGACACCATTTTCTTCGTGATCATGTTTCGAAGGGTGACATCGTCATTGATGTGAAGTCAGAAGAGCAATTGGCTGATATCTTCACGAAGCCTTTGAATGAGAAGAGGTTTTGAAAGCTGTGGTGTGAGCTAAATATCTTAGAATCCTCAAATGTACAGTGAATGGACACACATCCTAACGCTTATGCATGTAGATGACTTTGATGCACAACACGCGAAGTAACATTTGTCTTCAACTCATGAAGACATACACTCCAAGTGTGAATACATTAACGAACAATATGAATTTAGAGCCCCACGATAATTGTGTGCCTTGTCTGGGTCAAAATCCATATACGGTTGGCAATGCCACCAACCCCTCATGAAGAGATTGCTTTTATCTTCGTATTTTCATATATGTCTTCAAATATTTGAGTTTATCTTCGAATTTAGTGTTTATCTTTGAACTTGAACACTTGTCATTTAAATATGTCATATGAGACATTATGGAGTTTTGTCCTCTACAACATTTTGCCTATAGCTAAATCTTCGACTTTTATCTAGGCAAATGTGATCGGACCCTTACACCTCATCTATGCTTATCTCTCCTAACAATGTTCAATTCCAGTCATATGCATTCCACGTGTTGATTTCCTTTGCAACATCCTTGTCTCCCAAAGACAAATCCAACCAAGAAGTAAAATGTTTTTCACACTTACCTTTCTACCGCTCAAAACGCCAAAATTCTCGCGCCTGACGCGACAAATCGGAGATAGTGGGTTGCCATACATGTTGTGTGCCTGCCACGTGCCCCACTAAGCCAAAGAATACAGGGCAAATCTATCCAAAAATATGGGATGTTCCTGTTTCACCCCATACTTATAAATACAAAGCCCCCAGCTCCATTATTACTCTTACCTCTCCATCTCCGCTCCTAGCTCCAAACCCTAGTGTCGTCGCTGGATTCCATCATCGTCGGAGAAGAAGCGCTTTGCTACCGCGACTTCCTCGTCGACGTACTAATGCCGGTTGTGACCATCTTTGCTTGCCGTCGCCATGGCTGTCTGCCACCACCAAGCTAGGGGGTGGCAGATTGAACTACTCGGCCTCTTTGCTTCGTCGAACAGTTCTTCCTATTTTCATCATGGTAAATAATTGCTGATTTTTACCGCCTCTTTGATCTTAAAAGCTACCATAAATATTTGAAAGCTATTTTTCCACTATAGATCCGACAGCTCCCAACACATATATCCTTATTTGCTCAACACGTTTACTTGTCTTAAAATTATGGGTTGATTTCTCACTTGTGCAAATTTTCAAAATTGTACAAATCTAAAACCACCTTATCTTGAGAAAAAGTGAAAGTCTTTGGTGAATGAGATTAATATCTTTAGACAATGTTTTATCTTCAAAATCTTCTAAGAATGCATATGACCTCGTCTATTCCCCCGCATCTGTAATTCTTTCACGGGTACATGTCCACGGCAGAATTACTAGGATCTCATAGTTTGAAATCATTTTCAGACTTTTACAGATTCATCTGGACTCACCTAGAGCCAGCTCTCATCTGAACCCAACTACAGAGTCTTTGACCAAGTTGAAGACAATGGATAGAGATAGCACTCCCAAGAAGGGTGGAAGACAATGACATCTGAATACTGCCAAGGATCTTCCACCGGATCTTTATGAAATGTACAACTCTGACTCTCATGAAAGCTACCAACAGCGCAAGACCAAGACCTAATGGATCTCAAGATATTGGGTCGAGGAGTGGTTCCACTACTGCTTCATCACCAATGAATATGCCAAGAAGAACGCCAAGAAAGCTCCTTGGACAGATATCCTATACAAGAATCTGCATCCAAAGACAAAGATCGAAGATATACAGCTTGGTTTCTACCCATGCATGGTCCGGACCCCAATGCCTAAGCAACCAGATCCATCCAGCATCCTTGGTTGCTTTGTGGCAGAGGAAACATCTGATTAGGAAGATCAGCCTCATGTTGCACATCCGAAGCCAAAGGAGAAAGCTAAGGCTTCAAAGCCAGAGACTCGAAAGGTCTCAAAGCCTGAGAGTGCAAAGGCCTCAAAGATTAAGCATGCAAGGGCTTCAGGGCCACGAGCTTCACCTCAAGCCTCTAGATCTAGACCAGCTGCAGCGGCTAACACGGAGGAAGACTCTCGCATTGCTCACAGACTAAAGCAGAAGCATGTTGCTGCCCGTGGGCCGAAGCCATCCCTCTCCTTGATGGATATTGCTAATATGATTGAGCTATCTCATGTTGAATATGATGGTGAAGCCGTGGCAAGGTTGATTCAGCAAAAATAGGAAGACGAAAAGCGTCTCAAAGACTTGCCTCTCATTGATGGAGAGATCATAAACGAGTTCATTGATGAATGGTTTACTGATCCCACTCTCTCCATCGCCGCCCTATAGATACCAATGGGATAGAGTGTCACTTTTCAAGGCCTGGTGGGTGAAGAACTAATAGTTGCACACAAGGTTATGCAGCAGTGCAGAAAGATTTGCCATGAAAAGGATGTCTTCAAAAGGAATATGCACAAGCTCACGGCTAGTCAGATTCAAGGGTATCGGCTCTTCATGAAAGATCTGAAGGCTGAATTTGATAAGCATTACGCTGATGTCAAAGGCTCCCTTGAGCATCTCAAGAACAAATATGCGCACATTGTGAAGGCTCATAATGAAATGTTGAAGCACAAAGCTCTTGGTCAGCCTGCCCTTGACCCCAGAATCATCGAAAGGTCAAGGCAAGGTTCATTATCTTTCAGCGAGCCTACCACAACACAGCAAGACATGCCTAGCATTTTCTTCCCCGCTAGCTTCTCTAGACAAGAACACCCCCTCCTTCCTCTCATGTAACCATCAAGAAGACCAAGAGAGTTGAAGCAGAAGCCACGAAATGCAAGTCTGGTCCTGCTTCTGAAGCCCAACCAGTCAGGCGACTGACGACCAAGAAGACAAAGTTTTTGGGTTCGGCCCATCTGCCCAAGCCCCCTCAAGCTCTATCTACCACATCACCTGCTCGTGAGGAACCCCTCCTTGTGAAGCCAATCTCAATGGCTCCTCCAGCCTCAGAAAATGTTGAGAGGAAAGTTGTTCTACATGAGTCTGCCACCACCAAGGCTCGCACAACTCACTATGCACCAGCTGCTCACACCAAAGAAGGTGAAGACATTGCACCACGTGCTATTGAAGACATTGCTTCTCCTGGAGACAATGTTCAACGAGAGACTACACCAGCTCCTCAACTGGATGCACCAGTGGTATCATCGCCACTGCATGAAGACAGTGAGTATGTGGATATTGGCATCCGTCCAAGGCGAGATGTGCTAGAAACTGCTCCTCACTCTCCGCCAAGTCCCTTTCCAACAATTGTGACAAGACTTCCAGAATCACCATTCTAACCAATGGAGATGAAGCCCCTGCACCTACTTCGCCTCTCAAAAGGCTTCGCAAAGGACCAAGCCAAGCCCCTCCTGTAATGCAAAGTATTCTAGAGAATGGGGTGCATGTGGCTCTGACTTCATCAATCGATGAAGTACTCAGACTTGAGGACATTCCTCATGATCAGCGTGAAGTTGATGTCAATGCAGCTGAAGATATTGCTGCAGATGATGTTGTTGCACCTGATGAACCTCATGTACCTGCTACACCATCCATTGATGATAATGCTGAGAACATTGTGATGGCTCGTGGGAAGGGTGGAAAAATGGTCCCTACCAGATGGCCAAGGCTTGAAGCTCCTGCAAGAATGAGCCCACAGTATGAATTCACAACTTTTGGCGCCCACGAGTTATGAAGCCTATGCATAGGCTGCCCAATATTCATCCTCAAGGACAAGGTCATCCCATTCTCTTCAGTATTCAATTTTTCAGATTGAACAACACTTTTTGAGATTCGGTCAGAAATCCATACATGAAGCCAAAGATCCAATCTAATAGGTTCTAGAGAAAGCCTCGGCATGACTTCTATTCAGCGGTGCTCTATGGACAGAACCGGATCTTTCCTCATAAGCATCTTAGCTTTGAAGCAATGAGTAGCCTTCCTTGTTTTGATCAAGCCCTCGATTGTCTTCGAGATGTTGGATTGTTGCCATTCGTCACTGGCCATGAAGATTGGAAAAGAAATGATTCTTCAATTTTATGCAACCATCCACATCTCTCGTTATGGAAGAGACCTAGACACATGGAAAATGGACATCATGATTCGAGATGAACATGTCCAAGCTCCTGCCATGGAGTTCTTCGCCACCACACCACTTGCCGCATCTGGTGAAGATTTAGATCCAAGATTGGCACCTTATGCTGAAACCACTCTGAGCATATTTCACACGTCGGAGCCAAATATGACTTCCATGCTCCCCTTGATGAAGCCTTTGGCCCCAGATGTTGATCTTCCTACAAGCTTCTTCGTCTATGATCTTCAGTAACTGCTAAGAACTATCTACCATATTCTTAGTCATACTATATGGACAATAAAAGGGCATTCATCTTCAGACAAGCTGCAAGGTGCATTGAAGACATTGGTCTATAACATTGTCTATGGCATCAGGTTCAATCTTCAAGAACTATTCTTGAGAAACCTGGCTGCCAATAGCATCAATTTGTTTGAACTCAAGATATTTGCACCATGGATCCTGCACTTCATTAAGCCTCGCACCAATACAAGGTTTCTTCCTTCTGCTCGCGATCATGGGATATATCTTTCTAATGTTGAAGTCATTCACGAAGACATTTATCCATCCAAGGCAAAGAATCCCATTGCTGAAGGTACGAGTGGCTCATCCGATGTTGAGGGGCTTCACATTCCATCTGATCTAGCCGGATTTAGGCTCATTGGCTCCTTTAGACGCCCTCAGCCAAGTGTGACTGGCACTGAATCCACTGCACCTATATTGCCACAACCCAGAAGGGAGGGTGCCATGAATGATTGAGAACTTCTCTTATCTCTGATTCGGAAGAAAGATCATCATCGTGAATGGACTTGGAAACAAATGTATGCATTCGTAACCGACATCAATCATATCCGCGACCTCTCCACCAAGAACTTCGTTGTTGCACATGAAAACTATAGGAGTTCTTAGAATACATTGCCTCTCCTGGCTCCAGTGGATGATCTTTGTGATGATGGCTTCGTTGAACACTTCAAATTTGGTGCCCCTCCTCCTCGTACGGAGAAATGGCGCAAGACGCCATCACTCGACGACAGCGATTTCTCTTCGTCGGCAGAATTAGTTCATGCAAATCTTGCCCGTGATGAAGCCGAATATGTCACTTCCCCTCCTGCACCAACGACTCATATCATCACTGCACCAACTCATCCTACACCAACCACGATCGACCCAGCTGCACCAATGTCTTCACGTCATGGGGACGAGTAGTGCCCAATATCTTCATCCTTTTTGGTCATTCGATGACAAAATGGGAGAAGCATTGGTTGATAGCATTCGAACGGGTCTATATGGGTTGGGTGTTGCTATTTTTGTTAAGTTTACAACTCTCGTTCCAAGCATTTGTGCTTTTGGGTTGTAAAACTTAAATCCTGATGAGCGTCTGCACAATCCTTCCTTGTCGTATCTTTGGTGCTATTTCACTTCATATCATATGCGATCGAAATCATTCAGCAGACGCCCATTTTTCATTATGCATTTCATTATCTTCACGATTGTCTTCAAATGCATAGTGATTGGATTCCAAGATATAGGGGGAGATCTCCACCAACTACAACCTGCCATGTGCTTTTGCATTCAAAGCAAAATCTTTATAAGCACATCTTCACGGGGAGCTCTCTATATCTTGCAATCATAATCTCCAATTATCTATCTTCACATATTTTTATCCCCGTTGAAAACTTCAACCAATTTTTCATCAATCACCAAAAGGGGGAGATTATAAGTGCATCTATTGCCACCCTTTGTTGGCTTTGGAGTAATGAAGACAAACGTGGTTGAGGGACTCATGTGTTTGTGAGAGTTCACAGGATAACACAAATAGAAGTCCCTGGAGATTCGGTTTAACCGTCGAAGACGACCCCCAAAAATGCCCGAAGACATTGATGATGGCCGAACCCATTGGTGGTGTGCAAAGATAATCGCTTCAAGACAATGAAACGCGAAGACGAAGTCTTTTGTTGTTTTTTTTCTTCTTTTCACAATCATAGGAACCAACATACTGTTAAGTGGTGCCGATGTGATAAAATTTAGATGCTGACGTAATGCTCAACCCACATTTACCTATGTCTTCGAGCGAAGACAATGAGAGGGAATCTCTTCCAGAGCTAGTTGAGTCGGCATCACTTGCAGCCCAAGTAATGTTGTGGTGCGTGTCTTTGAAATCCGACCGTTGGAACATGTGTCGGTTGGTCATTGACCTAGGTTCATTTCAGTTATATCAAGTAAGGTTGCCTGTTGGCTATAAATATCCCACCTCCTCCACCATAAGTTGGTGGCTGCTCAAAGTTGATAGGGTTGTTATCATTTTGGAGCAACCCACCTCAAAAACATTGAGAGAGAGAGAACTATCCTACGAGGAAAAACCTAAACACCTAGAGCTAGAGTGTTTGAACATTAATGAAGTCATCCTATTCTGAGAGAAATGAAGACTTGTTACACTTGAATATTGTGATCTTATAGACAGTTAGGCGTCATAGTCTAGTGCATCCAAGATTCATTTTATATTGCAGGGTGACCATGGTCTAGATCAATCCAAGAGTCATTGTAGATTGAGGGTGATCAAGTTTGTACGGGTTTCGAAAGTCTCCCCTGAAGACTTACCTGGGTGATTGGGCGTTACCTGAGAGACTTCAGCATAAGGGAATCAAGGTGAAGACGAGGTCTAGACCTCCCCAACCAGAGGTACACTTGTCACAGCAACTGGAAATAGTCCAACAAATCTTGTGTCTTTGTCAAGCTACTGGTTCTACCCTTCACTCTCTTTAGTTATTGTATTGTGAAGCCATTGCTTGATCATCTCACCCGAAGAAATTCACCGAAGACATTCCCAACTCTTGTTTATCTTCACACTTCCTAAGTTTTTCTATGATATATCTTAGTGTGCATGATAACTATGATTTGCATGATTGGATGTCTTTGTAGTATTGCATGCTTTGCATAGATCCTTCATACTTATCCCTACCTGATCATGTATCATTTCTTCTCAACTTTGAATACATTTACTATTTCGAAGCTTTTCATAAAAAATCGCCTATTCACACACAACCCCTCTAGTCGATAACTAGCACTTTTAATGTGTTATTCCGTAAGGGATAGATTTGGATCCATATGTTTCATGCTATGGTTAGATTTATCTTAACTCTTGTTTCGTAGTTGTGGATGCTTGCGAGAGGGGGTGATCATAAGAGGGTTGTTTGTTCAAGTAAGAACAACACCTTAGCACCGGTCCACCCACATATCAGAGTATCAAAGTATCAAACGTGGATCAACTAAACATGATGAATGTGACTAGACAAAAATTCCCATGTATCCTCGAGAGCGCTTAGTCCATATAAGAGAACTTTCAGGCATTTCCTTTGCTACAAAAAGGATTGGGCCATCTTTGTTGCAGCTTTGTTACACTTGTTACTTGTTATGAATCACACTACTACAAAACTATTTGTTATTGCTACTCTCAGTGCTTGCAGCAATCACTTCGTTGAAAACTAGTTGTCATCTCCTTATACTCCTCTTTGGGTTTGACACTCTTACTTATCAAAAGGACTATGATTGATCCCCTATACGTGTGGGTCATCAGGCACTTAAAAACCCTAATGAAAAGCATTAAGCATGGCAAAGACATAACAACATCAATCTCATAACATAGTGGATACTAGGGATCAAGCCCTAATCTACAACGATTACATAAGATAACTCATCCAAATTCCATCTACTCCAATATGCCTACAAAATATTACTCACACATGATGAAGAAGGGTTGGTGATGATGACGATGACGAATCCTCTCTCCGAAGCTAGAAATGGACTCTGTATTAGCTCCCGACGAAGAACACGGGGAGCTTCCTAGATTAATAGTGTTGCATGGCATACAATCTTAACTCTATTATATATTTTGTCATTTGTGAATCGTATTGTCATCAATTTATCAGAAAGGGGAAGACTGAAAGCGCAATCGTCACTCAATTACAATGATCACAATACGATTTGTGAGAACTAATGTTGGTTGTCAAGTTTTCTCATGACATTGGCTTTTCTATTTGGACTACGGACTTCGGTAACCCCATTGATACAAAAAATGGGAAAATGCGTTGTTCTTCGTGGCTCGGAAATTTTTACGATTAGTATTTCAGTCGTAGAAACATCCATACTATCAAGAGGGATTGCAGAGATATGGGAGTTGGGGAACTTAAACAAATTCCATATACACTTGTCCCAACATATTCCATGCTTCGTTGGAAGGATTTTTTTCACCGAAGATGTGACCCTATCGAGAGGTTCGGGTGCCCAGACTCCTCCTTGTCTAGGTGCAGGGCGCACGAGAGTGAGCACTTGGCCTCCGCCTTGTCCAGGTACCCAAAGGTGTTACGTCCACTCCCTGACCGGTTCAGGTGCCTAGCCACATGTGCCTTCCCGTTGTTTTGTTTGGGTGCGTAGGGATGTGGTCCCCTGGGTGCCTCGGGTAGAGCGTTGTTTCTCTAGTATGTCTGGATACCCGATGTTGTGGTTGTGCAATAGTGACGTCTCCAGTGAAGGAAATAAAAAAAGATGCCTTCTTCCACCTTCTAGCCTTTATATTCTTCTACCTTTTCCCCTTCATTGCCAAACACAGAAAATCTTGATATCTCCATACCCGTCCACCCAAACTCTCCAATACTTTGGGTATTGGAGGTGATACACATGATCTACATTCTTACCAAATTGTTTGCATTGCCCGGGTTCTACATCTTCATCAAACTTGTTACTCTTTGGTGTTTGGGCACCCTAGACGGGAGAGGTCACTGTGGAGCCATGTTCCATTGTGGTGAAGCTCTCTGGTGGTCCTGGGAAAGTTAAACACAAAGGGTTTAGGGTTTTGCGTGGGTTGGTGTATCCACCTCACGTCTCTCTATATATATAGATGATCAGGGTTTTACAATTACATGCGAGTCCCTGTATGTATACAAATACAATATGAACTAGACCTTATTTTACATGCCCCCTCAATCTGAACTACATACAAGATTCAGATTGGTTCTAAATTGGTCTAGCATCTGCCGTGTAGCGGGTTTAGTAAATACATCCGCTAGATGATCACCTGTTGAAATGAACCTGACATCCAATGCGCCTACAGCTACTCGTTCTCTCACAAAATGGAAATCAATCTCAATGTGTCTAGTCCGAGCATGGAATAGTAGATTTGTCGTCAGGTATGTAGCCTGTTGGGGATATTACCTGCGGTGTGACCCGCCCTAGTTGGGCTGGGTCACTAAGTGGGCGACTCATCCTTTGGCGAAGCAAGCTTTGGCCCAGAAGGCCCAAGAGCTGGATGGCGGTTCCAAATCTACATAGAGGATAAGTCATCGAGGAGGTTTCCAGTCTTGGAAAGCACGGCGACTTAGAGATAGAAAGAATCACGGTTTGTATTAAGGCATGGACTCTTGTAAACCCTAGGGCCTCGACCTGTATATAAAGGCGAGTCCCTGGAGAGGAGAGGCAGGTTAGAAATCATCGAGAGCTAGGTCAGGCGAGTTACCCCCTCCTTGTAATCGAAACATCATCAATACAACACAAAGCAGGACGTAGGCTTTTACCTCCTCACGAGGGGCCGAACCTGGGTAAATCTGAGTCCCGCTTCCGCTCAACCCCTTTGAGTCGCCACCAAGGTGTGATGGCTCCATCATTAAGTCCTTTCACTAGGACATCTGCCGTGAGAAAACCACGATAGTTGGCGCCCACCGTGGGGCCTGCGCACGGTGGAGTTGAGTTCTCGAAGGGAGCCCTACCAGGGTCAGGGAGCTACGCGGTTGGGCTCATGACCCGGAGCGGCCGCGGAAAGTACTACATCGACAACTCGTTGTGGGGACCCGAGGCCGATTCGATCGAATTCGGCTACAGAGTCCCCTTCGGCATGGTCAACATCTTCATCGGCATGGTCGGAGCACCCATGCCTAAGCCGGACAGCTTCACCGACGCCGTCGAGCCGGCCAGGTATGTCCGTCCCGTCGCGCCACAAAGCCTGACGCGCCCAGTTTTTGTCGGCTTCACACAGGGATCTGATGAACCAGAGCGGTCGGCGACTCGGGAGGCCACACCAGACAACTCCGACGACGAGTCATCCATGGGCGACACAGATTCGATCCAGTCCTTGCATGAAGGCCGCCTCGGAGATCTGTCGCTGGCGATGGATCCCGAAGTCCTCGACCGGACCTGTCGTCAGATCGCCATATACATGGTGGGGGCAACACAGTCCCAGCAAAACCCTACAGGCAACAACGAGGTTGGCGGCCCATCCAAAAGCCCAGCGATGGTCCTGGTGGACCTGTCGGTGGAGATAACGAGGCTCATGGCAACCCCCGTGACGGCAGAAAACCAGGGAACGATAAACGCCGAGTTGGCAAAGCTACGAGATGATATGGCGAAGGCCCAACGAGATGTTGAGGCAGAAGCCGCCAGGATTGCGACCCAGCAAGCTCAGATCACCGTGGAGACGGCCCGCTTAAACACAGAGAACTGGCGACTTGAAAGACAGCAGCGCGCGTCCGACGCTGTCCATCAGAGGAGGCACCAGGGGCGTTTACCTCCTGATCTGAACCCTACCCGCCTTTTCGACACTCCGTGTACCCCCGGGACGGGAACCGTTCTAGGGGGAGGGCCGGCTCAGCCACCAAACCCACCGCCTCAGCCAGCGGATGATCGCGTTCCCCGTTTCCAGATGCCTTAGGGCCACTTTTCCAACACCATGGACAACGTGCTCGCAGCGAATCGCCACTTGGAGTCCCTTCCAGTTTATGGAAACACCCCGGCTGAAATAGAAGCAAGAAACGCCATTGAGATGTTGAAAACAGCGGTGGTCTAGAACGCGCAATTCTCACACAGCCTCGATCGGCTGCACTCCACCCCCCAGGCGAGCCGCACCAGAAGCCGGCCAGAGGATCCACCCGCCGTAACCAGCGGCCGCGGCACCTACCTTAGGGTAACCCGCCCGACCATCGGGACCCTCCCGCCCGCAACACCGTTGGTGCGACGGGCTAGGATCATCAAGGCCACATCCAAACCCACCCAGCGTCACTCAGCGGAGGCGGCAGGCACGTGGGGGTGCCGTGTTTGGCCCTTGCCCTGCGGAACGAGCGAATGCCAAAGGACTTCAAAGGACCAAGGAAGGTGCCCAACTACACCCCGGATCTTGAGTCGGCGTCGTGGGTTGAGAGTTATGAACTCGTGATGGACATGCTCGATGTGAGTGAAGCGGTCTGTGCCAGGTACTTCACAATGATGCTCGAAGGGATGGCGCGCACTTGGTTGAAAAACCTGCCACCCAACTCCATCCAGACTTGGGCTGAACTGAAGGAGCGTTCCATCAAAAAAATCGTGGAACTTGCAAATGCCCAATGACAATCGTCGACTTACAGCATTGCATTCAGCAGCCTAACGAGTCGGCTCATCATTGGATGCGGCGGGTTGCAGAAATCATCCACTCCTCGGACGGCATCACGGCGGCCTAGGCCCTGCTGATTCTGGAGCGAAACTGCCATTACGAGCCCGTGGTACAGAAGCTGGGGCGACTCAAGCGCAAGGTCCAGGATATGGGCAAATTGATGGATACCCTCACCCGGTAAGGCCGAATCGGACGATACCAAAGATCCAGGAGAGGACGGTAGCAAGGCCAACCCTCCAAGGAAAGGCGAGTCATCCAAGAATCACTCCCAGTTTCAAGGACGCGGCCACCATAATAATGGTGGAAATGGCAAGAGAAGGCAGCAGGAAGGACCCACGGACTTCGTCGCCAATACCAATGCTAATAATGACAACCAGCGCCAGAAGAAGAGGGGTTACAGTGGCAAGAAGCCGCGCAATTATAACGAGATACTTAAGGGCCCCTGCCCGCATCACGCCACGGCAGAAGAACCGGCGACCCACTCTTGGGAAGACTGCTACGTGATGCAGGAATTTCGGGCAGAGGTACTCAAGAAAGGCCAAGCCGGCGACCAGAGCCAACGGCAGGAACAGTTCGGTGCGCCTAATCAACCTCACAACCCGTTTGGCGGCTTTCCCGAACCGGGACCCCAGGGCGGCTCGCAACCAAGCAGTGGCCAGTACCCTGTGCATAACCAGCAGCGGTATAACCCGCCCGGAGTGTTTCAGCAGCCACCCCCGCAGGGGGGTCCCCAGGGGCAAGATGATAATAGCGGATTCCGCAACAATCCCAAGCAATTAAACAGCGGACAATACCATGTATTCACCACCAGTGCCTGTAAGCGAGACAAGAAGGTGAAGCACAGGACGTATAGCGTGTCCGAGCCGGCGCTTCCCAGGTACCTCCATTGATCTGAGCAAACTATCTCTTGGAGTAGGGAGGAACACCCGCCCAGAATCGACAACCCCGGCGACTTGGCATTGGTCGTGGCCCCCCAAGTCGGGGGATATACCCTTTCAAAGGTTCTTATGGATAGTGGCAGCAGCATCAACATATTATATTTCGACACCTTTCGAAGGATGAACCTCTTGGAGAAGGACCTAATGCCGTCAACCACGGTTTTCCATGGTATCGTTCCGGGTAAGTCGGCATACCCAATTGGGCGAATCAAACTTAACGTGGCTTTTGGTACAGCATCCAATTATAGGAGCGAGTCGCTTATATTTGAGGTGGTCAAGCTGAAGAGCCCTTATCATGCATTGTTCGGGCGGCCGGCTTACGCTCGGTTCATGGCTCGCCCCTGCTATGTCTACCTTAAACTCAAGATGCCTGGCCCTAAGGGACCCATCACGATCGATGGTGACAGGAGGATAGCAAAGGAGTGTGAGGAAGGAGATGCGGCTTACGCAGAAATCGCCTGCGCCGTAGAAGAGCTCAAGTATCACCAAGCCAATGTTGACCCGGCGGATATGTCGCCTCTCAAGAAGCCAACAACTGATGCTGAGCCGCTCGTCAAGTTTAAGCCAACGGACGACAATAAGATGGTGGACTTCACTCCTGGCGACTCGTCCAAGCAGTTCACTATCGGGGCGGGTCTGGATCCCAAATAGGAAAGCGCGCTCATCGAATTCATCCGTGAGAATCGGGACATCTTTGCATGGAAACCTTCTGACATGCCTGGTGTACCGAGCGAATTCGTTGAACACCATCTTAATGTTGACCCTAAAGCAAAGCCGATTCAGCAATATCTTCACAGATTTAATGAGGAGCGACGCAAGGCGATCGGAGAAGAAGTCGCCCGTCTTTTGGCCGCCGGATTCATCGTTGAGGTCTTCCACCCTAAATGGTTGTCTAACCCGGTCCTGGTTCTCAAGAAGAACGGCACTTTTAGCATGTGCATCGACTACACCGACATCAACAGAGCTTGCCCAAAAGATCCTTTCGCCCTTCCCCGCATTGATCAAATCATTGACTCGGTTGCGGGCCTTTTGCTATGTACCCATGCCGTTTGGGCTCAAGAGCGCTGGGGCGACTTACCAGCGTTGTATCCAAAACTGTCTCCGTGGCCAAATCGGACGCAACGTCCATGCTTACGTTGATGACATCGTGGTTAAATCTCGCAAGAAGGAGACGCTCTTGGAGGATCTCAAGGAAACCTTTGACAATCTGCGTGTGTATCAGATGAAGCTTAACCCCACCAAATGTGTCTTTAGTATTCCTGCAGGGAAAGCTTTTGGGTTTTCTGGTGTCAGAACGCGGCATTGAGGCCAACCCGGACAAAATCGAAGCAATCACCTCGCGTGGGAAACCAGCGAATATTAATCAAGTGCAACGCATGGCGGGTCGTATTGTGGACTGGAGCCGCTTTATAAGCCGCCTGGGGGAGAAAGCCATTCCCCTCTATCAGTTGCTTAAGAAAGCTGATCAGTTTGTTTGGATGGACGAGGCCAACGAAGCTTTTGAAGCCCTGAAGCAGCAACTGGTCAACCCGCCGGTTCTGGCCGCCCCGACTGAAAAGGAGCCTATGCTTTTGTACATCGCGGCGAATACCAAGGCGGTGAGCATGGAAGTGGTTGTTGAACAGAAGGAAGAAGGAAAGGAATACCCAGTACAGCGCCCGGTGTATTTTATTAGCGAGGTTCTAACCCTCTCCAAACAATGTTATCCACATTGGCAGAAGTTGGTTTATGGGGTGTTTATGGCGAGTCGGAAGCTAAAACATTATTTCCAAGAACATCCTATCACGGTGGTTAGGTCCGCTCCTCTTGGGGATATCATCCAGAACCGAGAAGCAACGGGACGAATCGCCAAGTGGGCAATTGAGCTCGGGCCACACCACGTGGGGTATACGCCTCGCACGGCTATCAAGTCCCAGGCATTGGCCGACTTCATCAATGATTGGACCGAGTTACAGATTCCCGAAGACAGGCCTGATCTCACGTACTAGACCATCTACTTTGACGGGTCTAGGCAATTGGAGGGCTCGGGGGCTGGCGTGGTGTTGATTTCACCCCAGGGATACAAGTTATGTTATGTTCTCCGACTCATGTTCCCGTGTACCAATAACGCTGCGGAATATGAAGCCCTGCTTCATGGTTTGCGACTCGCCAAGGAAATGAACCTCACATGCGTCAGGTGCTTGGGCGACTCCGATCTGGTGGCACAACAAGTTTCAGGTACATGGGATTCCCGGGACCCCCTGATGGCGGCTTATAGAAGGGTTGTGTCTTTTGTGGCGGGTCATTTCCATGGTTATCAAGTGGATCATATCGACCGGCGACTCAATGAAGCAGATGATGCCCTCTTGCGTCTCGGCTCGCAACGTAAGTCGGTTCCTCCTAATGTCTTTTTGGATATTCTGCATAATCCTTCTGTGAAGTTGCCTTCAGAAGAGGAATTAGCGATACCAGATCCTGAGTCTCAGTTTGTGGCGGCTCTACGTGTTATGCCGAATTGGGTTCTTCCTTACTTGGCATACCTCACACGAGGCGAGTTACCTTCGGATGAGGTGTTGGCCCGTCAAATCGTTCGTCGAAGCAAATCCATGGTCATCGGCAACGGCGAGTTATACAAGTGAAGTACTTCTGGGGTATTTCAAAGATGTGTTTCTTCTAATGAAGGGTGCATAATTCTCAATGAAATCCATGCAGGAGATTGCGGGCATCATGTCGGGTCACGTTCACTGGTTTCCAAGGCTTTCCGACATGGGTTATGTTGGTTGACGGCTCATGTGGATGCAGAAGAGATAATGCATCGATGTGATGGTTGTCAATGTTTTGGACGACAGGTTCATGTGCCGGCTCAAGAATTAAGGATGATCCCCATCACTTGGCCTTTTGCGGTCTCGGGGTTAGATATGGTTGGTCCCTTTAAGATGTCATCCAATAAAAAGACTCATCTACTGGTGGCGGTCGATAAATTCACCAAGTGGGTTGAAGCAGAGCCTGCTAGCAGCTGTGACGCGGAAACAGCCGTCAAATTCTTGAAAAAGTTGATACTTTGGTTTGGACACCCATATAGCATTATCACTGATAACGGTTCCAGCCTATCACAAGGGGCAATGCAGGAGTTTTGCAACCGGGAGCATATCCGGCTTGATGTGTTGGCGGTTGCTCATCCACAATCTAATGGGCAGGCGGAACGGGCGAATCAGGAAGTGTTGCGGGGAATCAAACCCCGACTTATGTTTCCCCTGGAACGCACCCTAGGGTGTTGGGTTGAAGAGTTGCCTTCGGTATTATGGAGCATTCGAACCACCCCGAATCTTTCTACGGGTTTTACTCCTTTCTTCTTGGTGTACGGAGTAGAAGCCGTTCTTCCCAGTGACATTAGGCATGACTCGCCCTGAGTCACCGCTTATGTGGAGCAGGATAATGAGTTGGCACGTCAAGATTCTTTGGATGCTTTGGAGGAAGCACGCGATTTGGCTGCCTCCCGATCGGCTATCTATCAGCAAGACTTGTGGCGTTATCATAGCCGCCTGGTCAAGAGCCGAGCTTTTTAGGAGGGCGACTTAGTGCTCCGGTTGATCCAAGATCGCACTGGCATGCATAAGTTGTCACCGCCATGGGAAGGACCGTTTGTCGTCAGCAAAAATCTTCGCAACGGGTCATACTATTTGGTGGATCTCCGGCCTGATCGGCTAACCACGGAGGCTGAGTCCACTCGCCCCTGGAACATAGCCCATCTGCGGCCTTACTACACTTGACCTATTGGCTCCCCTTTTTCCTTTCTCTCCCATCTTTGGAAACTGTAAGTCCTTTGTTTATATAAAGCAATAAAGTCGAAAACCACGAATTTTGGGTTTTCCTGCCACTTCATCTTCTTGAAAGCATGGATCTTTATTGTTCTTTGACAAGTCGCCCCAGCATGGAAGCTATCAATACCAGAGAGCATAAGTCGCCATGCTGCACTTATTACAACACTGGGTATCGATAAGCCAAAGAGGATCAAGTCGCTAAAAGCGCACGGTTCAAACATGGGCGCCTTATATGATTCTGAGGATTAGGCCGGCTTACTTGGGGGCTATCAGCTCCCAAGTCGTTTTGTGGTAAGAGCGTATACGCTTCTACAATCCTATGACCGGTCTTTCCCCTAATCATAGGTCACTTGGGGGCTTCCTCTCACTGAGATCAGCCTAACTACCCATTTGGCTAGCGAAAAATTACCGCACTACAAATGGTTATACTGGACTGTGTGCTGGCCAAATCCCCATATGGACCCATGAACTCTTGGCGAGTCAATGCGCTATTTGGACCCTGAACTCACCTTGGTTAAAACATTCATGGTACCGGCTAGCGCCCCACATGGAAAATAGAGAAACCATTGGTTCATTGAACCTGCTTCACCGAAGCTTGACTCGCGCCTGATCGGCCGGTCTAAATACTTGAGCTTTTTTTATTCAAAAAGTCTCCTTTGGGTAGCACTTAAGTTTTTCTAACTCGTCCTATCCTGTAGCGACTTGAACGAGCCGACGAAATTCTTACTATCACCTTACTAGCACTGCCACAAGGTTTCATAGATTTGTGAGACTCGCCGTGTCTCGTTGAGCCGGTTTTATTCCTACCATATGCCAAGACACCTTGAGTCGGTTATTATTTATCATCATCCATTACTCATTGAGATGGTTTTATATATGCTTTTGCTAGCCAAACAGGTTGGTGATCGATTCTTTACTGACATGGTGGGTCAAGCATCATAGCACCCCAAGGGCGGCACAAGGTTTTTTCAAAGGTCACAGAAGAATTCCACAAACAGACATAAGCAAAGGATTGTTTTCTACAATGACCTGTTACATGGCTCTGATGGCCAAATCGGTAGGGTTTATTCTGCTGATGCCTCCGGGTCAACTTGCCCCGAGCTGTGGCCGACTTCAATTTGTAAATCGCCCAGTACCCAATTACACTTGGATAGAGCGGCAAATTCGTCTTCATCGTTCAAGAATGCCGAAAGATCCGACTCCAAATCAAAAGGGTTCTTGGGCCGATGAGGAGTTAAGCTGGTTGTCACAAATGCAGGCGGGTTTACTTTCTTGTTCTTGTCATCATAAGCGGCTTGATACTTTGATAAATCCACGCTTGCTTCTAGCTGAGTCGCCGCCAAGCGTGATTCCTTGACGACGCGATGATAATCATCTTGAGTAAACTCCGACTCGTCATCCTTGAGCTGTGGGAAGCCTGCTGCTACCTCTTTGGGCTTCAGTTCTGGAGCATACGCCAAACAACGACTCAAGGTAGTCAGCGCCCCCTTCCGGGCGGCTGATCAGGTTAGCTCACCTATCTGAGGCAGAAGGGTGGATAAGCAGCCAAGCATCTTTTTGATTGATGTGATTGGTTCATTGGTGCCCATCACTGCCTTCATGGTCAGCATGCTCCCAGTATACAGCTGCTCAGTCAGTGTGTAAATCTCCTTTAACTTGAAGATGCAGTCGTCCTGAAGGTTGGCGGCTCTCGGGCCTGCGTGAGAAAGACAATGATGGTTAGTACTTTGTTTTTTTCACACTAATTTTTTCTTTCAGAGATACGAAACCAGGAATTCCTTCTTACCAAAGATGGCATGTGTCATGCTGGAAATATGTTTCTTTAAACCGGCCAGCTCTTGTTGCACGGCTCCTAGTTTTGTTTCAGCCGTTTCAGCTCGCTTTAGCGTGGTGGCTTGATCAGCTTGAGATTTCTTGTTGGCGGCTTTCAGCTTTTCCATATCAGCTAAGATCGCCTGGTATTTTTCTTCTGCGTGAGCCCGCGCGTCTTGCTAGTTGGCTAAATTTTTCTTCAAGTCCCCAACATCGACTCGGCTTGGGCCATAGATTCCTCTCAACATATTTTGGAGGGACAAGTCTCAGAATTGTTGCAAGCAACATCCCTGACAATTGGGGGCTAATGTATAATTTTTTAAACACACAAAATTATACCACGAGCAAGACGGGCTCATCTTTCAATAAGATGACCCGGCCCTTGGGGGTTACAGGTCGAAGATTTTTTCTACATCAAGACCCGGCTCATTTTTCAAAAGATGACCCGACCCTTGGGGGTTACAGGTCGATGATTTTTTCTAAGTCAAGACCCGGCTCATCTTTCAAAAGATGACCCGGACCTTGGGGATTACAGGTCGAAGATTTTTTCTACATCAAGACCTGACTCATCTTTCAAAAGATGACCCGGCCCTTGGGGGTTATAGGTCGACGATTTTTTCTACATCAAGACCCAGCTCATCTTTCAAAATATGACCCGGCCCTTGGGGGTTAAAGGTCGAAGATTTTTCTACATCAAGACCCGGCTCATCTTTCAAAAGATGACCCGGCCCTTGGGGGCTAATGAGGAGGGTATGCATTAAGGCGTACCTCATGTTTATTCTTCATCATATGGAGCAGGTTCTTCTCCATTTCATAACTCGTTTCCAGGCGACTTGCAAAGCTGGAGCAGAGTTCATCAAACTCAAGTTTTTCATATTGAAGAAGTTTGGCCTTGGAGATCTCATGTCTGGTGGAAGTATGGGACGATGTTGATACATGCTTCGATAAGATTGCCGAAGCCGGCTTAGAGAAGCCAGTACCAGTAATGACCACAGCGTCAGGATCTTCAGCCACCTTCAGCGGACTTGGCGGGTTGGCTGTTTCCATGCCTTCCTTGGGAGAACTTGGAAGGTCAATTCGGTCATCACGTATATCTTTTGTCGGGTCAACACGAGCCAGTGTTGGGTCTTCTTTAAGATCTGGAGCAGAAGGAGTGGAAGTTGAGCCGCCGGTTCTCCTCTTCTTTGCTTGCGCTCTAAGAAAAAGAGGGTCATGTTTAAAGCAAGCATCATTATCATCAGGAAAGATATAAGTATTATAAGGATTTACCCTTGTACACGAATCATTGGCGGAAGGGCCGACATCACTGAGTCGCCCGATGAAGGGGGAGAAGTCTACAAAAGTAATATCTCAAAATATGAGCGAGTTACAAGTGTGATCCAAAAGAAAACGAAGGTAGAAATTGATAGAGGGTACCTCATTTCGCCGCTTCTTGGTAGGGGTTTTTACTGGTAACCCGGACATCAAATCCCCTGAGTGGCTTCGAGTTTTCCGAAAGGAAGTGTGTTGCGCCTTCTTCAAGAGGAAGTTAGGGTCCAGACAAGCATTCGGGTGAGACATGGTAACTTTCCCACAAACTCGCCTGGACGGCTTAGGCGAAGGAGAAGTTGAGTCGGAAGAAATGGAAATTACCTCTACGGTGTCATCCTGGCTTTCATTATCATCATTTTATACATGGAAATGCAGAGATATAAGCACAAATTAGAGTAAAAGGGCGTCAAGACAAAAAGGATAAAATTTTACCTCTGAAGACGCTTCGCCGACTTGGGATTCGTCCACATCAGACGATTCGGCGACAACGGTTTGGTTTTTACCCTTGGACTTCTTTTTTGGAGGTGGTTTGGTTTGCTTCAGGGCAATCTTCTTCGGCCTTCGTGACCAGAATCGGTCACCCTTCTAAGGTGGAATTGTCATTATGCAAGTCAGAATCCGAGTAAGTCGGAAAGAGTGAACCAAGGGCGGGTCAAATTATTTACCTTAGGAGCCGGGTTAATCTTGCAAAATGGCCTAAGCCCTATTTGGCTACACTTGGCCAAAGGATCGCCGGTTTTCTTCTTGATGATGCTCACAATGTCTTCCTCTGTGAGTGTTGTGTGGAAGTAGCATTGGGGATGGTTCAAAGTACCATCAAACTCGCACATCAAGCCGCCTCGGCGACTCAAGGGAAGGATGCGCCATTCCACCCAGCAGCGGATCAGATCAACTCCAGTAAGACCATTGTTTGTTAAAGATCGTAACTCGGATAGCACTGGAATGAAATCCGATTCATCTTATTCGGTGAGCTTGTCAGGAAGTTTGTAGTTTGTGGGCAGACGCTCCTTCCTGTAGCCTAGGAGTTTGTTTTCACCCGGAGGAGAAGTGTCCTGGCAATAAAACCAAGATTCCGCCCAGCCTTTGGGGTGGCTGGGCATGGCGAGTGATGGGAATGGACTGTCCCTGCGTCATTGAACGTTAACCCCTCCAAGTTCTAAGCTAGGGCCATTGGAGAACTCAGTCTGGCGATTCAGGTCGAAGAAGTACCAAAACAAAGTGACCAACGGTTCCATTCGTAGGTAAGTTTCATAGAATACCTGGAATTGGCACATGTTGCTGATCAAGTTGGGGCCGAGGTCTTGGAGGCGTACGTTCATGAAAAACATAGCATCTCTGAGGAACTTTGACCCTGGCGGCTTAAACCCTCGTTCGAGGTGGTCAGCAAAAACAACTATTTCCCCTTCGGTCGGGTTGGGAATTTCGTCGCCTAGTCCAGATCGCCATCCAGTGACTTCCTTCGGGTCAAGGTTCCCTGTCTTTATGCACTGCTCGAGGAAGGTGTCATCAATTTTGGTCGGGAGCGAGTCGGCCTTAAAGACGGTACCCATAGCTACAAAGGAAAAGGTCATGGGTAAGTTAACCCGCCAAAACGCTTGTCGAGTAGCTGAGAGAATCTATTAACTCGCCAATAAGGGACCAGGTTTGGGCACGAGGGAGATTTAGGAATTTCTTGTGACCCAAAGGAGGTATCGCAGGGCATTCAATGGCAAGCAGTGAAGTGTGAATCTACAAATAAATTTCTACAAGACAAGCGGTGAAGTGTGGATCTACAAACAAGTTTCTACGCGGCAAGCAGAGAGATATAGATCTACGAACAAAGTTAAAATGAACGGAAAGAAGGCCTGAATAAGGTGAAACAGGCCATCGCTAAAAATAACTACGGCAAGGGTGATTTGACCGAAACCTTCTTGGTTCTTCAAACTGGAGCTGATTGATTGGGGATACAGCCAGTACTACCATGCTTATTACCGCTATGAATCAATTGGCATGCAAAGAGGCGTTCGAGGAGTTCTAAGAAGCAGCAAATGAAGAACACCGAGGAGTTGAGATCTGTTTATAATGGCGAAGGACTAACCTGTTAATGGCATCCGGAAGCAACTGTGGGGGACCCGCGGTAAGGATGGCGTCCTCGTTTGGTTCGGAGATGCGTCGGACGCGACGGCCGGTGACGCAGTTCTTCGGGCGGCGACGGAGCTCCTCGGGCGGCGGCGGAGTTCTTCGCATGGTTGTGAGGAAGAAGAGATAGATGAAATGAGTAGGTGGAGATTCCTTTCGCTCCCCTTCCCGAGCCTATTTAATTGGTCGGGTGCTGGAATCGAGGCGCCTCGCACGGGAACCGAAAAGACAAGTTACAGATTTGCAATTATGGCACCAAGATTTTCGGGATATTTGTGCCGCGGGATCCGTTGGAGATTGCGTCATCGTCTTCCTAAATAAAAGGGATAAGGTGATGTCATCGGAAACGGTTCGGCGGCTTAGGTGTTTTCATGAGGAATGGCGGCTTAAGCGTAAGGTGCATGAAAGGAGTGGAATGAGCCGCTCCTGAAGTAGAAAAAAGTTTATTGGTGTGAACAGGTTCAACTCAATCTGGGGCCTAATGTTGGGGATATTACCTACGGTGTGACCCGCCCTAGTTGGGCCGGGTCACTAAGTGGGCGGCTCATCCTTTGGCGAAGCAAGCTTTGGCCCAGAAGGCCCAAGAGCTGGATGGCAGTTCCAAATCTACATAGAGGATAAGTCGTCGAGGAGGTTTCCAATCTTGGAAAGCACGGCGACTTAGAGATAGAAAGAATCACAGTTTGTATTAAGGCATGGACTCTTGTAAACCCTAGGGCCTCAACCTGTATATAAAGGCGAGTCCCTCGAGAGGAGAGGCAGGTTAGAAATCATTGAGAGCTAGGTCAGGCGAGTTACCCCCTCCTTGTAATCGAGACATCATCAATACAACACAAAGCAAGACGTAGGCTTTTACCTCCTCACGAGGGGCCGAACCTGGGTAAATCTGAGTCCCGCTTCCGCTCAACCCCTTTGAGTCGCCACCAAGGTGCGATGGCTCCATCATTAGGTCCTTTCACTAGGACATCTGCCGTGAGAAAACCATGACATAGCCCCTAAGTTATCACACCACAAAATGGGGGTGCGCTGCCGTGAAACTCCAAGTTCCCTGAGAACTGTGTCTATCCAAATGGCTTCAGCAGCTCCATTGGCCAATGCCTTATACTCTGCCTCAGTACTAGATCTCAAGACCGTAGGCTGTTTCTTAGAACTCCAAGATATAAGGTTAGGTCCAACAAATATAGAAAAACCACATGTCGAGTATTTGTCATCAACAGAGCCTGCCCAGTCTGCATCTGTGAATATACTAACTCCAGTAAACTATGATTTGCGAATTTGAAGCCATGTGTTTAGTGTACCTTTCACATACCTCAAAATGCGCTTAACAGCTTCCCAATGGACCTCTGTAGGCTGAGACAGAAACTGGCATACTTTGTTCACAGCGAAGGAGATATCAGGTCGAGTGAGTGTTAAGTACTGAAGAGCACCAACACACTCCGATACCTGAAAGAGTCAACAGAACCCAGAGGTGCACTAGTATGGCGTGATAGACTCTCGAACGTAGCAAGTGGAGTGGAGGTGGACTTGCAGTTCTCCATGTTGACACGATGAAGAAGGTCCAGTGCATACTTTCTTTGTGTCAGCATCATGCCCCCAAAATGAAAGGATGCTACCAATCCAAGAAAGTACTCAAGCATGCCCATATCCTTGATGGGAAAGGTATCAGATAGGGCTTGCACAAGGCGGTCAACCACAACAGGTGTAGAGCCAGCAATCACAATATCATCAACATAAACCAACATAAATATCTAAGTAGCGCCATGAGAGAAGATGAACAGCGATGTGTCTGCTTTGGATGCGACAAAACCAAGCTGGCAAAGACGACAACTCAAACGAGCATACCAGGCGCAAGGAGACTGTTTGAGGCCATAGATAGATCGCTAAAGTTTGCAAACATGAGATGGATACCTCGCATCCTCGAAACCGGGCGGCTGCTGCATGTAGACGTCTTCGACAAGAAAACCGTGAAGAAATGCATTGCTCACATTAATCTGCCACAGGCTCCAACTTCGAGAAACCGTGATGGAGAGCACGAGTCGGACCATAGCAGGCTTGACCACTGGGCTGAATTTGTCACCATAGTCAATGCCATGTTGCTGAGTGAAGCCACGAGTAACAAGACGAGCCTTGTGCATGTCAACAGAGCCATCCGGCCGGTGTTTAGTCTTGAAGATCCATTTGCAGCCGACGACGTTAACGCCGGGGGGACGAGGCACCAGCACCCAAGTATGGGTATGACGTAGGGCGACAAACTCTTCAGACATGGCCGCATGCCACGCGGGAGCACCAAGCGCCTGATGATGGGAGACAGGCGCCGCAAAGAAGGCACGACGGCCGGTATCATACCGAACGGTGCCACCTGTGTAAGTCTTTGGCCTGCGCGTGTGATCGCGTTGCCGAGTGGCCATGGCATGCCCCGGTGCGGCTTCGGTAGTGGGGGTAGACGGCGCGACGGATGTCCCTCCCATAGGTGTCATGGCTGAGGACGGCTCAGCAGAAGGCGACATGGGCGGGAACAGAGTTATAGCCGACTCTCGCGAATCCTGAGTAGGCGCGTCGGGAGAGCCAGGCGACAGCTGTCTGGCCGTGGAGATAGCGGGCGCAGCCGGCACCACACACGTGCTGGAAGGCGGGTCCAGGTGGGCAGTGGGAGCCCGCGGGGAAGAGGCCGGCGCATTGGCCTCGGGTGGCGTGGCATGCACGTCAGGTGCATGCACGTCGATCGCCTGGGCGGAGGAGCAGCCGCCTGTGGAGAAAGCAAAGAAGCACCTCCAGGGGACTGGTTAGGCGATAAAAAGGATAAGTCATATTTGCGCAAATGGACATCCGGCATCGGTTCATCATGAGGAAAGGTGATGACATCTTTGAGAGAAGCAATATGAATCGAAACTCCGGGATTGGAGTAAGGAAAAACAGTCTCGTCAAAGACAACATCGCGAGAAATATAGATTCTACCGGAGGTGCGATCAAGGCACTTATAACCTTTATGTAGGGGACTATAACCTAGGAACACACACATCATGGAGCGGAACGCAAGTTTGTGAGCATTATACTTGCCATGACTAGGCCAACAAGCGCACCCAAAGACCCGAAGAAACGAGTAATTCGGCTGAACATGAAATAGTCGAAACAAAGGTGTATCCTTGTTGAGAACCGGAGTGGGCATGCGGTTGATAAGATAACAGGTTATGAGGAAAGCCTCATCCCAAAACCGTAGTGGGAGAGAAGAGTGAGCAAGCAGGGCAAGGCCTATCTCCACCACATGACGGTGCTTGCGCTCGGCAACACCGTTTTGCTGGGACGGGTGTGGACAGGACACACGGTGATACACACTCGTGCGTTGAAAGTGACGGTGGAGTTTATGGTATTCACCACCCCAATCAGACTGAACAGCCTTGATCTTGCGGTCGAGAAGGCGTTCGACATGAGCCTGAAAGATATAAAAGACTCGCTCAATGTCAGACTTGTGTTTAAGCAAGTATATCCAGGTGAACCGTGTGTAGTCATCAACAAACCTAACATAATACTTGTACCCGCGTGAGGAGGCAATAGCAGGACCCCACACATCGGAATGTATTAATTCAAGCGGTACAGTAGTGACATGATATGACATAGAATAAGGAAGTTGATGACTCTTAGCACGCTAACAAGCATCACAAACTAACGACGCACTATGGGAACTAGAACACGGTAGGTCATGATCCTGGACAACTGACATGACCACATTATTTGTAGGATGACCAAGACGCTGATGCCATTGGGAGGAAGAAACTCTGACGCTAGAAGCTGCATGGCGAGATGAAGAGGAAGATGCACGAGCGAATGGGATGGGGTAGTTGCCCCCATAACTTCTACCGTGAAGAAGAATGAGCCTGGTTGCCTTGTCCTTAACAAAGAAAAAACGATGGTGAAATTCAATAAACACGTCATTATCACATAGGAGGCGATAGACAGACAAGAGGTGTTGTGTGATGTGTGGAACACGCAGGACGTTGTGGAGTTGAAGGGATGAACCGGGTATATGGGAGTGGCAAATATGCGAAATAGACAAACCTGCGCCATTAGCCACCTGGACTTGATCCTTGCCATCATAGCGCTCGTGGACTTGGAGGCGCTCCAGATCACTGGTTAGGTGATCGGTGGCGCCGGTGTCGAGCACCCAAGGGAAGTCGACGGCGCCCGTGGTAGCCGCGTTGGCGGAGCAAGGGTGTTGGTCATTGTCGAAGTGTTTGCGACAGTCGCCGGCCTCATGCCTCCAGTTCCAGCAAAGTTGACACGAGGGACGCCAGCGATTGTTGTGACGGCCACCCCCCGCCGTTGCCGCCCCCACCATCCTGGCGGCCGTGGCCCGAGGCACCAGGTGGTCGAGTGCGGCCATCATAAGAGCCGTCGGGGCCGCCGTGGCGACCCTGTCCAGGCGGACCGTTCCCGTCAGTGGGTCGGCCACCGCCTTGGGACGGGTAGGGCTCGGAGTAAGGCAGGTTTCCACCAGTGACATACGCCCCCGAGCAAGTCACGGCATTGGCCGACGGGCTCCATCCTTCGGCGGCACTTTGTTGTGCCTGCAAAGCTTCGAATGAGAGGACGAGCGAGTAGAAGCTGGAATAGGGCATGGGTGCAGGGTTGACGCCTAGGGACGCAGCGATGGAGTTGTAGGCGGAACCAAGGCCGGTGAGGATGTGGTCGATGAGCTCATCATCCCGGATGGTCGAGCTGGCGGCGGCCATGCTGTCGTCCAAAGCCTTCATACTGTGCATGTACTCAACCGCAGAGAGCTCCTCCTTGCGTAGCGTCTGGAGTTGACGCCGGATGTGGCGGACGTTGGCGCGGCTCTGGGAGCCAAACATGGCACCCACGGCCGTCCAGACCGCCTGTGCCGATTCGCAGTGGACGAGTTGGCATGCAATGTCCTCCTCCATGGAGGTGAGGAGAAAGCCCTTCACCTTTTGGGCATTGGTCCACCAGAGAAGGTAGGCGGGGTTGGCGGTGGTTGCCGCGGTGCCGCCCGTCCCGACGGTGACAAGCTTCGCCGGAGCCGCCTCGGTGCCATCAAGGTAGCCATGTAGGTTGGCCCCCGCGAGGACGGCGTTGGAGATGCCCTTCCAGAGCAGGAAGTTGGTGCGGCCGAGGCGGACGGAGAGGGTCGGGACGAAGACAGGGGCAGGAGTTGTGGTGGTAGCCGGCGAGACGAGGGCGCCGACGGAGGTGGGAAGCGAAAGAGCGTCGGATGACATCGCGGCTACGAGGGTGGATGGCGTAGCGACGAACGAAGGCATGCGGCAGCGGCGGCGTGAAGATGGGAGCATGCGGCAGCGGCGGCGGTGTAGATCGGATGGGGCGACGGCGCGGGGTGAGGCGCGCGACGCCGAACGGCTTAACTGATACCAAGTTAAACACAAAGGGTTTAGGGTTTTGCGTGGGTTGGTGTATCCACCTCACGTCTCTCTATATATATAGCTGATCAGGGTGTTACAATTACATACGAGTCCCTGTATATATACAAATACAATATGAATTAGACCTTATTTTACACGGAACCTCCAATTTAGTTGTGAAGATTGCCCCAGCCTTGTTTATAAAAGTCCTGGTTGTCGCCTTCAAGGGCACCGCTAGTGGATTCACGGCACCTTACATTATGAGAGGATGTGGGAAGAATAGGGTGAGTCGTTTGACCGTTTGGGAAGCATCGTGCCTCCACACACGTCCACCGGAGACGTACCTCCCCAAAAGGAGGAAACTTTGGAAACGCAACCTCATCTCCGATCCTCTCAATCTTCTGCTGAGTGTTATGTCCAAGCCTTCTGATACAATTCCTCCTCTGCTCGAAGGAATGATCATTTTGTGTGAGACGATTGGCAATACGAAGAAACAAATTCATAGACATCCTAAACCGATCTCGAAAGTAATGCTCTGGATACACCGATTTTGGACCAAAATAATTGTGCATCAATCTATTGTAAGCCTCTTGTTGGTCCCTCCGCAAGTAATCACGGCCGAAAATAGAACCACTATACTTCGGCCTCTTTGTTCGTGTGCATCACCAAGATCAACATAATGTCACTCTGTTGGTCATGTCAAACTCCTTGTCAGGTGAGGAATCACCCCAGGGAGAGGATGAATCAACTGAAATCATCCACAAAACCAAAATAGGAGATGATGCCTCTGACACTCCTTGCCACGGCTTCTGTCATGCTCCCTTACAAAGGCACGAAGATGAGCCACCCCGCGTGAGCCACCGCACCCCACCTACGTTGTCGGCGGCTCCAGCTTTGACGGCGATCAAAATTCGTCGGTGACCGCCCAGTCAATGGCGCTACCTCTCTCAGGCCATGGGGCACGCCCACTAGGCGTGCTCCCGCGCTTCAGGCCGTTCCAGCTCACGGGACAGCGAGGGAGGGGGCCGCCCAGCGCCCATCCCAGATCTCGACCTGCCCATCGGTCCATCGGCAGATCCGGTCCCTACGTCGCATCCCATCCCGTCAATGGCTTTCTTCGGCCCATCGCCGCGAATCCTACTCCGGTGGGTGTGCTCCAACGTTACAGCCGGCTTCTTCACCCCGGATCTTGCACGGGACCTTGAGTTTGGGCAGCCTCGCCTTAAGTGCATCGTAGTTAGACCATCTCCTCGAGCCAGCACTTCCCCTTCGGGCCAAGAGGATGGTTGGACGGTGGCCCAATCCCGCAACTCGCATCGCGCAAGCATGCGCGTTCATGCTGGCGGGTGGCCACGCCCGCGTGAATTCCACCGGCCATCCTTCAATACGAGCATCGGGCGTGAGACCTTTTGAAAGGATCGATATGGTTGACTAGAGGGGGGTGAATAGACAACGACCACTTTTTAATTATTCTTAGCAAGTTAAGGTAAACAACATATGGGTTCACAAATATTACGACAATGAGGTGAACCCTAATGGAGCTAACAACGAGAGCTATTAAGACAAGTAAGATATAGTCAACAACGTAAGCATACACAAAGTAAAGGTTAGAGATAACCACAAGTGGAACCGATGGAGACGAGGATGTGTTACCGAAGTTCCTTCCCTTTGAAAGGAAGTACGTCTCCGTTGGAGCGGTGTGGAGGCGCAATGCTCCCCAATAAGCCACTAAGGCCGCCGTATTCTCCTCACGCCCTCGCACGATGCAAGGTACCGTGATTCCACTATAGGTGCCCTTGAAGGCGGCGACCGAACCTTTACAAACAAGGTTGGGGCAAACTCCACACAAAGCTTGGACGCTCCCAACTAGACCACGAAGCTTCACCACAATGGAATATGGCTTCGAGATGACCTCAACCGTCTAGGATGCTCAAACACCCAAGAGTAACAAGATCCGCAAGGGATTGGTGGGGGAATCAACTTTTCTCTTGGTGGAAGTGTGGATCTAGGCCTTCTAAACCAATCCCTAAAGAATCAACAAGTTTGATTGGCTAGGGAGAGAGATCGGGCACTTTTGAGCTTAGGGAGCAACAATGGAGCTTGAGAGGGTAAGAGATAAGGTTCCACAGCTAGAAGGACCCTTTATATAGTTGGGGGGGAAATCCAACCGTTTTCCCACTCTCTGCCCGAGCTCCAGCGGTACTACCGCTGGCTGCAGCGGTACTACCGCTGGCACTCCACGGTACTACCGCTGACCAGGGGCGGTACTACCGCCGACTAGCGGTACTACCGCTGGTTGCAGCGGTGCTACCGCTGGGCCCCTGGTAGTGCAAAAGCACTACCACCACCAAGAAAGTCTTCGCAAAAAGGTCCGTCCACGAACAACCGCTAGGCAGGCGGTACTAAGCTCCTGGAGCGGTACTACCGCTGACCAGGGGCGGTACTACCGCCAGCGAGCGGTACTACCACTAGGGCCAGCGGTACTACCGCTGGGGACCATTTTGCAAGGAGGAAAGAAACACAGTGGCCAGGGCCGCTCCAAAGATGAAGGTAAGGGAAAATATGTGAAGTGTGCGCGTGCAAAGATAGATTCCACCCAAACCTTTCCACTATGGTTCCCCTCTTAATAGTACGGCTTTCCTATGACTCAAATAAAGAGAATCGTAGAGAGCGCCGTGCTTCCGTTCCATGAATGAGGAGGCGAGTCGTCTTGTACCGTTGACGTGTGTTATCTGAAACCTTAACACACACGGTTAGTCCTTTACGGTACTGTCATCAATCACCAAAATTACTTAGGCATAAACTATGCCCCAACAATCTCCCCCTTTTTGTTGGATTGATGACAATACCGGATTTGCACAGTAAGAAATATGAGAACAAAAAGATAGAAATATATGACAGTACGGGGCATATGACTCACAACATATGATGGCAATAAATCTCACATAAGTTCATGTCTCACAAACGATAGCAAACTGGAAGCAAACTAAGTTCAAAGCAAACCACGAAAGAAAGCAAAGCAAAGCACAAAGCAAAGCAAAGTTCGACTCTGAAAGCAAATCAAACTCCTAGACTCTCTACCCCTTTGGCACAAGACACCAAAAAGGGGCACACCTAACGCCACAGGTGGTTACTCCTCATCCTCAGCATCGCCAGACTCGTCGATACCCTCCGGATCGTCCTGCTCCTCCTCTTCCGCCTCATCGCCAGACCACTGGTACCCTTGAGCCTGCATCCAAGTAGCCTCTGGAGTGATGTCGTCCTCTGATCCGCTGGAGATGTCAACATCAAGAGTCCTTAGAACACGCTTGTGCCTCTGGCGGCTCTCCTTCTGAGCCACGTGCGTCTGGTACTGACCCTTAGCCTGCATACAGAATAGAGTCTTCATCTTATCCTGCAGTTTGATGGCCCAAGATGACATGGCAGAAGAGCGGGACTGAGAGGCGGTTCCTTTGTCAGCAGCAGTCTCTGTGTCAGTATCCATGTGCTGAGAGGAAGTTGATGGGTTGGCCCATTTATCCTTGACGCGAAGCATGACAAGGTCGTGCACAATGTAGTCAGACTGAATGTACAGCTCCTCGTGCGGATAAGTATCTTGCCACTTCTGACGAATATAAGCGAACAGATAGGGCCCGTAGATGGGAACCTTACGCATCATGATGCAGTTCCAGAGCTCCGTGAACATCACATCATAAATATCAAGAGGGGCAGACTCCTTAGTCATAGCCTCCTCATAGAGCAGCAGCATCTCAGCCAAAGAGCCATGAACCTCGTCGAAGTTACCAATGCGAGGGAAGAGGGTGTTGTGGAAGATCCGATGCATGATGTCCAAATGCTTGGGGAGCACCCCCTTCCTCACATAGAGTTGCTGCAGTCTGTCCTTGGCTGGGGGCCTATCAGTGGGGGCTGTAGCATGAGGACGTGACCCAAGTGGAGTGTCAGCTCCCTGGCACTCAACCTTGAGGAATGCCATGAATTCACGCCAGGTACCGGTCATCTTCTGAGTCCCAGTCATCCATACCATAGAGCGCTCTTCATCAGGAGAGAAGTGGACTGTGACATAGAACTGGGCAACAATAGTGGGGTCAAAATCTGTCTTGAAAGTGATGATGTCCTTGATGCCCAGTTTGTCAATCAGAGAGAGGGCATCACCAAAATAGTCCAGGTTACGCTGAAGATGAGCTAGGTCAATCCACTGAACGGGGACAAAGTTCTTCTTGAAATGCATGACAATATCACGGTAGATCCTGCAGTGATCCTTTGCCCAAACATGGTCAACATTCTTGATCACAGCCTTCTCTTGGAGATAATGGTTCTGAGTGCGGAACCGCAGAAAGTCCTTGGGGGGCATTGTGCGGACATTGATCCCCTTGTCCTTGTTCGCGGTCTTCTTGAAGGACTGCTTTTTGGGTTGCAGACCTGAAGTCGCGGAACCCTCTGGAGCCTCTGGGTTGCGATAATGCTTTGACTGCGTGTCCCGTGGGGGGTTCGAACGGCGAGAATTACCTGTGACACAAAACACACAGCAAAAAGAAGCGACAAAAAGAGTCAAGGCAAAGAACTGGAAAGGGCAGAACAATAAACACTCATTGCCACGCACTTGAAAAGAATGCACAATGAATCCTCCTGGTGGTAGTACCGCTACCCCTGGCGGTAGTACCGCTGGGGTCCAAGCGGTAGTACCGCTACCCCTGGCGGTAGTACCGCTGGGGGTCTTAGCGGTAGTACCGCTACCCCTGGCGGTAGTACCGCTGGGGGTCCTAGCGGTAGTACCGCTACCCCTGGCAGTAGTACCGCTGGAGTTTGATTTTCAGATCTGACAGATAAAATAGACCTCACGGTTATGGCTACATGAATTATTACGAGGGGCATGGGCTGTGGATGAACACTAAGAACTCCACCATAGCCCTACACACATGAGAATCACTAGTACCACCGAAATAAGTGCATGCCTAGGCAAGAGAGAGCAAGTTTTAGATCTAATCCAAATAGTTCAAGTACTTGATCTAAAACATGTGAATCCTAGGGCATGGCAAAACTAAACAGCAAAGATTCATAGGACCTACACTCCCCTCAAATATCTCCTTCATGCCATCCAAGAACAGGACACAAGATCAAAGACATGAATCCAAACCACCAATGCTCCTAACCCTAGAACAAGAACATCAACCAATAGAAGAAGGGGAGGAGCTTTACCGGGATTCATGGCCCTTGGAGGAGGAAGGAGAAGTGGAGCAACCCCTCCAATCCAACAGAGAGAAAGAGCTCCACGAATAGAGATCAAAACAGGGGGATTTTGGGCTAGGGGAGGGAGGCGCCGCGAGGAAGAAGAAAGAGCCTGGGAAAAACGGGCTCCCCCTCCTTTATATAGCCCAAGGGGTACGGGCCAGCGGTAGTACCGCTGTGGACCTGGCGGTAGTACTGCTACCTGGCGATAGTACCGCTGGATGCAGCGGTAGTACCGCTGGGGTCCTGGCGGTAGTACCGCTCCCCCTGGCGGTAGTACCGCTCCCCCTTGAGACAGCCCTAAAAATTTCCTAGCAGGTCGTGCTAGATGGGAATCCTGGCGGTAGTACCGCTATCCCTGGCGGTAGTACCGCTGGGGTCCTGGCGGTAGTACCGCTACCCCTGGCGGTAGTACCGCTGGGGTCCTGGCGGTAGTACCGCTACCCCTAGCGGTAGTACCGCTGCAAATGACACAACGCGGCCTAGGATACGAGAAGAACTTGGGCAAATGACAAGTACGAAAAAAAAGATAGCACCTAGAAATATGTACTGACTTGTCATTGTATATCCTTTCTTCTATACGAAAGAAAGGTGGGAGGGGCGGTGGCCGAGGCCACCTATGTTTGAGACAATGGTATGACACCGCGAAGAATTATCCTTGGGTTCATGACCAATGCTCGTCTTTGAAGCACAAGTGCCATTTGACAATGTCTAAAGTGAAGACTAGATTGATTTATGCATAATGGGGGGAGGGGAAGTTCATTGAGAGAACAACACTCCCCCTATGTCCATGCCTACATCTAGACAAAGATGGAATGCAAAGTGAGGTGCAACATGCCTAGTTTCAATCCACATTACTTGAATCAATGATATTTAGCTCATGCCTTAACTCCCGGAACCTTGCTTCATCTAGAGGCTTAGTGAAAATATCTGCAAGTTGCTCTTCAGTGTGGATGAAGTAAACCTCAATATCACCTAGCTTGATATGTTCATGAATGAAGTGATGGCGAATATCAATATGTTTGGTTTTGCTATGTTGCACTGGGTTGAGGGAAATCTTGATAGCACTTTGATTGTCACATAGAAGAGGCACTTTGTCACAAGTGACACCATAATCCTTTAAAGTTTGCCTCATCCATAGCAATTGTGCACAACAACTTGCAGCTGCCACATACTCAGCTTCGGTGGATGATAAGGAGACGCAATTCTGCTTCTTTGACGACCAACTTACCAATGAGCGACCAAGGAATTGGCATCCTCCAGACGTTGACTTCCTCTCCACACAATCTCCTGCCCAATCTGAGTCAGAATAGCCAACTAGATTGAAGTTTGCTCCTTTGGGATACCAAAGGCCAAAGTTTGGGGTATGAGCCAAATATCGAAAGATTCGCTTAACAGCCATGTAGTGGCTTTCTTTTGGTGCGGATTGAAACCGTGCACATATCCCTACACTCAACATAATATCCGGTCTAGATGCACAAAGGTAAAGGAGGGATCCAATCATGGAGCGATATACCTTTTGATCCACTGCTTTACCATTGGGATCACTGTCAAGCTTGCATCTTGTTGGCATGGAGAACTTGACCGGTTTGACATCTTCGAGCTCGAACCGTTTGAGCATGTCTTGAGTGTACTTGGCTTGTTTGATGAATGTCCCTTCTAGACCTTGTTTAATCTCGAACCCGAGGAAGAACTTCAACTCTCCCATCATGGACATCTCAAACTTCTCGGTCATTAGTGCGGCAAATTCTTCATTGAAGGAAATGTTAGGAGAGCCAAAGATAATATCATCAACATATAGTTGGCATATGAACAAATCCCCTTTAACCCTCTTAGTAAAAAGAGTGGGATCTATCTTCCCAATTTCAAACCCACGATCTTGTAACAGCTCAGTAAGATACTCATACCACGCGCGTAGGGCTTGTTTAAGGCCATAGAGTGCCTTATTAAGTTTGTACACATGATTGGGGAGCTTGGGATGTTCGAATCCCGGGGGTTGTTTGACATAGACCAACTCATTTAAAGGACCATTAAGAAAGGCACTTTTCACATCCATTTGTTGTAATTTGAAGTTATGATGAGAAGCAAATGCAAGCAACATGTGAATAGATTCTAGACGAGCAACACGGGCAAAGGTTTCACCGTAGTCGATACCCTCGACTTGGGAGTAGCCTTGAGCCACCAATCTTGCCTTGTTTCGAATCACAATCCCATTGGCATCTTGCTTGTTCTTGAATATCCATTTGGTCCCGATGACATTATCTTCCTCCGTTGGCCTAGGCACTAAATCCCAGACTTGGTTGCGCTCAAAGTTGTTAAGTTCTTCGTGCATGTCCATAAGCCAATCCTCATCATCGAGCGCTTCCTGTACCTGTTGAGGTTCACAATACGAAACAAACGCGTGATGCTCACAATAATTCCAAATATGTTGACGGGTGGATACTCCCCTTTTTAAACTGCCAAGTACATTCTTCATAAGATGTGACTTGACTCTCAGCTTGTTTGCAATCTTGGCTGCTCGACGCTCCAAGAGATCTTCATTAGATAACCGGGGAGCATCGACTTGTTTACTTTGCTTGCCCTTGCGTCTTGAGCCGGCTGTTGGTGCTCCAGAAGGGAATTGTGAGACAGTCTCCTGATCATCTTGTCCTTCGACTTGAGCAGGTTCACTAGTTTGTTCTTGTATTTGTGGTTGCTCTTGATCTTGATCTTGTGCTTCTACTTGGTCTGGATCTCGGGGTTGCACTTGATCTTGATCATGAGCAGGTTCGGAGTCTTGGGGTAGTGCTTGAATATCCTGAGACACATCATCATTGTTGGGCAATTTATCTTGACCTTGAGCTTGTTTATTTTGTTGAGAGTCTTCTCTTTGTTCATCGGAAGCGTGTGGGGCTTGTGGAGGTGATGGCTCCACTTGAGTAGAGCATTGTCCTTCTCCTTCGGCCACAAGGGGTTCCTCAATGGGGACTATTTGACCAATCCTCATTCTTCTTATGGCTTGGGGAGGAATTTCATCACCTACATCACAAAGACCACTTTGCTCCACTTGGGAGCCATTATTTTCATCAAACTCTACGTTACACGTCTCCTCAATTAGTCCGGTGAACTTGTTGAGGACACGGTAAGCATGAGAGTTTGTAGCATAACCAACAAAGATACCCTCATGTGCTCTAGAATCATATTTAGCTAACCGTGCACCTTTCTTGAGAATGAAACACTTACAACCGAATACCCGGAAGTACTTGAGATTGGGTTTGTTTCCAGTTAGAATCTCATACGGAGTCTTGTTCAAGCCTTTGCGGATGTAGAGCCGATTGGATGCATGACATGCTGTGTTGATGGCCTCTGCCCAGAAGTTATATGGAGATTTGAATTCTGCCATCATTGTCCTTGCAGCGTCTATCAAGGTCCGGTTCTTCCTTTCTGCCACGCCGTTTTGTTGAGGGGTATATGGTGCAGAATATTGGTGTTTTATTCCCTCATCACCTAGAAACTCATCTAAGGTGTAGTTCTTGAACTCGGTGCCGTTGTCACTTCTAATCATCAAGATCTTTGCTTCATGTTGACGTTGCGCTTCATTAGCAAAGTTGATGACCGTTTGTTGAGTTTCACTCGTCCTTTTAAAGAAATATACCCAGGTATATATTGAGTAGTCGTCAACAATCACTAAGCAATACTTTCTGCCTCCAAGACTATCAAATGATGGAGGACCAAACAGATCCATATGGAGAAGTTCCAATGGCCTCTTAGTGTAGATAAGAGTCGTTGGACGATGAGCAGTTTCATGAATCTTTCCTTCAATGCAGGCACTGCAAACACGATCTTTAGCAAAACTCACATTTGTTAGTCCACGAATATGGTCCCCTGTCAGAAGACTTTGCAAAAATCTCATATTGACATGAGCTAAACGGCGATGCCAAAGCCAGCCCACGTCAACTTTAGCCATTAAACATGTCGCAGTCTTAGTGGGTCGCTTTGAGAAGTTCACCACATAAAGACCATTTTCGACATATCCAACATAGGCTACTTTAAGAGTCTTGCTCCTCAGGAGGACCACAGTATCAAGATTAAAGAATGTGGAAAAACCCATAATTGCGAGTTGACGAACCGAAAGTAAATTGTAGGCAAGTGACTCAACAAGCATGACCTTCTCAATAGATAAATCTTGAGAGACGACCACCTTACCAAATCCCAATACCTTTGAAGAGGATGCATCGGAGAATTTGACATGGGTGGGCATAGATGGAGAAGGATGCACATCCACCACTAAGTCCTTGCTTCCGGTCACATGATTTGTTGCTCCACTATCGAGCAACCATGACACCCCACCGGAAGCAAACTCCTGCAATAGATCAAGGCTTGGTTTTAGGTACCCATTTTTAATGGGTCCTTTCATGTTAGAGACAAGGGTCTTAGGAACCCAGATAGCCCATTCAATATCCTCATCGTAGGAACCAACAAACCTGGCATAAACGTGCCCATCACTAGCACAACATAAGACATAAGAAGAATTGAATTTGTCGGCTGTGTTAGTAGGAATGGTTTTGCCCTTCTTGAGGTTTCCATAGTCCACCTTGTTCATGTTCACCTTCTGAGTCCCCTCACCCTCTTTGACAAAGATGTCCATGAGGGTGGGAGATCGTTTGTTCCTGTTCCTCCTTTTACCTTTTGACTTGGAGGTAAGTCCAAGTCCCTCCTTTCCTACAACACCCTTTTGAGTGCTCAAGAGATCATTCAGACTCTTCTCACCTTGTATGCATGCCACAAGTCCCTTCTCAAGTTTCTCCTTTAACTTAGAATTTTCCTCCACAAGATGTACATGCTCACAACAGGGGTTAGTTGCACAAGCATTATCAATTAACACAAAGGGAGGGCAAGTAGAGATCTCCTTGGTAAGTTTTGCTTGGAGTTGATCATGAGACTCTTTCAGAGAGAAATGAGCACCTTTCAAGACCTTGTGGGCCTTGTCAAGTGTGTCAAACTCCTCTTTGAGTCTGTCATGGCCAACCCCAAGAGCATACTTTTCAAACTTCAGCATACGAGTAAGAACAACATCATGATCTAGTTTCTTTTGCATTTTAGCGCAGTCATCGTTATATGACTCCTCAACAGCCAAACGAAGAGTGCGCTCCTTTTCTAGAGCATTAGATAATTCGGCAATTTCATCGGCATAGTCCCGACTGTGTCCCTGAAGCTCGGAGATGGTCTCCTCATGAGACTCAATGAGATCAGTGGCCTCACCCAGTTGTTCCAAGAGAGCAACAAAGTGCTTCTTGGGTTCTCCCTTAATAGTGCACAGAAACTTGTCAAGACCATGCTCATTAAGTTCCCCAACATCACTATCTTCAACACAATTTAACAATGAAGGAGCAGAAGCAATGTTGGTCTTAATGATGGGAGTTACCTGATTGATACCTTTTGCCATGAGGCACTTGGTGATGTGGTTCTCGTTGGGGACGTTGAAGAGAGACACCTTCTAGGGAGAGGTAGTGGCAATAGCAACAGTTGCCGTTGCCACTGTATCATCATCATCATCATCATCGGAAGGATACTCTTCAAGGGCCACCATCCCTTTTGGGTGAGGTTTCTTCACAAAGTTGTTCTTGATTGGAAATGATTTGGTTTTGTCTTTGCGAATGAACTTGCCTCCGTTGTCTTCCCTTTTCTCATAGGGACATTCGGCCACGAAGTGACTCATGTTACCACACTTATAACATGTCCTTACTCGTTGTTTGGGTTTGAATCCACTCGAGTTGTTCTTGGTGAAGGTGGGTATTGAGTTCCTCTTGTTGCCCCAGAATTGCCTTGATGCAAGAGCCATGTGCTCATGATAGGCATACTTTGTGTCTTCAGGGCAGCCCTCCTCTTCCTCATCTTCTTCTTCTTCTTCTTCAAGCATTGCTTTTGCTTTCAACGCAAGGTTGGGTGAAGTTGTCTTTGATCGAACACGAGCAAGTGCATTGTCGGCTGTTTCGTTCATGATTGACATTGCAATGAATTCATCCAACACCTCACTGGAAGACAAGGAGTGGAAGTCTGGCCGCTGACGAATGACAGATGACATGGCTTTGTTGAAAGGCATGATGGCTTTAAGGAACTTGCGCTTGACCCATGTATCATCCACATCCTTGCTCCCATGATCCTTGAGTGCCACAGCAATAGCAGTCACCCTCCGATAGAGATCACGAGGGTCCTCTTCTTCCTTCATCACAAACTCATCGGCCTTATCAAGTATCACTTCATAGTTGGATCGTTGAATGCTTGAGCTTCCCTTGTACAACACCATAATATGCTCCCAACAATCCTTGGCCAAAGTGAAGGGACGCAAGTGAGGAAGATCTTCAGGTGGCACTGCAGACTGGAGAATAAACAAAGCAGAGTGATTGTATTGATTGTCTGCATCTTCTCTTGGAGTGAGGTTGCTTCAATCATGGGGATAATATCCTTGCTTGATGATTCTCCACAAGTTTGTTGAGCTGTGATTCAAATGAGACTTAATAGAAAATACCCAGTTAGCAAAGTCACCTTTCACAAGCTTAGGAGGAGGACCAACAGGATTAAGACGAGGTGCGGGAACGGATCCTCCATAGACCATGGGGGTGGAACTGAGGCATATGTTCCAGTCCCATCCTTTTCGTGAGATGAGGAAGGTCGCATACCTTTAGCCGCTTCCTTAGAGGAGTTGGCCTCATAATCGGTGACAGTGGGTTTAACCACTATAGCCGGTTCGGGTGAACTTTTGAATCCCTCAATTAACTCTTTAAGCATGGTCTTGACTTCGTTCGTCAAGGACGTCTTGAGGGCGGCCATAGCCGTATTCAAGTCGTCCCTTGTGACCGAAGTCAAGTCCATGGCCTCGGGTTGCCCATGGTTAATTCCCTCTTCGCCTTCCATACTCTTCGGGTGGTTAAACCCTTAATAAAGAGACGTGTCTCTGATACCAATTGAAAGGATCGATATGGTTGACTAGAGGGGGGGTGAATAGACAACGACCACTTTTTAATTATTCTTAGCAAGTTAAGGTAAACAACATATGGGTTCACAAATATTACGACAATGAGGTGAACCCTAATGGAGCTAACAACAAGAGCTATTAAGGCAAGTAAGATATAGTCAACAACATAAGCATACACAAAGTAAAGGTTAGAGATAACCACAAGTGGAACCGATGGAGACGAGGATGTGTTACCGAAGTTCCTTCCCTTTGACAGGAAGTACGTCTCCGTTGGAGCGGTGTGGAGGCACAATGCTCCCCAATAAGCCACTAAGGCCACCGTATTCTCCTCACGCCCTCGCACGATGCAAGGTACCGTGATTCCACTATAGGTGCCCTTGAAGGCGGCGACCGAACCTTTACAAACAAGGTTGGGGCAAACTCCACACAAAGCTTGGAGGCTCCCAACTAGACCACGAAGCTTCACCACAATGGAATATGGCTTCGAGGTGACCTCAACCGTCTAGGATGCTCAAACACCCAAGAGTAACAAGATCCGCAAGGGATTGGTGGGAGAATCAACTTTTCTCTTGGTGGAAGTGTGGATCTAGGCCTTCTCAACCAATCCCTAAAGAATCAACAAGTTTGATTGGCTAGGGAGAGAGATCAGACACTTTTGAGCTTAGGGGGCAACAATGGATCTTGAGAGGGTAAGAGATAAGGTTCCACAGCTAGAAGAACCCTTTATATAGTGGGGGGGGAAATCCAACCGTTTTCCCACTCTCTGCCCGAGCTCCAGCGGTACTACCACTGGCTGCAGCGGTACTACCACTAGCACTCCAGCGGTACTACCGCTGGGCCCGTGGTAGTGCAAAAGCACTACCACCGCCAAGAAAGTCTTCGCAAAAAGGTCCGTCCACGAACAACCGCTAGGCAGGCGGTACTAAGCTCCTCGAGCGGTACTACCGCTGACCAGGGGCGGTACTACCGCCAGCCAGCGGTACTACCGCTGGCTGCAGCGGTACTACCGCTATCATTCCAGGGTACTACCGCTAGGGCCAGCAGTACTACCGCTGGGGACCATTTTGCAAGGAGGAAAGAAACACAGTGGTGGGGGCCGCTCCAAAGATGAAGGTAAGGGAAAATATGTGAAGTGTGCGCGTGCAAAGATAGATTCCACCCAAACCTTTCCACTACGGTTCCCCTCTTAATAGTACGGCTTTCCTATGACTCAAATAAAGAGAATCGTAGAGAGCGCCCTGCTTCCGTTCCATGAATGAGGAGGCGAGTCGTCTTGTGACGTTGACGTGTGTTATCTGAAACCTTAACACACACGGTTAGTCCTTTACGGTACTGTCATCAATCACCAAAATTACTTAGGCATAAACTATGCCCCAACACCTTTTTAAGGTGATACGAGGGACGCTTCTTCTGGTGCCTGAGCTTGAAACATCGACGTGTAGACTGTAGATACCCCATCCACTGCATCGGGTGCAAGCTTACTTGTCGGGACCCCGATCCTAAGCCATAGGAATCCAGCATGTAACACATCGCATCACTTTGCGGTCTCACGCACGGTTAACCCCGCGGCTGCCACCCTACCTTAGTCGGGACCGTTGCGCCTTTTGACTCACATATGCAATTGTGTCGCTAGCATTCCAGTGTCAAAGAACCCGGGTCGACATAACTAGTCATAAATTCAAGTGGCTCAACTGTACAAAGACAGGCATACATAACCCAGCAAAGCAGGTGTCGGTCATGAGCGAGTGTAGACAAGTCGTAGCAAGCTACAAGGACTCTATTACACCGTGTGACATTTCCCGGTAGGGACAAACACAGCAACTAAGAAGGATACATGCCGGTCAACCAATGTGTCCGGAGCAGTAGCCAGCTACCAAGGCTCGGTGGAAGCACAAAGGGGCATTTCTCTATAAAGAGAGCTACTAAAGGCATACGAGTAGGTGTCGAACCCCATACATATCACAGCACATCACACGTACGCATGACATACTCAATATGCATAGATACAACAATGGCATCACAACATAACCATACAACATCACAACATTTAATTAGAAGACTCGGAAGAGCCTTGCATAATAAGTTCATACAGGTAGGGGTCACATGACCCGACACTCAAGTCATATAAACAAAGTCATACAAGCCATGCGGAAGCATTAAAGTTGTCTGAGTACAGAAGATGAAAGGAAAAGGCAAAAAGCCTGACTATCTACAGATCCCTTCTGAAAGGGGCCGGGTCGTAGCTGGGCCACCAGCTACTCGTCATCATCGACGTCTAGGTAGAACCCACCTGATGGCTCGTGGGTGTCTTATACAACATTTATTAAGCAAACATGAGTACAAAGGTACTCCACAAGACTTTAGAACAGATCTATCTACTCATGCACATGTATCAATAAAGGGGGTTGTGGGGTTTCATGCAGCAATCCATCTTTGACTCTTGGCTAGCCTATACTACAACTTTAATTATTTTTGAATAAACTTTGATAAGTCGTACACGAGTCCACTACCACCACAACAATACATTATCATATTGCCGTCCCTGGTGCTGCCGGACGTGCTCATCACCGGCAAGATCGACCTCGCCACTCGTGGGTTTAACCTTCCCTGTGTCTATGACAGATGGGGCCATCCCCTATATAATTAAGTTTAATGTTAATGAAAATAATTAATTAAATAAATTCCCAAACAGACACTCACATGTGGGTCAGCCTCTATTAATTACCTAATTAACTTAAAACTTAACTAAGTTCTAACCAGAGTCACTGACAAGTGGGTCCCACTCGTTAGGTTTGACTTTCAACGACCAGATTGACCTACTAATGTCATGTTGATGCCGTAATTCCAATTCTGATTTAAAACAATTCCAGAATAAGTTCAAAACTTCAAAAATTCATAGAACATAATCTGTAACTCAGATTAAAATAATTTATATATGAAATTTGATCAGAAAAATCCAAAGAATCCAATGGTGCTATTTTCACGCATGATAGAACAAGTTATACCAAAAATCAGGTCAAATCAACTAAAAGAAGTTTATGGAAATGATTATTTGAAGTGACATTCGAAACCATGTTTCAAACCAACTTCAAATCAAAACATTTGTAGATGCATTAGATCATCCATCATACTCTTGTAATGCCATGATCATGCATCATATTTCCACACTTACTGTTTGATCCGGCAGCTCCAGGTCATTTGATCAAATTGACGGCGGAATGGCTTAAACGATCGGCCACTCGGTCGCAAGCACGATGGAGCAAACACCAGGGGTTGGGGTGGCCGGAATCAACGTCGGCGACGAGCTTGGCGCCGGCCGAAGCTCGAGCCTCGTCGAGGTCATCGAACCAGGGCTTAAATCATGTGGGGTTGGGCTCCTACAACACCTACTCGACGAGTTGAAGCTGCTAGTGGACTCAGAAGGACCAGCTGATCATCGGAACCTCACCGACGACGAGCTCCCATGGTGGATCACGCCGGGCTCCGGTGAAATCGAAGGCCAGATCATGGGATCGAGGGGGAAATGAGGGGAAAATATCCCTGAGCTCACAAGGGGTCCAGAGGCGTCGAGAGTGGGCTACGGGATGGCCTGGAGAAGGGGAACGATGGCGGCGATTGTCGGAGGCCTGAGGAACAAGACGACGGCGATCTGGCGTCTCAAGAGCTCTCGGCGTCGTGTGGCTTGCCGGGGAGCTTCAGTAGGTCACTATGGTGCTTCTGTGCGGCTCTGCGAGAGAATGAGTGGCTGGAGCGGCTTGGCGACGGTGAGCTCAAGCTCCGACCATGGCGCGCAGAGAGGGAGAAGGGGAAGAGACCGAATGAGGAGGAGGAGAGGATGGGAATGGGTTGCGGGGGTGCATATCAACCTCACCAGCACATCAAGGTGGCCAAGCACGCACCCAGGTGTGTGCCGTCGCCGGAGAGAGCGGCGGCCAGCTCGTGCTGCTCGCTGGCAAAGGGAGGAAGATGACAGGAAGAGGTGAGTGGGTTGAGCCTAAGCGTTAGATAGATTTTTTTTCATTTTCTTTATTTTACTCTTTTAATTCCAGCATTTACTTTTATTTGTTTTTGGCTCCAAACTATTTCCAAAAATAGTAAATATATTAGCGGGGCCTATTTGGATTATTACCAAGCTCCACAAAATGTTTCAACATTTTATAACATACTGAAATGTTTATAGCTAATTGTTCAGGGTAATATCAATGGATTTTGTAGATTAATTAAAATGCCAAAAGTGTTTTTAAAATAATATCCACCCCTGTAATATTGTTTCCAATATTTAAGAGAAAAGATGAACATTTTTGGAGACCATTTTGGGTTCATTGAATTTTCACATTATTTGAATTGGGTTGAATAAGTGAGATGCTAGGGTTTCTTCAATCCCCACTTCAATTTTAATGCAAAAATAAAACATGAGGAACAATCTTGCTAAACACCAATAAGAATTCTAGGGATGTGACAACTCACCCACACTCAAAAGAATCTCGTCCCGAGATTTGGAAGTCGTCGGGAAGAGCGCGGGGTACTCAAGTCGGAGATGGTCCTCCCTTTCCCATGTTGCTTCTTTTTCAGAATGATTTGACCATTGAACTTTGAGAAACTTGAGGTTTCGACGTCGAGTGGTACGCTCAGCTTGATCAAGAATACGAACAGGGTATTCTCGGTATCAAAGATTATCCTGGAGATCAAGCGTTTCGTGGTCCACTTCTCGGATAGGAACCGAGAAGCAACGCCTGAGTTGCGAGACGTGGAAAACATCATGAACCTTGGAAAGATGCGGAGGAAGTTCCAATTGGTAGGCAACTTCTCCTCGTTTGGCAAGAATGCGAAAAGGACCAATGTAACGAGGAGCCAATTTGCCTTTGATACCGAATCGGTGGGTACCCTTCAAAGGTGTAACCCAAAGGTAAGCCTTCTCGTCAACTTCAAAGGTAACAGCCTTTTGATGACGATCATATTTGCTCTTTTGACGAGATTGGGCTGTTTTCAACTTTTCACGAATAATGCGAACTTGCTCTTCTGCCTCCTGGATCATATCCGGACCAAAGAGTTGCCTCTCTCCGGTTTCTGACCAATTAAGAGGTGTTAGACATCTTCGTCCATAGAGAACTTCAAAAGGGACTTTGCCCAAGCTTGATTGATAACTATTGTTATAAGCAAATTCGGCGAATGGAAGACACTTTTCCCAATTCATGTCGAATGATATAACACAAGCTCGAAGCATATCTTCTAGGATTTGATTGACTCTTTCTACTTGACCACTTGATTGAGGATGGAAAGCAGTGCTAAAGGAGAGGTGGGTCCCCATGGCATTTTGAAATATTTCCCAGAAACAAGAAGTAAAAATACTTCCACGGTCTCAATTAATCTCCAAAGGAACACCATGAAGAGACACTATTCAAGAAATATATAACTCTGCTAGCTAGCTAGCTGTTATACTCTAACGAATTGGAAGAAAATGAGCTACTTTGGAAAGACGGTAAATGACCACAAAGATAGCATTATTCCCTTTCTTGGTCCTGGGAAATCCGGTGATGAAATCCATACCAACTTTATCCAATTTCTATTCACGAATAGCTAAAGGTTGAAGGGTGCCAGCAAGCCTTTGATGTTCTGCTTTAACTCGACGACAAATATCGTAGTTAGCAACGAAATGAGCAATTTCTCTCTTCATCCTAGTCCACCAGAACCTCTGGCGTAGGTTTTGATACATTTTAGTACTACCATGATGAATCGTGAGAGGAGATTCATGAGCCTCCTTCAGGATCAACTGCCGCAAATATTGATTCTTAGGAACCACTAAACGGTTCTGGAAGAACACAACATCTTGATCATTCATAGAGAATTCCTTAGCATTCCCGCTAGTAATATTCTCCTTGATCCGTGATATACCCTTATCACGCTTTTGGCTAGCTATGATTTGATCCCTAAGAGTAGATTTCGCCACCAGGGTGGAAAGGAATCCTTGAGGAACAATGTGGAGGTTCAACTTCCGAAATTCCTCATAGAGATGTGGTTGACCTTGTTGTAACATTAGATTGTTACAATAAGACTTACGACTTAGTGCATCACCCATGACATTGGCTTTCCCCGGGGTGTAAGTTATCCCTAAGTCATAATCTGTGATCAACTCGACCCACCGTATTTTCCTGAGATTCAAATCCGGCTGGGTGAAGATATATTTTAGACTTTTGTGATGAGTGAAAATTTCGCAACAATTACCAAGAAGGTAATGTCGCCGGGTTTTTAGTGCATTGTGACAGCCCGAGACCGACGTTCCAGAAGATTCCAATTTTCTTTCCGTTTTCGTCGTGTGTTTATTTTATCTGACGCATCATCATCGCATCATGCGCATCATCCGCATTGCATCGGCACTCCGTTGCTGCCAGTTTTCGAAAGTTGCATCCGTTGTTAGTTGCTGGTTCTCATCGTTGTCCGTTCTGAGCCCGACCACACACGCACGCGCCCGCGGCACCGTCAAAACATGTCTTTAAACGTGTCTATAAAACTTTCTCTGATCGTATTGAAACTTGGTGTGCGGTCTTAATATATTATAGGTAGACTGCCTGCCAAATTTCGTCGCAATCGGAGTCCGTCTGGTACCCGAACGATCGACCGTAGCGGCACCATATTCGGTCTATCGTCGGATGTTTTATCGGTGTTTTAAAATACGTTGTCGGGTGCCCGTTTCCCTCTCATCTCCGGCTATCCTACTCTACATGGCCACTTAGCCCGTCCGCGTTCGAGATCGTTCGATTTAGATCACGCGGTTGTATCCGGGACGAAATTCTGCTAAACCTAGCCCCCCATTGTCTATAAATAGACAACCTCGCCTTCTATTTTTAGTCTCCCCTAACTCTGCCTCAAAATCCGCGCAGCCATCCTAACCCTAACTGCCTCTTCCACCTCTCTCTCCTTCCTCCAGCCGTCGGGCCCGCCAGGCCCATCTGGAGTCCGCCCCGGGCCCGAAACCTAACCCTAGCCGAGCTCCTCCCATGGCTGCTCTGCCTCGCCTCCGAACGCGTCGCGCCAACCTACCCATCGCGCCGCCTCCCGCCTGTGCCCGGGCCGCCGCCGGAGCGCCGCGGCGCCTGCTGGAGTTCCCTGCCCGCGCCGTCTGCCGCTTGTCCCCAGATCGCCCTCCGCCGCCTGCGCCTGCCATGGCCTGCTGCCCGGCCGCATTGGTGCTCCTAGGCGCCAGATCCCGCCCCAAACGCTAACTCCGTCCGTCCTTGGCGTGGATACGCCCTCGTGACCGTCGCCGGCCCCCTTCGGTGTCGCCCCGTCGGAGCCACGTCGGGGTCGCCGCCCTGCTCCCGCTCGGGCATGGGAGCGATGAGACGAAGCCCCAGCCGAGCATGTTGACCGCATCGCCGCGCACCTGGGCCGGCTCGCGCGCTTGGGTCGCGGCGCCCAGGCCGGCCCAGCTCCTTCAGCCGCCTCAGCCCAGCCTCTCCAGCCGACCGCTCCGCCCCTCATCTCCCACGCCGGCCCAGAGTCGAGGTGAGGCCCAACCCCTCTATTCCACGCCCTAGGCGCAGGATAGCTTCCTTGCGCCCACCCGATTAGGCCTGTTAGCTATTGTTTTTAGGAATACGGTTTTATTTAATTTCACGAAAATTGCTAGATTTTAAAACTCCCGTGGAATTTAATCTGTGTATCCGATTGAGGCGAGTTATATATGAAACTTGTGTAGTTTTTCGCGTAGATTATGAATTTGCAACTTGCATGCACGTTTGAAGTAGTTTGACGTGCCGAATGCCTAGTTTTGCGTGATGTCCTAATATGTTAGTCACGCGTATCTATTTTCCGTGCGTGTCCGGATTGCTCAATCCCCGTAGATAAAATGCTCATATTTTTAGGGACCCTTTGCCATGTATTTTAGAGTATTTGTTTGTATTTTTGCATGTAGGATTCCATCGCTAGTTTGCTATACCGTGTTTAAGACATAATCTCGCATATACGTGTGGCGATATTTTTGTTTTGCAACCCCACATGTTATATATGTTTTCGGCGTGGAAATCCATAGAATTTAACTGTGCATTTAGTTTTAGCTTTTGAGCAAGTTAGATCACGTGATATTTTGCCATGTTGCCCTTTTGTTTATTTTGTGGGATTTAATCCGTGTGTGATATGAATGAGTTGTCAACTAGAGATATGCCCTTGGATGTGTAGGCTAGCTTCTGGTATTTTTGGTTGCAACAGAAATCCATGTTTAGGTGTGGTTTGCTTGCTCTCAGCTTGCTCTCAGCTTGCTAGGAAATAGTGTTGTTTTAGAGATGCTGAAATATTTCTAAGTCTGAAATCTGTTATATTTTGTTGATGTCTTGTCATGGTTTTATCTGGTGTTCTATAGCTCTTTTGAGGTTGGTGAAGTGGAGTTAGTTGTAGTATTTAAGGTTCTCTAGCATGCTGTCAATTTTCATGCCATTTGGAGTTCTGTAGCTTATGGTTTTGCTGCTGTCAATATGCCTTCGGATCGAAAACTGCAGTTTCATAAACTGTTATTTTCACTAAGTCTAAAACTGTTTGTGAGATGCCTTTTTGTGACTTCTTTTCCTAGTGATCCATGCCTCCATGCTAGATGTTATTGGTTGTATGTTGTAGTGCATCTTGCCCTCTATCGTCTCATACCTTGGTTGAGCATATTGGTTTTGTGTAGCTCGTAGTTGTGGGGTGTAGAAAATGATATGTGGCTGATTTTGGCAGATTGTAGTGATTTCTTGTTTAGCTTGTAGTTGTTGAACCGTTGCTCCGTTTTGATCGTGTCCTACATGAAACTTGCTTAGAATCTCGTGTAGTTTCATATTATCTTGCTGGTTGTGTGTTTTGGAATGCTTGTGACTATCGTTGCACACATATTGCATTCATGCCATCATATTTTGCGGTGCTTGTATCCGTTGGAGATGTTCTTTATGTGTAAATTGGTTGTAATGACGCTTAGAATCATGTGAACCTATTTTTTCTGTTTAACAAATATTTAAAAGTGTTCGTTCAAATCTGGACAGAATTACAAATTCACGCATGAGGTCATCTCGGAGGTGCTATATGTCATTTCCGACCTCATTTAAAATGTCTAGATAGGTAGCTTAATTACGCTTCACCTCTTGCCATGTTTAACCACATTTAATACTGTCGTGTACCTAATTGGGATAGAACTAAATAATTCGTATGTGGAGTTTCATCAATATGCAACTCGTTGCATATTGAACTTCACTTAATGTGTAGTGTTTGATTGTTGTGAATTTTCATGCCATGCCCTGCATATATTCAACTGATCATGCATCATATGTGGATTGCATCTTGTCGTGCATGTACCGTGGTGAATATCGTGTGTTGATTCTTGTTTCCGGTTTGCTCCATCTCGATAGAGTTCCGCAAGCGTGTCGGATTGTGAGGACCCGTTCGACTACGTCGGTTCGTCTGCTTCATAGAGTCATTCTTCTTTCAAGCGGGATCTCAGGCAAGATGACCATTTCCCCAGATACCATTACTATCATTGCCATGCTAGTTTACCGTTTCTATCGTTATGTCTCGCTGCCTACCACCTGTTAATTATCAGCCTCTCATCATTGCCATGAAAACCTTCAACATGTTCACAACCTAGCAAACCACTGATTGGCTATGTTACCGCTTGCTTAACCATGTGTTAGCGTTGCTAGTTGCAGGTGCAGTTGCTTCCATGTGACAACATGGGTTCATTGTTATATCACCATATTAATGCTATTTAATTTAATGCACCTATATACTTGGTAAAAGGTGGAAGGCTCGGCCTTTCTAGCCTCGTGTTTTGTTCCACCTTTGCCCCCATAGTTTTTGGCTACCGGTATTATGTTCCATAATTGAGCGCTCCTAACACAATCGGGGTTGTTATCGGGATCCCCTTGATAATTCGTTTTAGATTAAAGCTGGTCTGGCAAGGCCCAACATTGGTTTTACATTTTTCCTAATAACCTAATAAAATTGCATAGGGACTTTCTGGACCCCGAGGATAATTAATCAACCCTCCGGCCAGTGCTCCGCATGAGTGTTGGTCCCACCTAAGCGATGTCCGGCGCCCCCTGGTCACACAGGGTTTAGCGATCTCGACGTCTAGCTCATCCGTCGTGTCCTGAGAACGAGATACGCGACACCTATCGGGATCGTCGACACGTCGGGCGGCCTTGCTGGATTAGTTTTACCTTTTACGAGATATCTTGTGCATCAGGATTCCGGTGATGCTTTGGGTAATCTCAGAGTTGAGGTTTTCCACTAAGGAGTCCGACGAGATCGTGAGTTTCGTGACCGAGGTTTTCTATGCGGCTTGTGGTAATTTGTGATGGATTAGTTGGAGCACCCCTGCAGGGTTAAATCTTTCGGAAAGCCGTGCTCGCGGTTATGTGGCAACGTGGAAACTTTGTTTAACACTGGTTCTAGATAACTTGAATTTAACTTAATTAAAATATGCCAACTGAGTGCGTAACCGTGACTGTCTCTTTCGCGAGTTCCTTCTCTGACCGAGGACACAGTGGGGTTAGGTTTGACGTAAGTTGGTGTTCAGGATCATTCTTTTGATCAACAGTAGTTCACGTCTGTTATGTGTAGATCATACCCCTCTTTACTTCTTGTACTCGTAAGTTAGCCACTAAATAAATGCTTAGTCGCGTGCTGCAGCCTCACCACTTAACCTTACCTCACCCATTAAGCTTTGCTAGTCTTGATACCTTTGGAAATGAGATTGTTGAGTCCCCTGTGGCTCGCAGATTACTACAACACAAGTTGCAGGTACAGGTAAAGGTTACTTGATGCGAGCGCGTTGATTGTTCATTTGGAGTTGCTTCTTCTTCTTCTTCTTCATCGATCTAGGATGGGTTCCAGGCCGGCAGCCTGGGATAGCAAGGATGGACGTCATTCTCTTTTCTCGTTTTTTCGTCCGTAGTCGGACCCTGCTCTTTTTCATGATGTTTATGTGTTGTACTGATGTGACTCTTATGTAGCATGTGGCGAGTGTAAGCCAATTCCATATATCTCATCTTTTCAGTACATGTACTTGTTACGATTTCCATTTTTGCAAAACGACAAGATGCGCTTCTATACCTGTCGAGGCCCTCGTGCCTAAATAAGGATAGGATCACATCTTGGGCGTTACATGCATGGACTACAGCTGCAAGCTCAAGATCATGCGTGGGATAGTTATCCTCATGTGGACGCAACTGTCGAGATGCGTATGCAATCACATGACTATCCTGCATGAGAATGCAACCTAATCCTTGTCGCGAGGCGTCGCAATAGATAACAAAGTCCTTGGAGAAATATGGTGGTACCAACATAGGTGCGGAAGTCAGGCGTCTTTTCATTTCCTAAAAACTATGCTCGCACTGTGGTGTCCACTTGAACTTTTTATCTTTCTTGAGGAGTTCAGTTAGAGGCTTTGCAACCTTGGAGAAGTTCTCGACAAAGCGGTGACAATAGCTCGCTAGACCAAGAAAACTCCTAACTTGCTTAACCGATTTAGGTTGGGTCCAATCAAGGACGGCTTGAACTCTCTCGGGATTAACAACAATACCCTTACCAGAGATTACGTGGCCTAAATAGGTCACTTCTCGCAACCAAAATTCACATTTTGAAAACTTGGCATAAAGGCGATGCTCTCGAAGTTTCATCAATACCAGCCTTAGATGCTCGGCATGTTCTTGTTCGTTCTTCGAGTAGATGAGAATATCATCCAGGTATACCACGACGAATTTATCCAAGTACTCCATGAAGATCGAATTCATCAAGCGAGAGAAGGTGGCTGGGGCATTGGTTAAACCGAAGGACATTGACGGTGTACTCGTATTGGCCATAATGAGTGACAAACGCCGTTTTTGGAATGTCCTTGTTCTTGATCTTGATTTGATGGTATCCCAACCTCAAATCCATCTTGGAGAAGACTGAGGATCCAGCGAGCTGATTATACAAATCATTGATCCTGGGGAGCGGATACTTGTTCTTTATGGTGACCAGATTAACTGGTTGATAATCTACAACCATCCGATCCGTTCCATCCTTCTTCTTGACGAAGAGGACGGGACAAGCCCAAGGAGAAGAGCTAGAATGTATGAAACCTTTATTCAAGGCCTCATCTGGTTGTTTCTTAAGTTCGGCTAGCTCTAAGGGTGCCATCTTAGAGGGTCTTCTCGCTATTGGGACAGTTCTTGGAACAAGATCTATCACAAACTCTACATCCCTGTCAGGTGGAATGCCTGGCAGCTCTTCTGGAAAAACATCCGGAAAGTCACGGACTACCGGAATGTCTTCAAGTTCTGGAAGAGGACTAGCATTGAGGGAATAGAGTTGGAATTTGGCAACTCGAGTTGAGACATTAACTATCTCACCCGATGGATGTGTAAGCTGAACATTCCTAGAATGGGTATCAATCTTGGCGCAATGAGCTGACATCCAGTCCATACCCAAGATGGTATTGATATTTGAGGATTTAAGGGCTATCAATGACGCTAGGAAAACAATCTTGTCCACTATAATTTCATTGTCATAACTTATCCTAGAAGTCTGCCATTTACTACCAGGAGTTTGAACCACTAATGGAATTGGCATATCACAAAAGGACATGTTATGCAACTGCACATAACTTTCAGAAATGAAGGAATGAGATGACCCAGTATGAAAAAGAACAGACGTTGGGTGACCATTGACAAGGAGCGTACCCAAAGTGACATCAGGATCCTATGCAGCTTCTTGTGCTGAAACATAATTCACGCGCCCATGCGGAGGAGTTGGCTTCACATAATATGCTTTGCCCGGCTTTCCACACCCCACAGACTTTCCAGATTGTTTGGCAGTGTTATTCTGAGGACACTCAGGTGAATAGTGACCTGGTTCTCCACACTTGTAACAAATCACTTGATTGGCACGTGGTGTAGCATTGGTAGCTGGACCACCATAGGTCTTGGCTGGAGGGTTGGTCTGATTTGCCTGAGGCACCACATAGGATGGCCTCGGAGTATATCTTGGCGGTAGAGAACTATTCAGGACCCACACCCGGCGCTTCTGAAATGCTGAACCGGATGAGGAGCCAGAATCACGAGAGTGCTTCTTCGTTGCTTCAAAGTCGGAATGACCAGTCTCAGCACTGATCGCCTTGTTGACAAGAGCTTGGAAACTAGTACATTCATGAAGGCGCACATCACGACGAACTTCGGGGCTCAGTCCCTTGCGGAACCTTGCTTATTTTTTGGCGTCAGTTGACAGCTCTTTAGTTGCATAACGAGCGAGGTTTCCAAACTCACGGCTGTAAGCATCTACAGTCAACTTTCCCTGAGTGAAGGCACAGAACTCCTCTCTCTTGCGGTCCATCAGACCCTTTGGAATGTGATGCAGGCGGAAGACTGCACTAAAATCAGCCCAAGTGGTTGCTGGTCCGGCAGGACGCATAGCTTCATAATTTTCCCACCACAGATTGGCGGGGCCCTCCAGGAAGTAGGCGGCAAACGTCACCTTATCAGCTTCAGCGACATTGGCAGAATGTATCTTGCGTGATATACTGCACAGCCAATCATCAGCGTCGATAGGATCTACGGAATGATGAAACTTGGGTGGATTGAGCTTCACAAAGTCATTGAGGGACACTGAGTCATTTCGCGGCTAACGAGTCGTATTCTGCTCAATACGCTCTAACAGACGGTTGGTTTCTCTCTTGTTCATTTCTGCCTCCAGCATAACCTCCGCCGGAGAGGGCAGGTGAGGTAGGTTCTCCTGAGATGCTTCACTACCCTCTCCCTGCTCATGGTCAGGGGCACAGTTGTGCCTGGTGAAGACCATCCTGACAAACAAAATCACAGCTTAGACCATATCAACATCAATACTAGCTAAGGATTAAGAATGCACTAAACAACATGGAATGCGGAAATGAACATCCGAACAACATGGTAACAAGCAAACTGCTATATATACACCATGGTTCATACACACCATAACATAGTTCAGTACAGCCTCAAATTGAAGAGCAAACTACTGAAAAGATGATACTACTCATCACAGACTTTCCAAGCTTCCTATACATTATTTATCTATGCCTCCAGAACTCATCTCACAACATAGTCATATTCCACAAAACACATAGGACTGTGGAAATATAACTGCTACAATACTAATGTTCCACTCACGAACTCAAGCATCCGCATAAAACATCTCATACAGGTTTCCTCCGTGACCTGGGAGCTGAACCTGCGGATCAGGACACACTCTAGCCTGAGATCCCTGGAAACAATAAGGACACGGATGTGGCCTCGGTCTCCTGACTGGTGGCAACAGAGGTCCACGAAGAGGGGTGACACCTCCGATAGCAGGCCAGTCAACATGAGCTGGAAAATGAGTCCTAACTGGGTTCAACATCTCCATGTCTCCATAGCATGTCTGAACTATGGTGCCAGCTGTGTCAAAGTTGTTCACAGACAGGCACGATGTAACGACTAAGATGCGGTCCTTTCTGATCTGGAGATCGAGGCCCCGAATTGGAAAGGAGCGCATCTAAGCATTTCGCAAACTGGGTAACACAGCACATACATATAATCAACAAAATGACAATAAGGGGTTCAATTGCCATCTCATAAATATATCAGAGTACATCACGCATACAATCAAGGTAGTTCCGCTATGGACTACAAAACAAGGGAAATGACTATGCTACCCTGCCTGCTGGCACACGATCACGACCACGCCTCAATCTTCTGGATAGTTCACGTACAGGCGGTCGCTCTCCTCATCATACTGCCACGCCAGCTGCGTGTCGTCGGGATCACCTACCTCGGGGGTACCTGAACCTGTTGGTGTTGTGAAGGAATCTGTGAGCCACAGGGACTCAGCAATCTATGACCTCGGTGCCAGAACTAGTCAAGTTATTAGGTTGGTTAGGTGGAGTATTTAGGTTGCAGCATCCTAAGCTTGATATGGTGGCTAACATACGTAGAACATATATGAAGGTGGTCTATACTAGCGGTCGATGATACTTGATCACTAAGTGATCCTGAACACCTACCTACGTCAATCATAACCCCACCGTGTTCCCGATCGAAGAGAGATCTTCGAAGGGGACAGTCACGGTTATGCACATAGTAGGCAATTTTATTAGCTTATGTTTAAGTTATCTATTACCGGATGTTAACAAAGTATTCCAAGTTGCCACATAACCGCGGGCACAGCTTTCCGAAAGATTAAACCCTGCAGGGGTGCTCCAACTAGTCCATCACAAACGTACACGGGCCGCAAAGTAATCCTCTATCACGAATCTCGTGATCTCATCGGATTCCTTAGAGGAAAACCTCAACTCTGGGGAGAACCAAAGCTTCACCCGGATTCCTATACGCAAGATATATCGCTAAGGTAAGGCAAGACTAGCAGGACGTCCCGATGTGTCGACGACCCTGATAAGAGCCGCGTATCTCAGTCTCAGGACATGTCGGATAAGAGAAGCGTACAGTGGCCAGAGAAATCTCCCGAGTTTCCCCGGGATGGCCCCGCACGGTGCTCTAGTTTGGACCAACACTCATGAGGAGCACTGTCCCGGGTTGTTGATTAAATTCCTCGGGTAGGCCATTCCCTATGCAGATTATTATTAAGTGATTAGCAAATTAACACCAATGTTGGGTCCTGCCGTACAAGTCTTAACACTACGTGATTTATCAAGGGGGTCCCCATAACAACCCCGAACGTGTTAGGAGCGATCAACATGGAATCAAACACCGGTAGCCGGTAACTATGGCGGCAATAACGGAACAAAGCACCCGGAAAAAGGCTAGGCCTTCCGTTATTTACCAAGTATATAGGTGCATTAATTAAATAAAATAATTAAGATAATAATATCAAGCTCATGTTATCACATGAGGCAAAGCACCTGCATCTAGCAACGCTAACATTCGTAGCTGAGCAAAGCCTACTTAGCCATTCAAGTTTGCTAGGAAGGGATAGGTGTTTGGTTTCATGGCATATCAGGAGGCAATATTTCAGTGGTAGGCAGCGAGCATATGATGGAACAAACGTAATCTAGCATAACAAGTCTAGAGATGGAATCATGGTCATGTCATCTTGCCTGTGATATCCTCAGCTTGGAATGGTTCTTGATCGTCCTGCACGTACTCTCCCGAATCCACGCACTCATTCTCTGATCCCGGTGCTACCCAACATAATAATAACATCCAATGAACAACAGCACCTCAAGATGCAACATGCACATGATGCATGAGATGAATATGAGCATGCATCACTATTTCTATCACTAGCACAAGCGTGAGAAGTAAATACATGTTCCTGGACAGAACTGCATCCTAAGATATTTTGACATGCATGAGAATGACATGATCAGATGCCTCTCGTGAAAACGATGCAAAAGCATATAAAGAACATTACAAACGGAGCTACGGATCAACGGGAATCAACGAAACAAGATATGAAGCCCACACTCCAATGGCTCAACTCTGGTAATTCCAGGTAGCCAAGACATAAAAAAACCAACATGAATGGGGTGGAGCAAAGAAGAACACCACATCATCAACTAATCACTCACAAACATCAAAATGACAAAACTACACAATCTGCCATAAACTGCATCATAGCACTTTGTGAGCTACATCCAAAGCACCTACAGCCATCCAAATATGGCAAATAAGATATGTGGCTGTAGCTATCCAAGATTACTACAAGCACAAGCAAGAATCACACACAAAGGAGTTAAGCACAGAAAGTTACAAGGCTGCAAACTTGCCCAAAAATATCAGATTTAAGGGACTTAATGAAAATTCCAGATTCTCACTATCTGTCTTTGCTCTGAAGCATTTTGACAGCAGTCAAAACAATATCTACAGGACTCCAAATGGTATGAAAATTTACATGGAGCTAGAAAAACATATCAGCTTCAACTTTCCAGTTGAAAGCTAAGGCTAGATCACAACACATTGACATGCACAACCTCATCAACAGGAGAAGAAAATATAAACAGATTCTCAGACTCAGTGAAAATCTCAGATTTTCACTAATCTGGAATTTCAGCCACATGCCTACTTTGATTGGGCACAACTTGCACATATATGGATTCCTAATCATGAAATGAAACCAACATGTGGTAGAGGGGGTCACCCTCTACTACCACAACCAAGAAACAAACACTTGGGCTCTCCACATCACATGGAACCAAGCTCTAAACATGGAACAGATCTAAAATATGTCATCTCCAGAAAATGTTCCAATGGCAAAAATGATTTCACCAATGGATTCCTGGGATATTTATACCCCAAAAGCATATAAAATACCTATGCACTTACTTGGAACAAAAGGGCACAAACTAGAAAAGGAAATCCACATGGAATCATATATATAGTGAATCATCACATGTGCTATTCACTATATCAAACCTACATAAGCATGCACATGATCACAATATCAATGGGGGGGTACATGAGAGGTAGTCCTCATGACTATGTGCATTGGCACATCACCACACCATCACAAGCAACAAGCACTTCATAATAATATCACCTACACATGAAATCTACACAATCACTCCTACACAAGATAAGCCACATATGCACCCTAGTGCAACACACACACATGCACATGACTTGAACCACATGCATATGCTTGCAAGCAACCTACACCAACATTTAAATAAGGTGTGTGGGAGGGGAAAACCTTTCACACACACACACTCACTTGCACCAAAGGCACAAACTACCCCATGACAACAACAACTACCATGCATACTCTCTAGTTACACCACAAGGGCACAAACAAAACAGCCCACATCATCATCACCTACACATACACACACTATCTTCACATGCACATGAATCTACTAGAACACATACACCTACATCAAATGTGACTTGGAGCAAAAGTATTAGCACCACAAGCTATAGAGAGAAACAAAAAATAAATGGCACAATACACACTAGGGCAACCTGCAGCTACACATCCAAGGAGAACAGCAAAAGGAAACAAAATGCACAACAAAATAAAAATGGGGGAGAGGATTCGAACCCTGCACCCCTCTGTTAAACCACAGCACCACTACCACTCTGTTAGGAACAAGGCACTTGACAGAGGAGGGCTTCACACAGGTAAACATGCCCTGTTGTGACAACCACTGTACCGAATTAAAACCAACAAAAAGGGGGAGGCTTCCCCTGGTATCGAACCCACAACCTCACGAGTACAACCGCAAGTCACCAACCACTGCGCTACGATCGGTCGTCTGACAGAGGGGAGACCTGAAACTAGGAAAGCCTTCGACAGCAACTCATCTACCTACAGAGGCTGCCGGCGACAGGGAGGCCGCCGGGCATGCCCTGCTGCTATTGCGCCATGCCAAGAGGTCTACCCTCCACTACTGTTGCGCCTGCTACGCCACGTCAACCCGCTGGCACACCAAGCTACTGCTACTGCCAGCACAGGATTAACACACACACCATCACATCTGCTGCTGTTGCTTGGGACAGGGGCACCCTGCCGGACTACTCGCTGGATCTACTCGAGGAAGAAGGGAGGAGGGAACCCGCTCACCTAGGGAAGGAAGGAGGAAGTCGTACGGTGGAGGGTTCCGGATTGGAGGGGAGGAAGACACCCGGAAGAAGGCCCTATTGCAGATCGATGTCGAACCGAGGAAGACGAAGCAGATCACCAGAGTAGACGCGTTGACGTGCTCCTGGCCATCGTTGCAGAAGTACCCCGGCCTCACCGAGATCGGGAATGGGGCACGGGGTGATCTCTCGTGCCCCTGGACATGGCGGCGGCGACGGTCGGCGATGGGAGTGGGGTAGATGCCGGCGAGGCGCTGCTCTCCTCTCTCTGCTCCTATCTACAGAATCTTACCAGGAGGAGGAGAAGAGAGATGGGGAAGGAGATGGTGGCGGCGCGAGATGGGGGAAAGAGGGGAAAACCTAGGGAGAGGGGAGAGGCACGGACGCCAAGATATAAGGGTCCCCTCGATGGTTGTGCCCTCACGGCAGCAGCTTCTCTCTCGGACAGCGTGACGGAAAGGTGCAGAGGGGAGAGACGGCGTCAGAGGAGGAAGGAGGTCGCGGGAGTGGGCTCATGTGCGCGAGAGGGAAAGAGTGGTCCGCCAGGGAGGGAGCAAGCCCACCAGGTGGCGCCACATAAGAGATAAGAAGACCTTGGGCTATCCTATTTACATAATACAACAGAGAAAGAAAGAAATGCACAGGGAAATATACAGGTGCTAAAAATAACTCTAGCACATCCCTGGACATGACAAATCAAGACCTATTTAATAAAAATAAGAACAAGAATTTAGGACCAAGTAAATATTTTACAAAACAGCCATGGTAGGGACTGTTTTGTAATTGTTTGCACCTTTCACACACCCATTGAAAACCAGCAATTCACATCTCTCATCCACCACAATTCAAAGCTAACACATGAGCATTTTTTAAAAGAGGAATGGAAGAAGTGATTCTTGACATAGAAGTAATAGAGAGGGAGGGAGGATGGTTTGAAACCCATTCCAATTACTACCACATGCTTCACTCCACATAAGCCACGCATCACATGCACATGGAATCACAAGAACACAATGCAACATCCCAAGGACAAGGAAAAGATATGATATGTTATGCATGGATGCAAGGAAGAAAATAATAAGGTGACATCACATGAAATCATGAGCATGAACTCTCTCATAGCATTGACAAGGTGGTCCCACATAAGAAGGTTCCAAAAGGGGAAGGCTTTACACTTGGGGCATTACACACGAGTAGCATAAAGCTCCATAAGAAGAGCACGAGCATCTCGGTCTCTATTCTCTAACATCTCGGTGGTAACCTGCAGCAACGAATCCTCCAAAGAAGAATCAAAGTAGACTCCACTGAGATATCCTTCTTCTCGTGGCTGAGAAGCTGGAACGTAACAGAACTCTGAATTCTGTAGCGGTGCATGTCTTGCTCTCATGATGGTCAACATTGAGTAGGCGGCATCCTGAACCGCCATGTCAATGGTTACCCCCAATCCATAAGACCAATGGATCGGCTCCTCGGCTCCAGGGTAATCTGGGTATACCCTAAAGTGCACATATACTGGCTCTGGCTAAAATACCGGTACTGCTCCTCCACTGTATACTCTGGGTACCAGCGGTAACCGACTACTCACATCATCCTGACCAACATGGTCGTGCGCTCCGGTACATCGATGCACCTAGTCAAATGGATCACCTAACGAGAAGGACGAGGAGGCATCTGAAATAGAGAATAATGCAAAGGCATTAGAGCTCTCGAAATGAAATTGGGCAGCATAACGGCTGTAAATGCTCAAAAACAATTTTGAGACATCCCACAAAACATTGGATAGCATAGCCACTCAACTATCAAGTTCAAATTCCATGGTCAACAAATACTTTTTTCCCTCGAAACAACTAGAAAACTCGGATTGACTCTCGAACCACTTCCCTACAATCTATAGGTTAGTAACACGCGATCCTGAGAGATAGATAAGAAACCTAGTTCTTAATCCTAGTAGAAAAGATAAGGATGACCAACACAGAATGACTTGCGAAGAGAAGCAATAGCCTTACGTTCCCTTCCACAAACAATTCCCTTATGTATAACTAAAGCATTTCTAGACTCGACTTCGACCAGTTTGGCTTGGTAATCCTACAGTCAGTCAGGCTTTGATACCAACGTTGTCGGGACCCCGATCCTAAGCCATACGAATCCAGCATGTAACACATCGCATCACTTTGCGGTCTCACACACGGTTAACCCCACGGCTACCACCCTACCTTAGCTGGGACCGTTTGCGCCTTTTGACTCATGTATGCAATTGTGTCGCTAGCATTCCAATGTCAAAGAACCCGGGTCGGCATAACTAGTCATAAACTCAAGTGGCTCAACTGTACAGAGACAGGCATACATAACCCAGCGAAGCAGGTGTCGGTCATCAGCGTGTGTAGACGAGTCAAAGCAAGCTACAAGGACTCCATTACACCATGTGACATTTCCCCGTAGGGACAGACATAGCAACTAAGAAGGATACATGTCGGCCAACCAATGTGTCCGGAGCAGTAGCGAGCTACCAAGGCTCGGTGGAAGCACAAAGGGGCATTTCTCTGTAAAGATAGCTACTAAAGGCATACGACTAGGTGTCGAACCCCATACATATCACAACACATCACACGTACGCATGACATACTCAATATGCATAGATACAACAATGGCATCACAACATAACCATACAACATCACAACATTTATTTAGAAGACTCGAAAGAGCCTTGCATAATGAGTTCATACAGGTAGGGGTCACATGACCCGACACTCAAGTCATACAAACAAAGTCATACAAGCCATGCGGAAGCATTAAAGCTGTCTCAGTACAGACAGATGAAAGGAAAAGGCATAAAGCCTGACTATCTACAGATCCCTTCTGAAAGGGGCAAAGTCGTAGATGGGGCACCAGCTACTCGTCATCATCGACGTCTAAGTAGAACCCACCTGGTGGCTCGTGGGTGTCTTCTGCAACATTTATTAAGAAAACATGAGTACAAAGGTACTCAGCAAGACTTTAGAACAGATCTATCTACTCATGCACATGTATCAATAAAGGGGGTTGTGGGGTTTCATGCAGCAAGCCAGCTTTGACTCTTGGCTAGCCTATACTACAACTTTAATTATTTTTGAACAAACTTTGATAAGTCGTACACGAGTCCAGTACCACCACAACAATACACTATCATGGATTCCTTCCCGTTTTCCTACGGGAATGCCATACATGATACTCACACTTATCTTGATACTTTTATGAGTAGCCATTAAAGTTATCTATGAACAACATATGTCTCCAAGTAGTCCATATTCGCGGACGCGACTATTCGAATAGATCATAACCTTGCAGGGGTGTACTTCTTCACACACGCTCTCGCGACTTATCGCCATGTGCACTTTACGCACCTCGGCAACCTTCAAGCGGAAGCCCAGCGAGGGAGTCGGCCACGACCGTTAACCACACTAATACCTAGTCCACATTTATTGCCTATTTGAGAGTGAACCCGCACGAAAGTCCGGCCGAAGTTTCCGCTACGGCCCCAAACGATGTGCGCAGGGTTCCCAAGCCCACCATCAGGGTGCCACTTGGTACACCGTGCCACTGCCTACCGCGTCATAGCCCACCTCTAAGGTCAGCACTATACACGGCCTCAAACACCAGAAACTACTTGCAACTCCTCTACCGAGTACTAGGCGATTAATAAGCCGAGCGGGGTCATATTTCAGGGCCCAGGATGTGGTTGTAGCTAGTCTTGGATTACATACACGGAACTCAGTTCCTAAGGACGGTTCCAATGAAACAACCCGCCATGTACTCCTACATAGCCTTTCATCGGTACCTTTACCAAATCAGGTTCTACACTTATTCTTTTGTCACTAGGACCCATTCTTCCATTCCTGTTCATCACCCAGATGAAACAGACCTGACACAACTCTAGGCATAGCAAGCATAGCAGGATAAGACACATCATGGCTCAAGCAACTACTAGGTATGCTAGGTTGCAAGGTTTAGCTATTTACTGTTACAATGACAGGTCATGCAAAGGAATGGGTTCAGCTACCAAAGTAAAAGCATTTGAAATATTCTGTCCTAATGCAGTAATTGAGAGCAGGAGCAAGAACATGGGATTTATTGGGATGATAAAAAATGGTGCTTGCCTTGAAGAACAGCGGAAGGATACGCTCCTTCAGACGGATACTCCTGAGTATCCTGTGGAGCGGAGCCTACCGTAACAAACAGTAAAAATCAATACACAACAAGTGCGTCAATATGTTGCATGATCATGGCATCACAAGAGTATGATGGATGAGAAAATGCATGTGCAAATGATTTGGTTTGAACCTGGTTTCAAATGTCACTTCAAATAATCGTTTCCATAAACATCTTTTAATTGATTTGACCTGATGCTTAGTATAACTTGTTCTATCATGCATGAAAATAGCACCATTGGATTATTTGGATTTTTTCTGATCAAATTTCATATATAAATTATTTTAATCTGAGTTACAGATTATTTTCTACGAATTTTTGAAGTTTTGAACTTATTTTGGAATTGTTTTAAATCAGAATTGGAATTACTGCATTAGCATGACATCAGCAGGTCAATCTGGCCGTTGCAAGTCAAACCTGACCAGTGGGACCCACTGGTCAGTGACTCTGGTTAGGATTTAGTTAAGTTTTAAGTTAATTAGGTAATTAACAGAGGCTGGCCCACATGTTAGTGTCTGTCTGGGAATTCAGCTAATTAATTATTTTCACTAACTTTAAACTTAATTACACACGGGCTGGCCCCACATGTCATAGACACAGGGAAGGTTAAACCCACCGGCGGCGAGGTCGATCTCACCGGCGGTGAGCCTCCAGCAGCAACAGGGACGGCGGAGAGCGGTGGAAACGCGTCTCCAATGACCAAATTGACGGCGGAATGGCTTAAACGATCGGCCACTCGATCACAAGCACGATGGAGCAAACCCCAGGGGCTGGGGTGGCCGAAATCAATGTCGGCGACGAGCTTGGTGGCGGCCAAAGCTCGGGCCTCGTCGAGGTCATCGAACTAGGGCTTAAATCATGTGGGGTTGGGCTCCTACGGCACCTACTCAAGGAGCTGAAGCTGTTGTTGGCCTTGGAAGGACCACTGATCATCGAAACCTCACCGGCGACGAGCTCCCGCGGTGGATCACGTCGGGCTCCGGTGGAATCCAAGGCTAGAGCATGGGATCGAGGGGGGAAATGAGGGGAAAAGATCCCTGAGCTCACAAGGGGTGCAGAGGCGACGAGAGTGGGCTCAGGGATGGCCTGGAGAAGGAGAACGACGGCGGCGATTGTCGGAGGCCCGAGGAAGAAGACGACGGTGATCTGGCGTCTCAGGGGCTCTCAGCGTCGTGTGGCTTGCTGGGGAGCTTCAGTAGGTCACGGCGGTGCTTCTGCGCGGCTCTGGGGAGAGAATGGGTGGCTGGAGCGGCTTGGCGACGTGGAGCTCAACCTCCGGCCATGACGGGCAGAGAGGGAGAAGGGGGAAGAGACTGAATGAGGAGGAGGAGAGGATGGGAATGGGTTGCAGGGGTGCATATTGTTGGGGAACGTTGCATGGAAAACAAACAATTTCCTACGCACACGAAGACCTGTCATGGTGATGTTCCTTTACGAGAGGGAGATCGGATCCACATACCCTTGTAGATCGCTAAACGGCAAGCGTTAAGAAACACGGTTGATGTAGTGGTACAGCTTCGTGATTCAAATCATCGTCGTCCCACGATCCGTCCCGATCTAACACCGAACAGACGGCACCTCCGATTTCCGCCTTCTTGATCCAGCAAGAGAGATGGGGAAGTAGATGAGTTCTCCGGCAGCGTCACAGCGCGCCGGTGATGGTGATGATCTATTCCTGCAGGGCTCCGCCCGAGCTCCGCAGAAATCCGATCTAGAGGAAGAACTATGAGGTATAGGTTTGAGTTGCACGTGGTAAAGTTGTGTCTCAAAAACCCTAAAACCTCTAGTATATATAGGAGGAGGGAAGGATCTAGCCTTGGGGCTCAAGAGAGCCCCAGGGGCGCCGGCCAAAAGGAGGAGGAGGACTCCAACTCCAATTAGGTTTGGGAAGGAGGAGTCCTCCTCTTCCTTCCCACCTCCCTCTCTCTTTTTTTCTTTTCTTTGGTTTTCTTCTTATAGCGCCATAGACCACTTGGGCTGGCCTCACCAGCCCACTAAGGGCTGGTGCGCCACCCTTGGACTACTGGCCTCACTCCCGGGTGGGTGGTCCCCTCCCGGTGAAAACCCGGAACCCATGCGTCACTCCTCGTACAGTGTCGGTAATGCCCGAAATCTTTCCGGTGACCAAATGAAACCATCCTATATATCAATCTTCGTTTCCGGACCATTCCGGAAACACTCGTAATGTCCGTGATCTCATCCGGGACTTCGAACAACCTTCGATCACCAATACCTATAACTCAACTATACCGAAATGTTACCGAATCTTAAGTGTGCAGACCTTGCGGGTTCGAGAACTATGCAGACATGACCTGAGACACTCCCTGATTAATATCCAATAGCGGGACCTAGAAGTCCATATTGGATCCTACATATTCTACAAAGATCTCTATCGGTTGAACCTCTATGTCAAGGATTCATATAATCACGTATATTATTCCCTTTGTCCTTCGGTATGTTACTTGCCCGAGATTCGATCGTCGGTATCTCTATACCTAGTTCAATATCGTTACCGGCAAGTCTCTTTACTCATTCCATAATACAAGATCCTGTAACTAACTCCTTAGTCACATTTCTTGCAAGGCTTGTTGTGATGTTGTATTACCGAGTAGGCCCCGAGATACCTCTCCGTCACATGGAGTGACAAATCCTAGTCTTGATTCATGCAAACCCAACAGACACCTTTGGAGATACCTGTAGAGCACCTTTATAGTCACCCAGTTACGTTGTGATGTTTGATAACCCACAAGGTATTCCTTCGGTGTCCGGGAGTTGCATGATGTCATGGTCATAGGAACACATACATTGACATGCAGAAAACAGTAGCAATAAACTGACACGATCATATACTACGTTTATAGTTTGGGTCTTGTCCATCACATCATTCTCCCAATGATGTGATCCGGTTATCAAGTGACAACACTTGCCTATGGCCAGGAAACCTTGATCATCTTTCATCAACGAACTAGTCAACTAGAGGCTCACTAGGGACAGTGTGTTGTCTATGTATCCACACATGTATTTGAGTTCCCAATCAATACAATTCTAGCATGGATAATAAACGATTATTATGAACAAGGAAATATAATAATAACTAATTTATTATTGCCTCTAGGGCATATTTCCAACACATATCCACCTCGCCAGCACATCAGGGTGGCCAGGCAGGCACCCAGGTGCGTGCCATCCCCGGAGAGAGCGGCGGCCATCTCCTGGTGCTCGCTGGCAAAGGGAGGAAGACGACGGGAAGAGGTGGGTGGGCTGGGCCTGAGTGTTAGGTAGGGTTTTTTCATTTTATTTCTTTTACTCTTTTCTGTTTGTAATTCCAGCATTTACTTTTATTTTTTTTGGCTCCAAACTATTTTTAAAAATAGTGAATATATTAGTGGGGTCTATTTGGATTATTCCCACTCCGACCAGAGCAGCCTTCCCTCCTCTGGGTTTGACAACGATCGCCCTTGCCCGTCGGTCTACCCGGGCACATGGGCGATGCACTTGGAGGATGGCCAGGGTCAGACCAGGTGGCATCCAGCAGTGGTCTCGCCCGCTGGTTGCGGCGGCCTGCAGCTAGGCCCTCATCGCGATCATGACGACCAAGACGGCGAGCAGGGTTGCCGTTCGTGGAAAGATGCCCTCCTCGGCCGGGCGCATGGAAGGAGGGAGTATCAGGCCAAGCACGGCACCGCGACACCGCTGCAGCAACGGAGCACGACGCCCACAAGTCGTCGTCGGCACAAGGGCAGCCACCGCAAGCTCCATGCAAGATGCAGCAGTCTCAAGGCCACGCCACCACTCTCGCTCCTGTCAGGAAACACCTCCATCCCCATGGTGCAAGTTTCACGTGCGACAACTAAGGGCCCCGCCTCTCCTGTCTCCACCTTCTTCCCCTCAGCGGAACACGTTCCACTTGCCCTGCCACCTCACATTGACTGCACCAACATGCAACAGATTGATAAGGCCATCGCTGATGCCCTCGCCTCTCCTCTCGAGTTCCCCGCCGGTACCATCGCTGATGCATGCCGCACCTACCCATCGGCTGTCTCCACAGCCGTCCACGTTAGCGCGATGAGGCAGTAGGTCATGCAGCTTCAGCTGGGCTACAAAGACGAAAATGATGGCCAAAACAATGGTCGTTCCATGAAGCCCCGACGTCGATCATCTCTGCCACACCTTCCCGGCGCACCACAGCGCCCCCCAAAACCCGTGCTTCTGCCGCACCGACCAAACAGAGAGCACGGTAGGCTAACGCCAACTCCAATGTCCATGTGGTGCAGCACGCCTCTGTCCTGCTGGTCAAGCAGCTTGGCCTGCTTGGCCCAAAAGAGTCCATGAGCGCCAAGGCTGCTGAAGCTCTCATCAAGCGGTTTGATGAACCCCTCTCTGATGACGACATCGCCATCATCGCCAAGCTCACCCGCCTCAACCTGGAGGCTCTTTGCATCGCGGGCGTCATGGTCGGCCCGGATGTTGCTGCCGATGTTGTATTTTAGTTATGTTAGCCCTGATCATCATTGGTATTAGTCTCCGGCAATGATTGGACCTAAGCCAATTTGAGTTAGGATTGATGTCAAATCTTCATAGTTCATGTCATAGGTCTAGTGGGATGGCTTCGCGCCAAAGAATTCAGGGGCCTATTGGTGGTCTGTGGCATGCCCCAGTTATGATGGTGGTTTACGTGTATTTGATTCCAATCAATAGTAATTTGTAGTTGCTGGAGAATCTAATTGTGTCCAATGAGTAACACACCATTTTCCATCATGAGTTCGAATGTCAAGGGATTGAATTTGCCGGCTCGGCGGTTTGCAGTCCACGAGCTAGTTGAATCGCACGGGACTTCTATCCTCTGTCTGTAAGAAACAAAGCTGGAAACCTGGTCAGCTCTCACTGTCCGTGAGCTTGGGGCTCCTTGCTAGAGGGATGCGTGGTGTTGTCGGCAGATGGCACTAGAGGAGGTGTTGCAATTCTCTGGAACAAGCGGTTGGTTGACCTTGATACTCATGTCATGGGCTGCTTCTCGATCATGGACAAGGTCACAGTCCTGCAGGGTGACGCGTTGTTCTGGCCGACAACCGTATACGGCCTCGTCGACGACACCCGCAAAGATGCCTTCCTGGCTCAGCTGATCCAAATTGCCCCGCCAATGGGAGAGTCGTGGCTAATCACCGACGACTTCAACATTATCAACGAAGCCTGTGACAAGAGCAACCTCAACTTGAACAGAAGAGTATTGGGGAAATTTTGAAGGGCCATCGACACTGTCGGTCTCAAGTAAATAAAGTGTAAGAACAGGCACTTCACCTGGTCAAATGAGCGGGAAAACCCGACTCTTGTCAGCATTGACACGGTCTTCTGCAACTTCGAATTGGATGTTCTATTCCCTAGCCACATGTGCATGGCAGCCTCGACCGCCTGCTCACATCACTGTCCTCTCGTGCTAGCAAACAAGGCGGCACCTACGCGCAAACCACCCTTCAAATTTGATTCCTTCTGGACAAGATTCCCCCACTTCCCGGAGACAATGCAGCGGGCCTGGCTACGTCCGACGACTCTCGTCTACCCTATTGCATGGATCAAGCAAAAAATGAAGCGGACAGCTTACGACCTCCGGATTTGGGCCACGACATTGTTCAGTGAGGCCAAGGTCCAATTCCACCTCGTCGTGAAAATTTTGCTCGGGTTAAACATCGCCCAAGAGAAATGACGCCTCTCAAATGCGGAGTTCCACCTACGGAAACAGCTAAAGTAGAGAATCACCAGTCTCGCCGCAATTGAACGCGCGCGCAAGAGGCACGCGTCGAGGATCACTTGGCTTAAATCAGGGGATGCCAAGAGTGCTTTCTTTCAAGCCAAAATTAATTCTTGGAGGAGGAAGAACTTCATCCATTCTCCTTGCAGTCATGGTGAAGAACGGCCATCTCCCACGAGGACAAAGCAGCCATCGCTCACACACTTCGTCAACCTGTTGGGCATCAAGCAAGATCGCGGCTGCTCTATTAACTGGGAAGCTATTGATATGTCATCGGGGTAGAACACACGCCTAGACAATCCACTCTCTGAAGCTGAGGTTTGGGCTGCGATAATCGCTTCACCTGTTCACACGGCGCTAGGACCAGATGGGTTCTCGGGCGCCTTCTTCAGGGCATACTGGAGCACGATCAAGAACAACATCATGGCGGTCTTTGATCACTTTTTCATACTTGTTGGGGGCAAGTTCTCCGACCTAAATTCTTCCATGATCGCCTTGCTGCTAAAAAAAGATGGTGCCACCTGCATGGGAGATTATCGTCCTATCAGCCTCATTCACTCCATCGCCAAGGTGTTGTCGATGAGGCTCGCAGCGGTCATCACCAAGCTAATCTCTCGTGCGCATTCTGCTTTTCAACAGTCCAAATGCATACATGACAGCTTCCTCTTTGTCCAGAACGGCGTACGCACTCTGCATCGTCGCAAGACTCATGCCCTGCTTCTGAAACTAGACATAGCCAAAGCCTTCGAAAGCGTATCCTAGGAATATATCTTCGAGCTAGTGCAAAAAATGGGCTTCCCGGCACGTTGGAGGGACTGGGTGGCCCTACTCCTATCAACCTCCTCTTCGGCGTGTCTGCTCAATGGAATCCCATGGGATAGCATCAAAGTTGTCAGAATCACGATTCTGAATCGGATCAGAGCTCTGTTGCTAGGATCGTGAATCGTAGAATCTTAACTATCAGGATCGTAGAAACTTAGATTCTATGAGCAAAATTGTAGAATCGGAGGGGCTATTTTGGACCGTAAGATCTTAAGATTCTAAGACTTGAGTCATGATTCTGACAACTTTAGATAGCATTGAGCACCGCCGCAGCCTGCGGCAAGGCGACCCACTCTGCCCACTGTTGTTCATCCTCTGCATCGACCCTCTCCACCGTCTTCTAGAGGCGGCGACGAGGGACGGCTTGCTTCACCATATTCCGGGGAGGGCCACACGCATGCGCACTAGTCTTTACGCTGACGACGCGGTAATCTTCATCAACCCTATGCGGCACGAGATTGATGAGATACTAGACATCATGAAAAGGACGTGGATGTCGCCCAGAGGGGGGGGTGAATAGGCGCTTTAAAATAGTTAAGGTTTAGGCTTGAACAAATGCGGAATAAAACTAACGTTTAATATGTCAAGCACAAAACCTACAAACAACTAGGCTCACCTATGTGCACCAACAACTTATGCTAAGCAAGATAAACAACTAAGTGATAGCAAGATATATTACAATAAACAATATGTCTATCACAAAGTAAAGTGCATAAGTAAAGGATTCGGGTAAGAGATAACCGAGGCACGGGGAGACGATGATGTATCCCGAAGTTCACACCCTTGCGGATGCTAATCTCCGTTAGAGCGGTGTGGAGGCACAATGCTCCCCAAGATACCACTAAGGCCACCGTAATCTCCTCACGCCCTCGCACAATGCAAGATGCCGTGATTCCACTAAGGGACCCTTGAGGGCGGTCACCGAACCCGTACAAATGGCAACCCTTGGGGGCGGTCACCAAACCCGTACACGTGGCAACCCTTGGGGGCGGTTACCGGTACCCGTACAAATTGCTCGGGGCAATCTCCACAACCTAATTGGAGACCCCGACGCTTCCCGGAGCTTCACACCACAATGATTGAGCTCCGAGACACCACCAAGCTTCTAGGACGCCAAAGCATCCACGAAGAACAATATCAAGGGTACTAAGTACCAAAGGTAGTAAGCTTCTCAACTTCTCACTTCCACGTATCACCGTGGAGAACTCAAACCGATGCAACTAATGCAATGGCAAGAACACACGAAGTGGTCAAGTCCCTCACACTCAAATCCCTCCACAACAACAAAAGCTATGGAGAAATATGAGAGGAAGAACAAGGAGCTCACAAAGAACTCCAAGATCAAGATCCAAGGGGTTCCCCTCACATAGAGGAGAAAGTGATTGGTGGAGATGTGGATCTAGATCTCCTCTCTCTTTTCCCTCAAGAACAAGCAAGAATCATTGGAGGGATAGAGAGTAATCAAGCTCTAAGAATGTCAACAATGGAGGTAGAACAAGAGCTCAACAGATGGATAAGACCAAGGGGGAAGAAGACCCCCTTTATATAGTGGGGGAAGGAATCAGACCGTTACCCCCACTTTCTGCCCGAGCTCCATCGGTACTACCGCTGGCTGCAGCGGTACTACCGCTGGCACTCCAACGGTACTACCGTTGGCACTCCAGCGGTACTACCGCCAGCTAGCGGTACTACCGTTGGGCCCCTGGTAGTGCAACGGCACTACCACCGCCAAGAAAGTCTTCGCAAAAAGGTCCGTCCACGAACAACCGCTAGGCAGGCGGTACTAAGCTCCTGGAGCGGTACTACCGCTGACCAGGGGTGGTACTACCGCCAGCCAGCGGTACTACCGCTAGGGCCAGCGGTACTACCGCCAACTCTAGCGGTACTACCGCTAGGTCCAGCGGTACTACCGCTCGCCACTGAAACAGCCATAACTTTCGCATACGAGCTCCGAATCGAGCAAACCCAAGCTTGTTGGATTCAGGATGACAAGAGCTATCCAAACAGCGACTGGAAATCTTAAGACCATGCGGTTATGAATATGCCAAAGATATAGAGATGTGAGTCCTCTATGAATGAAGAACCGGCAAAAACTCCAACATCGAAAACATCATAGTAGATGCATATGGACTCCGTTTTTGATGAACTCGAGCTTGTCACGAAGATGACCATAAGCTCTAAAACTCACAAAGAGAAACACCAAACAAGAACCAAGAAGTATGATGCAAGGATGCAAATGGTTTGAGCTCTCAACGAATGATACGATCAAGCTACTCACTTGAGAGCCCCCTTGATAGTACAGCAATCTATCCTAAACAGAAAACCTATCAAGGGCAAACCTATACCTTGCACCTCGTCCTCTTGAGCTAGATGATGATGATCTTGGCTTCCTCAAGATGGACCACCTTTCTTGATTGTGTTGGCTTGATGAAGACTAGTTGATTGCTCCCCCATACTCACTATGGGTGAGCCACTCTTCAGCATATCTTCACAAGTCCATTGCCACCACAATGGACGGCAAGCTTCAAGCATGATATCTTCGTGCTGATCCACTTGAACTTGCACATCGCAATCTTGATGACGATCACAACTTGACGTCATACTTCATGGGTTGTATGAGATCTTCCCTTTGACGCAAGCCCATGGAAACACACCTAACCCCCACATAGAACTCTCACGAAGACCATGGGTTAGTACACAAATACGTAATGGACAATGCTTACCATACCATGGGATCACTTGATCCCTCTCGGTACATCTTGTACGCTTTGTGTGTTGATCATCTTGATTTTCTCATGGGTTGTATGAGATCTTCCCTTTGACGCAAGCCCATGGAAACACACCTAACCCCCACAAAGAACTCTCACGAAGACCATGGGTTAGTACACAAATACGTAATGGACAATGCTTACCATACCATGGGATCACTTGATCCCTCTCGGTACATCTTGTACGCTTTGTGTGTTGATCATCTTGATTTACTCTTTGTCTGAGATCTTTATCAACCATGTGTCTCTATGACCATACTTTGGATAATACCTTGAATACCATCTTGGTCATCGTATAAACTCCTTGAACCCAACAGATGGACTTCAAGAAGTGCCTATGGACAAATCCTATAAATGTAACTTAAGGCAACCATTAGTCCATAGGAATTGTCATAAATTACCAAAACCACATATGAAGATATATGCTCTAACACATCATGTACCTTTTCGGCAAGGCCACCGGCCTAAGGGTCAACCTATCAAAATCATCGGCCATCCCGATCGCCTGCGATGGGATTGACCTTGCTGCTGCACTTCATAATTTTGGGGGAACCATTGTAGCTCTACCCACTAGATACTTAGGTCTCCCGATCATCACTGGCAAGCTTAGATTAGCGCACATTCAATTCATCTTAGAAAGATCCGGGCGCGCCTCGCGGGCTGGAAAGGAAGACTGTTGCCCATCGCGGGCAGGCGCGTGCTGGTTCGATGCGTGCTCTCGGTCATGCCCACCTTCGCCATCACAGTCGTGCGGGCACCAAAGAAATTTTTCAAGGACGTCGACAAGGCCCGGCAGCGCTTCCTATCAGCGCAAGACGATGCGATCTCTAGAGGGAAGTGCAAGGTGAACTGGCAGGCGGTCACCAGGACGAAGCGCGCCGGGGGCCTGGGCATTCACGGTCTACCGGCTTTCAGTTCAGCCTTGCGGCTCCGATGGCTCTGGCTGGCTTGGACGCAGCTGGCCCGCCCCTGGGTTGGCATGGGCACCCTATGCAACGCCGTCGATCATGCTCTGTTTGCGTCCTGCATGGAAGTGACCATCGGCGATGGCGCAACGGCATCTTTCTCGACCTCCTCCTGGCTAGGCGGCACGCAGCTATGCCTGGCATACCCAGTGATCTTCGGCCAATCCATCCGCAAAAACAGGTCAGTCCGGGAGGCGTTGCACCGGGACAGATGGATCCTGGACCTTCGACACGGTGACTACGAAAGCATCATGCACCTGGTGTTGCATCTCGCTCAGGAAATCAGAAGCGCTGGAATCATTCTCGAAGAAGGGAGGGCGGATACGATCAGTTGGACACCGTGCAGTTTGGGCAAGTACACTGCACGGTCTGCCTACGATGCCATGTTTGATGACAACCCAGCGCTGAACTTCAAAACATCCATATGTAGGGTCTCGGCTCCGGGCAAGATGAAGATGCTCCTATGGTTGTTGCATCTGGGCAGGCTCAGGTACAACGACAGACTTCAGCGTCGCGGCAGGGACAACAAATATTTTGCCAGCTTTGTGTGCGGCACCTCGAGATTTCATCGCACCTCTTCTAGGAGTGCTCAATAGCCATCCAAGCGTGGAACACAGGACAACTTGGGTTGGATGTGATGCCTTGTCACATAACAACTGGGGCAGGGGAACAACAACGTTGAGCGTGTCGAGATGATCATAGATGGAGCTCCTCCGCGCACAAGGAAGGGAACTTGGTAGTCTCGCATATTTGGATCGAGCGCAATGCGCGCATTTTCATGGGAAAGACCTCAAGCGCAAACAACATCACTGAAGCCTGCCGCCGGGACATGGAGCAATAGAGAATCGTCGGCGCCAAATGCATTTAGCACCCTTTTGGGGACGTACCGTGAGAGATAGCGAGTAGGCTTAAGGCTAGCTTAGGATCCCGCTAAGTTGGGAGTGTATTTTTTCTCTCACACCATCGATCACTTGATCAATCCCTGTTTTCCGCTCTCTTCCTGCTATTGAAATGGAAGCCAGAAATGGCCAATTCAAAAAACAAAACAATACCAAAATATTCAAGACAAACTACTCCACAACAAAAGAACGAGAGAAACGGTTTATTTTACCATGTACGCAATTGCTCAAACACAGATAGTGCGAGAAGAAGAAAACCAGACAGTTGCTCAATGAAGCCGAGGTGGTCGCCGCACACGTGCATCGGATCGAAATGGCTGCACATGACCTCATTGATGCATGGAGGTCGATATTGCGGCAAAAAACGGCGACGACGCATCATTCCGTCGTCCGAAGCAATGATGGCTACGCTCTGTCGCGTGGCCAGCACCGAAGGACGCGGCACTAGATCCCGAGTCGGTAGCGTGGTTGGGCTTCGACGGGGACAAGCGACGAAGCCAGGGTGAAGCATCGAAGGGTTGCGGACCGGCAATTATGTCTACGACAAGCGAAGTGACGACGACGACGATCAACGGCATTTGACATTCGCATGCCGCGGTTTTGCTTTTGCGGCAGCAGCCCGTATGGAGACGATCAACGGCATCTGTATGAAAATTACCCTGCCATTTTTTGGCTGACCAGAATTTTTTTGCGGAAGTTTTTAGTAGGCCATATGTTTGAGATGGTTTTGTGATCCAAAAGCCCTATAAAATGGTTATGCTTTAAAATAGGAAAATAAGTTCTAGGTTATACCTCAAAATTGGGCTGCTGTTGGATATTCTCAAGACAAAGAATAGTGTGGGCTTGGACGTTATTGCAATGGCAGCTCTTACTGATAACAATGCTCGTGGTTAGATGCGCCTACAGCCTTAAAGGAGGCCACTACCCAGCAGTCTTTTTGACGTGTCGGGAGGCACCACTACAGGTACCTGCAGCAAATAAATACCGCGATCTGCTAATCCCATATCGTTCTGCTTGTTCTGGCTACTGGTTTTCAACAGCCATCACATGGTTAATTGAGAGACGCGTACTTTTAGGTGCACAGCTTAAAAGCTCTAATTAACAGATAACGATGCACATCAGCACTTGAGGAGCTCACATCGGTTTAAGAAAGCATACATGGGCTACGAAGATAAGGATATGTTGTCTGCTATGCAGAAACATCAGGCATTGTACTGTAATACGCCGACAGAATAAACAAAATTGATCTATGTTCATCTGCAGTAAAGTTCTATCGGGAACAAAATCTGGTGTGAGTTACATGAAGCCAAAATTGGGCAATGGGTGCACTTTCTCGAAAAAAGAGACGAAAATCACCACCGCATAAGCTCGGTTGCCATCGCAACAAGTCAAACCAATCTATCGAGAGCGCCAAAAGTATGTACAGCACAGTGCCACCTCTGTATGTAGACCTGCTAATCCACGTTCTGGATCTCACCCATCATGATGCGGTTGCTGACTACATTGAATCCCAAGACCGCTGCGCTCACCTTCTTCCCTTTCTTCCCTTTTTTCTTTCCTCCTGTATCCTGCTCTGCCTCGGCACTTGGCCCTCCTTTGGCCGCAGAAGCAGGGTTCAGGCGGGGGGCACGATTGCTGGGCGCTCTGAATGCCATCTCGATCACATCTGTGGACAGAAAAGCCTTGTAGTTGAGGAACCTGTCGATGAACTGACCATTGCGGTCCAGAGAGCCAACGTTCTCCCGGAGAAGCGTTTCTGCTTCAGCAGTCGACTGCTTAATGCAGAACTCGAGGAAACTTGTATCTGGGTGGGCATAGTGGAACAAACAATAAGATCGATGAGTTTTAAGCAAGAATTACTCGAGTGAGAGTTTATACCATTTGTTCCAGTGAGCCTGGACCACTCGCTGTCACACCAATCCCGGAAGTCCATTGCCTCTGCAGTATAAGAATCAAGATTGTTATGTTAGAAAACACACAATAACAAAGGAAATATGAGCTTAAACCAAACTATGTTACCTGTCTGCTTGTTTGCTGCCTCTGCTTTCCCTTTCCCGATGAGGTTAGAACTTGGAGCCGTTGAAAGTGGCAACTTGCTAGCCTGAAACTTATGACGGTTTACTGAAGACTGGTCTTTCGTCATGGAACTTTTACTCTGACTTGCTAGACTTGGGAATTCTGACCTGTTAACATTGTACGACAAAATGTAAGCATCTTACCAAAGTTCCATTTAGAAGAAAAGAAAACTCGGTAGTAATAAGATCAAAAAATAGGACATGATGTTCCAGCCATCAATGGTCAAACATTGTACCAGTGGTATGAAATATAAAGAAGTCACAGAAATCAAATGATGTGTCTGGCATGGTTTGAGACTAGGGGACGAGAACCTTGGTACTGGGGTGTGGCACCAGGGTGGAAGGCGGCAGCCCTATTTATCAGCAAGCCATATGAAAGATATAACTAGTATAGATAGCTATCACGTAATTATAGACACAGTTGACAGTTATCAATTATGGATTTTGTCATTTCATTACAAATCCTTATCATCCCACTCAACAGGTAATAATATTTCTTCCTCGAAGTTCATGGCTAGCATCTAATTGTCTAATCCCATCATAACCAAGTCGATCCTACCGGTGGTTTTTACGGAGGAAACGGCTATTAAATGTTTGTAACATGAAACAGTGTACAAACTCCTTACGACCCAGATTGACATATGCACATTCAGATATGAAGATTGGTCAAGTAATGTCCAAGCCAAATAAGTACCTGTCCATGGCGACGATCTTAACTTCCACCTCCTAGATCTATCTAGTCTTAAGTGATGTACAAAGCAGGCACATACAAAATAAATGGACTTTAAGGGGTTCAGAGGACCAAAGCAAGGGGCCCTTTATTTTCTACTCCCTCCGATCCATAATAAGTGTCACAGTTTTGTACTACGGTTCAAATAACCTTAGTTCAAAGCTGCAACACTTATTTTGGATCAGAGGGAGTGATTTTCATACGTTAAAGCTCACAGGTTTGCTATTGGGAAGAGTAGAGCTTCAGACCATTTTTGCAGAGAGACAATCTAGGCAAGCAGTGTGTATTAGAATATGCAAGATACAAAATAAACTTCAAAGAATACCATAATCATAAATTACATTACGATCACCATCAGAGGATATGCAAAGGATGTGAGCGGAGCATGATCAAACCAATATGACCAACTAGTGACACAACTTAAAAATCAAATCAGGTATAGATACAATCAACATGATCAAACCAATATGAACCAGCTGATGGTGCAATTCACAAGTCAGGTACTCCCTTCTTTCCAAATTATTTGATGTTTTGAATCTGTCCTAAGTACATAGAAAATTGTGCTGATATCTACAACATCGAATATTTATATACTCCCTCCGTCCGGAAATACTTGTCCTAAAGATGAATGTATCTAGACTTATTTTAGTTATAGATACATTCGTTATATTTATTTTTAGGACAAGTATTTCCGGACGGAGGGAGTATATAATACGAAAATATATTTATGATGAACCTAATGAAACTAATTTGGTGTTGTAGATGACGACATATTTTTCTATATACTAGGTCAATTTTTAGGAAGTTACTTAGGAGTTAGGACAAATCTAGAACTTCGAATGATTTGCAAGATGCTCCATAGAATTCTTAACCAAACCAATCTAAAACTGAAGGACATGGCAGTGCCAATTCCAGAGTTCAGTTAAGTCATTGGTAGACTTATACTTATCCACTACGAAAATAAGTCATTACGCCGAACGTGTTAATAACAATATGTGCTGACAAATAATCGAGTGAAGATAAAAAAGCATTGCAAAGAACATATGAACATACTGTTTCTTATCTTGTTTGGAGTGGTCAGATGGGCCCCAAAACAGATCATCTTCAGCATTTGACTTGGCACGGTTGGAAGGATTGGAACTTATCTGGACAGGGGCAACTGCCTTTGATGGAGAAGACCCAGAAGCTTGCTTAGAAGAAGCATTACCATGATTCCGCTGGTTCACTGACACCTTTGCAGGAGTAGGTGAGGGTGGTTGTTGCTGGACAACACTTGATCTCCTTTCTTCCTCTCTCTGAATATCTCTCAAAGACAAAGGTTTGTGAACCTTAGCAGAGTCGTTGGACCATGCTGGAGCAGTCACAAAATTTGTCTGGTCAGTCTTCCAAGGAACAAAATCTCCAAAGGATGGACCACTTGGAGGAGCCGGAAGTATTTCCTTCTCTTGTTTTGCTTGCTTAGAAGATTTGCCCTTTTCAGCTGGTATAGACATAGCTGATGAATCAATGGAACCAACAGGTAATGGGGCTTTGGCTGCAGATCCTTTTGACTTTGTTCCCTTTTTCTTGTTCTTTTTAGAGTCCTTGGCCTCAATGAAGTCATCATCATCAAAAGCAGGAGCATCAGGCTGAACAACAGCAGGTGATAGAGGAGGAAATGACACATCATTAGCATTACCAATATTCTCGTCGTCAGCATTACTAGACCTTGCCAGAACTTCTTCTGCTAACAAATCATGCAACTGGCTTCTCTTGTTCCTGGAGTCACCAGCACTTTCCTGGCCACCCAGTGATTTGCCTGCACCCCCAAATTGTTGCTCAGAAGATGCAGACATGGTATTCCAAGGACCTGATGGCACAGGAGGCGCTGGCATGGTTATCTTGGCATTGTCCGCAGCTACCCTCTGTGCTCTTAGTTGTTCCTCAGCTTGAATTTCCAGCAGTGATTTAGGCCTGGGTCCTTGGGTATGTTTCCAACCTTTCTGGCTTGCCGCAGCATGCTGCTCAGATAGAGCACTAGGTTCCCATTCAGCTCTGTTGATAGCATACTCCTCGGGAAGACTCTTGGCAGGCAAATTCACGTATGATTCAAAGCCCAGTGGAGGTCCAACTGCTCTAGAAGAGCTTTCCACTCTGGCAGTGGAACCCCAAAAAAGTTGGTCTGTATCATCTGGCAAACCATGCTTAGTAACAGCCTGAGTTGAACCATCAACTTCAGCTTCTAGTCTTGGCTGTTGAGAAACTGTGTTTGGAGCTCCTTTGCCAACATCTACACCTGTTTGTTTCTTCTTTTGCTTCTTTTTCTTTTCAGCTTTCTTTGTCTCTTGTGCATCAGGAGTTTTTGCATCAGTTGTCATAGTTAGCTCAACTGCATCAAGGGTATTTGTAATTTCCTGGACACGATTATGAGGTGGCATGGTCTCGGATATTGTATTCAGTAGTGTCTCAGGAAAACCCTTAGCTTCACTAAGAGCTGAACTGCTGGTCTCTGTAGATCTTAAACTCAAAACATTTGCAGGCCTACTTTCAACTTTACCTATTCCAACTTGCTGATAGTTTCCAGAAGCATCCTTGTACCTTTCTGCAACTTCTGTTTGCATCGTATTGACCATACTTGCACTAAGTTGAGTGTTATCACTTGCTGAGTTTTCCAACTTCTGAGGATGGGGAAACCGTTCTTTTGAAGGTGCACCCATAAAAAATTCATGAGGCAATGGCACGGTAGGTACAGAGCTTTGTGATGTTCCAACACCCTCCATACCCCTCATATTCATAAATGCTTGACTAGATTGTTGCCCCTGCGGTGCACCATGGTTAGCCAAAATACGATCAGCTTCAAGAACCTCTTGAATTGTTCGAACACCAAGATTCATAGAATCACCAGCTGGCAATGTAGTATGCTTCGACCCAAAAGGATCATCAAGCTGTTGGTTGGGATGTCCATGAGGTGCGACGTGAGAAACTAGGTGCTGTTGTTGCAGCAACAACTGCTGTTGCTCAAGCTGTAGTCGTTGTTGCAGCTGCTGCTGCTGCTGCTGCTGCTGCTGCTGAAGCAATATCATCTTGTCCAACATTGAGAGTTGTGACTGAGGTTGAGGTGTCACTGGTGGCTGTGATTGCAACTGTAGTTGTGATAGCAAATACTGTTGCTGAAACATGTGCAAGAGTTGTGGGTCTTGAGATATCTCAGCAAGCAACTTCTCAGATGGCAAATGAGATAGAGGTGGCTGGTTCTGTGGCATGAAATTCTGTTGTTGAACAGCAGTAGCCATTTGCTGAGAATTCTGCAGATTTTGATGCATGTTAAGTGGCCCTTGAGTGAGATCCACATGAAGGTTAGGATTAAGATTCCGGGCTTCAGGGTAGTTTGACCATGGTGGCAATCCCGTCGGTGCTTTAGGTTTCTCTGCAGAATGCAGCATAGCAAGCAAGTCAACATTTTGAGATTGTGATGCTTGACGAGATGGATCAGCCATGGAACTGGGTACTTTAGAGTTCAGGCTAGACATTTCTGAAGCTGTATCCTTATTTTGTGCCTGTGCTGCTGGAATACCATCTGCAGACCAATATGGAACAGCATTTTGGGCAGATTTTTGTCTTTCCAACAATCTTTGCTGTGCCAAAAGATAATTCATATTATTCCCAATCTCGCCTCCGGCCATCGCAATGTTGCCAAAGCTACTGCTGTTATATTCATTCAGCCCTAATTCCAAAAAGACATGGTGTCAGACCAGAAAGTATGCATGATAAGTAGCAGAGATAACTAGAAAATATACGGAATGAGCTAGAAGAATAGGGCGCTTGCCAGTATACAAACCTCCAGTCATAGCAGCTGAAGGACCTTGCATAGTATTAGACATCAGTGACTCCAGAAAACGATTCTGGGCTTCAACAGCACCGCCATTCCTGCTTGGCCCACTGTTAAAAATACCAACACCAGCTGATCCGCCGTGTGTGCTACTGGAGCTTACAAATTTCCCTGTAGGTGGAGTCTCCGGCATTAGCATATCACTGGACTTTGTGGTGCTAAACCCTGGAGGTGGCCTTGCCTTTGCTCGTAGGTGAGGCATAACATCGCCAAGCATTAAGAAAGGCGCATCATTTGGCGCATTTGCAACGCGAACAAGTAAATCAATACCAAAATAACTAGCCTCAAACCAGCCAATGATGTCAGCACCAGAAAATGGGCCTTGAATTCGACCCTGCGGATCTTTGTAGTATAAAGAGAGATTTTCTGGATTAGGATAAGGTTGAATAGGACTGGTCAACTCATCAACACCTGTCATCCCGACAACTTTACTTTCTTGATCAAAGACATTGGGCATTTGCTGCGGTAAGTCGGTCGGTCCAAGCCTATGGTCTCCAATAAACCGAGATCTTTGTGGAACAACATAGCTAGGTGTCTCTGTACGCAGCGAATCAACATTTCCAGGAACACCTGTCAAAAGATCAACAGAGGTGAGTTTTTAGAAGGCAGAAAAGATTTATAGAAGCTGTGCAAGCATTCAGCAAAGAACAATACAAAATGTTAACTATCAAAAACGCAAAGTAGATAATAATATACCATGAAGAGGTCGTCACAACAAATTAGTTTGCTTAGACTACTACTTCCTCTGTCCGGAATTACTTGTCGCTCAAACGGATGTAGCTAGACGTATTTTAGTGCTAGATACGTCTATTTGAGCAACAAGTAAATTCTGGATGGAGGGAGTATATCATAGAACACATGCAACTGCAAGCCTCTGTAATCAAATTATAATGTGATATGGAACAACGGATAAACTTATAAACTTAATGCCAGAAAAAACAAAGGAATATTTCAAGGAACAAAGGCATATCTTGATACACCATCCAGAGAATCTGGTACTATATATCAAAACTAATCTCAGAAACCCCTACTCAATATACCATGTTGAATTTTTACTCCTGTTATATGGACTAACATCCGTCCAAAAAATTTAAAAGAGGCATGTTCCACAAAATGTGAATGTGTTTATGTGTATGTGTGAACCATGTGGAGTGATCAAGTTGTGAACCAAGACCATGAGCAGTAAGTATATTTGAAAAGTTAAGATATGTTGGTGAACATCTGGAAGACTCCCCCAAGTTATGAAAGGTTAGATTTTTCACAAATGACAAATCCCCTATACATGCAACTGAACACAAAATCGTCTGCATGTAATCACTTGAAATTCGCTCAACTAAGTAGCATGCAGTAAACAGAAAGAACTGTGGAAACAGTGAATAAGATATGGCACCCCTGAGACTTCCAGCTGTTTCTCCCTTCAAATCATCTGCACTTCCAGGTCGATCATCTCTACCACCTGGTTAACATGAGGGGGTATTCAATACAGAATGGTAACATATTTGGATGTTTATGTTACAAACGAAGTATGAAAACTGCATCAAACCTAATTTAGATTGTTTTGAAGGCACCCCATCAGGATTACTTTTCCCAACAGAACCATCTTTGGAAACCTGATAGACACCACTGTTTATGATTTCCCCTTTGTCAATTGCTTTTAAAATGACCTACAAATATAACAAGAACTGTGAGACATCAAGATCATATACATAGTATAATTACATGATAGTAAGATCATCCTAGCTGAGAAAAATAATAGGATTATCTTTACCGCTTCGTCAGTCGTCGGAGCAAATAATGCTAAAGGCTCCAACATTTCTTCTTGCATAAATGACCCTTCCTCACAAACATCAACAGGCATCTTGAAGTCAGTAACATGTGAAGTTGTTCTGTATATGTCAAGCAGTTTCATCCTACTATATCTAAATGCCGTGCGATCCCCTGATGCACCACCAGGTCTGTCAGAAAGTAGACCAAGATGGAATGGACGTGAAGATCCAGTACTGCCAGCATTTATACTACCAGAACTAGGGGTAAATTTTCCACGAGAACCGGAAAAACCTGTGATTTCATTATCGGGTTTCCCTCTACCATAACCATACAAAGAAGATGGTTTTTGTGATATCTGTGAGGGGTGATAAGAAGAATCACCCCGACCACGGCCCACAGGATGACTAGACTTCCATGATCGAGAAATGTTATCATCTCTCTCAGTATCCTTGTCATGAATGTTGCCATCTTTCCCATGTGCGACAAGCTGGGAAAACCCTTTTTCACGGGAAGCATCACCCTCCTTGCCCGAATCACCCCAGCGGTCACGCCAATTTTCAGACTCCTTATCATTGGAACCCCAACGAGTCATCCACTTGCCCTCACGGCGTTGGTCATAGTTGCCCTCCTTGTTACTGGAATCACCCCAACGTTCCTGTGGAGCACGACGGCCATCCACAGAAAACTTGGACGAGTCATCTGACCATTTTTCCACCTTGCGTGGATCACCTTGTTCCTTGTCTGTCTCCCTCCAGCGAGCCCACCGAGGGCCTGAATTTGGTTCACGTTCATCATCACGCCAACGGTCACGACGCGCAGTTTCACCATCAAGCACAGAAGCCCTGAAGACATCCTTTTTCTTCGCACTGGAGTCCATGTCTTCACCATTCCCTGATGTCTTTGTAGCATCTGAGCGTGAACCCTGTGAACTGGGCTCCTGCAACAAACAACATTACATCAATCACCATCCTGCGCACAAATTACTAAGAAAGTCTACTATCAATCCAGATGATATTGTACTGCCATGTTCACCACGCAGGCGTAGTGTTAAGATGTCCAGCTGTTCAACATGTTTTGGCCTACCTTCATAAGCCACTGAGGAGAAAGGGGCACGTCAGTATCCAGGCCTTGCTTCTCTGTGAAAATCAAAGCTAAAATGAATAAGACCGTAAAAAACAAAGCTACAACGGATAAAACAGGAGACGGGCTATACTGATGAAAATAAAACAAAAAACATGCTCGGATTGCACTCTAAACAGCCTATGATACTGACAAAAGCTGCATGCTCTAAAAACTGCAAGACACATCTTGGCAACCAAAGAAATGCTCAATGATTAGACAAGATAAAGACGCAATAAGATTTTAAACAGCATATACCTTGCATGATAGTAATTGGATTGGACGGTTGTGCATATACTGGTTTAACATTACCTGATTTTGTGACACGGATCCACACCAATACCATAGACTGCATATGTAGATAAAAAGAGGTGCCCTATAGCAGATTATAACTATACAGCTATATGCCCACAAATTGAGCAAACAGACAGTAAAAGAGGATGTCGTGATGTTACCCTGACCATGTGTGGCTACAAAGAACGCAACATTCCTAAGCCCAAGGGAATACACCTATCGTTTTCAGTTCTATACCAACACATAAAGGCAGGCGGCCATATTTGCAACCCACACAGGCCACAACAGCAAAGTTAAACCAACAAATTACATTCAACCACAAAAATCAAAGTGTTAAGGGGCAATCCAATGAGTAAAACCAGCACCTTCCGAAATCGAAGCAATAACTAAAATTAACAACTGGACCACAGCATCCAATCCACCCAAACCCAAATACCCCACTTAACTACAAAGCTACGTCTCACCCGCAAGCAAAAAAAAGAAAAAAGCGACGTCACCCTTTATACCTAGAACCATCGTCCCACCACGGCTGAAATTGTTCAGTCAGAGACCCTACGCGGGCAGTAACGCTGCGGAAGCCCAACGCACGGTGGCAATACCATTCCGCAACCACTCAACCCCCCCCCCCCCTCCGAACCCTAGTGACGGCAGAACAGATCGAACGACGGTACAAGCACCAAATCAAGGCAGACCGAGCTACGGGCGAGCGCTAGGGTTTCGACCTGGTGCGACAGATCGAGGGTGGAGGGAGGAGTCAGGGGGAGCAACGAACCTTTGGCGATCTGGGGAGGTGGAGGCGTGTCTACGGCGAGGCGGCGGCGGAGGTCGTCATTGGCGCGGTCCGGGGAGGCGGCCATGGGCGGCGGCGGGGAAAACCCTAGGAGGAGTTCGCTTGGGAGGTTTGGGGGACGGAGAGGGCGAGCGAGCGATGGGGAGGAGACTGTTAACTCCAGGCGCGGATAAAAAACCAGCCGCAGGCGCAGGCCACAGGGTGCCGAGTTTGCCCGACAGCCCGAGGAAGCCTTTTTGCGCTAAGGCACCTGTTTCTGTACAAATTTCATTAAACGTCCTACTGGCTACAGTTGACACGTATGCGGTTGGAGAGCCTTCAAGGCTGACCCGTAAATTACCTCCGCGTCCGTCCGCAGACACAGGAACCACTCTACGGATACACATAAAACCGGCCATCCAAAGCTAACAGCATATGTTCATTTATATTTCAAACGGATTTTAACCAAGATGAACAAGTTTGATGCAAGCTCAAACAAACCGAGCGATATTAATTCATACTTGAATGATTTTTACATAAAACCAAATGGTTTTCATCTAAATCGGAGCAATTTATTATATTTATACATGTTTTAACTAGATCGAACTCTAAACCTAGACTGAAATTACTGTTGTCTAGGGAACTAATCTGACAATGAGTACTAGGGGTATAAATAGGGGTGGAATTTAGCTATGACACACGTGTGACACTTGGATTTACGAGTTTAGACCCTTTGAAAGGTAATAGCCCTATGTCTCGAACTTCTAGAGATGTGTTTTCCCTGTGGTGTATGAATACAAATGGGTTGCGAATCCTTGCCCTCGAGTGGGAGGGGGCCTTACATAGAGTGCCTCCAGCCTCGTCAAAACTACATTAGAAGGGGAGATGAAGAAAGAATAACCACACGCGTTACTAGTAACCGCCGATATGACTACACTTGAAGTCCAGTATTAAGTCTCTCGAACGTTCAGCTCCCATGTCGCCTCTCCAACTCCCATGTTTGAGTGTTGTGAGTGAGGCTGACTGGTGGTAGTACGTCTGAGTGGAGAAATCATATCTGAGTGAATGAACCATATCCGAATGGATATCTACAAGCAATAGTGTCTACAAGTGGACGTTTGTATGTGCCCATGGTCCAGAGACCTTCCGGTGATAGTGTGGGTCCCTAGGTGGGTCTTATATGTTAGGTCCATGCCCCTACCCTTGATACGTGACCCCATCATTAGCCCACGAATCGGTTTAGGTTTTATAGGACGAGTCGGATGAACCTTTGGTTTGAGACAGCGCTTCGGAAGCATCCAAGCTTTGTCGCTAAGTGTTAACCTATCGTAGCCTTAGTGAAAACGCAACGGTTTCTGGACCTGGTATTTCGTAACTAATCGGGTCATGTTGACTCTTGGGCAAAACTTGGTGGCATTCGTACGTCTCTCGAGTGATGATGCCGGCACGGGGACTAATTCTCCGGAGAGAAGCCACTCATTATACCGGGGTACGCCGACACGGGCCCTCTATTAGTCCAGGTTAATGAGACTCGCGCCTTGGAGCCTAGAAGAAGGGCTAAGTTAATCCGCAGTGGAGCGTCGAGCTCGTCCTATTGCACTCCTGAAATAGACTTCAGTCCGCTTGATTACGTGTCCGAGTGCATGGCGACCTGCAAAGGGTATCCGGCAGACCGAAGGAGGTTCCTTGGGAAAGGAATTAAAATCGGTCAATTGGACTGAATTGCGGTGGAGATTTCGCGATTTGAATGTGGGACATGCGCGCGAAAGCGGTTGCGTCACGGCTAGTGAGGAAAGTGGGACACGATGCCTCAATTTCCGCCTTGAAAATCCGTCGCGTGTCCCATTTCTTTTGTGTGGTGGATACCGCCGGATCTGGAATCGATGGCCAAAGATCCACGATGCGGACTTTACCAGAGCATAAAATGGAAAGAGGGGCTAGTGTAAAAGGCACCCAGATCCCCTTTTCACCTTGCCCGCTCCACCACACTCTTCCATTCGCACTTCCACTCCTCGTGTCAGAGCATTCGAGAGAATGGGGGAGTGTTATGACATATTTCTCCCTTAGTGGTTTTGGTGATTGACGGCAATGCATTTGCGGACTAATCATGTGCATTAAGCCTTTCAGATAACACTACATATGGCACAAGATGGTTCTATCCCCTCGGTGGATAATAGTGAAGACGGTTATTTTCCCGCATTTAATTTTTGGTGGAATTGAGTCATAGGAGAATCGTAGTATTAAGAGGGGGTCCCGGAAAGGTTTGGGTGGGATCGATATGTACACCTTCATTTGCATCCTTGTTCCTTTCCAGCATCATTAGAGTTATTCCAACTATGCCTCTGTTCTGGTCCTGAAAGAACCAAGCGATAGTACTGCACTCGCAAGCGGTAGTACCGCCTACACTATAAGCGGTAGTACTACTGTGTGGCAAGCTCTAGTACAACCCCTGACGGTAGTAGCATTGCCTAGTGTTGCGCTCAGTACCGCTGGCTCTGGAGTCTCGACTTTTCGTGTCGGACTGAGTGGTTATTGGGATGGTAGTACGCCCTCAAGCGGTAGTACCACTTGTCACTACCACTCCACTACCACCCTCCCTTCTGGTCTGGAATCTCTCGTCGGACTCTGGGTGACAGTAGGACGAGGCATTGTCGCCTATAAGCGGTAGTACCACTCATGCGAGTGGTAGTACCGCTTCGGTGGTACTCCATGTGTCTCTGCCACTGCCCTGCGTTCGAGGGCCTCTACACTTCAACCCGAGCGGTAGTATTGTTGAGGTGAGCAGCAGTACCGCTCCGGTGGCACTATCGGCTCATGGACTTGTGCCATTGCATGTGTAGCTGGCACATCTGCACAAGCGGTAGAACCACTCCCATGAACGGTGGCACCGCTTGTGTGCGGGCTGAGAGGGGATAACAATTGGATTTGTTCCCCCACTATATAAAGGAGGTTTTCTTCCCCAAGAAGCCATCTCTTCCTACCCTAAGATCCATTGTTGCTCCAAGCTACATTTTCGCACGATATCTCTCCCTAGCCAACAAAACATGTTGATCTTCTAGTGTTTGGTTGAGAGGGCCCCGGTCTACACTCCCACCAAGAGAAATTTGATTCCACAACTAATCCCTTGTGGATATTGTTACTCTTGTGTGTTTGAGCATCCTAGACGATCAAGATCACCTTGGAGCCACAATCCATCATGGTGAAGCTTCGTGGTGGTGTTGGGAGCCTCCAATTAAGTTGTAAAGATTGCCCCAACCTTGTTTTTGAAGGTTCGATCGCCGCCTTCAAGGACCCACTAATGGAATCATTGTTGGAAATATGCCCTAGAGGCAATGATAAAATAGTTATTATTATATTTCCTATTTCAAGATAATCGTTTATTATCCATGTTATAATTGTATTGAATGAAAGCATAGATGCATGTGTGGATATATAGACAAAACAATGTCCCTAGCAAGCCTCTAGTTGGCTAGCCAGTTGATCAAGGATGGTTAAGGTTTTTTGACCATATGCAAGTGTTGTCACTTGATAACTGGATCGCATCATTAGGAAAATCATGTGATGGACTAAACCAAAACTAAGAACGTAGCATGCGATCGTGTCATTTTGTTGCTATTTTTTTTGCGTGTCAAGTGTTCATTCCTATGACCATGAGATCATGTAACTCACTGACACCGGAGGAATACCTTGTGTGTATCAAACGTCACAACGTTATTGGGTGACTATAAAGGTGCTCTACAGGTATCTCCGAAGGTGTCCGTTGAGTTAGCATGGATCAAGACTAGGATTTGTCACTCCGTGTGACGGAGAGGTATCTCGGGGCCCACTCGGTAATACAACATCACATGCAAGCCTTGCAAGCAATGTGACTCAAGTGTAAGTCACAGGATCTTGTATTACATAACAAGTAAAGAGACTTGCCGGTAACGAGATTGAAATAGGTATAGGGATACTGACGATCAAATCTTGGGCAAGTAACATACCGAAGGACAAAGGGAATGTTATACGGGGTTATATGAATCCTTGGCACAGAGGTTCAACCGATAAGATCTTCGTAGAATATGTAGGATCCAATATGGACATCCAGGTCCCGTTATTGGATATTGACCGAGGAGTGTCTCGAGTCATGTCTGCATAGTTCTCGAACCCGCAGGGTCTGCACACTTAAGGTTCGATGATGTTTTAGTATGGTTGAGTTATATGTGTTGGTGACCGAAGGTTGTTCGGAGTCCCGGATGAGATCACGGACATCACGAGGGTTTCCGGAATGGTTCGGAAATGAAGATTGATATATCGGATGGTTTCATTTGGTCACCGGAAAGTTTTCGGGCATTACCGGCAGTGTACCGGGAGTGATGAATGGGTTCCGGGTATTCACCGGGAGGGGCCCACCCACCCAGGAGTGAGCCCAGTAACCCTACAGTGGCGCACCGGTCCTTAGTGGGCTGGTGAGGCCAGCCCAAGAGGGCTATGGCGCCACAAGTGGAAAAAACCAAGGAAAGAGGGAGGTGGGAAGGAAGAAGTGGACTCCTTTCCCCAAACCGAATTGGGGTGGGAGTCCACCTGCTCCCATCGGCCGACGCCCCCAAGGCTAGCCCCTCCCCTCCTCCTATATATATTGGTGGTATTAGGGCTTTTGAGACACAACTTTGCCACGTGCAACTCAAACCTATACCACATAGTTCTTCCTTTAGATCGGATTTGTGCGGAGCTCGGGCGGAGCCCTGCACGAGTAGATCATCACCACCACCGGCGCACCGTCACGCTACCGGAGAACTTATCTACTTCTCCGTCTCTCTTTCTGGATCAAGAAGGTCGAGATCGTCATTGAGTTGTACATGTGATGAACGCGGAGGTGCCGTCCGTTCGGCGCTAGATCGGAACGGATCGTGCGACAGATCGTGGGACGACGGTGATTTGGATCACGAAGTTGTACCACTACATCAACCGTGTTTCTTAACGCTTCCCGCTTAGCAATCTACAAGGGTATGTGGATCTAATCTCCTCTTCTAGATGAACATCACCATGATAGGTTTCGTGTGCGTAGGAAAAAATTTGTTTCCCATGCAACGTTCCTCAACAATGGCATCATGAGCTAGGTTCATGCGTATATGTTAACTCGAGTAGAACACAAAAAATTTTGTGGGCGTTGATGTTAGATTTGCTGCCCTCCTTAGTCTTTTCTCGATTCTGCGGTATTATTGGATTGAAGCGGCCCGGACCGACATTACTCGTACGCTTACGAGAGACAGGTTTCATCGAGCAACATGCAACTCGTTGCATAAAGATGACTGGCGGGTGTTGGTTTCTTCAACTTTAGTTGAATTGGATTTGACCGAGGCGGTCCTTGGAGAGAGGTTAGATAGCAATTTGCACATCTATGTTGTGGTTTTTGCGTAAGTAAGATGCGATCATACTAGATACCCATAGCAACCACGTAAAACATGCAACAACAAATTAGAGGACGTCTAACTTGTTTTTGCAGGGTATGCTTGTGATGTGATATGGCCAAAGACATGATGTGATATATTGGATGTATGTGATGATCATGTTGTAATAGTTAATATCGACTTGCATGTCGATGCTACGGCAACCGGCAGGAGCCATAGGGTTGTCTTTAAACTAACGTTTGTGTTTGCAGATGCGTTTACTATATCGCTAGGTTGTAGCTTTAGTAGTAATAGCATAGATAGCACGACAACCTCGATAGTGGCACGATGATGGAGATCATGGTGTGGCGCCGGTGACAAGAAGATCATGCCAATGCTTTGGTGGTGGAGATCAAGAAGCACAAGATCATGGCCATATCATGTCACTTATGAATTGCATGTGATGTTAATACTATTATGCACCTTATTTTGCTTAGAACGACGTAGCATTATAAGGTGATCCCTCACTAAAATTTCAAGATGAAATTGTGTTCCCCCCGACTGTGCACCGTTGTGACAGTTCGTCGTTTTGAGACACCACGTGATGATTGGGTGTGATAGACTCAACGTTCACATACAACGGGTGCAAAACAGTTGCACACGCGGAACACTCGGGTTAAACTTGACGGGCCTAGCATGTACAGACATGGCCTTCGAACACAAGAGACCGAAAGGTCGAGCATGAATCATATAGTTGATATGATTAGCATAGAGATGTTTACCACTAAAACTATACTCAACTCACGTGATGATCGGACTTGAGTTAGTGGATTTGGATCATGCACCACTCAAATAACTAGAGGGATGTATTTTTTGAGTGGGAGTTTATTGGTAATTTGGTTAGTTAAACTCTAATTATCTTGAACATAGTCTAAGTCCACTTTTTAATTTTTTATGTTGTAGATCAATGGCTCACGCAGTAGCAACCCTGAATTTCAATACGTTCCTAGAGAAAGCTAAGTTGAAAGATGATGGAAGCAACTTTGTAGACTGGGCACGTAATCTTAGGCTCATCCTACAAGATGGGAAGAAGAATTATGTCCTTGATGCTGCGCTAGGAGATGAACCACCCGCTACGTCTGACCAAGATGTTTTGAACGCTTGGCAATCGCGTAAGGAGGACTACTCAGTAGTTCAATGTGCAGTCTTGTATGGCTTGGAACCGGGACTTCAACGTCGCTTTGAGCATCATCGAGCATATGAGATGTTCCAGGAGTTGAAGTTTATCTTTCAGAAGAACGCCCGGATCGAGAGGTATGAGACCTCCGATAAATCTATGCTTGCAAGATGGAGGAGAATTCGTCTGTCAGTGAACATGTGCTCAAAATGTCTGGGTACTCAAACCGTCTAGCTGAGGTGGGGATTGAACTCCCGCAAGAGGCTATCATTGACAGAATTCTTCAATTACTGCCACCTAGCTATAAGAGTTTTGTATTGAACTATAACATGCAAGGGATGAACAAGTCACCCGGCGAGTTATTCACGATGCTGAAAGTCGCAAAGTCAGAACTCTAGAAAGAGCATCAAGTGTTGATGGTCAATAAGACCACTGGTTTCAAGAAAAATGGCAAAGGCAATAAGGGTAACTCCAAGACGAGCGGCAAACTTGTTGCCAATCCGACGAAGAAACCCAAGGCTGGACCTAAGCCTGAAACAAAGTGTTATAATTGCAAGGGGATGGGTCACTAGAAGCGCAATTGCCCCAAGTATTTGGGTGATAAGAAGGCGGCCAAAGAAAAATCAGGTATATGTGATATACATGTTATTGATGTGTACTTAACCAACTCTCGTAGTAGTGCTTGGGTATTTGATACCGGTTCTGTTGTTCATATTTGCATCTCGAAGCAGGAACTACGGAATAAACGAAGGCTGGCGAAGGATGAAGTGACGATGCGCGTGGGAAATGGTTCCAAGGTTGATGCAAACGCCGTCGGCACAGTCTCACTTCAGTTACCATCAGGATTAGTTATGAACTTAAATAATTGTTATCTAGTGCGTGCGTTAAGCATGAACATTATATCTGGATCTTGTTTATTGCGAGACGGTTACTCATTTAAGTCAGAGAATAATGGTTGTTCTATTTCTATGAGTAATATCGTTTATGGTCATGCACACAATGTGAGAGGATTGTTCATATTGAATCTCGATTGTGATGACACACATATACATAACATTGAGACCAAAAGATGTAGAGTTAACAATGACTGGGCCACGTTTTTGTGGCACTGCCGCTTAGGTCATATTGGTGTAAAGCGCATGAAGAAACTCCATACCGATGGGCTTTTGGAGTCACTTGATTTCGAATCACTTGACACGTGCAAACCATGCCTCATGGGCAAGATGACTAAGACTCCGTTCTCTGGAACAATGAAGCATGCAAGTAACTTGTTGGAGATCCTACATACCGATGTGTGCGGTCCAATGAGTGTGGAGGCGCGCGGCGGATATCGTTATTTTCTCACCTTCACTAATGTATGGATATATCTACTTGATGAAGCACAAGTCTGAAACGTTTGAGAAGTACAAGCAATTTTAGAGTGAAGTTGAAAATCAACGTAACAAGAAGATCAAGTTCCTACGTTCTGATCGTGGGGGTGAATATCTGAGTTTCGAGTTTGGTGCTCACTTGAGACAATGTGGAATCGTTTCACAGTTAACACCGCCTGGAACACCACAGCGTAATGGTGTGTCCGAACGTCGTAATAGTACCTTGTTAGATATGGTGCGATCTATGATGTCTCTTACCGATTTGCTGTTATCGTTTTGGGGTTATGCATTAGAGATAGCTGCATTCACTTTAAATAGGGCACCGTCAAAATCCGTTGAGACGACACCATAGGAGTTGTGGTATGGCAAGAGGCCAAAGTTGTCTTTTCTTAAAGTCTGGGGATGTGATGCTTATGTCAAAAAGCTTCAGCCTACAAAGCTGGAACCCAAAGCGGAAAAGTGCATCTTCATAGGTAATCCAAAGGAGACAGTTGGGTACACCTTCTATCTCAGATCCGAGGGCAAAGTGTTTGTTGCTAAGAATTGAGCTTTTCTTGAGAAGGAGTTTCTCTCGAAAGAATTGAGTGGGAGGAAGATAGAACTTGATGAGGTTGTCGAACCTCTGCTCCCTCTAGATGGTGGCGCAGGGTAGGGGGAAACCTCTGTTGAAGCGACGCCGGTTGAGGAGGAAACTAATGATGATGATCATGAAGCTTTGGATCAAGTTGCTATCGGACCTCGCAGGTCGACAAGATCACGTACTGATCCTGAGTGGTACGATAATCCTGTCTTATCAATCATGTTGTTAGACAACAATGAACCTGCGAATTATGAAGAAGCAATGGTGGGCCCGGATTCCAACAAATGGCTAGAGGCCATGAAGTCCAAGATAGGATCTATGTATGAAAACAAAGTATGGACTTTGGAAATATTACCTGAAGGCCGCAAGGCTATTCAGAAGAAATGGATCTTTAAGAAGATGACGGACGCGGACGATAATGTAACCGTTTATAAAGCTCGACTTGTGGCAAAGGGTTTTTCACAAGTTCAAGGAGTTGACTACGACGAGACGTTCTCACCAGTAGCGATGCTTAAGTCCGTCCAAATCATGTTAGCAATAGCTGCATTTTTCGATTATGAAATTTGGCAGATGGATGTCAAAACAGCGTTCCTTAACGGTTTTGTTAAGGAAGAGTTGTATATGATGCAACCCAAAGGTATTGTCGATCCAAAGAATGCTAACAAAGTATGCAAGCTCCAGCGATCCATTTATGGACTGGTTCAAGCATCTCGGAGTTGGAATAAGAGAGGTGGGAGTCCCTTATTGGGGAGGTGGGAAGGAAGGAGTGGACTCCTTTCCCCAAACTGAATTGGGGTGGGAGTCCACCTCCTCCCATCGGTCGACGCCCTTGGGGCTCCCTTGAGCCCCAAGGCTAGCCCCTCCCCTCCTCCTATATATATATTGGTGGTTTTAGGGCTTTTGGGACAAAACTTTGCCACGTGCAACTCAAACCTATACCATGTAGTTCTTCCTCTAGATCGGATTTCTGCGGAGCTCGGGCGGAGCCCGCAGGAGTAGATCATCACCACCACCGACGCGCCATCACGCTGCCGGAGAACTCATCTACTTCTCCTTCTCTCTTGCTGGATCAAGAAGGCCGAGATCGTCATCGAGCTGTACGTGTGCTGAACGCGGAGGTGTCGTCCGTTCGGCGCTAGATCGGAGCGGATCGTGGGACGACGGTGATTTGAATCACGAAGTTGTACCACTACATCAACCACTTTTCTTAACGCTTCCTGCTTAGCGATCTACAAGGGTATGTGGATCTAATCTCCTCTCGTAGATGAACATCACCATGATAGGTCTTCGTGTGCGTAGGATTGTTTTTGTTTCCCATGCAAGGTTCCTCAACAATCATGACATCTCGCATTGTGTGAGGGTGTGAGGAGAATACAGTGACCCTGATGGCTTCTTGGGGAGCATTATGCCTCCACACCGCTCGAGTGATGATGATGATAATCCTCCTCTCCGAACACACACTCAGTTTAGGACATGATACTTGTGATCTGCGTTGGGTTTTCCGTGAAGAGGAACGGGTTATCACAACATAATGTGGGTAAGCATTTCCCTCATTTATGAAACCAAGGTTTATCGAAAGAGGCAATAATAAATTGGTTATTATTATATTTCCTTGTTCATGATAATCGTTTATTATCCATGCTAGAATTGTATTGATTGGAAACTCAAATACATGTGTGGATACATAGACAACACACTGTCCCTAGTGAGCCTCTAGTTGACTAGCTCGTTGATCAAAGATGGTCAAGGTTTCTTGGCCATAGGCAAGTGTTGTCACTTTATAACGGGATCACATCATTAGGAGAATGATGTGATGGACAAGACCCAAACTATAAACGTAGCATATGATCGTGTCAGTTTATTGTTACTGTTTTTTCTGCATGTCAATGTATCTCTTCCTATGACCATGAGATCATGCAATTCCCTTACACCGGAGGAATACCTTGTGTGTATCAAATGCCGCAACGTTACTGGGTGACTATAAAGGTGCTCTACAGGTATCTCCAAAGGTGTCTGTTGGGTTGGCATGGATCAAGACTGGGATTTGTCACTCCGTGTGACGGAGAGGTATCTCGGGGCCCACTCGGTAATACAACATCACAACAAGCCTTGCAAGCAATGTGACTAAGGAGATAGTTACGGGATCTTGTATTACGGAACGAGTAAAGAGACTTGTCGGTAACGGGATTGAACTAGATATGGAGATACCGACGATCGAATCTCGGGCAAGTAACATACCGAAGGACAAAGGGAACGGCATACGGGATTAACTGAATCCTTGACATAGAGGTTCAATCGATAGAGATCTTCGTAGAATATGTAAGAGTCAATATGGACATCCAGGTCTCGCTATTGGTTATTGACCAGAGAATGTCTCAGGTCATGTCTGCATAGTTCTCGAACCCGCAGGGTCTACACACTTAAGGTTCGGTGACGTTTCGGTATAGTTGTGTTATAGGTGTTGGTAACTGAAAGTTGTTCAGAGTCCGAGATGAGATCCTGGACGTCACGAGGAGCTCCGGAATGGTCCATAGGTAAAAATTGATATATAGGAAGTCCTGTTTTGGTCACTGGAAAAGTTTTGGGCTCATCGGTAGTGTACCGGGAGTGCTGGGAGGGTACCGGGGACCATCGGGAGGGGTATCACGCCCCGAGGGGCCTTATGGGTTGTGGGAGGATACAAACCAGCCCCTAGTGGATTGACATAAGCTCCCACTAGGTCCCATGAGGTTTGAGAGGCAAAAGCCCAAAAGGCGGAAAAGGTGGAAAGGGTTTCCAAGTGGAAAGGGTTTCCAAGTGGAAAGGAGGAATCCTACTCCTAGTAGGATTAGAGTAGGGCTCCTCCACCTCCAATTTTGGCCAAACCTTCAGGGTTTGAGGCTGCCTCCTCCCCTCCCCCCTCCTATATATACTAGAGGTATTGAGGGTTTTTGAGACACACGATTTCAGCCACGTGCTACCCTCTCCTCTAGTTTGTAGTTCTTCCTCTAGATCGGATTTGTGTGGTGCTTAGGCGAAGCCCTGCAGGAATAGATCACCACCATCACCGGCACGCCGTCACGCTGCCGGAGAACTCATCTACTTCCCCATCTCTCTTGCTGGATGAAGAAGGCGGGGGTCGTCATCGAGCTGTACGTGTGCTGAACACGGAGGTGTCATCCGTTCGGCACTAGATCGGGATGGACCGGGATGGGATCGCGGGACGGATCGTGATGAGATCGTGGGACGGGCTGCGATTTGAATAGCAAAGATGTTCCACTACATCAACAACGTTATATACGCTTCCGCTTAGCGATCTACAAGGGTATGTAGATTCACTCTCCCCTCTCGTAGATGATCATCACGATGGATAAGTATTGCGTGTGCGTAGGAAATTTTGTGTTTCCCATGCTACGTTCCCCAATAGTGGCATCACGAGCTAGGTTCATGCGTAGATGATATCTCGGGTAGAACACAAAAGAGTTTGTGGGTGTTGATATTCGATTTGCTGCCCTCCTTATGTTGGGTAACGTAGCATAAATTCAAAATTTTCCTACGCCATATTCAAATCTTACTATGGAGAGACCAGCAACGAGAGAGGGGTGAGTGGATCTTCATACCTTTGAAGATCGCTAAGCGGAAGAGTTGCTAGAACGCGGTTGATGGAGTCGTACTCGCGGTGATTTAGACCGCGGTGTGATTCCGATCTAGTGCCTAATCACGGCACCTCCGCGTTCAACACACGTGCAACCCGATGACGTCTCCTGCACCTTGATCCAGCAAGGAGGAGGGAGAGGTTGGGGAAGATCTCCAGCAGCACGACGGCGTGGTGTCGATGGAGAGATGAGGTCTCCCGGCAGGGCTTCGCCAAGCACCGTGAGAGAGAAGAAGAGAGACATGGCTGCACCGAGAGAGATGGGAAACCGTGTTCTCAAAGGCCAAAAAAACCCGCTATATATAGGGGGAAGGGAGGGTGGCGCCCCCTTTAGGTTTTCCCACCCTAAAGGGGGGGGGCAGACCTAGATGGCACAGGGGTTGGCGGCCAGGAGGGGGTGAGGGGGTGGCGCACCCGTGGTGGGCCTTAGGCCCATCACACTTAGGGTTTACCCCCCTTTTCCCTCTCTAGGCGCCTTGGGCTGGGTGTGGGGGGCGCACCAGCCCACCCAGGGGCTGGTTTCCTCTCACACTTGGCCCATGTAGCCTCCTCGGGCTGGTGGCCCCTCCCGGTGGGCCTCCGGAACCCTTCCGGTGGTCCCGACACTTTGCCGGTGGTGCCAGAAACATTTCCGGCGTCCAAACCCATCCATCCTATATATCAATCTTTACCTCCGGACCATTCCGGAGCTCCTCGTGACGTCCGGGATCTCATCCAGGACTCCGAACAACCTTCGGTAACCTCGTATAGCAATTCCCTATAACCCTAGCGTCATCGAACCTTAAGTGTGTAGACCCTATGGGTTCGGGAGGCATGCAGACATGACCGAGACACTCTGCGGCCAATAACCATCAGCGGGATCTGGATACCCATGGCGGTTCCCACATGTTCCACGATGATCTCATTGGATGAACCACGATGTCAAGGATTCAATCAATCCCGTCTACAATTCCCTTTGTCTGTCGGTATTGAACTTGCCCGAGATTCGATCGTCGGTATACCCATACCTTGTTCAATCTCGTTACCGGTAAGTCCTTTACTCGTTCCGTATCACATCATCCTGCGATTAACTCCTTAGTCACATTGAGCTCATGATGATGTTCTACCGAGTCGGCCCAGAGATACCTCTCCGTCACACGGAGTGGCAAATCCCGATCTCGATTCATACCAACCCAACAGACACTTTTGGAGATACCAGTAGTGCACCTTTATAGTCACCCGATTACGTTGTGACGTTTGATACACCCAAAGCACTCTTACGGTGTCCGGGAGTTACACAATCTCATAGTCGAAGGAAAAGACACTTGACATTAGAAAAGCATTAGCATATGAACAATACGATCTAGTGCTATGCTTGGGAATGGGTCTTGTCCATCACATCATTCTCCCAATGATGTGATCCCGTTATCAATGACATCCAATGTCCATGATCAGGAAACCATGATCATCTATTGATCAACGAGCTAGCCAACTAGAGGCTTGCCAGGGACACATTGTGATCTATTTATTCACACATGTATTATTGTTTCCTGTTAATACAATTATAGCATGAACAATAGACGATTATCATGAACAAGGAAATATGATAATAACCATTTTATTATTGCCTCTAAGGCATATTTCCAACAGTCTCCCACTTGCACTAGAGTCAATAATCTAGTTACATTGTGATGTATCGAACACCCATAGCATTGTGGTGTTGATCATGTTTTAATCGAGGAAGAGGTTTAGTCAACGGATCTACAATATTCAGATCCGTGTGCACTTTACAAATATCTATTACTCCACGCTGGACATGGTCGGGCAGCCGTGAGAAAGTCGTCTCAAATCAGCCCTAAAACCTCCGTATATATAGGTGGGAGGGAGGGGGGCCTTTCCTTGGGGTCCAAGGACCCTCAAGGAGTCGTCCGAGCCAAGGGGGAGGACTCTCCCCCCCCAAACCGAGTTGGACTAGGTTTGGTGGGAGGGAGTCCCCCTCCCTTCCCACCTCCTCCCCCTTTTTTTTTCTTTTCCTTTGATTTCTTATCCTTGGCGCATAGGCCCCTCTTGGGCTGTCCCACCAGCCCACTAAGGGCTGGTGCGCCACCCTCCTAGCCTATGGGCTTCCCCGGGGTGGGTTGCCCCCCCGGTGAACTCCCGGAACCCATTCGTCATTCCCGGTACATTCCCGGTAACTCCGAAAACCTTCCGGTAATGAAATGAGGTCATCCTATATATCAATCTTCGTTTCCGGACCATTCCGAAAACCATCGTGACGTCCGTGATCTCATCCGGGACTCCGAACAACATTAGGTAACCAACCATATAACTCAAATACGCATAAAACAACGTCGAACCTTAAGTGTGCAGACCCTACGGGTTCGAGAACTATGTAGACATGACCCAAGAGACTCCTCGGTCAATATCTAATAGCGGGACCTGGATGCCCATATTGGATCCTACATATCCTACGAAGATCTTATCGTTTGAACCTCAGTGCCAAGGATTTGTATAATCCCGTATGTCATTCCCTTTGTCCTTCGGTATGTTACTTGCCCGAGATTCGATCGTCAGTATCCGCATACCTATTTCAATCTCGTTTACCGGCAAGTCTCTTTACTCGTTCCGTAATACAAGATCCCGCAACTTACACTAAGTTACATTGCTTGCAAGGCTTGTGTGTGATGTTGCATTACCGAGTGGGCCCCGAGATACCTCTCCGTCACATGGAGTGACAAATCCCAGTCTTGATCCATACTAACTCAACTAACACCTTCGGAGATACCTGTAGAGCATCTTTATAGTCACCCAGTTACGTTGCGACGTTTGATACACACAAAGCATTCCTCCGGTGTCAGTGAGTTATATGATCTCATGGTCATAGGAATAAATACTTGACACGCAGAAAACAGTAGCAACAAAATGACACGATCAACATGCTACGTCTATTAGTTTGGGTCTAGTCCATCACGTGATTCTCCCAATGACGTGATCCAGTTATCAAGCAACAACATTTTGTTCATAATCAGAAGACACTAACTATCATTGATCAACTGGCTAGCCAACTAGAGGCATGCTAGGGACGGTGTTTTGTCTATGTATCCACACATGTAAATGAGTCTTCATTCAATACAATTATAGCATGGATAATAAACTATTATCTTGATACAGGAATTATAATAATAACTATACATTTATTATTGCCTCTAGGGCATAATTCCAACAGTCTCCCACTTGCACTAGAGTCAATAATCTAGCCCTCACATCACCATGTGAATTACATTGTAATAAATCTAACACCCATATAGTTCTGGTGTCGATCATGTTTTGGCCGTGGAAGAGGTTTAGTCAGCGGGTATGCTACATTCAGATCCGTGTGCACTTTGCATATATTTAAGTCCTCCTCCTCGACGTAGTCGCGGATGAGGTTGAAGCGTCGTTTGATGTGTCTGGTCTTCTTGTGAAACCTTGGTTCCTTTGCTAAGGCAATGGCACCAGTGTTGTCACAGAACAAGGTTATTGGATCCAGTGCACTTGGCACCACTCCAAGATCCATCATGAACTGCTTCATCCAGACACCCTCCTTAGCCGCCTCCGAGGCAGCCATGTACTCCGCTTCACATGTAGAATCTGCTACGACGCTTTGCTTGGAACTGCACCAGCTTACTGCACCCCCATTAAGAATAAATATGTATCCGGTTTGCGACTTAGAGTCGTCCGGATCTGTGTCAAAGCTTGCATCCACGTAACCTTTTACGGCAGCTCTTCGTCACCTCCATACACGAGAAACATCTCCTTAGTCCTTTTCAGGTACTTCAGGATATTCTTGACCGCTGTCCAGTGATCCACTCCTGGATTACTCTGGAACCTTCCTGCCATACTTATGGCCAGGCTAACATCCGGTCTAGTGCACAGCATTGCATACATGATAGAACCTATGGCTAAAGCATAGGGGACGGAGCGCATATGCTCTCTATCTTCATCAGTTGCTGGGCACTGAGTCTTACTCAATCTCGTACCTTGTAACACTGGCAAGAACCCTTTCTTGGACTGTTCCATTTTGAACCTCTTCAAAACTTTATCAAGGTATGTGCTTTGTGAAAGTCCTATCAGGCGTTTTGATCTATCCCTATAGATTTTAATGCCTAGAATGTAAGCAACTTCTCCTAGGTCCTTCATAGAGAAACTTTTATTCAAGTAACCTTTTATGCTCTCCAAAAGCTCTACGTTGTTTCCAATCAGTAATATGTCATCCACATATAATATTAGAAATGCCACAGAGCTCCCACTCACTTTCTTGTAAATAGAAGATTCTCCAACCACTTGTATAAACCCAAATGCTTTGATCACCTCATCAAAGCGTTTGTTCCAACTCCGAGATGCTTGCACCAGTCCATAAATGGATCGCTGGAGCTTGCACACCTTGTTAGCACTTTTAGGATCGACAAAACCTTCGGGTTGCATCATATATAACTCTTCCTTAAGGAAACCGTTAAGGAACGCCGTTTTGACATCCATTTGCCAGATTTCATAATCGAAAAATGCAGCTATTGCTAACATGATTCTGACGGACTTAAGCATTGCCACGGGAGAGAAAGTCTCATCGTAGTCAATTCCTGGAACTTGTGAAAAACCCTTTGCCACAAGTCGAGCTTTATAAACGGTCACATTACCGTCAGCGTCCGTCTTCTTCTTAAAGATCCATTTGTTCTGAATAGCCTTGCGGCCCTCAGGTAGTATCTCCAAAGTCCACACTTTGTTCTCATACATGGATCCTATCTCGGATTTCATGGCTTCTAGCCATTTGTTGGAATCTGGGCCCACCATTGCTTCTTCATAATTTGCAGGTTCATTGTTGTCCAACAACATGATTGATAAGACGGGATTACCGTACCACTCTGGAGCAGCGCGTGATCTAGTCGACCTGCGTGGTTTCAACAGAAACTTGAACTGGAGTTTCATGATCATCATCATTAACTTCCTCCTCAACCGGCGTCGCAATGACAGAGGTTTCCCCTTGCCCTACGCCACCATCCAGAGGGATGAGAGGTTCGACAACCTCGTCAAGTTCTATCTTCCTCCCACTCAATTCTCTCGAGAGAAACTCCTTCTCGAGAAAAGCTCCGTTTTTAGCAACAAACACTTTGCCCTCGGATTTGAGATAGAAGGTGTACCCAACTGTCTCTTTTGGGTAACCTATGAAGATGCACTTTTCCGCTTTGGGTTCCAGCTTTTCAGGCTGAAGCTTTTTGACATAAGCATCACATCCCCAAACTTTAAGAAACGACAACTTTGGCCTTTTGCCATACCACAGTTCGTATGGTGTCGTCTCAACGGATTTTGATGGTGCCCTATCTAAAGTGAATGCAGCTGTTTCTAATGCATAACCCCAAAATGATAACGGCAAATCAGTAAGAGACATCATAGATCGCACCATCTCTAACAAAGTACGATTACGACATTCGGACACACCATTACGCTGTGGTGTTCCAGGCGGTGTTAACTGCGAAACAATTCCACATTGTCTTAAGTGAGCACCAAACTCGAAACTCAGATATTCACCCCAACGATCAGACCGTAGGAACTTGATCTTCTTGTTACGATGATTTTCCACTTCACTCTGAAATTGCTTGAACTTTTCAAATGTTTCAGACTTGTGCTTCATCAAATAGACATAACCATATCTACTTAAATCGTCAGTGAAGGTGAGAAAATAACGATATCCGCCGCGTGCCTCTACGCTCATTGGACCACACACATCGGTATGTATGATTTCCAACAAGTCACTTGCACGCTCCATTGTTCCGGAGAACGTAGTCTTAGTCATCTTGCCCATGAGGCATGGTTCGCACGTGTCAAGTGAATCAAAGTCAAGTGACTCCAAAAGTCCATCAGCATGGAGTTTCTTCATGCGTTTTACACCAATATGACCCAAGCGGCGGTGCCACGAAAATATGGTGCTATCATTGTTTACTCTAACTCTTTTGGTCTCAATGTTATGTATATGCGTATCGCTATCAAGATTCAATATGAACAATCCTCTCACATTCGGTGCATGACCATAAAAGATGTTACTCATAGAAATTGAACAACCATTATTCTCAGACTTAAAAGAGTAACCGTCTCGCAATAAACAAGATCCAGATATAATGTTCATGCTCAACGCAGGCACTAAATAACAATGATTTAAGTTCATCACTAATCCCGATGGTAGCTGAAGTGACACTGTGCCGACGGCGATTGCATCAACCTTGGAACCGTTTCCTACGCGCATCGTCACTTCGTCTTTCGCCAGCTTTCGTCTATTCCGCAGTTCCTGCTTCGAGTTGCAAATGTGAGCAACAGAACCGGTATCAAATACCCACGCACTACTACGAGAGCCGGTTAAGTACACATCAATAACATGTATATCAAATATACCTGATTTTTCTTTGCCCGCCTTCTTATCTGCCAGATACTTGGGGCAATTGCGCTTCTAGTGACCCATACCCTTGCAATAGAAGCACTCTGTTTCAGGCTTAGGTCCAGCCTTGGGTTTCTTCGGCGGATTGGCAACAGGCTTGCCGCTCTTCTTCGAATTGCCCTTCTTGCCTTTGCCGTTTCTCTTGAAACTAGTGGTCTTGCTCACCATCAACACTTGATGCTCTTTACGGAGTTCAGACTCTGCGACTTTCAGCATCGCAAACAACTCGCCGGGAGACTTGTTCATCCCTTGCATGTTGTAGTTCAACACAAAGCCTTTATAGCTTGGCGGCAGTGATTGAAGGATTCTGTCAGTGATAGCTTCTTGCGGGAGTTCAATCCCCAGTTCAGCTAGACGGTTTGAGTACCCAGACATTTTGAGCACATGTTCACTGACAGACGAGTTTTCCTCCATCTTGCAAGCATAGAATTTATCGGAGGTCTCATACCTCTCGATCCGGGCGTTCTTCTGAAAGATAAACTCCAACTCCTGGAACATCTCAAATGCTCCATGACGCTCAAAGCGACGTTGAAGTCCCGGTTCTAAGCCATACAAGACTGCACATTGAACTATTGAGTAGTCCTCCTTACGTGCTAACCAAGCGTTCTTAACATCCTGATCAGCCGTAGCGGGTGGTTCATCTCCTAGCGCAGCATTAAGGACATAATCCTTCTTCCCAGCTTGTAAGATTAGCTTAAGATTACGAGCCCAGTCTACAAAGTTGCTTCCATCATCTTTCAACTTAGCTTTCTCTAGGAACGTATTAAAATTCAGGATGAGTGTCGCGTGAGCCATGATCTACAACACAAATATATTCAAAGTGGACTTAGACTATGTTCAAGATAATTATAGTTCAACTTAATCAAATTATATGCTAAACTCCCACTCAAAAAGTACATCTCTCTAGTCATTTGAGTGGTTCATGATCCACTTACACTATCCCAAGTCCGATCATCACGTGAGTTGGGTATAGTTTCAGTGGTAAGCATCCCTATGCTAATCATATCAACTATATGATTCACGATCGACCTTTCGGTCTCATGTGTTCCGAGGCCATGTCTGCACATGCTAGGCTCGTCAAGCTTAACCCGAGTGTTCCGCGTGCGCAACTGTTTTGCACCCGTTGTATGTGAACGTTGAGTCTATCACACCCGATCATCACGTGGTGTCTCGAAACGACGAACTATAGCAACGGTGCACAGTCGGGGAGAACACAATTTCGTCTTGAAATTTTAGTGAGAGATCACCTCATAATGCTACCGTCATTCTAAGCAAAATAAGGTGCATAAAAGGATTAACATCACATGCAAGTCATAAGTGACATGATATGGCCATCATCGCGTGCTTCTTGATCTCCATCACCAAAGCACCGGCACGATCTACTTGCCACCGGCGCCACACCATGATCATCCATCAACGTGTTGCCATCGGGGTTGTCGTGCTACTTATGCTATTACTACTAAAGCTACATCCTAGCAAAATAGTAAACGCATCTGCAAGCACAAACGTTAGTATAAAGACAACCCTATGGCTCCTGCCGGTTGCCGTACCATCGACGTGCAAGTCGATATTTCTATTACAACATGATCATCTCATACATCCAATATATCACATCACATCGTTGGCCATATCACATCACAATCATACCCTGCAAAAACAAGTTAGACGTCCTCTAATTTTGTTGTTGCATGTTTTACGTGGTGACCAAGGGTATCCAGTAGGATCGCATCTTACTTACGCAAACACCACAACGGAGATATATGAGTTGCTATTTAACCTCATCCAAGGACCTCCTCGGTCAAATCCGATTCAACTAAAGTTGGAGAAACCGTCACTTGCCAGTCATCTTTGAGCAAAGGGGGTTACTCGTAACGATGAAACCAGTCTCTCGTAAGCGTACGAGTAATGTCGGTCCAAGCCACTTCAATCCAACAATGCCGCGGAATCAAGAAAAGACTAAGGAGGGCAGCAAAACGCACATCACCGCCCACAAAAACTTTTGTGTTCTACTCGAGAAGACATCTACGCATGAACCTAGCTCATGATGCCACTGTTGGGGAATGTCGCATGGGAAACAAAAATTTTCCTACGCGCACGAAGACCTATCATGGTGATGTCCATCTACGAGAGGGGATGAGTGATCTACGTACCCTTGTAGATCGTACAGCAAAAGCGTTAGAGAACGCGGTTGATGTAGTGGAACGTCCTCACGTCCCTCGATCCGCCCCGCGAACAATCCCGCGATCAGTCCCACGATCTAGTACCGAACGGACGGCACCTCCGCATTCAGCACACGTACAGCTCGACGATGATCTCGGCCTTCTTGATCCAGCAAGAGAGACGGAGAGGTAGAAGAGTTCTCCGGCAGCGTGACGGCGCTCCGGAGGTTGGTGATGACCTTGTCTCAGCAGGGCTCCGCCCGAGCTCCGCAGAAACGCGATCTAGAGGAAAAACCGTGGAGGTATGTGGTCGGGCAGCCGTGAGAAAGTCGTCTCAAATCAGCCCTAAAACCTCCGTACATATAGGTGGGAGGGAGGGGGGCCTTGCCTTGGGGTCCAAGGACCCTCAAGGAGTCGGCCGAGCCAAGGGGGAGGACTCTCCCCCCCCAAACCGAGTTGGACTAGGTTTGGTGGGAGGGAGTCCCCCTCCCTTCCCACCTCCTCCCCTTTTTTTTTTCTTTCTTTTCCTATGATTTCTTATCCTTGGCGCATAGGCCCCTCTTGGGCTGTCCCACCAGTCCACTAAGGGCTGGTGCGCCACCCTCATAGCCTATGGGCTTCCCCGGGGTGGGTTGCCCCCCCGGTGAACTCCCGGAACCCATTCGTCATTCCCGGTACATTCCCGGTAACTCCGAAAACCTTCCGGTAATCAAATGAGGTCATCCTATATATCAATCTTCGTTTCCGGACCATTCCGGAAACCCTCGTGACGTCCGTGATCTCATCCGGGACTCCGAACAACATTCGGTAACCAACCATATAACTCAAATACGCATAAAACAACGTCGAACCTTAAGTGTGCAGACCCTGCGGGTTCGAGAACTATGTAGACATGACCCGAGAGACTCCTCGGTCAATATCCAATAGCGGGACCTGGATGCCCATATTGGATCCTACATATCCTACGAAGATCTTATCGTTTGAACCTCAGTGCCAAGGATTCGTATAATCCCGTATGTCATTCCCTTTGTCCTTCGGTATGTTACTTGCCCGAGATTCGATCGTCAGTACCCGCATACCTATTTCAATCTCGTTTACCGGCAAGTCTCTTTACTCGTTCCGTAATACAAGATCCTGCAACTTATACTAAGTTACATTGCTTGCAAGGCTTGTGTGTGATGTTGCATTACCGAGTGGGCCCCGAGATACCTCTCCGTCACACGGAGTGACAAATCCCAGTCTTGATCCATACTAACTCAACTAACACCTTCGGAGATACCTGTAGAGCATCTTTATAGTCACCCAGTTACGTTGCGACGTTTGATACACACAAAGCATTCCTCCGGTGTCAGCGAGTTATATGATCTCATGGTCATAGGAATAAATACTTGACACGCAGAAAACAGTAGCAACAAAATGACACGATCAACATGCTACGTCTATTAGTTTGGGTCTAGTCCATCACGTGATTCTCCCAATGACGTGATCCAGTTATCAAGCAACAACACTTTGTTCATAATCAGAAGACACTGACTATCATTGATCAACTGGCTAGCCAACTAGAGGCATGCTAGGGACGGTGTTTTGTCTATGTATCCACACATGTAAATGAGTCTTCATTCAATACAATTATAGCATGCATAATAAACTATTATCTTGATACAGGAATTATAATAATAACTATACATTTATTATTGCCTCTAGGGCATAATTCCAACAGTCTCCCACTTGCACTAGAGTCAATAATCTAGCCCTCACATCACCATGTGAATTACATTGTAATAAATCTAACACCCATACAGTTCGGGTGTCGATCATGTTTTGGCCGTGGAAGAGGTTTAGTCAGCGGGTCTGCTACATTCAGATCCGTGTGCACTTTGCATATATTTACGTCCTCCTCCTCGACGTAGTCGCGGATGAGGTTGAAGCGTCGTTTGATGTGTCTGGTCTTCTTGTGAAACCTTGGTTCCTTTGCTAAGGCAATGGCACCAGTGTTGTCACAGAACAAGGTTATTGGATCCAGTGCACTTGGCACCACTCCAAGATCCGTCATGAACTGCTTCATCCAGACACTCTCCTTAGCCGCCTCCGAGGCAGCCATGTACTCCGCTTCACATGTAGAATCTGCTACGACGCTTTGCTTGGAACTGCACCAGCTTACTGCACCCCCATTAAGAATAAATACGTATCCGGTTTGCGACTTAGAGTCGTCCGGATCTGCGTCAAAGCTTGCATCCACGTAACCTTTTACGGCGAGCTCTTCGTCACCTCCATACACGAGAAACATCTCCTTAGTCCTTTTCAGGTACTTCAGGATATTCTTGACCGCTGTCCAGTGATCCACTCCTGGATTACTCTGGAACCTTCCTGCCATACTTATGGCCAGGCTAACATCCGGTCTAGTGCACAGCATTGCATACATGATAGAACCTATGGCTGAAGCATAGGGGACGGAGCGCATATGCTCTCTATCTTCATCAGTTGCTGGGCACTGAGTCTTACTCAATCTCGTACCTTGTAACACTGGCAAGAACCCTTTCTTGGACTGTTCCATTTTGAACCTCTTCAAAACTTTATCAAGGTATGTGCTTTGTGAAAGTCCTATGAGGCGTTTTGATCTATGCCTATAGATTTTATTGCCTAGAATGTAAGCAGCTTCTCCTAGGTCCTTCATAGAGAAACTTTTATTCAAGTAACCTTTTATGCTCTCCAAAAGCTCTACGTTGTTTCCAATCAGTAATATGTCATCCACATATAATATTAGAAACGCCACAGAGCTCCCACTCACTTTCTTGTAAATACAAGATTCTCCAACCACTTGTATAAACCCAAATGCTTTGATCACCTCATCAAAGCGTTTGTTCCAACTCCGAGATGCTTGCACCAGTCCATAAATGGATCGCTGGAGCTTGCACACCTTGTTAGCACTTTTAGGATCGACAAAACCTTCGGGTTGCATCATATACAACTCTTCCTTAAGGAAACCGTTAAGGAACGCCGTTTTGACATCCATCTGCCAGATTTCATAATCGAAAAATGCAGCTATTGCTAACATGATTCTGACGGACTTAAGCATTGCCACGGGAGAGAAAGTCTCATCGTAGTCAATTCCTGGAACTTGTGAAAAAACCTTTGCCACAAGTCGAGCTTTATAAACGGTCACATTACCGCCAGCGTCCGTCTTCTTCTTAAAGATCCATTTGTTCTGAATAGCCTTGCGGCCCTCAGGTAGTATCTCCAAAGCCCACACTTTGTTCTCATACATGGATCCTATCTCGGATTTCATGGCTTCTAGCCATTTGTTGGAATCTGGGCCCACCATTGCTTCTTCATAATTTGCAGGTTCATTGTTGTCCAACAACATGATTGATAAGACGGGATTACCGTACCACTCTGGAGCAGCGCGTGATCTAGTCGACCTGCGTGGTTTCAACAGAAACTTGAACTGGAGTTTCATGATCATCATCATTAACTTCCTCCTCAACCGGCGTCGCAATGACAGAGGTTTCCCCTTGCCCTGCGCCACCATCCAGAGGGATGTGAGGTTCGACAACCTCGTCAAGTTCTATCTTCCTCCCACTCAATTCTCTCGAGAGAAACTCCTTCTCGAGAAAAGCTCCGTTTTTAGCAACAAACACTTTGCCCTCGGATTTGAGATAGAAGGTGTACCCAACTGTCTCTTTTGGGTAACCTATGAAGATGCACTTTTTTGGGTTCCAGCTTTTCAGGCTGAAGTTTTTTGACATAAGCATCACATCCCCAAACTTTAAGAAACGACAACTTTGGCCTTTTGCCATACCACAGTTCGTATGGTGTCCTCTCAACGGATTTTGATGGTGCCCTATTTAAAGTGAATGCAGCTGTTTCTAATGCATAACCCCAAAATGATAACGGCAAATCAGTAAGAGACATCATAGATCGCACCATCTCTAACAAAGTACGATTACGACGTTCGGACACACCATTACGCTGTGGTGTTCCAGGCGGTGTTAACTGCGAAACAATTCCACATTGTCTTAAGTGAGCACCAAACTCGAAACTCAGATATTCACCCCCACGATCAGACCGTAGGAACTTGATCTTCTTGTTACGATGATTTTCCACTTCACTCTGAAATTGCTTGAACTTTTCAAATGTTTCAGACTTGTGCTTCATCAAATAGACATAACCATATCTACTTAAATCGTCAGTGAAGGTGAGAAAATAACGATATTCGCCGCGTGCCTCTACGCTCATTGGACCACACACATCGGTATGTATGATTTCCAGCAAGTCACTTGCACGCTCCATTGTTTCGGAGAACGGAGTCTTAGTCATCTTGCCCATGAGGCATGGTTCGCACGTGTCAAGTGAATCAAAGTCAAGTGACTCCAAAAGTCCATCAGCATGGAGTTTCTTCATGCGGTTTACACCAATATGACCCAAGCGGCAGTGCCACAAAAATATGGTGCTATCATTGTTTACTCTAACTCTTTTGGTCTCAATGTTATGTATATGCGTATCGCTATCAAGATTCAATATGAACAATCCTCTCACATTCGGTGCATGACCATAAAAGATGTTACTCATAGAAATTGAACAACCATTATTCTCAAACTTAAAAGAGTAACCGTCTCGCAATAAACAAGATCCAGATATAATGTTCATGCTCAACGCAGGCACTAAATAACAATGATTTAAGTTCATCACTAATCCCGATGGTAGCTGAAGTGACACTGTGCCGACGGCGATTGCATCAACCTTGGAACCGTCTCCTACGCGCATCGTCACTTCGTCTTTTGCCAGCCTTCGTCTATTCCACAGTTCCTGCTTCGAGTTGCAAATGTGAGCAACAGAACCGGTATCAAATACCCAGGCACTACTATGAGAGCCGGTTAAGTACACATCAATAACATGTATATCAAATATACCTGATTTTTCTTTGCCCGCCTTCTTATCTGCCAGATACTTGGGGCAATTGCGCTTCCAGTGACCCATACCCTTGCAATAGAAGCACTCTGTTTCAGGCTTAGGTCCAGCCTTGGGTTTCTTCGGCGGATTGGCAACAGGCTTGCCGCTCTTCTTCGAATTGCCCTTCTTGCCTTTGCCGTTTCTCTTGAAACTAGTGGTCTTGCTCACCATCAACACTTGATGCTCTTTACGGAGTTCAGACTCTGCGACTTTCAGCATCGCAAACAACTCGCCGGGAGACTTGTTCATCCCTTGCATGTTGTAGTTCAACACAAAGCCTTTATAGCTTGGCGGCAGTGATTGAAGGATTCTGTCAGTGATAGCTTCTTGCGGGAGTTCAATCCCCAGCTCAGCTAGACGGTTTGAGTACCCAGACATTTTGAGCACATGTTCACTGACAGACGAGTTTTCCTCCATCTTGCAAGCATAGAATTTATCGGAGGTCTCATACCTCTCGATCCGGGCGTTCTTCTGAAAGATAAACTCCAACTCCTGGAAGATCTCAAATGCTCCATGACGCTCAAAGCGACGTTGAAGTCCCGGTTCTAAGCCATACAAGACTGCACATTGAACTATTGAGTAGTCCTCCTTACGTGCTAACCAAGCGTTCTTAACATCCTGATCAGCCGTAGCGGGTGGTTCATCTCCTAGCGCAGCATTAAGGACATAATCCTTCTTCCCAGCTTGTAAGATTAGCTTAAGATTACGAGCCCAGTCTACAAAGTTGCTTCCATCATCTTTCAACTTAGCTTTCTCTAGGAACGTATTAAAATTCAGGATGAGTGTCGCGTGAGCCATGATCTACAACACAAATATATTCAAAGTGGACTTAGACTATGTTCAAGATAATTATAGTTCAACTTAATCAAATTATATGCTAAACTCCCACTCAAAAAGTACATCTCTCTAGTCATTTGAGTGGTTCATGATCCACTTACACTATCCCAAGTCCGATCATCACGTGAGTTGGGTATAGTTTCAGTGGTAAGAATCCCTATGCTAATCATATCAACTATATGATTCACGATCGACCTTTCGGTCTCATGTGTTCCGAGGCCATGTCTGCACATGCTAGGCTCGTCAAGCTTAACCCGAGTGTTCCGCGTGCGCAACTGTTTTGCACCCGTTGTATGTGAACGTTGAGTCTATCACACCCGATCATCACGTGGTGTCTCGAAACGACGAACTGTAGCAACGGTGCACAGTCGGGGAGAACACAATTTCGTCTTGAAATTTTAGTGAGAGATCACCTCATAATGCTACCGTCATTCTAAGCAAAATAAGGTGCATAAAAGGATTAACATCACATGCAAGTCATAAGTGACATGATATGGCCATCATCGCGTGCTTCTTGATCTCCATCACCAAAGCACCGGCACGATCTACTTGCCACCGGCGCCACACCATGATCATCCATCAACGTGTTGCCATCGGGGTTGTCGTGCTACTTATGCTATTACTACTAAAGCTACATCCTAGCAAAATAGTAAACGCATCTGCAAGCACAAACGTTAGTATAAAGACAACCCTATGGCTCCTGCCGGTTGCCGTACCATCGACGTGCAAGTCGATATTTCTATTACAACATGATCATCTCATACATCCAATATATACATCACATCGTTGGCCATATCACATCACAATCATACCCTGCAAAAACAAGTTAGACGTCCTCTAATTTTGTTGTTGCATGTTTTACGTGGTGACCAAGGGTATCTAGTAGGATCGCATCTTACTTACGCAAACACCACAACGGAGATATATGAGTTGCTATTTAACCTCATCCAAGGACCTCCTCGGTCAAATCCGATTCAACTAAAGTTGGAGAAACCGTCACTTGCCAGTCATCTTTGAGCAAAGGGGGTTACTCGTAACGATGAAACCAGTCTCTCGTAAGCGTACGAGTAATGTCGGTCCAAGCCGCTTCAATCCAACAATGCCGCAGAATCAAGAAAAGACTAAGGACCATTCCGGAAACCCTCGTGACGTCCGTGATCTCATCCGGGACTCCGAACAACATTCGGTAACCAACCATATAACTCAAATACGCATAAAACAACGTCGAACCTTAAGTGTGCAGACCCTGCGAGTTCGAGAACTATGTAGACATGACCCGAGAGACTCCTCAGTCAATATCCAATAGCGGGACCTGGATGCCCATATTGGATCCTACATATCCTACGAAGATCTTATTGTTTGAACCTCAGTGCCAAGGATTCGTATAATCCCGTATGTCATTCCCTTTGTCCTTCGGTATGTTACTTGCCCGAGATTCGATCGTCAGTATCCGCATACCTATTTCAATCTCGTTTACCGGCAAGTCTCTTTACTCGTTCCGTAATACAAGATCCCGCAACTTACACTAAGTTACATTGCTTGCAAGGCTTGTGTGTGATGTTGCATTACCGAGTGGGCCCCGAGATACCTCTCCGTCACACGGAGTGACAAATCCCAGTCTTGATCCATACTAACTCAACTAACACCTTCGGAGATACCTGTAGAGCATCTTTATAGTCACCCAGTTATGTTGCGACGTTTGATACACACAAAGCATTCCTCCGGTGTCAGTGAGTTATATGATCTCATGGTCATAGGAATAAATACTTGACACGCAGAAAACAGTAGCAACAAAATGACACGATCAACATGCTACGTCTATTAGTTTGGCTCTAGTCCATCACGTGATTCTCCCAGTGACATGATCCAGTTATCAAGCAACAACATTTTGTTCATAATCAGAAGACACTGACTATCATTGATCAACTGGCTAGCCAACTAGAGGCATGCTAGGGACGGTGTTTTGTCTATGTATCCACACATGTAAATGAGTCTTCATTCAATACAATTATAGCATGGATAATAAACTATTATCTTGATACAGGAATTATAATAATAACTATACATTTATTATTGCCTCTAGGGCATAATTCCAACAATTGTTGGGGAACGTCGCATGGGAAATAAAAAATTTCCTACGCGCACGAAGACCTATCATGGTGATGTCCATCTACGAGAGGGGATGAGTGATCTACGTACCCTTGTAGATCGTACAACAGAAGCGTTAGAGGACGCGGTTGATGTAGCGGAACGTCCTCACGTCCCTCGATCCGCCCCGCGAACAATCCCGCGATCAGTCCCATGATCTAGTACCGAACGGACGGCACCTCCGCGTTTAGCACACGTACAGCTCGACGATGATCTCGGCCTTCTTGATCCAACAAGAGAGACGGAGAGGTAGAAGAGTTCTCCGGCAGCGTGACGGTGCTCCGGAGGTTGGTGATGACCTTGTCTCAGCAGGGCTCCGCCCGAGCTCCGCAGAAACGCGATCTAGAGGAAAAACCGTGGAGGTATGTGGTCGGGCAGCCGTGAGAAAGTCGTCTCAAATCAGCCCTAAAACCTCCGTATATATAGGTGGGAGGGAGGGGGGCCTTGCCTTGGGGTCCAAGGACCCTCAAGGAGTCGGCCGAGCCAAGGGGGAGGACTCTCCCCCCCCAAACCGAGTTGGACTAGGTTTGGTGGGAGGGAGTCCCCCTCCCTTCCCACCTCCTCCCCCTTTTTTTTTCTTTTCTTTGATTTCTTATCCTTGGCGCATAGGCCCCTCTTGGGCTGTCCCACCAGCCCACTAAGGGCTGGTGCGCCACCCTCATAGCCTATGGGCTTCCCCGGGGTGGGTTTCCCCCCCCCCCGGTGAACTTCCGGAACACATTCGTCATTCCCGGTAACTCCGAAAACCTTCCGGTAATCAAATGAGGTCATCCTATATATCAATCTTCGTTTCCGGACCATTCCGGAAACCCTCGTGACGTCCGTGATCTCATCTGGGACTCCTAACAACATTCGGTAACCAACCATATAACTCAAATACGCATAAAACAATGTCGAACCTTAAGTGTGCAAACCCTGCGGGTTCAAGAACTATGTAGACATGACCCGAGAGACTCCTCGGTCAATATCCAATAGCGGGACCTGGATGCCCATATTGGATCCTACATATCCTACGAAGATCTTATCGTTTGAACCTCAGTGCCAAGGATTCGTATAATCCCGTATGTCATTCCCTTTGTCCTTCGGTATGTTACTTGCCCGAGATTCGATCGTCAGTATCCGCATACCTATTTCAATCTCGTTTACCGGCAAGTCTCTTTACTCGTTCCGTAATACAAGATCCCGCAACTTACACTAAGTTACATTGCTTGCAAGGCTTGTGTGTGATGTTGCATTACCGAGTGGGCCCCGAGATACCTCTCCGTCACACGGAGTGACAAATCCCAGTCTTGATCCATACTAACTCAACTAACACCTTCGGAGATACCTGTAGAGCATCTTTATAGTCACCCAATTACGTTGCGACGTTTGATACACACAAAGCATTCCTCCGGTGTCAGTGAGTTATATGATCTCATGGTCATAGGAATAAATACTTGACACGCAAAAAACAGTAGCAACAAAATGACACGATCAACATGCTACGTCTATTAGTTTGGGTCTAGTCCATCACGTGATTCTCCCAATGACGTGATCCAGTTATCAAGCAACAACATTTTGTTCATAATCAGAAGACACTGACTATCATTGATCAACTGGCTAGCCAACTAGAGGCATGCTAGGGACGGTGTTTTGTCTATGTATCCACACATGTAAATGAGTCTTCATTCAATACAATTATAGCATGGATAATAAACTATTATCTTGATACATGAATTATAATAATAACTATACATTTATTATTGCCTCTAGGGCATAATTCCAACAGTCTCCCACTTGCACTAGAGTCAATAATCTAGCCCTCACATCACCATGTGAATTACATTGTAATAAATCTAACACCCATACAGTTCTGGTGTCGATCATGTTTTGGCCGTGGAAGAGGTTTAGTCAGCGGGTCTGCTACATTCAGATCCGTGTGCACTTTGCATATATTTACGTCCTCCTCCTCGACGTAGTCGCGGATGAGGTTGAAGCGTCGTTTGATGTGTCTGGTCTTCTTGTGAAACCTTGGTTCCTTTGCTAAGGCAATAGCACCAGTGTTGTCACAGAACAAGGTTATTGGATCCAGTGCACTTGGCACCACTCCAAGATCCGTCATGAACTGCTTCATCCAGACACCCTCCTTAGCCGCCTCCGAGGCAGCCATGTACTCCGCTTCACATGTAGAATCTGCTACGACGCTTTTCTTGGAACTGCACCAGCTTACTGCACCCCCATTAAGAATAAATACGTATCCGGTTTGCGACTTAGAGTCGTCCAGATTTGTGTCAAAGCTTGCATCCACGTAACCTTTTACGGCGAGCTCTTCGTCACCTCCATACACGAGAAACATCTCCTTAGTCCTTTTCAGGTACTTCAGGATATTCTTGACCGCTGTCCAGTGATCCACTCCTGGATTACTCTAGAACCTTCCTGCCATACTTATGGCCAGGCTGACATCCGGTCTAGTCCACAGCATTGCATACATGATAGAACCTATGGCTGAAGCATAGGGGACGGAGCACATATGCTCTCTATCTTCATCAGTTGCTGGGCACTGAGTCTTACTCAATCTCGTACCTTGTAAAACTGGCAAGAACCCTTTCTTGGACTGTTCCATTTTGAACCTCTTCAAAACTTTATCAAGGTATGTGCTTTGTGAAAGTCCTATCAGGCGTTTTGATCTATCCCTATAGATTTTAATGCCTAGAATGTAAGCAGCTTCTCCTAGGTCCTTCATAGAGAAACTTTTATTCAAGTAACCTTTTATGCTCTCCAAAAGCTCTACGTTGTTTCCAATCAGTAATATGTCATCCACATATAATATTAGAAACGCCACAGAGCTCCCACTAACTTTCTTGTAAATACAAGATTCTCCAACCACTTGTATAAACCCAAATGCTTTGATCACCTCATCAAAGCGTTTGTTCCAACTCCGAGATGCTTGCACCAGTCCATAAATGGATCGCTGGAGCTTGCACACCTTGTTAGCACTTTTAGGATCGACAAAACCTTCGGGTTGCATCATATACAACTCTTCCTTAAGGAAACCGTTAAGGAACGCCGTTTTGACATCCATCTGCCAGATTTCATAATCGAAAAATGCAGCTATTGCTAACATGATTCTGACGGACTTAAGCATTGCCACGGGAGAGAAAGTCTCATCGTAGTCAATTCCTGGAACTTGTGAAAAACCCTTTGCCACAAGTCGAGCTTTATAAACGGTCACATTACCGTCAGCGTCCGTCTTCTTCTTAAAGATCCATTTGTTCTGAATAGCCTTGCGGCCCTATCTCCAAAGTCCACACTTTGTTCTCATACATGGATCCTATCTCGGATTTCATGGCTTCTAGACATTTGTTGGAATCTGGGCCCACCATTGCTTGTTCATAATTTGCAGGTTCATTGTTGTCCAACAACATGATTGATAAGACAGGATTACCGTACCACTCTGGAGCAGCGCGTGATCTAGTCGACCTGCGTGGTTCAACAGAAACTTGAACTGGAGTTTCATGATCATCATCATTAACTTCCTCCTCAACCGGCGTCGCAATGACAGAGGTTTCCCCTTGCCCTGCGCCACCATCCAGAGGGATGAGAGGTTCGACAACCTCGTCAAGTTCTATCTTCCTCCCACTCAATTCTCTCGAGAGAAACTCCTTCTCGAGAAAAGCTCCGTTTTTAGCAACAAACACTTTGCCCTCGGATTTGAGATAGAAGGTGTACCCAACTGTCTCTTTTGGGTAACCTATGAAGATGCACTTTTCCGCTTTGGGTTCCAGCTTTTCAGGCTGAAGCTTTTTGACATAAGCATCACATCCCCAAACTTTAAGAAACGACAACTTTGGCCTTTTGCCATACCACAGTTCGTATGGTGTCGTCTCAATGGATTTTGATGGTGCCCTATTTAAAGTGAATGCAGCGGTTTCTAATGCATAACCCCAAAATGATAACGGCAAATCAGTAAGAGACATCATAGATCGCACCATCTCTAACAAAGTACGATTACGACGTTCGGACACACCATTACGCTGTGGTGTTCCAGGCGGTGTTAACTGCGAAACAATTCCACATTGTCTTAAGTGAGCACCAAACTCGAAACTCAGATATTCACCCCCACGATCAGACCGTAGGAACTTGATCTTCTTGTTACGATGATTTTCCACTTCACTCTGAAATTGCTTGAACTTTTCAAATGTTTCAGACTTGTGCTTCATCAAATAGACATAACCATATCTACTCAAATCGTCAGTGAAGGTGAGAAAATAACGATATCCGCCGCGTGCCTCCACGCTCATCGGACCACACACATCGGTATGTCTGATTTCCAACAAGTCACTTGCACGCTCCATTGTTCCGGAGAACGGAGTCTTAGTCATCTTGCCCATGAGGCATGGTTCGCACGTGTCAAGTGAATCAAAGTCAAGTGACTCCAAAAGTCCATCAGCATAGAGTTTCTTCATGCGCTTTACACCAATATGACCTAAGCGGCAGTGCCACAAAAATATGGCGCTATCATTGTTAACTCTAACTCTTTTGGTCTCAATGTTATGTATATGCGTATCGCTATCAAGATTCAATATGAACAATCCTCTCACATTTGGTGCATGACCATAAAAGATGTTACTCATAGAAATAGAACAACCATTATTCTCTGACTTAAAAGAGTAACCGTCTCGCAATAAACAGATCCAGATATAATGTTCATGCTCAACGCAGGCACTAAATAACAATGATTTAAGTTCATCACTAATCCTGACGGTAACTGAAGTGACACTGTGCCGACGGCGATTGCATCAACCTTGGAACCATTTCCTACGCGCATCGTCACTTCATCTTTCGCCAGCCTTCGCCTATTCCGCAGTTCCTGTTTCGAGTTGCAAATATGAGCAACAGAAACGGTATCGAATACCCAGGCACTATTACGAGAGCCGGTTAAGTACACATCAGTAACATGTATATCAAATATACCTGATTTTTCTTTGCCCGCCTTCTTATCTGCCAGATACTTGGGGCAATTGCGCTTCCAATGACCCATACCCTTGCAATAGTAACACTCCGTTTCTGGCTTAGGTCCAGCTTTGGGTTTCTTCGTTGGATTGGCAACAGGCTTGCCGCTCTTCTTCGAATTGCCCTTCTTGCCTTTGCCGTTTCTCTTGAAACTAGTGGTCTTATTCACCATCAACACTTGATGCCCTTTACGGACTTCAGACTCTGCGATTTTCAGCATCGCAAACAACTCGCTGGGAGACTTGTTCATCCCTTGCATGTTGTAGTTCAACACAAAGCCTTTATAGCTTGGCGGCAGTGATTGAAGGATTCTGTCAGTGATAGCTTCTTGCGGGAGTTCAATCCCCAGCTCAGCTAGATGGTTTGAGTACCCAGACATTTTGAGCACATGTTCACTGACAGACGAGTTTTCCTCCATCTTGCAAGCATAGAATTTATCGGAGGTCTCATACCTCTCGATCCGGGCGTTCTTCTGAAAGATAAACTCAAACTCCTGGAACATCTCAAATGCTCCATGACGCTCAAAGCGACGTTGAAGTCCCGGTTCTAAGCCATACAAGACTGCACATTGAACTATTGAGTAGTCCTCCTTACGTGCTAACCAAGCGTTCTTAACATCCTGATCAGCCGTAGCGGGTGGTTCATCTCCTAGCGCAGCATTAAGGACATAATCCTTCTTCCCAGCTTGTAAGATTAGCTTAAGATTACGAGCCCAGTCTACAAAGTTGCTTCCATCATCTTTCAACCTAGCTTTCTCTAGGAACGTATTAAAATTCAGGATGACTGTCGCGTGAGCCATGATCTACAACACAAATATATTCAAAGTGGACTTAGACTATGTACAAGATAATTATAGTTCAACTTAATCAAATTATATGCTAAACTCCCACTCAAAAAGTACATCTCTCTAGTCATTTGAGTGGTTCATGATCCACTTACACTATCCCAAGTCCGATCATCACGTGAGTTGGGTATAGTTTCAGTGGTAAGCATCCCTATGCTAATCATATCAACTATATGATTCACGATCGACCTTTCGGTCTCATGTGTTCCGAGGCCATGTCTGCACATGCTAGGCTCGTCAAGCTTAACCCGAGTGTTCCGCGTGCGCAACTGTTTTGCACCCGTTGTATGTGAACGTTGAGCCTATCACACCCGATCATCACGTGGTGTCTCGAAACGACGAACTGTAGCAACGGTGCACAGTCGGGGAGAACACAATTTCGTCTTGAAATTTTAGTGAGAGATCACCTCATAATGCTACCGTTGTTCTAAGCAAAATAAGGTGCATAAAAGGATTAACATCACATGCAATTCATAAGTGACATGATATGGCCATCATCGCGTGCTTCTTGATCTCCATCACCAAAGCACCGGCACGATCTACTTGTCACCGGCGCCACACCATGATCATCCATCAACGTGTTGCCATCGGGGTTGTCGTGCTACTTATGCTATTACTACCAAAGCTACATCCTAGCAAAATAGTAAACGCATCTGCAAGCACAAACGTTAGTATAAAGACAACCCTATGGCTCCTGCCGGTTGCCGTACCATCGACGTGCAAGTCGATATTTCTATTACAACATGATCATCTCATACATCCAATATATCACATCACATCGTTGGCCATATCACATCACAATCATACCCTGCAAAAACAAGTTAGACGTCCTCTAATTTTGTTGTTGCATGTTTTACGTGGTGACCAAGGGTATCTAGTAGGATCGCATCTTACTTACGCAAACACCACAACGGAGATATATGAGTTGCTATTTAACCTCATCCAAGGACCTCCTCGGTCAAATCCGATTCAACTAAAGTTGGAGAAACCGTCACTTGCCAGTCATCTTTGAGCAAAGGGGGTTACTCGTAACGATGAAACCAGTCTCTCGTAAGCGTACGAGTAATGTCGGTCCAAGCCGCTTCAATCCAACAATGCCGCGGAATCAAGAAAAGACTAAGGAGGGCAGCAAAACGCACATCACCGCCCACGAAACCTTTTGTGTTCTACTCGAGAAGACATCTACGCATGAACCTAGCTCATGATGCCACTGCTGGGGAACGTCGCATGGGAAACACAAATTTTCCTACGCGCACGAAGACCTATCATGGTGATGTCCATCTACGAGAGGGGATGAGTGATCTACGTACCCTTGTAGATCATACAGCAGAAGCGTTAGAGAATGCGGTTGATGTAGTGGAACGTCCTCACGTCCCACGATCCGTCCCGCGAACAATCCCGCGATCAGTCCCACGATCTAGTACCGAACGGACGGCACCTCCGCGTTCAACACACGTACAGCTCGACGATGATCTCGGCCTTCTTGATCCAGCAAGAGAGACGGAGAGGTAGAAGAGTTCTCCGGCAGCGTGACGGCGCTCCGGAGGTTGGTGATGACCTTGTCTCAGCACGGCTCCGCCCGAGCTCTGCAGAAACGCGATCTAGAGGAAAAACCGTGGAGGTATGTGGTCGGGCAGCCGTGAGAAAGTCATCTCAAATCAGCCCTAAAACCTCCGTATATATAGGTGGGAGGGAGGGGGGCCTTGCCTTGGGGTCCAAGGACCCTCAAGGAGTCGGTCGAGCCAAGGGGGAGGACTCTCCCCCCCCAAACCGAGTTGGACTAGGTTTGGTGGGAGGGAGTCCCCCTCCCTTCCCACCTCCTCCCCCTTTTTTTTTCTTTTCCTTTGATTTCTTATCCTTGGCGCATAGGCCCCTCTTGGGCTGTCCCACCAGCCCACTAAGGGCTGGTGCGCCACCCTCATAGCCTATGGGCTTCCCCGGGGTGGGTTGCCCCCCCGGTGAACTCCCGGAACCCATTCGTCATTCCCGGTACATTCCCGGTAACTCCGAAAACCTTCCGGTAATCAAATGAGGTCATCCTATATATCAATCTTCGTTTCCGGACCATTCCGGAAACCCTCGTGACGTCCGTGATCTAATCTGGGACTCCGAACAACATTCGGTAACCAACCATATAACTCAAATACACATAAAACAACGTTGAACCTTAAGTGTGCAGACCCTGCGGGTTCGAGAACTATGTAGACATGACCCGAGAGACTCCTCGGTCAATATCCAATAGCGGGACCTGGATGCCCATATTGGATCCTACATATCCTATGAAGATCTTATCGTTTGAACCTCAGTGCCAAGGATTCGTATAATCCCGTATGTCATTCCCTTTGTCCTTCGGTATGTTACTTGCCCGAGATTCGATCGTCACTATCCGCATACCTATTTCAATCTCGTTTACCGGCAAGTCTCTTTACTCGTTCCGTAATACAAGATCCCGCAACTTACACTAAGTTACATTGCTTGCAAGGCTTGTGTGTGATGTTGCATTACCGAGTGGGCCCCGAGATACCTCTCCGTCACACGGAGTGACAAATCCCAGTCTTGATCCATACTAACTCAACTAACACCTTCGGAGATACCTGTAGAGCATCTTTATAGTCACCCAGTTACGTTGCGACGTTTGATACACACAAAGCATTCCTCCGGTGTCAGTGAGTTATATGATTTCATGGTCATAGGAATAAATACTTGACACGCAGAAAACAGTAGCAACAAAATGACACGATCAACATGCTACGTCTATTAGTTTGGGTCTAGTCCATCACGTGATTCTCCCAATGACGTGATCCAGTTATCAAGCAACAACACTTTGTTCATAATCTGAAGACACTGACTATCATTGATCAACTGGCTAGCCAACTAGAGGCATGCTAGGGACGGTGTTTTGTCTATGTATCCACACATGTAAATGAGTCTTCATTCAATACAATTATAGCATGGATAATAAACTATTATCTTGATACAAAAATTATAATAATAACTATACATTTATTATTGCCTCTAGGGCATAATTCCAACAGTCTCCCACTTGCACTAGAGTCAATAATCTAGCCCTCACATCACCATGTGAATTACATTGTAATAAATCTAACACCCATACAGTTCTGGTGTCGATCATGTTTTGGCCGTGGAAGAGGTTTAGTCAGCGGGTCTGCTACATTCAGATCCGTGTGCAGTTTGCATATATTTACGTCCTCCTCCTCGACGTAGTCGCGGATGAGGTTGAAGCGTCGTTTGATGTGTCTGGTCTTCTTGTGAAACCTTGGTTCCTTTGCTAAGGCAATGGCACCAGTGTTGTCATAGAACAAGGTTATTGGATCCAGTGCACTTGGCACCACTCCAAGATCCATCATGAACTGCTTCATCCAGACACCCTCCTTAGCCGCCTCCGAGGCAGCCATGTACTCCGCTTCACATGTAGAATCTGCTACGACGCTTTGCTTGGAACTGCACCAGCTTACTGCACCCCCATTAAGAATAAATACGTATCCGGTTTGCGACTTAGAGTTGTCCGGATCTGTGTCAAAGCTTGCATCCACGTAACCTTTTACGGTGAGCTCTTCGTCACCTCCATACACGAGAAACATCTCCTTAGTCCTTTTCAGGTACTTCAGGATATTCTTGACCGCTGTCCAGTGATCCACTCCTGGATTACTCTGGAACCTTCCTGCCATACTTATGGCCAGGCTAACATCCGGTCTAGTGCACAGCATTGCATACATGATAGAACCTATGGCTGAAGCATAGGGGACGGAGCGCATATGCTCTCTATCTTCATCAGTTGCTGGGCACTGAGTCTTACTCAATCTCGTACCTTGTAACACTCGCAAGAACCCTTTCTTGGACTGTTCCATTTTGAACCTCTTCAAAACTTTATCAAGGTATGTGCTTTGTGAAAGTCCTATCAGGCATTTTGATCTATCCCTATAGATTTTAATGCCTAGAATGTAAGCAGCTTCTCCTAGGTCCTTCATAGAGAAACTTTTATTCAAGTAACCTTTTATGCTCTCCAAAAGCTCTACGTTGTTTCCAATCAGTAATATGTCATCCACATATAATATTAGAAACGCCACAGAGCTCCCACTCACTTTCTTGTAAATACAAGATTCTCCAACCACTTGTATAAACCCAAATGCTTTGATCACCTCATCAAAGCGTTTGTTCCAACTCCGAGATGCTTGCACCAGTCCATAAATGGATCGCTGGAGCTTGCACACCTTGTTAGCACTTTTAGGATCGACAAAACCTTCGGGTTGCATCATATACAACTCTTCCTTAAGGAAACCGTTAAGGAACGCCGTTTTGACATCCATCTGCCAGATTTCATAATTGAAAAATGCAGCTATTGCTAACATGATTCTGACGGACTTAAGCATTGCCACGGGAGAGAAAGTCTCATCGTAGTCAATTCCTGGAACTTGTGAAAAACCCTTTGCCACAAGTCGAGCTTTATAAACGGTCACATTACCGTCAGCATCCGTCTTCTTCTTAAAGATCCATTTGTTCTGAATAGCCTTGCGGCCCTCAGGTAGTATCTCCAAAGTCCACACTTTGTTCTCATACATGGATCCTATCTCGGATTTCATGGCTTCTAGCCATTTGTTGGAATCTGGGCCCACCATTGCTTCTTCATAATTTGCAGGTTCATTGTTGTCCAACAACATGATTGATAAGACGGGATTACCGCACCACTCTGGAGCAGCGCGTGATCTAGTCGACCTGCGTGGTTCAACAGAAACTTGAACTGGAGTTTCATGATCATCATCATTAACTTCCTCCTCAACCGACGTCGCAATGACAGAGGTTTCCCCTTGCCCTGCGCCACCATCCAGAGGGATGAGAGGTTCGACAACCTCGTCAAGTTCTATCTTCCTCCCACTCAATTCTCTCGAGAGAAACTCCTTCTCGAGAAAAGCTCCGTTTTTAGCAACAAACACTTTGCCCTCGGATTTGAGATAGAAGGTGTACCCAACTGTCTCTTTTGGGTAACCTATGAAGATGCACTTTTCCGCTTTGGGTTCCAGCTTTTCAGGCTGAAGCTTTTTGACATAAGCATCACATCCCCAAACTTTAAGAAACGACAACTTTGGCCTTTTGCCATACCACAGTTCGTATGGTGTCGTCTCAATGGATTTTGATGGTGCCCTATTTAAAGTGAATGCAGCTGTTTCTAATGCATAACCCCAAAATGATAACGACAAATCAGTAAGAGACATCATAGATCGCACCATCTCTAACAAAGTACGATTACAACGTTCGGACACACCATTACGCTGTGGTGTTCCAGGCGGTGTTAACTGCGAAACAATTCCACATTGTCTTAAGTGAGCACCAAACTCGAAACTCAGATATTCACCCCCACGATCAGACCGTAGGAACTTGATCTTCTTGTTACGATGATTTTCTACTTCACTCTGAAATTGCTTGAACTTTTCAAATGTTTCAGACTTGTGCTTCATCAAATAGACATAACCATATCTACTCAAATCGTCAGTGAAGGTGAGAAAATAACGATATCCGCCGCGTGCCTCCACGCTCATCGGACCACACACATCGGTATGTATGATTTCCAACAAGTCACTTGCATGCTCCATTGTTCCGGAGAACGGAGTCTTAGTCATCTTGCCCATGAGGCATGGTTCGCACGTGTCAAGTGAATCAAAGTCAAGTGACTCCAAAAGTCCATCAGCATAGAGTTTCTTCATGCACTTTACACCAATATGACCTAAGCGGCAGTGCCACAAAAATATGGCGCTATCATTGTTAACTCTAACTCTTTTGGTCTCAATGTTATGTATATGCGTATCGCTATCAAGATTCAATATGAACAATCCTCTCACATTCAGTGCATGACCATAAAAGATGTTACTCATAGAAATAGAACAACCATTATTCTCTGACTTAAAAAGAGTAACCGTCTCGCAATAAACAAGATCTAGATATAATGTTCATGCTCAACGCAGGCACTAAATAACAATGATTTAAGTTCATCACTAATCCTGACGGTAACTGAAGTGACACTGTGCCGACGGCGATTGCATCAACCTTGGAACCATTTCCTACGCGCATCGTCACTTCATCTTTCGCCAGCCTTCGCCTATTCCGCAGTTCCTGTTTCGAGTTGCAAATATGAGCAACAGAACCGGTATCGAATACCCAGGCACTACTACGAGAGCCGGTTAAGTACACATCAATAACATGTATATCGAATATACCTGATTTTTCTTTGCCCGCCTTCTTATCTGCCAGATACTTGGGGCAATTGCGCTTCCAGTGACCCATACCCTTGCAATAGAAGCACTCTGTTTCAGGCTTAGGTCCAGCCTTGGGTTTCTTCGGCGGATTGGCAACAGGCTTGCCGCTCTTCTTCGAATTGCCCTTCTTGCCTTTGCCGTTTCTCTTGAAACTAGTGGTCTTGCTCACCATCAACACTTGATGCTCTTTACGGAGTTCAGACTCTGCGACGTTCAGCATCGCAAACAACTCGCCGGGAGACTTGTTCATCCCTTGCATGTTGTAGTTCAATACAAAGCCTTTATAGCTTGGCAGCAGTGATTGAAGGATTCTGTCAGTGATAGCTTCTTGCGGGAGTTCAATCCCCAGTTCAGCTAGACGGTTTGAGTACCCAGACATTTTGAGCACATGTTCACTGACAGACGAGTTTTCCTCCATCTTGCAAGCATAGAATTTATCGGAGGTCTCATACCTCTCGATCCAGGCGTTCTTCTGAAAGATAAACTCCAACTCCTGGAACATCTCAAATGCTCCATGACGCTCAAAGCGACGTTGAAGTCCCGGTTCTAAGCCATACAAGACTGCACATTGAACTATTGAGTAGTCCTCCTTACGTGCTAACCAAGCGTTCTTAACATCCTGATCATCCGTAGCGGGTGGTTCATCTCCTAGCGCAGCATTAAGGACATAATCCTTCTTCCCAGCTTGTAAGATTAGCTTAAGATTACGAGCCCAGTCTACAAAGTTGCTTCCATCATCTTTCAACTTAGCTTTCTCTAGGAACGCATTAAAATTCAGGATGACTGTCGCGTGAGCCATGATCTACAACACAAATATATTCAAAGTGGACTTAGACTAGGTTCAAGATAATTAGAGTTCAACTTAATCAAATTATATGCTAAACTCCCACTCAAAAAGTACATCTCTCTAGTCATTTGAGTGGTTCATGATCCACTTACACTATCCCAAGTCCGATCATCACGTGAGTTGGGTATAGTTTCAGTGGTAAGCATCCCTATGCTAATCATATCAACTATATGATTCACGATCGACCTTTTGGTCTCATGTGTTCCGAGGCCATGTCTGCACATGCTAGGCTCGTCAAGCTTAACCTGAGTGTTCCGCGTGCGCAACTGTTTTGCACCCGTTGTATGTGAACGTTGAGTCTATCACACCCGATCATCACGTGGTGTCTCGAAACGACGAACTGTAGCAACGGTGCACAGTCGGGGAGAACCCAATTTCGTCTTAAAATTTTAGTGAGAGATCACCTCATAATGCTACCGTCGTTCTAAGCAAAATAAGGTGCATAAAAGGATTAACATCACATGCAATTCATAAGTGACATGATATGGCCATCATCGCGTGCTTCTTGATCTCCATCACCAAAGCACCGGCACGATCTACTTGTCACCGGCGCCACACCATGATCATCCATCAACGTGTTGCCATCGGGGTTGTCGTGCTACTTATGCTATTACTACTAAAGCTACATCCTAGCAAAATAGTAAACGCATCTGCAAGCACAAACGTTAGTATAAAGACAACCCTATGGCTCCTGCCGGTTGCCGTACCATCGACGTGCAAGTCGATATTTCTATTACAACATGATCATCTCATACATCCAATATATCACATCACATCGTTGGCCATATCACATCACAATCATACCCTGCAAAAACAAGTTAGACGTCCTCTAATTTTGTTGTTGCATGTTTTACGTGGTGACCAAGGGTATTTAGTAGGATCGCATCTTACTTACGCAAACACCACAACGGAGATATATGAGTTGCTATTTAACCTCATCCAAGGACCTCCTCGGTCAAATCCGATTCAACTAAAGTTGGAGAAACCGTCACTTGCCAGTTATCTTTGAGCAAACAGGGTTACTCTTAACGATGAAACCAGTCTCTCGTAAGCGTACGAGTAATGTCGGTCCAAGCCGCTTCAATCCAACAATGCCGCAGAATCAAGAAAAGACTAAGGAGGGCAGCAAAACGCACATCACCGCCCACAAAAACTTTTGTGTTCTACTCGAGAAGACATCTACGCATGAACCTAGCTCATGATGCCACTGCTGGGGAACTTTGCATGGGAAACAAAATTTTTCCTACGCGCACGAAGACCTATCATGGTGATGTCCATCTACGAGAGGGGATGAGTGATCTACGTACCCTTGTAGATCGTACAGCAGAAGCGTTAGAGAACGCGGTTGATGTAGTGGAACGTCCTCATGTCCCTCGATCCGCCCCGCGAACAATCCCGCGATCAGTCCCACGATCTAGTACCGAACGGACGGCACCTCCGCGTTCAACACACGTACAGCTCGACGATGATCTCGGCCTTCTTGATCCAGCAAGAGAGACGGAGAGGTAGAAGAGTTCTCCGGCAGCATGACGGCGCTCCGGAGGTCGGTGATGACCTTGTCTCAGCAGGGCTCCGCCCGAGCTCCGCTGAAACGCGATCTAGAGGAAAAACCGTGGAGGTATGTGGTCGGGCAGCCGTGAGAAAGTCGTCTCAAATCAGCCCTAAAACCTCCGTATATATAGGTGGGAGGGAGGGGGGCCTTGCCTTGGGGTCCAAGGACCCTCAAGGAGTCGGCCGAGCCAAGGGGGAGGACTCTCCCCCCCCAAACCGAGTTGGATTAGGTTTGGTGGGAGGGAGTCCCCTTCCCTTCCCACCTCCTCCCCCTTTTTTTTTCTTTTCCTTTGATTTCTTATCCTTGGCGCATAGGCCCCTCTTGGGCTGTCCCACCAGCCCACTAAGGGCTGATGCGCCACCCTCATAGCCTATGGGCTTCCCCGGGGTGGGTTGCCCCCCCCCGGTGAACTCCCGGAACCCATTCGTCATTCCCGGTACATTCCCGGTAACTCCGAAAACTTTCCGGTAATCAAATGAGGTCATCCTATATATCAATCTTCATTTCCGGACCATTCTGGAAACCCTCGTGACGTCCGTGATCTCATCCGGGACTCCGAACAACATTCGGTAACCAACCATATAACTCAAATACGCATAAAACAACGTCGAACCTTAAGTGTGCAGACCCTGCGGGTTCGAGAACTATGTAGACATGACCCGAGAGACTCCTCGGTCAATATCCAATAGCGGGACCTGGATGCCCATATTGGATCCTACATATCCTACGAAGATCTTATTGTTTGAACCTCAGTGCCAAGGATTCGTATAATCCCGTATGTCATTCCCTTTGTCCTTTGGTATGTTGCTTGCCCGAGATTCGATCGTCAGTATCCGCATACCTATTTCAATCTCGTTTACCGGCAAGTCTCTTTACTCGTTCCGTAATACAAGATCCCGCAACTTACACTAAGTTACATTGCTTGCAAGGCTTGTGTGTGATGTTGCATTACCGAGTGGGCCCCGAGATACCTCTCCGTCACACGGAGTGACAAATCCCAGTCTTGATCCATACTAACTCAACTAACACCTTCGGAGATACCTGTAGAGCATCTTTATAGTCACCCAGTTACGTTGCGACGTTTGATACACACAAAGCATTCCTCCGGTGTCAGTGAGTTATATGATTTCATGGTCATAGGAATAAATACTTGACACGCAGAAAACAGTAGCAACAAAATGACACGATCAACATGCTACGTCTATTAGTTTGGGTCTAGTCCATCACGTGATTCTCCCAATGACGTGATCCAGTTATCAAGCAACAACATTTTGTTCATAATCAGAAGACACTGACTATCATTGATCAACTGGCTAGCCAACTAGAGGCATGCTAGGGACGGTGTTTTGTCTATGTATCCACACATGTAAATGAGTCTTCATTCAATACAATTATAGCATGGATAATAAACTATTATCTTGATACAGGAATTATAATAATAACTATACATTTATTATTGCCTCTAGGGCATAATTCCAACAGTTGTTGGGGAACGTCGCATGGGAAATAAAAATTTTCCTACGCGCACGAAGACCTATCATGGTGATGTCCATCTACGAGAGGGGATGAGTGATCTACGTACCCTTGTAGATCGTACAACAGAAGCGTTAGAGAACGCGGTTGATGTAGCGGAACGTCCTCACGTCCCTCGATCCGCCCCGCGAACAATCCCGCGATCAGTCCCATGATCTAGTACCGAACGGACGGCACCTCCGCGTTCAACACACGTACAGCTCGACGATGATCTCGGCCTTCTTGATCCAACAAGAGAGACGGAGAGGTAGAAGAGTTCTCCGGCAGCGTGACGGTGCTCCGGAGGTTGGTGATGACCTTGTCTCAGCAGGGCTCCGCCCGAGCTCCGCAGAAACGCGATCTAGAGGAAAAACCGTGGAGGTATGTGGTCGGGCAGCCGTGAGAAAGTCGTCTCAAATCAGGCCTAAAACCTCCGTATATATAGGTGGGAGGGAGGGGGGCCTTGCCTTGGGTCCAAGGACCCTCAAGGAGTCGGCCGAGCCAAGGGGGAGGACTCTCCCCCCCAAACCGAGTTGGACTAGGTTTGGTGGGAGGGAGTCCCCCTCCCTTCCCACCTCCTCCCCCTTTTTTTTTCTTTTCTTTGATTGCTTATCCTTGGCGCATAGGCCCCTCTTGGGCTGTCCCACCAGCCCACTAAGGGCTGGTGCGCCACCCTCATAGCCTATGGGCTTCCCCGGGGTGGGTTGCCCCCCCCGGTGAACTCCCGGAACCCATTCGTCATTCCCGGTACATTCCCGGTAACTCCGAAAACCTTCCGGTAATCAAATGAGGTCATCCTATATATCAATCTTCGTTTCCGGACCATTCCGGAAACCCTCGTGACGTCCGTGATCTCATCCGGGACTCTGAACAACATTCAGTAACCAACCATATAACTCAAATACGCATAAAACAACGTCGAACCTTAAGTGTGCAGACCCTGCGGGTTCGAGAACTATGTAGACATGACCCGAGAGACTCCTCGGTCAATATCCAATAGCGGGACCTGGATGCCCATATTGGATCCTACATATCCTACGAAGATCTTATCGTTTGAACCTCAGTGCCAAGGATTTGTATAATCCCGTATGTCATTCCCTTTGTCCTTCGGTATGTTACTTGCCCGAGATTCGATCGTCAGTATCCGCATACCTATTTCAATCTCGTTTACCGGCAAGTCTCTTTACTCGTTCCGTAATACAAGATCCCGCAACTTACACTAAGTTACATTGCTTGCAAGGCTTGTGTGTGATGTTGCATTACCGTGTGGGCCCCGAGATACCTCTCCGTCACACGGAGTGACAAATCCCAGTCTTGATCCATACTAACTCAACTAACACCTTCGGAGATACCTGTAGAGCATCTTTATAGTCACCCAGTTACGTTGCGACGTTTGATACACACAAAGCATTCCTCTGGTGTCAGTGAGTTATATGATCTCATGGTCATAGGAATAAATACTTGACACGCAAAAAACAGTAGCAACAAAATGACACGATCAACATGCTACGTCTATTAGTTTGGGTCTAGTCCATCACGTGATTCTCCCAATGACGTGATCCAGTTATCAAGCAACAACATTTTGTTCATAATCAGAAGACACTGACTATCATTGATCAACTGGCTAGCCAACTAGAGGCATGCTAGGGACGGTGTTTTGTCTATGTATCCACACATGTAAATGAGTCTTCATTCAATACAATTATAGCATGGATAATAAACTATTATCTTGATACATGAATTATAATAATAACTATACATTTATTATTGCCTCTAGGGCATAATTCCAACAGTCTCCCACTTGCACTAGAGTCAATAATCTAGCCCTCACATCACCATGTGAATTACATTGTAATAAATCTAACACCCATACAGTTCTGGTGTCGATCATGTTTTGGCCGTGGAAGAGGTTTAGTCAGCGGGTCTGCTACATTCAGATCCGTGTGCACTTTGCATATATTTACGTCCTCCTCCTCGACGTAGTCGCGGATGAGGTTGAAGCGTCGTTTGATGTGTCTGGTCTTCTTGTGAAACCTTGGTTCCTTTGCTAAGGCAATGGCACCAGTGTTGTCACAGAACAAGGTTATTGGATCCAGTGCACTTGGCACCACTCCAAGATCCGTCATGAACTGCTTCATCCAGACACCCTCCTTAGCCGCCTCCGAGGCAGCCATGTACTCCGCTTCACATGTAGAATCTGCTACGACGCTTTTCTTGGAACTGCACCAGCTTACTGCACCCCCATTAAGAATAAATACGTATCCGGTTTGCGACTTAGAGTCGTCCAGATCTGTGTCGAAGCTTGCATCCACGTAACCTTTTACGGCGAGCTCTTCGTCACCTCCATACACGAGAAACATCTCCTTAGTCCTTTTCAGGTACTTCAGGATATTCTTGACCGCTGTCCAGTGATCCACTCCTGGATTACTCTAGAACCTTCCTGCCATACTTATGGCCAGGCTGACATCCGGTCTAGTGCACAGCATTGCATACATGATAGAACCTATGGCTGAAGCATAGGGGACGGAGCACATATGCTCTCTATCTTCATCAGTTGCTGGGCACTGAGTCTTACTCAATCTCGTACCTTGTAAAACTGGCAAGAACCCTTTCTTGGACTGTTCCATTTTGAACCTCTTCAAAACTTTATCAAGGTATGTGCTTTGTGAAAGTCCTATCAGGCGTTTTGATCTATCCCTATAGATTTTAATGCCTAGAATGTAAGCAGCTTCTCCTAGGTCCTTCATAGAGAAACTTTTATTCAAGTAACCTTTTATGCTCTCCAAAAGCTCTACGTTGTTTCCAATCAGTAATATGTCATCCACATATAATATTAGAAACGCCACAGAGCTCCCACTCACTTTCTTGTAAATACAAGATTCTCCAACCACTTGTATAAACCCAAATGCTTTGATCACCTCATCAAAGCGTTTGTTCCAACTCCGAGATGCTTGCACCAGTCCATAAATGGATCGCTGGAGCTTGCACACCTTGTTAGCACTTTTAGGATCGACAAAACCTTCGGGTTGCATCATATACAACTCTTCCTTAAGGAAACCGTTAAGGAACGCCGTTTTGACATCCATCTGCCAGATTTCATAATCGAAAAATGCAGCTATTGCTAACATGATTCTGACGGACTTAAGCATTGCCACGGGAGAGAAAGTCTCATCATAGTCAATTCCTGGAACTTGTGAAAAACCCTTTGCCACAAGTCGAGCTTTATAAACGGTCACATTACCGTCAGCGTCCGTCTTCTTCTTAAAGATCCATTTGTTCTGAATAGCCTTGCGGCCCTATCTCCAAAGTCCACACTTTGTTCTCATACATGGATCCTATCTCGGATTTCATGGCTTCTAGCCATTTGTTGGAATCTGGGCCCACCATTGCTTCTTCATAATTTGCAGGTTCATTGTGGTCCAACAACATGATTTATAAGACGGGATTACCGTACCACTCTGGAGCAGCGCGTGATCTAGTCGACCTGCGTGGTTCAACAGAAACTTGAACTGGAGTTTCATGATCATCATCATTAACTTCCTCCTCAACCGGCGTCGCAATGACAGAGGTTTCCCCTTGCCCTGCGCCACCATCCAGAGGGATGAGAGGTTCGACAACCTCGTCAAGTTCTATCTTCCTCCCACTCAATTCTCTCGAGAGAAACTCCTTCTCGAGAAAAGCTCTGTTTTTAGCAACAAACACTTTGCCCTCGGATTTGAGATAGAAGGTGTACCCAATTGTCTCTTTTGGGTAACCTATGAAGATGCACTTTTCCGCTTTGGGTTCCAGCTTTTCAGGCTGAAGCTTTTTGACATAAGCATCACATCCCCAAACTTTAAGAAACGACAACTTTGGCCTTTTGCCATACCACAGTTCGTATGGTGTCGTCTCAATGGATTTTGATGGTGCCCTATTTAAAGTGAATGCAGCTGTTTCTAATGCATAACCCCAGTATGATAACGACAAATCAGTAAGAGACATCATAGATCGCACCATCTCTAACAAAGTACGATTACGACGTTCGGACACACCATTACGCTGTGGTGTTCCAGGCGGTGTTAACTGCGAAACAATTCCACATTGTCTTAAGTGAGCACCAAACTCGAAACTCAGATATTCACCCCCACGATCAGACCGTAGGAACTTGATCTTCTTGTTACGATGATTTTCCACTTCACTCTGAAATTGCTTGAACTTTTCAAATGTTTCAGACTTGTGCTTCATCAAATAGACATAACCATATCTACTCAAATCGTCAGTGAAGGTGAGAAAATAACGATATCCGCCGCGTGCCTCCACGCTCATCGGACCACACACATCGGTATGTATGATTTCCAACAAGTCACTTGCACGCTCCATTGTTCCGGAGAACGGAGTCTTAGTCATCTTGCCCATGAGGCATGGTTCGCACGTGTCAAGTGAATCAAAGTCAAGTGACTCCAAAAGTCCATCAACATGGAGTTTCTTCATGCGCTTTACACCAATATGACCTAAGCGGCAGTGCCACAAAAATATGGCGCTATCATTGTTAACTCTAACTCTTTTGGTCTCAATGTTATGTATATGCGTATCGCTATCAAGATTCAATATGAACAATCCTCTCACATTCGGTGCATGACCATAAAAGATGTTACTCATAGAAATAGAACAACCATTATTGTCTGACTTAAAAGAGTAACCGTCTCGCAATAAACAAGATCCAGATATAATGTTCATGCTCAACGCAGGCACTCAATAACAATGATTTAAGTTCATCACTAATCCTGACGGTAACTGAAGTGACACTGTGCCGACGGCGATTGCATCAACCTTGGAACCATTTCCTACGCGCATCGTCACTTCATCTTTCGCCAGCCTTCGCCTATTCCGCAGTTCCTGTTTCGAGTTGCAAATATGAGCAACATAACCGGTATCGAATACCCAGGCACTACTACGAGAGCCGGTTAAGTACACATCAATAACATGTATATCAAATATACCTGATTTTTCTTTGCTCGCCTTCTTATCTGCCAGATACTTGGGGCAATTGCGCTTCCAGTGACCCATACCCTTGCAATAGAAGCACTCTGTTTCAGGCTTAGGTCCAGCCTTGGGTTTCTTCGGCGGATTGGCAACAGGCTTGCCGCTCTTCTTCGAATTGCCCTTCTTGCCTTTGCCGTTTCTCTTGAAACTAGTGGTCTTGCTCACCATCAACACTTGATGCTCTTTACGGAGTTCAGACTCTGCGACTTTCAGCATCGCAAACAACTCGCCGGGAGACTTGTTCATCCCTTGCATGTTGTAGTTCAACACAAAGCCTTTATAGCTTGGTGGCAGTGATTGAAGGATTCTGTCAGTGATAGCTTCTTCGGGAGTTCAATCCCCAGTTCAGCTAGACGGTTTGAGTACCCAGACATTTTGAGCACATGTTCACTGACAGACGAGTTTTCCTCCATCTTGCAAGCATAGAATTTATCGGAGGTCTCATACCTCTCGATCCGGGCGTTCTTCTGAAAGATAAACTCCAACTCCTGGAACATCTCAAATGCTCCATGACGCTCAAAGCGACGTTGAAGTCCCGGTTCTAAGCCATACAAGACTGCACATTGAACTATTGAGTAGTCCTCCTTACGTGCTAACCAAGCGTTCTTAACATCCTGATCAGCCGTAGCGGGTGGTTCATCTCCTAGCGCAGCATTAAGGACATAATCCTTCTTCGCAGCTTGTAAGATTAGCTTAAGATTACGAGCCCAGTCTACAAAGTTGCTTCCATCATCTTTCAACTTAGCTTTCTCTAGGAACGTATTAAAATTCAGGATGACTGTCGCGTGAGCCATGATCTACAACACAAATATATTCAAAGTGGACTTAGACTAGGTTCAAGATAATTAGAGTTCAACTTAATCAAATTATATGCTAAACTCCCACTCAAAAAGTACATCTCTCTAGTCATTTGAGTGGTTCATGATCCACTTACACTATCCCAAGTCCGATCATCACGTGAGTTGGGTATAGTTTCAGTGGTAAGCATCCCTATGCTAATCATATGAACTATATGATTCACGATCGACCTTTCGGTCTCATGTGTTCCGAGGCCATGTCTGCACATGCTAGGCTCGTCAAGCTTAACCCGAGTGTTCCGCGTGCGCAACTGTTTTGCACCCGTTGTATGTGAACGTTGAGTCTATTGGCACTGGGGTTCAAACGATAAGATCTTCGTAGAATATGTAGGATCCAATATGGGCATCCAGGTCCTTCTATTGGATATTGACCGAGGAGTCCCTCGGGTCATGTCTACATAGTTCTCGAACCCGCATGGTCTACACAGTTAAGGTTCGGCGTTGTTTTATGCGTATTTGAGTTATATGGTTGGTTACCTAATATTGTTCGGAGTCCCGGATGAGATCACGGACGTCACGAGGGCTTCCAGAATGGTCCAGAGACAAAGATTGATATATAGGGTGACCTCTTTTTATTACCGGAAAGTTTTGAGCATTACCGGGAATGTACCGGGAGTGACGAATGTTTTCCGGATGTTCAACGGGGGGGGGGGGGGGGCAGCCCACTCCGGGGAAGCCCATAGGCCTTAGGGTTGCGTCACCAGCCCTTAGTGGGCTGGTCGGAAAGCCTAAGAAGGCCCCTGTGCAGGATAAAAGAAAATCAAAGAGAAAGAGGAAAAAAACGAAGTGGCAAAATAGAGAAGGACTCCACCTTCCAATCCTAGTTGGACTAGGATTGGACGAGGACTCCTCCTCCCCCATTTTCGGCCGAACCCCTTGGGGCTCCTTGAGCCTCAAGGCAAGGCCCCTGCCCTCCCTCCTATATATACTGAGGTATTAGGGCTGATTTCAGACAACTTCGCCACGGCAGCCCGACCACATACCTCCACGGTTTTTCCTCTAGATCGCATTTCTGCGGAGCTCGGGCGGAGCCCTGCTGAGATTAGATCACCACAAACTTCCGGAGCACCGTCACACTTCTGGAGAACTCATCTACCTCTCCGTCTCTCTTGCTATATCAAGAAGGCCGAGATCATCGTTGAGCTGTACGTGTGCTGAACGCGGAGGTGTCGTCCGTTCGGCACCAGATCGGAGCGGATCGTGGGACGGATCGCGGGACGGTTCGTGGGACGGTTCGCGGGGCGGATCGAGGAACGTGAGGACGTTCAACTACATCAATCGTGTTTATTAACGCTTCATGCTATGCGATCTACAAGGGTACGTAGATCTGAAATCCCCCTCGTAGATGGACATCACCATGATAGGTCTTTGTGCGCATAGGAAACTTTTTGTTTCCCATGCGTCGTTCCCCAACAGATTAATAATTAATAAATAATTTAATTTTATTTAGGTTAATCCTAATTAACCAGAGGCTGGCCCCACCTGTCATGGGCTCAGGGGGGTTGAACCCACCGGCGACGAGGTCGATCACGCCGGCGGTGAGCCTCCGGCACCACCAGGGATGGCGGAGAGCGTCGGAAACGCATCTCCGCTGACCAAATTGATGGCGGAAGGGCTTAAACGATCGGCCACTCGATCGCAAGCACGATGGAGCAAACCCCAGGGGCTGGGGTGGCCGGAATCGACGTCGGCGACGAGCTTGGCGTGACCGAAGCTTGGGCCTCGTCGAGGTCATTGCTACAGGGCTTAAAACGCGCGGGGCTTGGCTCCTATGGCATCTAGGCGACGAGCTGAAACTGCTGGTGGCCTCGGAAGGACTAGATGATCATCACAACCTCACTGGCGACAAGCTCCGGCGGCGGATCACGTCGGGCTCCGGTGGAATCAAAGGCTAGAACATTGGATCGAGGGGGAAATGAGGGCAAAAGATCCCTGAGCTCACAAGGGGTGCAGAGGCGTCGAGAGTGGGCTCGGGGTTGGCCTGGAGAAGGAGAACGACGGCGACTATTGTCGTCGGCCCGAGGAAGAAGACGACGGCGATATGGCGACTCAGGGGCTCTCGATGTTGTGCGGCTTGCTGGGAAGCTTCAGTAGGTCACGGCGGTTCTTCTACGCGGATCTGAGGAGAGAATGGGTGGCTGGAGCGACTTGGCGACGGCGAGCTCAAGCTCCAGCCATGGCGAGCAGAGAGGAAGAAGGGGAGAGAGACCGAATGAGGAGGAGGAGAAGATGGGAATGGGTTGCGGGGGAGCATATCCACCTCGCCAGCACATCGGGGTGGCCACGCAGGCAGCCAGGTGTGTAGCGTCGCCGAAGAGAGCGGAGACCAGCTCCTGCTGCTCGATGGCAAAGAGGAAGACGAGAGGGAGGAGGAATGGGCTGGGCCCAGGCAACAGATAGCTCTTTTTCTATTTTCTTTCTTTTATTCAGTTCTATTTGTAATTCCAGCATTTACTTTTAGTTGTTTTTAGCTCCAAACTATTCCCTAAATTGTTGAATATATTTGTGGGGCCTATTTGGATTATTACCAAGCTCCGCAAAATGTTTCAACATTTTATAACATCCTGAAATATTTATAACTAATTGTTTGGGGTATTATCAGCGGCTTTTATGGATTAATTAAAATGCCAAAAGTGTTTTTAAAATAATATCCACCCCTATAATATTGTTTCCTATATTTAACAAAAAGATGAACATTTTTGAAGGCCATTTTGGGTTCATTGAATTTTCACATTATTTGAATTGGGTTGAAAAAATGATATGCTAGGGTTTCTTCAATCCCTACTTCAATTTTAATGAAAAGATAAAACAGGAGGCACAATCTTGCTAAACATCAATAAGGATTCTAGGGATGTGACACTATCATTCAGTATGCTGATGATACTTTGATTGTTTTCCCAGTTGTGGAGGAACAGCTCATAGCCCTGAAGGACATGTTATAGGTTTTTTCACAATCAACGGGTCTGCATATCAGTTATTAAAAATCCTCAATGGTCCCAGTCAATGTTACCCCTAAGGAAACTGAGAGACTTGCCCAGGTTTTTGGCTCTCGGGTTGGATCTATGCCTTTCCCCTATCTTGATTTGCCAGTTGGTACCTCTAATCCTAGGATGGAACACCTCATGCCTCTGGTTACTTGCATGGAAAGAAGGATGTCCTCTAGTTCCTATTTTTTGGCTCAAGGTGGCAGACTGCTGTACTTAAACTCTGCTTGGTCTTCCCTGCCAATCTTCTTCCTCTGCAGTTTGTCCATTCCCCTAGGTATTCTCAAACAACTAGAAAAGATTCAGAGGCGGTGTTTGTGGAGAAGAAATAAGAAGGAGCATTCCCCCTCTCTTGCTACTTGGGAGCTGATATGTAGACCCAAGAGTAAAGGTGGTTTGGATATTCTCAACCTTGGATTACAAAATGCAACCTTGTTAATGAAGCATGCCAACAAGTTTCTTAACAGGAAAGATTTGCCATGGATAGATTTAATTTGGAACACCTATTACCATGAGAGGGTACCACAGGGCACTGAGCCTTGTGGTTCATATTAGTGGAGGAATATTTTGATGTTGTTGGATAACTTCAGAGAAGTGACTTAGGTCCATGTTAACCAAGGTGATATTGTGCTGTTTTGGCAGGACAAATGGAACATTGGTAATTCAGTTCTTCCCGTGAAAGAGAGATTTTCGAGTTAATTGTAGAATATGATATGCACTTGTTAGGGAAGACAGATGTCATGGTATTTCCGGGACAAATTCCATAGGGTGGCTTAACTCATGGATTGGGGCCGATGGGCGCCAGCGTCGTCTGGGAACGGGTTTGGGCGTAAGACACATGACGCCGGTGTATCCAGGTTCAGGGCCCTCCGGTGAGGTAATACCCATACGTCTTGCATGTGTGACTATATGGAATAACAGTACAATGGTGCTCCTAGAGCTGTATCGGTGTGGTTTATGTGTGTGCTAATGCGAAGGGAGCCATCCCCTCTCTCGGGGGCTAGGGGGAGGCTTTATAGTGCAACCCAACTTATACAGTATTGATGATAAGATTGCCGGTGGGACCTGGCCGTCAGCCTCTGGCCGGCCTGGGGGGGCCCACAGGCTGCCCGGTCTTGTCATGGGGCCCGTCGACATGTGCAACCAGTGGTTTATGCGCGCCGGGCCACCAGGGCGCGTGCGCGAGGGGGGGGGGGGGCGAGGGCTAAAGGGTCGCACTGTCTAGCTAGTGTCGGTGTCTTCTAGGCTCCCTGTAGCCATGCTGACGGCACCGTCATCCCGCTATGGCCCTAGCCTGCGTGAGGGGGCACTATTGCCACACCTGGGGTCTGGAGTTATCTTCTATGCGTACCATTGTACGACCTGATGGGACGGGGCAGTCCGTTCGGCTCGCGACCGGCCAGTCGGTCGGCCGTACCGCATCCGACAATTGGAGAGGTGCTGGACGGAAGGGCCGGCTACCGCAAGCCGGCCATGCATATGGCTTGATGGGACCGGCTACCGCCGGCCGGCCATGCAGGGGGGCCGGCTATCGCGAACCGGCTTGGGGGGCAGGCGGCCCCCTAATTGACTTGGAGAAGGATAATCTCCGCATTTGGTACACCCCTGGGTAGTATCCCCGACAGTAGCCCCAGAAACATTTGGCGCACGTGGCCTCGGACCGTTGCTCGGCCCGGGCGATGCTTGCCCGCGAGGTAGCCGGCCGGAACCGCAACCGGCCGGAATGCAGCCGGCCCAGACGCCTCGGCTTCTATGCGGGCTAGTTGGACCAGGTGGCGGCTGGAGATGACTGGCGGGACCTCCACTACCCACGCGACGGGACAACTTCCCAGGACCGGCCTGACGTGCCTCGGCCCATGAGCGGATTTTTTGCGGCTGTTTCCATCCATTGGGGTCGTGTGCGTACTTATTGCACGTAGATCGTCACGGGAGGAGTGGAGGAGATCGTGGCGCAGTCGATCCACTCGCCCATGGTCTCCCTCGGGCTTTGAAAGGGGGTGAGGGGGGCCGTTGCAGCTATTGCCTCGCTCGCTCCCCCATCTCCCTCGAGCTGTCCTCCTTCTTCCTCCTCGCGCCTCAAGCGCCTCTCCATCTCCAACCTCCCTCCGTGCGCCCGCAGCGCTCATCCTCCTTCACTCCTCAGGCTCGTCGCTGGTACCGTCGGAGATGCTGGACCTGCCATCTGGCTCGTGGGAGGGCTCTCTCATCACCCAGGACCACATCGAGTACCTCCGTCGGACGCGGAGGCTTCCTGTGGAGAACTTGGTCGAGGCCCGCGTACCAGAAGGCGAGGTCTGACCGCAGCCATGCGACGGCGAGCGCGTGGTCTTTGGGGTGCACTTCATTGTCGACTTCGGGCTGGTGGTGAGCGCCTTCTTCCGCAACTTCCTGGCTTTCTATGGCCTCTAGATGCATCATGCGGGGGTTAATGTCGTTCTGTACATCTCCTGCTTCGTCGCGCTGTGCGAGGGGTACCTGGGCTTTCGCCCCTTCTCATCCTTCTTCCGATACTTCTTTTATTTCCCGCCCAGAAGCACAAGCACGATGGCTCGCCCTACTCGTGTGGCGGGGTGGCGGTTTACCGATGGAACGGTCTGTCGTACCCGAGGATAACCTTTAAAGATTCCTGCAAGAAGTGGCAGCGGACGTTGTTCTACGTCCGCAACCTCGACGAGAAGCGTGACTGGGTTGGCCTCCAGCCCTTCACCAATCGACCGTCAGTTGAGCCGAACTGGAAGATCGAGCCCAACTTCGAGGAGTTGCCGGCAATGATCAGTCGGCTGGACAACTTCATTGCGGCCGGCCTAACAGGCGCACACGTGATTTCTGCCTTCACTGCATGTCTGGTGGCGCCTCTGAAGGCGCGGGCAAACCGGATCTGCGACATGGGCGGATACACATACCCGTGTCGGCTATCGATGGTGGTGCTTTCGATGCGCAAGGTGTCCGCGTGTGTGAACAACATCACCAACTTCCAGCTGAATGAAGACAGTTGGCAGTTCGGTGTGGTGCCATACGACCGCAACAACCCGGCACCCACGGTGAGCTTGTGGGCCGTCTGCTACTGTTTTTCTTCTCTGATACAAAATTTTTGACGTGAGGTCGCGTTTATCCTCAGCTCTTCACCCGGCAGAACACCCAAGACGGCCCTGATACGTCTCAAACATATATTTTTTTATGGTTTCATGCTGTTATCTTGTCAACTTTGGATGTTTTATGTACCTTTTATATCTTTTTTTGGCACTAACTTATTAATTCAGTGCCAAGTGCCAGTTCCTGTTTTTTCTGTGTCTTTGACTCTTTTCAGATCTAATTTTGGAACAGATTCCAAACGGAATAAAACCCCCGAAATCAAATTTTCCAGAACGGAAGAAGATTAGGGGACTTGTGGGCCAAGGCAGAAGAGCCACAGGGGGTCCACAAGCCATGTAGCCGCCACCAGGGGGCGGCGGCTACCAGGCTTATGGCTCCCTGGCGCCCCACTGACCTAGCTCCTTCGCTTATATATTCCCTAAAATACAGAAAAAATAGGGGAATCCACGAAAACACTTTTCCGCCGCCGCAAGCTTCCGTTTCCGCGAGAACTCATCTGGAGACCCTTCCCAGTGCCCTGCCGGAGGGGACTTTGGACTTGGAGGGCTTCTACATCAACATCATCGCCTCTCCAATGACTCGTGAGTAGTTCACTTCAGACCTACGGGTCCGTAGTTAGTAGCTAGATAGCTTCTTCTCTCCCTTGGATCTTCAATACAAAGTTCTCCATGAACTTCATGGAGATCTATCCGACGTAATCTTCTTTGGCGGTGTGTTTGTCGAGATCCGATGAATTGTGGATTTGTGATCAGATTATCTATGATTTATATTTGAGTCTTTGCTGATTTCTTATATGCATGATTTGGTATCCTTCTAAGTCTCTCCGAGTCTAGGGTTTTTTCTGGCCAAATAGATCTATGATTCTTGCAATGGGAGAAGTGCTTGGTTTTAGGTTCTTACCATGTGGTGACCTTTCCCATTGACAGTAGGGGCAGCAAGGCACACATCGTGTAGTTGCCATCAAGGGTAACAAGGTGGGCTCTATCGTAGATATGAGATTGTCCATCTACATCATGCCATCTTGCTTAAGGCGTTACTCTATTCTTTTGGACTTAATACACTAGATGCATGCTGGATAGCGGTCGACGTGTGGAGTAATAGTAGTAGATGCAGAAAGTATTGGTCTACTTGTTTTGGACATGATGCCTATAGATATAATCATTGCCTTAGATAACATCACGACTTTTCGCGGTTCTATCAATTGCTCAATAGTAATTTGTTCACCCACCGTCTACTTGCTTTCTTGAGAGAAGCCACTAGTGAACACTACGGCCCCCGGGTCTATTCACACCTATTGTTTCCACTTTCGCTTTTACTTTGCTATGTTTCTTTTTGCTTTCAGTTCTCACTTGGCAAACAATCTATAAGGGATTGACAACCCCTTCATAGCGTTGGGTGCAAGCTCTTTGTGTTTGTGCAGGTACTTGTGACAATCCTTCACTGGATCGATACCTTGGTTCTCAAAACTGAGGGTAATACTTACCGCTGTTGTGCTACATCACCCTCTCCACTTCGAGGGAACACCAACACAAGGCTCCAAGGCCACGGGGGAATCCATTTCATATTTGCCAAGGAAGTCCCTAAAGGCGTAGCCGTAGCAGAAGGATTCCTGGTGCCGTTGCTGAGGAGTATCAAGACAAGAATAGTCTCCCATCACCACGCTTGTTTTTGGCGCCGTTGGAAGGTCTTTTGTTGCAGTAGCAGAAGTATTTCTGGCGCCGTTGCCGGGGAAGGAGAGATCTATCCAAGTAGGTCTCACAAACTCATCTTTTGCATTTACCTTTTTTGCCAGTTTCCTCTCGTTTTCCTCTCCCCCACTTCACATTTGCCATTTTCATTTGCCTTTCTCCTTTGCGGTTTTATTTTGCCTTTTTCCTTTTTGCCGGTTTTCTTGCTTTCTTGTGTGCTTGTTTTTTTGTTGAAGTCATCATGGCTGAAAACACCAAACTTTGCGAATTCTCGAGTACCAATAATAATGATTTTATTAGTACTCCGATTGCTCCCGCCACTAGTGCGGAATCGTATGAAATCAACGCAGCTCTGCTGAATCTTGTTATGAAAGATCAATTCTCTGGCCTTCCCAGTGAAGATGCCGCATCCCATCTCAATACCTTGATTGAGCTTTGCGATATGCAAAAGAAAAGAGATGTGGATAATGACGTGATTAAGTTGAAGCTTTTTTCCTTTCTCGTTGCGAGATCGCGCAAAAACTTGGTTTTCTTCTTTGCCTAAAAATAGTATCGATTCTTGGGATAAGCGCAAAGATGCTTACATATCCAAGTATTTTCCGCCGGCTAAGATTATCTCCTTACGTAACGATATCATGAATTTCAAGCAACTTGATCATGAACACGTTGCACAATCTTGGGAGAGGATGAAGTTAATGATTAGAAATTGTCCCGCTCATGGCTTGAGTTTGTGGATGATTATACAAATGTTTTACGCTGGCTTGAATTTTGCCTCTCGCAATATCTTGGACTCCGCCTCAGGTGGAACGTTCATGGAAATCACGTTAGGAGACGCTACAAAGCTCCTAGACAATATCATGACCAATTACTCTCAGTGGCATACTGAAAGGTCACCTGCTAGCAAAACGGTACACGCTATAGAAGAAATTAACTCGCTTAGTGCTAAGATGGACGAGTTGATGAATTTGGTTGCTAGTAGAAATGCTCCTTTAGATCCTAATGACATGCCACTATCTTCTTTGATTGAGAGTAGCAACGCTAGTTTGGACGTTAATTTTGTTGGTAGGAACAATTTTGGCAACAACAATGCTTTTAGAGGAAACTATGTTCCTAGGCCTTTTCCTAGTAACTCCTCTAACAATTATGGCAATTCCTACAACAACACTTACGGAAATCACAACAAATTACCCTCTGATTTAGAGAGCAATATCAAAGAGTTCATCAACTCTCAAAAGATTTTCAATGCGTCCATAGAGGAAAAACTACTCAAAATAGACGATTTGGCTAAGAGCGTTGATAGGATGTCTTGTGATATTGATGCTTTGAAAGTTAGATGTGCTCCTCCCAAGGTCAACTTGGATGAAACTTTAAAAGCTATGCGTGTCTCCATGAATGAGAGCAAAGAAAGAACCGCCCAAATTCGCGCTAGGCATGAATGGTTTAAAAGGGCGCGTTCTAGTGATGTAAATCACGAAGATCTTAAAGTGCTTGGTGTGACTCCTCTTGAATCTTTGTTTTCGTGTGTCAAACCTATTGATGAAGGGGCTGGATATGAATCCACTTTGGTTGAAAAATGCCCCAATGATTCGGAGTCCACCTATCTTGATGATAAAGGTGTGGAGAGTGGAGTAAAAGAAATCAAAATTTTGGGTAGTAATGAAACTCCCACTTTGGATTTCAAGGAATTCAATTATGATAGTTGCTCCTTGTTTGAATGCATTTCTTTGATGAAATCCATTGCAAACTCTCCACATGCTTATAGCCAAAGCAAAGCCTTTACCGCGCATATCGTAGATGCTATGATGAAATCTCTTGAAGAGAAACTCGAACTAGAAGTCTCTATACCTAGAAAACTTCATGATGAGTGGGAACCTACTATCAAAATCAAGATCAAAAACTATGAGTGCAATGCTTTGTGTGATTTGGGTGCTAGTGTTTCCGTGATTCCAAAGTCTTTATGTGATATTCTTGGTTTTCATGAGATTGAAAAGTGTTCTCTTAATTTGCATCTTGCGGATTCTACTGTCAAGAAACCCATGGGAAGGATCGATGATGTTCTTATTGTTGCAAATAAGAACTATGTACCCGAGGATTTCATTGTACTTGACATAGATTGCAATCCTTCCTGTCCCATTATTCTTGGTAGACCCTTCCTAAGGGCTATAGGTGCTATCATCGATATGAAGGAAGGGAATATTAGATTTCAATTTCCTCTAAAGAAGGGCATGGAGCACTTTCCTAGAAAGAAAATAAGATTGCCTTATGAATCTATGATGAGGGCGACTTATGGTTTTTGAGCACCAAAGATGACTATACGTGATTTCATCACCTTTTGCCTAGCTAGGAGCGTTAAACAATAGCTCTTGTTGGGAGGTAACCCAACGAATCTATCCTTTTTTTTCTATTTTTTGTTTTCCACACTTTCATAATTCTGTTATGATTGCGTTTTTTGTGTTTCTTTTTGCGTTTGTGCCAAGCAAAACCGTTATGATTAGTCTTGGGGATGATCGTTTGGTCAGGCTGGAAAAGACAGAAACTTTCTGCTCACGAAAAGAATTTTCATTTTTTTCTGTTAGAGATTTTGAGTTGATTCTTTTTGCTGCTGATTGCTATGCTAATTCTTCAGACTGTCGTAATTTTTCAGAACTTTTGAAGTACCAGAAGTATACGAAGTATACAGATTGCTACAGACTGGTCTGCTGTTAACAGATTCTGTTTTTGTTGAGTTGGTTGCTTACTTTGATGAAACTATGGATAGTATCGGGGGTATTAGACATGGAAGATTGAAAATACAGTAACCCAACATCAACATAAGTAGAATTTAAGTTTGCTACAGTACCTAAGGAAGTGGTGGTTTGCTTTCTTATACTAATGTTATCACGAGTTTCTGTTTAAGTTTCGTGTTGTGAAGTTTTCAAGTTTTGGGTGAAGTTCTTATGGACAAAGAGATAAAGAGTGGCAAGAGCTCAATCTTGGGGATGCCCAAGGCACCCCAAGATTATTCAAGGATGCCGTAAAAGCCTAAGCTTGGGGATGCCCTGGAAGGCATCCCCTCTTTCATCTTCAATCCATCGGTAACATTACTTGGGGCTATATTTTTATTCACCACATGTTATGTGTTTTGCTTGGAGCGTCTTGTATCATAGGAGTATTTTATTTTTGTTGTGTCACAATCATCCTTGCTGCACACCTAGAGAGAGAGACATGCACTCACCGTGATTTTGTCGAGCTTCACTTATATCCTTTGGTAGACAATTCAGCTCACATGTGCTTCACTTATATCTTTTGAGCTAGTTGATTTTGCTCTGTGTGCTTCACTTATATCTTTTGGAGCACGGAAGCGCGTGGCTTGGTAGTTGATCTATTCTATGAAAGTAGTCTCAAAAAGGGGTAGTTATCCAAAGGGATATGAAAACTTCCACCTTCATGTGCATTGAATAGTTAGAGAAGTTTGATTCATTTCAATTAGTTTTGAGTTGTGGTTGTGGTAATATTGAAGTTATGCTAGTAAGGTGTTGTGGATCTAGAAATACTTGTTTGAAGTTAGTGATTCCCATAGCATGCACGTATGGTGAACTGCTATGTGATGAAGTCTGAGCATGATTAGTCTATTGATTGTCATCCTTTGTGTGGCGGTCGGGATCGCGCGATGGTTTATACCTACCAACCCTTCCCCTAGGAGTATGCATTGAATGCTTTGTTTCGATTACTACTAAAACTCTTGCAACAAGTATATGAGTTCTTCATGACTAATGTTGAGTCCATGGTTTAGATGCACTTTCACCTTCTACCATCACTATCTTATTTAGTGTCGTGCAACTTTCGCCGGTGCACAAAACCCACCAATAGCCTCCCTCAAAACAGCCACCATACCTACATACTATGGCTTTTTCAAAGTCATTCCAAGATATATTGCCATGCAACTACCACCATGACATGTGCCACCATGTCTACATTGCCATTGCATGATCGTAAGATAGCTAGCATGATGTTTCCATTAATGTCTATGCCATGCTAGATCATTGTCACGGTACGCTACCGAAGGCATTCCATATAGAGTCATCATTGCTCTAAGTTTTGAGTTGTAAGTGTGATGATCATCATTGATGGAGCAGTGTCCCATGTGAGAAAATAAAAGAGGCCAGCGAAGCCCATTTACAAAAAAGAGGCCAAAGATGCCCACCAAAAAAAAAGAGGCCAAAGAGCCCACACACAAAAAAATGAGAGAAAAAGAGAGAAGGGACAATGCTACTATCCTTCCACACTTGTGCTTATTAAGCACCATGATCTTCATGATTGAGAGCCTCTCGTTTTGTCACCACCATATAGCTAGTGGGAAATTTTCATTATATAACTTGGCTTGTATATTCCAATGATAGGCTTCCTCGAATTTGCCTTAGGTCTTCGCGAGCAAGCAAGTTGGATGCACACCCACTAGTTTTCTTTAAGATCATTCACATACTCTTAGCTCTAGTGCATCATTTGTATGGCAATCCCTATTCATTCACATTGATATCTATTGATGACCATCTCCACAGCTCATTGATATGCCTAGTTAATGTGACCATCTTCTCCTTGTTTGTCTTGCAACCTCCACCACACTCCATTACACCTATAGTGCTAAAACCATGGCTCACGCTCATGTATTGCGTGCGAGTTGAAAAGGTTTGAGAAAGTAAAGATGTGAAAACAATTACTTGGCCAATACCAGGGTTGTGCATGATTTAAATTTGTTGTGCAAGGACGATAGAGCATAGCCAGCTTTTGTAGGGATAACTTTCTTTTGGCCTTGTTATTTTGAAAGTTCATGATTACCTTGCTAGTTTGCTTGAAGTATTATTGTTTCCACGTCAATAGAAAACTATTGTTTTGAATCTAATGGATCTGAACATTCAGGTCACATAAGAGGAGTTACAAAGGACATCTATGCTAGGTAGCATGAAAGCATCAAAAATTCATTCTTTATCACTTCCCTACTCGAGGACGAGCAGGAGTTAAGCTTGGGGATGCTTGATACGTCTCAAACTTATCTATAATTTTTGATGGTTTCATGTTGTTATCTTGTCAACTTTGGATGTTTTATGTACCTTTTATATCTTTTTTTGGGACAAACTTATTCATTCAGTGCCAAGTGTCAGTTCCTGTTTTTTTTCTGTGTTTTTGACTCTTTTCAGATCTGATTTTGGAACGGAGTCCAAACGGAATAAAATCCCTGAAATAATTTTTTCCAGAACGGAAGAAGATCAGGGGACTTGACGGCCAAGGCAAAAGAGCCACAGGCGGCTACTAGGCTTGTGGTCTCCCTCGCGCCCCCCTGACCTAGCTCCTTCGCCTATATATTCCCTAAAATACAAAAAAATAGGGGAATCCACGAAAGCACTTTTCCGCCGTCGCAAGCTTTCGTTTCCACGATTTCTCATCTGGAGACCCTTCCTTGTGCCATGCCGGAGGGGACTTTGGAGTTGGAGGGCTTCTACATCAACATCATCGCCTCTCCAATGACTCGTGAGTAGTTCACTTCAGACCTACGAGTCCGTAGTTAGTAGCTAGATGGCTTCTTCTCTATCTTGGATCTTCAATACAAAGTTCTCCATGATCTTCATGGAGATCTATTCGATGTAATCTTCTTTGGCTTTGTGGTTGTCGAGATCCGATGAATTGTGGATTTGTGATCCAATTGTCTTTGCTGATTTCTTATATGCATGATTTGATATCCTTGTAAGTCTCTCCGAGTCTTGGGTTTTGTTTGGCCAACTAGATCTATGATTCTTGCAATGGAAGAAGTGCTTGGTTTTGGGTTCATACCGTGTGGTGACCTTTCCCAGTGACAGAAGGGGCAGCAAGGCATGCATCATGTTGTTGCCATCAAGGGTAACAAGATGGACTTTTATCGTAGATTTGAGATTGTCCATCTACATCATGTCATCTTGCTTAAGGCGTTACTCTGTTCTCATGAACTTAATACTCTATATGCATGCTGGATAGCGCTCGACGTGTGGAGTAATAGTAGTAGATGCAGAAAGCATCGGTCTACTTATTTTGGACGTGATGCCTATAGATATAATCATTGCCTTAGATAAAGTCATGACTTTGCGCGGTTCTATCAATTACTCGATAGTAATTCGTTCACCCACCGTCTACTTGCTTTCATGAGAGAAGCCACTAGTGAACACTACGGCCCCCGGGTCTATTCACACCTATCATTTCCACTTTCGCTTTTACTTTGCTTTGTTTCTTTTTTCATTCAGTTCTCACTTGGAAAACAATCTATAAGGGATTGACAACCCCTTCATAGCGTTGGGTGCAAGCTCTTAGTGTTTGTGCAGGTACTTGTGACAATCCTTCACTGGATCGATACCTTGGTTCTCAAAATTGAGGGAAATACTTACCGCCGCTGTGCTACATCACCCTCTCCGCTTCGAGGGAACACCAACGCAAGACTCCAAGTCCACGGGGGAATCCTTTGTATATTTGCCAAGGAATCCCCTAAAGACGTAGCCATAGCAGAAGGATTCCTGGTGCCGTTGCTGAGGAGTATCAAGACAAGAATAGTCTCCCGTCAACACGTTTTTTCTCGCGCCGTTGGAAGGTCTTTTGTTGCGGTAGCAGGCCCGCTCCAGCAGGTGTTTCGCCCAGACTGCTCGGAGTCTAACATCGCCAACTATGAGTCAGACAGTGGGGTACCCGTCGCCCCCGAGAACTCAGGGGTGCCAACGGCCACGGGGGGGCACACTGGCGAAGACGACGAGGAGGAGCCGACTGGCGACCCTACTGACGAGGCGCAGTCGGCCTGCCGCAACCCCGAGGGGCTCAAGGACTGGACAGATGACGATGACGACGATGATGAACTGGTGGTGCTAGACGAGGCTCTGCCCTCCATGGTGGCTCCCCTGGGCCATCGCCGTGCGAGGGGCAGGGATGCACCAACTGGGAGCAGGATGACGATCACCCAGCCGGCCCGCCGCCAAACGGCAGAGGAGCACCGCCGAGACAAGCGACTGGCTGGCGGATCTGTCGGCAGCCTGGTGGCGAAGAAGGTGCGGTCGTCCGTCCTGCCGCCGGGTGCCAACCCGCCAGCGCACAGGCGGATGAAACGCGGAGGCCGCTAGCTTCCCCTCGTAGACGGTAAGTACTCCTTTGAGGCTCATGTCTTCATATTTTTCTTCTGGTGGCCTCATGGCCTCTGAGCTCGTGCCCCTTTTCTTTTTCTCCGCAAGGCTGCTCTTGAGCTTCCCGACACGGAGGAGTCAGCCCTTGAAGCCGCCGCATGAGGCCCTTTAGCCCCCAAGCACACGCAGACGGCGCGACTGGAGCGAGAGCGCCGGGCGAGGATGGCCGCGTCGGGTGGGGAGCCGGCGCAGTTGCCCCTTGGGCGAGGCAGTGGGAGACGCCGCGGCATCGATGCCACCTGCGGCCCCTTCGACGAGGCGCCCACCTGCGTCGGCTGGCGCGCACGCCGAGCCATCAACGACGGTAACGACTCCGTCGGTTGTCGAGCCGGTATCGCTTCGTCGGTTGTCGAGCCGGTCATCATGGAGACCGCCATTTCGACCTCCACCGAGGCATCCCGCACCGCATCCGACCAAGGGCCGCGAGCTGGAGCAACGCCTGAGGCAATGGCGACCGGACCATCATTGTGACAGGGGCGACGACAACATCGAGCACGCCGGCTGGCAGTAGCCGGGCGCGATCGTTGTCTATGGTGACGGATGCCTGGGGGAAGCTACTTCGCACCCCTCCCGTGGCCGGAGCGGGGCCCTCGGCGCGCGTGCATGCGGCGAGCACGCTCCTCAATGCCAGAAGGGCGTGACCGACTTTGCTAAGTCGACGGCAGCCAACCTCAAGGCCCTAGACCAGGCGCTTGAGGTAAGTTTTTTCGTCCGAGCCTTTTTCTCGTTTGTTGGTGGGTGCGCTTTAGCGTACCCACTGGGTGTAGTCCCTGAGATTCGGGTCAGCTACACGGCTTCATGGCAGCTAGGCCAAATCTTATTCTCCTTCGTGTTTTGCTTCAGCGCGAGCTATCGCAGCGTGACGCCATCTTCCGGGATGCGATTGGCTGTTTCCCCAAAGCTAGCTATAGCTAGGCTCGGGAGGAGCTTACGACTCGGACGGCCGAGCTGGAGGCCTTCTTCCCTGTTGGTGGGTGCGCGCGAGCGCACCCACTGGGTGTAGTCCCTGAGATTCGGGCTGGCTGCGCGGCTTCGTGGCAGCTAGGCCAAATCTTTATTCTTCTTTCCTTTGCCGAGTCTGTCGTACATTTTCCGTCCAGCAGCGGCTACCTCCGCCATGAAGCTGGAGTAGTTGTGCAAGTCCCTTGAGGCGGTCTGGGGCAAGCGCGACGAGATCGCCCGCGAGCACGATCGGCTGGTCCAGGAGCTGGCAACGCACACGGCCGATGTGGCGTGGCTCGGTGGTGCCCTGCAGGCGGCTGAGGAGGAGAAGGTGACGATGCTGCAAGCGGCAACCAAGAGCGAAGAGGCGGCCATGGCGCTCCGGGACGAGGTGGCTCGGCTCGGCGAGCTCAAGCACACGGCTGACAGGCGGGCGGACAGCACCGTCGGCCTTGTCAAGGGGGTGTACACCATCTTCGCTGGTAAGTTTTTTTACTCCACAATCGATAGCATGCTTATTTTGAATCTTGCCTTACTTCGTTCTGCGGGGCACCCTACTTTCCGGAGACACAGGCACGCGCCGAGCGCGCGGTGACGGCCTTTCGAGAGTAGCAAGATTGGGCCGGCGCTGAAGCTGGTGAAGGGGCCGACAAGTCGGCCGAAGAGATGGCGCACGCCTGTGAAGCTCGGATCGTCCACCTTTGAGCTCTCTGGCCCCGGCTGTTGTCGGTCGGCCAGGAAGTTGTTCCGGCCCTTTGGGCTGATCGTGGCAAGGAGGTGCCGGAAGACCGAGTCTCGACGTGGTTGGAGCATACCGTCGACCGGTTCGACGTGTGGAGGGATTTGGCCGCCCGGGCCAGCGCATGGCTCGCCCTGTCCTTCACGCTCTCCTCGTATCCCGGCATCAACCTGGGCAGGCTAGCCACCCTACGGGCGGCCGCGCAGCCGGATCTAGCACGACGCGAGGAGGAGATTGGGTTTCGTGCCCACGAGCTTGCCAGCTACGCCGCGCTGGAGACCTACTTCCCCGAGCTCAACGACGATGGTGTGCCCCTCCCTGAGGACGACTACGGCGTCCCCATTGGCGAGGAGGAGGAGGAGGTTGGGTCCAGCTCGGACGAGCCCGCTGCGGCCATTGCCCGTGCTACCGCGAAGGCTGGTGGCGGAGCGTCCACGTCCTTTGCGCCGGAGGTGCATCCACCTGAAGGTGCCGATGCGGAGGCGTCACCGGCTGGCGACATGGAGGCCCTTCGGGAGGCATCGCCGGCTCCTAACGCTTAGATGGGCCGGCCATTCGTGTCGGCCGGACCAGGAGGCGGTGTTGTCGTAGCCGGCCCTTGCTTTTCGTGCTTATTTGTCTTTCGTACTTTGAACTCTTAAGAACAAGTCCACCCACTGGGGGTGTATTGTATCCATACTCTTGGTTGTGGGCCCTTGTCTTATATATTCCATGTTTTTAGTTATATCTATGTGTCGTCTGCCCTTTTGGCTCGTCGTCATCCCTTATTAAAAGTTATTTTCCCATCCAACCCGTTCCTTGGCCTTTTTTCCCGTCGACCAGCCGGCTGGCAGACTAGGGCCAGAGGCGGGGCGCTAGTACCTCAAAGTTTTTACAAGTTAGATTTTGAGTCCGTCTGGGCCAAATGGTCAAACGGTCCCGCCCTTAGTCGATTTTTTCCTATATGCCCCGCCTCCCTTTTCTTGTGCGCTTGCTGGCCCGACAACCGCGTGCTGGTCTATAGTCGGCTAGGGTTAGGCCGTCCAGGAGAAGGAGGTATAGTACTTTGTCAATTTTGGGGCGGAGGTTGGGTGAGCCGGCACGGAAGAAAAAATGCTCCATGTCTTACTATAAAACGGCAGTCCCCGAGACCTGCTCTCGGGTGTTGGCTACTTTATTTACTGAAAGTAGTTCAGATATATACGTGCGTACTTCAGCTGTAAAATGGACGGAGAAGTTGTGCATTCCATGGCCTCACCGACTCCGACCCGGAGGCGTCCTTCTTGTTCTTGATGGCCTTTCGGGCGTCGACCAGATAGAAGGCGTTGTTGCTCAAGGCCTTGCTGATGATGAAGGGGCCCTCCCGTGGGGCGGACAGCTTATGCTGGCCGGTTGTTTGTTGGATCAGCCGGAGCACTAGGTCGCCCTCTGTAAATGAGAGTGGCTTGACCCGCCGGCCGTGGTAGCGGCGTAGAGCCTGCTGGTAGATAGTTGTTCCGGACAGTGCTAGCTCGCATGCCTCCTCGGGAAGGTCGACGCCGTCTTCTCTTGCCTCCTTGGTGTCTGCCTCGGTGTATAGGGTGACCCGAGGCGAGTCAAACTCGACATCGGTGGGGATGATCGCCTCGGCCCCATACACTAAGAAGAATGATGTGTAGCCTGACAATTGGTTCAGCGTCGTGCACAGACTCCATAGCACTGCTGGCAGCTCCTCGATCCAGGCGTCGGCCGAGCGCTCGAGCGGCTCGACCAACCTGGGCTCTAGGCTGGCCAGGATGAAGCCGTTTGTCCGCTCTGTCTGGCTGTTTGACTGTGGGTGGGCAATGGACGCAAGGTCCAGCCGGATGCCTTGTGTACTGCACTAGCGGGCGAGGACGCCCTTGGCGAAGTTGGTGCCGTTGTCGGTGATGATGTTGTTTGGCAGTGTTGCGGAACGTTGCATGGGAAACAAAAAATTCCTACGCACACGAAGACCTATCATGGTGATGATCATCTATGATAGGGAAATCGGATCTACATACCCTTGTAGATCCCTAAGCAGAAGCATTAAGAAACGCGGTTGATGTAGTGGAACGTCTTCGTGATTCAAATCACCGTCATCCCACGATCCATCCCGATCTAGTACCAAACGGACGGCACCTCCGCGTTCAGCACACGTGCAGCTTGATGACGATCTCCGCCTTCTTGATCCAACAAGAGAGATGGGGAAGTAGATGAGTTCTCCGGTAGCGTGACGGCGCGCCGGCGGTGGTGGTGATCTATTCCTGCACGGCTTGGCCTAAGCACCACATAAATTGTGTCTCAAAAACCCTAAAACCTCAAGTATATATAGGAGGAGGGAGGAGGTAGCCTTGCCCACCAAGGGAAACCCCTTGGCGTCGGCTGAACCAAAGGAGGGAGGAGTCCTCCTCCAATCCTACTTGGATTAGGACTCCTTCGCAAATTGTCCACCTCTTTTGGATTTTCCACCGTTTTTCACATGGGTTTTCTTTGGTTGACTAGACATACCACTAAGAGCTATTGCGCCACCATCAAGTCCACGTGGCCCTCTTGGGAGTGGTGGGCCCACCCGGTGGGACCTCAGTACCTATTCATCACTACCAGTACACTATGAGCAATGCTTGAAATTCTTCCGGAATCCAAATATCAACTTCCTATATATCAATCTTTGTTTTCGGACCATTCCGGAACTCCTCGTGACATCCAGGATCTCATCCGGTACTCCGAACAAAACTTCAGTCACCAGCACCTATAACTCAACTATACCGAAACGTCACCAAACCTTAAGTGTGCAGACCCTACGGGTTCGAAAACTATGCAGACAAGACGTGAGACACTCCCTGGTCAATATCCAATAGCGGGACCTAGATGTCCATATCGGATCCTACACATTCTATGAAGATCTTATCGATTGAACCTCTATGTCAAGGATTCATATAATCTCGTATACCATTCCCTTTGTCCTTCGGTATGTTACTTGCCCGAGATTTGATCGTCGGTATCTCCATACCTATTTCAATCTCGTTATCGACAAGTCTCTTTACTTGTTCCGTAATACAAGATCCCGTGACTAACTCTTTAGTCACATTGCTTGCAAGGCTTATATGTGATGTTGTCTTACCAAGTGGGCCCCGAGATACCTGTCCATCACACGGAGTGACAAATCCCAGTCTTGATCCATGCTAGCTCAACGGACACCTTCAGAGATGCCTGTAGATTACCTTTATAGTCACCCAGCAACGTTGCGACGTTCGATACACACAAGGCATTCCTCCGGTGTCAGTGAGTTACATGATCTCAAGGTCATAGGAATGAATACTTGACATGCAGAAAACAATAGCAACAAAATAACACGATCATATGCTACGTTTGTAGTTTGGGTCTTGTCCATCACATTATTCTCCTAATTATTTGATCCCGTCATCAAGTGACAACAGTTGTCTATGGCCAGGAAACCTTAACCATCCTTGATCAACAGGCTAGTCAACTGGAGACTCAATAGGGACATAGTTTTGTCTATATATCCACACATGCATTTATGTTTCAATTCAATACAGTTATAGCATGGATAATAAACGATTATCTTAAAATAGGAAATATAATAATAACTATTTTATTATTGCCTCTAGGGCATATTTCCAACAGGCAGACGTAGCGGACGGCTATGTCTTTGAAGAATGTGACAGTCGTTGGGCCGTCCAGCTTTTTGATCGGTCTCACCTCGATCCACTTTTTGAACTTGTTGACGGCCACCAAGAGATGGGTCATGCCGCCCCTGGCGGTTTTGAATGGACCCACCATTAACAGACCCCAAACAGTGAATGGCCATGTGAGGGGGGTGGTCTACAGGGTTGCAGCCGGCTTGTGGCTGCGCGCCTTGAAGCAATGGCTGCCATTGCACTTGTCGACCAGCAGCTTGGCCTCCTTGAGGGCAATAGGCCAGAAGAACCCATGGCGGAACGCCTTCGCCACCAGGGAGCGGGAGGCGGCGTGGTGGCCGCACTTGCCCTGAAGGATGTCGAGGAGGATCTCGTAGCCCTTTTCTACCTTTACGTAGCGCTGGAAGACTCCAGACACGCTGCGCTTGACGAGCTCGTTGTTGATGATAGTGTAAGTGTCGGGACGTCTTTGGATTCGTCGGGCTTCGACCTCGTCGGTCGGCAAAATGTCACCTTTGAGGAAATCGAGGATGGGTTGTCCCTAGGATGGCTTTGTGGCCACGGTGAGCACGGCCACCATGATTGGATCTTCTGGGTTGGGTGCAGCAGACGGCTGGCCGGCTGCTGCGGCCCCTGAGTCGGGTGGGAAGGACCCCTGGAAGGAGGCGGCATCCCCAGGGTCATTAGGAGGCGTCGACTGGGGAACTGCAGGCAGTACGTCGGCTGGGGCAGGCGGCTGAGCGGCTGTAGACGGCAGGCCGGCTGGGGCAGGCGGCTCAGCGGCTGTAGACGGTGCATGATACGTCTCCATCGTATCTACTTTTCCAAACTCTTTTGCCCTTGTTTTGGACTCTAATTTGCACGATTTGAATGAAACTAACTCGGACTAAGGCTGTCTTCAGCAGAATTGCCATGGTGTTGTTTTTGCGCAGAAATAAAAGTTCTCGGAATGACCTGGAAATTTACGAGATTTTTTTGTAGAATATATAAAAAATAATAGCGCAAGAATCAACTGGAGACGTGGAGCGAGGCGCCCACAAGCCCAGGAGGCACGGCCCCCCCTGGTCGCGCCTAGCAGGCTTGTGGGGCCTTCGGGGCTCCGCCGCCTCCAACTCCAGCTCTATTTAGTCCCGTTCGTACAGATAAAAATCAAGGAGAAGAGTTCATCGTGTTTTACCATACGGAGGCACCGCCACCACCTGTTTTTCCTCTGGAGGGCAGATCTGGAGTCCGTTCTAGGCTCCGGAGAGGAGATATCGTCGCCATCATCATCACCAGCCTTCCTTCATCGCCAATTCCATGATGCTCTTCACCATTCGTGAGTAATCTCATCATAGGCTTGCTGGATGGTGATGGGTTGGATGAGATCTACCATGTAATCGAGTTAGTTTTGATGGGATTGATCCCTAGTATCCACTATGTTCTGAGATTGATGTTGCTACTACTTTGCCATGCTTAATGCTTGTCACTAGGGCCCGAGTGCCATGATTTGAGATCTGAACCTATTATGTTCTCGTCAATATATGTGTGTTCTTGATCCTATCTTGCAAGCTGTAGTCACCTACTACGTGTTATGACCCGGCAACCCCGGAATGACAATAGCCCGAACCACTCCCGGAGATGACCATAGTATGAGGAGTTCATGTATTCACTAAGTGCTAATGCTTTGTTCCAGTTCTCTATCAAAAGGAGAACCTTAATATCCCGTAATTTCCATTAGTACCCCGCTTCCATGGGAGGGATGGACAATAGATGTCATACAAGTTCTTTTCCCTAAGCACGTATGACTATATCCGGAATGCATGCCTACATTACATTGATGAACTGGAGCTAGTTACATATCTCTCCATGTTATAACTGTTGCATGATGAATGTCATCCGGCAGAATTATACATCACCGATCCAATGCCTACGAGTTTTTCCCACTTGTCCTTGTTACGTCACTTTGCTGCTACTGCTGCCACTTCTGCTACTGTTACCGCTACTGCTGTCACTGCTGCTACTGTTACCATTGCTATTGTTGCTATCACACTACTTTGCTACTGATACTTTGCTGCAGATACTAAGTCTTTTAGGTCTGGTTGAATTGACAACTCAACTTCTAATACTCGAGAATATTCTTTGGCTTCCCCTTGTGTCGAATCAACAAATTTGGGTTGAATACTCTACCCTCGAAAACTGTTGCGATCCCCTATACTTGTGGGTTATCAGTGCACCGGCTGGGGCAGGCGGCTGGGAGCCGACAGCCCCTGGGCCAGTCTTGACAGCCCTCGAGCCGTCCTTGGCAGTCCTCGGGGCCGGTGGCACAACCCCCGGGTCTTCCGGGATGAAGATGGACTCCGACTCTGGAGAAGGTGTGATGGAGGGCTTGCGTAGATGCTCCAGGGACACGCCGGCTGGAATGGACTGTCGAGTGGAGCCGATTCTTGCCAGTGTGTCGGCCGCCTCGTTGCCGGTTCGAAGCATGTGATGGAACTCACAGCCCTCCAAGCCTCCAGTCAGCCGGTGGACCAGAAATCGTTAGCTGGCCATGTTGGCATCTCTAGCATCCCACTCGCCAGTGACGTGCTGCACCACCAGATCGGAGTCACCGAAGCAGAGCATGCGCTGGACGCCGATCCCCTTGGCCAGTCGGAGACCATGTAGGAGCCCTTCGTACTCCACCACATTGTTGGATACGGCGAAGTGTATCTGCAGAACATACTGCAGTCGGTCTCCCTTTGGAGAGGAGAGGACGATGTAGGCTACCAGGCTGGTGTGCATCTTCCAGCCGTCGAAGTGCATGTGCCAATGTGTGGAGTCGGGAGGCGGCGAGAGGTACTGCGTCTCCGCCCAGTCGATGAGAAAGTCCGCCAAGGCTCGCGACTTGACGGCAGTACGGGACTCGTACCGGATGTCGTGGTCGGCCATCTCAAGCGTCCACTTGGCTATGCGACCGGTCGCGTCCTTGTTGCCCATGATCTCATCGAGGGCAACGGTGCTGACCACCGTGACAGTGTGCTCCTAGAAGTAGGGTTTGAGCTTCCGTGCCGCCAAGAGCACACCGTAGCACATCTTCTGATAGTGCGGGTAGTTTTGCTTAGAGGCAGACAGAACTTCGCTCAGGTAGTAGACCGGTCGCTAGACCGGTTGCGCTCTGCTACCTCTTATGATCGTGTCATTTTGTTGCTATTGTTTTCTGCATGTCAAGTATTCATTCCTATGATCATGTAACTCACTGACACCGGAGGAATGCCTTGTGTGTATCAAACGTCGCAACGTTACTGGGTGACTATAAAGGTAATCTACAAGCATCTCCGAAGGTGTCCGTTGAGTAATCATGGATCTAGACTGGGATTTGTCACTCCGTGTGACGGAGAGGTTTCTCGGGGCCCACTTGGTAAGACAACATCACATATAAGCCTTGCAAGCAATGTGACTAAAGAGTTAGTCATAGGATCTTGTATTACGGAACGAGTAAAGAGACTTGTCGGTAACGAGATTGAAATAGGTATGGAGATACCGACGATCGAATCTTGGGCAAGTAACATACCGAAGGACAAAGGGAATGGTATACGAGATTATATTAATCCTTGACATAGAGGTTCAACCGATAAGATCTTCGCAGAATATGTAGGATCCAATATGGACATCCAGGTCCTGCTATTGGATATTGACCACGGAGTTTCTCACGTCATGTCTGCATAGTTTTTGAACCCGTAGGGTCTGCACACTTAAGGTTTGGTGACATTTCGGTATAGTTGAGTTATAGGTGCTGGTGACCGAAGTTTTGTTCGGAGTCCCGGATGAAATCTCGGATGTCACGAGGAGTTCCGAAATGGTCTGGAAACAAAGATTGATATATAGGAAGTTGATATTCGGATTCCGGAAGAATTTCACGCATTGCTCATAGTGTACCGGGAGTGTTGAATAGGTACTGAGGGCCCACCGGGTGGGCCTACCACTCCCAAAAGGGCAACGCGGACTTGATGGTGGCGCAATATCTCTTAGTGGTATGTCTAGTCAACCAAAGAAAGCCCATGTGAAAAACGGTGGAAAATCCAAAAGAGGTGGACAATTAGGGAAGGAGTCCTAATCCAAGTAGGATTGGAGGAGGACTCCTCCCTCCTTTGGTTCAGCCGACGCCAAGGGGTTTCCCTTGGTGGGCAAGGCTGCCTCCTCCCTCCTCCTATATATACTAGAGTTTTTAGGGTTTTTGAGACACAATTTTAGCCACATGAAACCCTCTCCTCTAGTTCGTAGTTCTTTCTCTAGATCAGATCTTTGCGGAGCTTAGGCGAAGCCGTGGTGGAATAGATCGCCACTGCCGCCGGCGCGCCGTCACGCTGCCGGAGAACTCATCTACTTCACCGTCTCTCTTGTTGGATCAAGAAGGCGGAGATCATCATCAAGCTGTACGTGTGCTGAACGCGGAGGTGCCGTCCGTTTGGTACTAGATCGGGATGGATCATGGGACGACGGTGATTTGAATCACGAAGACGTTCCACTACATCAACCGCGTTTCTTAATGCTTCCCGCTTAGCGATCTACAAGGGTATGTAGATCCGATCTCCCTATCATAGATGATCATCACCATGATAGGTCTTCGTGTGCGTAGGAATTATTTTGTTTCCCATGCAACGTTCCACAACACTGCCAAACAACATCATCACCGACAACGGCACGAACTTCACCTAGGGCGTCCTCGCTCGCTAGTGCAGTACACAAGGCATCCGGCTGGACCTTGCGTCCGTTGCCCACCCACAGTCAAACAGCCAGACAGAGCGGACAAACGGCCTCATCCTGGTCGGCCTGAAGCCCAGGCTGGTCGAGCCGCTCGAGCGCTCGGCCGACGCCTGGACCGAGGAGCTGCCGGCTGTGCTATGGAGTCTATGCATGACGCCAAACCAATTGACAGGCTACACGCCATTTTTCTTAGTTTATGGGGCCGAGGCGATCATCCCCACCGTTGTCGAGTTTGACTCGCCTCGGGTCACCCTATACACCGAGGCAGACACCAAGGAGGCAAAAGAAGACGGCGTCGACCTCCCCAAGGAGGGACGCGAGCTAGCACTGTCCGGAACAACTATCTACCAGCAGGCTCTACGCCACTACCACGGCCGGCGGGTCAAGCCACTCTCATTCAGAGAGGGCAACCTAGTGCTCCGGCTGATCCAGCACACAACCGGCCAGCATAAACTGTCCGCGCCACGGGAGGGCCCCTTCATCATCAGCAAGGCCTAGAGCAACAACGCCTACTATCTGGTCGACGCCCGAAAGGCCAGCAAGAACAAGAAGGACGCCTCCGGCTTGGAGTCGGTGAGGCCATGGAATGCACAACTTCTCCGTCCATTTTACAACTGAAATATGCACGTATATATTTGTACTACTTTCAGTAAATAAAGTAGCCGACACCGAGAGCAGGTCTCGGGGACTGCCGTTTTATAGTAAGACATGGAGCATTTTTTCTTCCGTGCCGGCTCACCCAACCTCCGCTCCAAAATCGACAAAGTACTATACCTCCTTCTCCTAGACGGCCTAACCCTAGCCGGCTATAGACCACCACGCGGCTGTCGGGCCGGCAGGCGCACAAGCAAAGGGAGGCGGGCATATAGGAAAAAATCGACTAAGGGCGGGACCGTTTGACCGTTTCACCCAGACGGACTCAAAATCTAACTTGTAAAAACTTCGAAGTACTAGCGCCCCGCCTCTGGCAGCCCACTCGTTGCTCGGCCCCAGTCTGCCAGCCGGCTGGTCGACGGAAAAAAAGGCCAAGGAACGGGCTGGATGGGAAAATAACTTTCAACAAGGGATGACGACGAGCCAAAAGGGCAGACGACACATAGATATAACTAAAAACGTGCAATATATAAGACAAGGGCCCACAACCAAGAGTATGGATACAATACACCCCCAGTGGGTGGACTTGTTCTTAAGAGTTCAAAGTATGAAAGACAAATAAGCAGGAAAAGCAAGGGCCGGCTACGACAACACCGCCTCTTGGTCCAGCCGACACGGATGGGCGGCCCGTCTAAGCGTTAGGAGCCGGCGATGCCTCCTGGCAGGCCTCCGTGTCGCTAGTTTGTGACGCCTCCGCGTCGGCACCTTCAGGTGGCTGCACCTCCGGGGCAAAGGACGTGGACGCTCCGCCACCAGCCTTCGCGGTAGCATGGGCAACAGCCGCAACGGGCTCGTCCGAGCTAGACCCAACCTCCTCCTCCTCCTCGCCAATGGGGATGCCGTAGTCGTCCTCAGGGAGGTGCACACCATCGTCATTGAGCTCGGGGAAGTAGGTCTCCAGCGCGGCGTAGCTGGCAAGCTCGTGGGAACGAAACCCAATCTCCTCCTCGCGCCGTGCCAGATCCGGCTGCGTGGCCGCCTGTAGGGTGGCTAGCCTGGCCAGGATGATGCCGGGATACCAGGAGAGCGTGAAGGACAGGGCGAGCCAGTCGCCGGCCCGGGTGGCCAAAGCCCTCCACGCATCGAATCGGTCGACGGTATGCTCCAACCACGTCGATACTCGGTCTTCCGGCACCTCCTTGCCACGATCAGCCCAAAGGGCCCGAACAACTTCCTGCCGACCGACAATAGCCGGGGCCAGAGAGCTCGAAGGTGGACGATCCGAGCTACAGAAGCGTGCGCCATCTCTTCGGCCGACTAGTCGGCCCCTTCACCAGCTTCAGCGCCAGCCCAATCATGCTCCTCTCAAAAGGCCGTCACCGCGCGCTCGACGTGTGCGTGTGTCTCCTAAAAGTAGGGTGCCCCGCAGAAGGAAGTAAGGCAAGATTCAAAATAAGAATGCAACCGACTAAGGAGTAAAAAAACATACTAGCAAAGATGGTGTACACCCCCTTGACAAACCTGACGGCGCTGTCCGCCCGCGTGTCAGCCATCTGGTTGAGCTCGCCGAGCCGAGCCACCTCGTGCTGGAGCGCCGTGGCCGCCTCTTCGCTCTTGGTTGCCGCTTGCAGCACTGTCACCTTCTCCGCCTCGGCCGCCTGCAGGGCACCACCGAGCCACGCCACCTCGACCGTCTGCGTTGCCAGCTCCTGGACCAGCCGATCGCACTCGCGGGCGATCTCCTCGCGCTTGCCCCTGACCGCCTCAAGGGACTTGCGCAACTACTCCAGCTCGATGGCGGAGGCAGCCGCTGCTGGACGGAAAATGTACAACAGACTCGGCAAAGGAAAGAAGAATAAAGATTTGGCCTGGCTGCCACGAGGCCGCGCAGCCAGCCCGAATCTCAGGGACTATACCCAGTGGGTGCGCTCGCACGCACCCACCAACAGGGAAGAAGGCCCCCAGCCTAGCCGTCCGAGTCGTAAGCTCCTCCCGAGCCTAGCTATAGCTAGCTTTGGCGAAACAACCGATCGCATCCCGGAAGATGGCGCCGCGCTGCGATTGCTCATGCTGAAGCAAAACATGAAGGAAAATAAGATTTGGCCCAGCTGCCACGAAGCCGGGTAGCCGGCCCGAATCTCGGGGACTACACCTAGTGGGTACGCTCGCGCGCACCCACCAACGAACGAGAAAAAAGCTCTAATGAAAAATCTTACCTCAAGCGCCTGGTCTAGGGCCTTGAGGCTGGCTGTCGTCGACTTAGCAAAGTCGATCACGCCCTTGTGGCATTGGAGGAGCGCGCTCGCCGCCTGCACGGGCGCCGAGGGCCCAACTCCGGCCACGTGAGGGGTGCGAAGTAGCTGCGCCCAGGCGGCCGTCACCGTCAACAACGATCGCGCCCGACTACTGCCAGCCGGCGTGCTCGATGTTGTCGCCGCCCCCGTCACGATGATGGTCCGGTCGCCATTTCCTCAGGCGTCGCTCCAGCTCGTGGCCCTTGGTCGGACGCGGCGCGGGATGCCTCAGTGGCGGCCGGAACGGCGGTCTCCATGATGACCGGCTCGACAACCGACGAAGCGATACCGGCTCGACAGCCGACAGATTCGTTACCGTCGGTGATGGCTCGGCGTGTGCGCCAGCCGACGCAGGCGGGCGCCTCGTCGAAGGGGCCGCAGGTGGCATCGATGCCGCAGCGTCTTCCACCGCCTCGCCCAAGGGGCCACTGCGCCGGCTCCCCCACCCGACGCGGCCATCCTCGCCCATCGCTCTCGCTCAAGCCGCGCCGTCTGCGTGTGCTTGGCGGCTAAAGGGCCCCGCGCGGCGGCTTCGAGGGCCGACTCCTCCGTGTCGGGAAGCTCAAGAGCAGCCTGGCGGAGAAAATGAAAAGGGCATGAGCTCAGACGCCATGAGGCCACCAGAAGAAAAATAGGAAGGCATGAGCCCTGAAGGAGTACTTACCCGTCTACGAGGGGAAGCTGGCGGCCTCCGCGTTTCATCGGCATGTGCGCTGGCAGGTTGGCACCCAGCGGCAGGACGAACGACCACACCTTCTTCGCCACTAGGCTGCCGATAGATCCGCCAGCCAGTCGCTTGTCTCGGCAGTGCTCCTCTGCCATTTGGCGGCGGGCCGACTGGGTGATCGTCAGCCTGCTCCCAGTTGGTGCATCCCCGCCCCTCGCACGGCGATGGCCAGGGGGAGCCACCATGAAGGGCGGAGCCTTGTCTAGCACCACCAGTTCATCATCGTCGTCGTCGTCATCCGTCCAGTCCTTGAGCCCCTCGGGGTTGCGGCGGGCCGACTGCGACTCGTCAGTAGGGTCGCCAGCCGGCTCCTCCAAGTCGTATTCGCCTCTGTGGCCCCCCGTGGCCGTCGGCACCCCTGAGTTCTTAGGGGCGACGGGTCCCCCGCTGTCTGACTCATAGTCGGCGGTGTCGGACTCCGAGCGGTCCGGGCGGAACACCTGCGGGAGCGGGCCGTCTGGGGTGTTCTGCCGGGTGAAGAGCTGAGGATAAACGCAACCTCTCGTCAGAAATTTTGTATCAGAGAAGAAAAACAATAGCAGACGGCCAACAAGCTCACCTTGGGTGCGAGGTTGTTGCGGTCGTATGGCACCACGCCGAACTGTGAGCTGTCTTCATTCAGCTGGAAGTTGGTGATGATGTTCACACGCGCGGCCACCTTTAGCATCGAAAGCACCACCGTCGATAGCCGCCACGGCCATGTGTGGCCGCCCATGTCGCAGATCCGGTTTGCCCGCGCCTTCAGAGGCGCCACCCGGCATGCAGTGAAGGCGGAAATCACGTCTGCGCCTGTTAGGCTGGCTGCGATGAAGCTATCCAGCCGACTGCTCATTGCCGGCAACTCCTCGAAGTTGGGCTCGATCTTGTAGTTCGGCTCAACTAACGGTCGATCGGTGAAGGGCTAGAGGCCGACCCAGTCACATTTCTCGTCGAGGTTACAGACGTAGAAGAACGTCCGCTGCCACTTCTGGCAAGAATCTTTGAAGGTTATCCTCAGGAACGGCGGACCGTTCCATCGGTAAACCACCACCCCGCTACAGGAGTAGGGCGAGCCGTCGTTCTTGTACTTCTGGGCGCGCAAATAAAAGAAGTACCGGAAGAAGGAGGAAAAGGGGCGAAAGCTCAGGTACCCCTCACACAGCGCGACGAAGCAGGAGATGTATAGAACGACATTAACCCCCAAATGATGCATCTAGAGGCCATAGAAAGCCAAGAAGTTGCGGAAGAAGGCACTCACCGGTAGCCCGAAGTCGACGATGAAGTGCGCCCCAAAGACCACGCGCTCGCTGTTGCGTGGCTACGGTCAGACCTCGCCTTCCGGTACGCGGGCCTTGACCAAGTCCTCCACAGGAAGCCTCCGCGTCCGGCGGAGGTACTCGATGTGGTCCTGGGTGATGACCGATCCCTCCCATGAGCCGAAGGGCAGGTCCAGCATCTCCGACGGTACCAGCGACGGGCCTGAGGAGTGGAGGAGGATGAGCGCTGCGGGCACATGGAGGGAGGTTGGAGACGGAGAGGCGCTTCGGGCGCGAGGAGGAAGAAGGAGGAGAGCTCGAGGGAGATGGGGGAGCGAGCGAGGCAATAGCTGCAGCGGCCCCCCTCACCCCCTTTTAAAGCATGAGGGAGACCAGGGGCGAGTGGATCGACTATGCCACGATCTCCTCCACTCCTCCCCTCACGATCTACCAGCAATAACTGCGCACACGACCCCAATGGACGGAAACGGCCGCAATAAATCCGCGCATGGGCCGAGGCACGTCAGGCCGGGCCTGGGAAGTTGTCCCGTCATGCGGGTAGTGGCGGGCCCGCCACTCATCTCTAGCTGCCACGTGGTCCAACTGGCTCGCGCAGAAGCCGAGGCGTCTGGGCCAGCTGCATTCCGGCCGGTTGCAGTTCCGGTCGGCTACCTCGCTGGCAAGCATCGCCCGGGCCGAGCAAGGGTCCGAGGCCACATGCGCGACATGGCCGGCTAGTTGAGAAGTTCCTTCAGGTCAGGAGATGAAACCACTGGCCCCCTCGCTTGAAACCTCCGGACCCCAACGGTTTCTGGGGCTACTGTCGGGGATACTACCCCGGGGTGTACCAAATGCGGAGATTATCCTTCTCCAAGACAATTAGGGGGCCGCCTGCCCCCCAAGCCGGTTCGCGATGCCGTCCCCCTTGCATGGCCGGCCAGCGGTAGCCGGTCCCATCAAGCCATATGCATGGCCGGCTTGCGGTAGCCGGCCCTTCCCTCCAGCACCTCCCCAATGGTCGGATGCGGTACGGCCGACCGGCTGGCCGATTGCCAGCCGGACGATCTGCCCTGTCCCATCAGGTCGTACAACGGTACGCATACAAGATAACTCCTGACCCCAGGCATGGCAACAGTGCCCCCTGACGCAGGCTGGGGCCGTAGCGGGATGATGGCGCCGTCAGCATGGCTACAGGGAGCCTAGACGACACCGACGCTAGCTAGACAGTGCGACCCTCTAGCCCTCGTTCCCCCCCGCGCACGTGCCCTGGCTGCCCGAAGCGCATAAACCGCTCGTTGCACAGGTCGACGGGCCCCATGACAAGACCGGCCAGTCTGTGGGCCCCCCAGGCCGGCCAGAGGCTGACGGCTAGGTCCCACCGGCAATCTTATCCTCAATACTGTATAACTTGGGTTGCACTATAAAGCCTCCCCCTAGCCCCCAAGAGAGGGGATGGCTCCCTTCGCATTAGCACACACATACACCACACCGATACAGCTCTAGGAGCACCATTGTACTGTTATTCCATATAGTCGCACAGGCAAGACGTATGGGTATTACCTCACCGGAGGGCCCTGAACTTGGATACACCGGCGTCATGTGTCTTACGCCCAAACCCGTTCCCAGACGACACCGACGCCCATCGGCCCCAATCCATGAGTTAAGCCACCCTATGGCATTTGTCCCGGAAATACCACGACATTTGTCTTCCCTAACAAGTGCATAGAAGATTTTACAATTAACTCCAAAATCTCTCTTTCACGGGAAGAACTGAATTACCAATGTTCCATTTGTCCTACCAAAACGGCACAATATCACCTTGGTTAACTTGGACCTAAGTCACTTCTCTGAAGTTATCCAACAACTTCAAAATATTCCTCCACCAATATGAACCACAAGGCTCAGTGCCCTGTGGTACCCTCTCATGGTAATAGGTGCTCCAAATTAAATCTATCCATGGCAAATATTTCCTGTTAAGAAACTTGTTGGCATGCTTCATTAACAAGGCTGCATTTTGTAATCCAAGGTTGAGAATATCCAAACCACCTTTACTCTTGGGTCTACATATCAGCTCCCAAGTAGAAAGAGAGGGGGAATGCTCCTTCCTATTTCTTCTCCACAAACACTGCCTAGGGGAATGGATAAACTGCAGAGGAAGAAGATTGGCAGGGAAGACCAAGCAGAGTTCAAGTACTGCAGTCTGCCACCTTGAGCCAAAAATAGGAACTAGAGGACATCCTTCTTTCCATGCAAGTAACCAGAGGCATGAAGTGTTCCATCCTAGGCTTAGAGGTACCAACTAGCAAATCAAGATAAGGGAAAGGCATAGATCCAACCTGACAGCCAAAAACCTGGGCAAGTCCTTCTGGGATATGAGCTGATATGCAGACCCGTTGATTGTGAAAAAACCTATAACATGTCCTTCACGGCTATGAGTTGTTCCTCCACAACTGGGAAAACAATCAAAGTATCATCAGCATACTGAATGATAGTGTCACATCCCTAGAATCCTTATTGATGTTTAGCAAGATTGTGCCTCATGTTTTATCTTTGCATTAAAATTGAAGTAGGGATTGAAGAAACCCTAGCATATAATTTTTTCAACCCAATTCAAGTAATGTGAAAATTCAATGAACCCAAAATGGCCTTCAAAAATGTTCATCTTTTTTGTTAAATATTAGAAACAATATTACAGGGGTGGATATTATTTTAAAAACACTTTTGGCATTTGAATTAATCCATAAAAGCCACTGATAATACCCCAAACAATTATTTATAAACATTTCAGGATGTTATAAAATGTTGAAACATTTTGTGGAGCTTGGTAATAATCCAAATAGGCCCCACCAATTTATTCAACAATTTAGGGAATAGTTTGGAGCCAAAAACAAATAAAAGTAAAAGCTGGAATTACAAACAGAAATGAATAAAAGAAAGAAAATAGAAAAAGAGCTATCTGTTGCCTCGGCCCAGCCCATTCCTCCTCCCTCTCGTCTTCCTCTTTGCCAGCGAGCAGCAGGAGCTGGCCGCCGCTCTCTCCGGCGACGGCACGCACCTGACCGCCTGCCTGGCTACCCTGATGTGCTGGCGAGGTGGATATGCTCCCCCGCAACCCATTCCCATCCTGTCCTCCTCCTCATTCGGTCTCTCTCCCCTTCTTCCTCTCTGCTCGCCATGGCTGGAGCTTGAGCTCGCCGTCGCCAAGCCTCTCCAGCCACCCATTCTCTCCTCAGAGCCGCTGAAGAACCGTCGTGACCTACTGAAGCTTCCCAGCAAGCCGCACAACGTCGAGATCCCCTGAGTCGCCAAATCGCCGTCGTCTTCTTCCTCGGGCCGCCAACGATCGCCCCCGTCGTTCTCCTTCTCCAGGCCTTCCCCGAGCCCACTCACGATGCCTCTGCACGCCTTGTGAGCTCAGGGATATTTTGCCCTCATTTCGCCCCTCGATCCCATGCTCTAGCCTTCGATTCCACCGGAGCCCGACGTTATCCGCCGCGGGAGCTCGTCGCCGGTGAGGTTGTGATGATCAGCTTGTCCTTCCGAGGCCACTAGAAGTTTCAGCTCGTCGCGTAGATGCCGTAGGAGCCAAGCCCCGCGCGTTTTGAGCCCCGTAGCAATGACCTCGACGAGGCCCAAGCTTCGGTCACCGCCAAGCTCGTCGCCGACGTCGATTCCGTCCATCCCAGCCCCTGGGGTTTGCTCCATCATGCTTGCGACCGAGTGGCCGATCGTTTAAGCCCTTCCGCCGTCAATTTGGTCATCGGAGACGCGTTTCCGACGCTCTCCGCCGTCCCTGGTGCTGCCGGAGGCTCACCGCCGGCGAGATCGACCTCGTCATCGGTGGGTTCAACCCCCCTAAGCTCATGACAGGTGGGGCCAGCCTCTAGTTAATTAGGATTAACCTAAATAAAATTAAATAATTTATTAATTATTAATCAGACACTGACATGTGGGCTAGCCTCTGCTAATTAGCTAGTTAACTAAAAACTTAACTAAATCCTAACTAGAGTCACTGACCAGTGGGTCCCACTGGTCAGGTTTGACTTGCAATGGCCAGATTGACCTGGTGATGTAATGGTGATGCAGTTATTCCAATTGTGATTTAAAACAATTCCAGAATAAGTTCAAAACTTCAAACATTCATTGAAAATAATTTGTAACTTAGATTAAAATAATTTATATATGAAAAATGATCAGAAAAATCCAAAGAATCCAATGGTGCTAATTTCATGCATGATTGAACAAGTTATACTAAGCATCAAGTCAAATCAATTAAAAGAAGTTTATGGAAACGATTATTTGAAGTGACATTTGAAACCATGTTTCAAACCAGCTTGAAACCAAATCATTTGCAGATGCATTAGCTCATCCATCATACTCTTGCCATGCCATGATCATGCAACATATTGCCGCACTTGTTGTGTATTGATTTTTACTGTTTGTTACGGTAGGCTCCGCTCCACAAGATACTCAGGAGTATCCGAGTGAAGGAGCGTATCTTTCCACTGTTCTTCAAGGCAAGCACCATTTTTTATCATCCCGATAAATCCCATGATCTTGCTCCTGCTCTCACTTACTGCATTTGGACAGAATATTTCAAATGCTTTTACTTTGGTAGCTGAACCCATTCCTTTGCATGACCTGTCATTGTCATAGTAAATAGCTAAACCTTGCAACCTAGCATACCTAGTAGTTGCTTGAGCCATGATGTGTCTTATCCTCCTATGCTTGCTATGCCTAGAGTTGTGTTAGGTCTGTTTCATCTGGGTGATGAATAGGAATGGAAGAATGTGTCCTAGTGACAAAAGAATAAGTGTAGAACCTGATTTTGTAAAGGTACCGATGAAAGGCTATGTAGGAGTACATGGCGGGTTGTTTCATTGGAACCGTCCTTAGGAACTGAGTTTCGTGTATGTAATCCAAGACTAGCTACTACCACATGCTTGGCCCTGAAATATGACCCCGCTCGACTTATTAGTAACCTAGTACTCGGTCCAGGAGTTGCAAGTAGTTTCTGGTGTTTGTAGTCATGTCGGAGGCCGTGCATAGTGCTGATCTTAGAGGTGGGCTATGATGCGGTAGGCAGTGGCACGGTGTACCAAGTGGCACCCGAATGATGGGCTTGGGAACCTTGCGCACATCGTTTGGGGCCGTAGCGGAAACTTCGGCCGGACTTCCGTGCGGGTTCACTCTCAAATAGGCGATAAACCTAGACTAGGTATTAGCGTGGTTAACGGTTGTGGCCGACTCCCTCGCTAGGCTTCCGCTTGAAGGTTGCTGAGGTGCGTAAAGTGCACATGGCGATAAGTGGTGAAAGCGTGTGTGAAGAAGTACACCCCTGCAGGGTTATGATCTATTCAAATAGTCGTGTCCGCTGATATGGACTACTTGGAGACATATGTTGTTTATAGATAACTTTAACGACTACTCATAAAAGTATCAAGATAAGTGTGAGTATCATGTATGGCATTCCCATAGGGAAACAAGTATGAATCCATGATGGTGTATTGTTGTGGTGGTAGTGGACTCGTGTACGACTTATCGAAGTTTGTTCGAAAATAATTAAAGTTATAGTATAGGCTAGCCAAGAGTCAAAGCTGGCTTGCTGCATGAAACCCCACAACCCCTTTATTGATACATGTGCATGAGTAGATAGATCTGTTCCAAAGTCTTGCTGAGTACCTTTGTACTCATGTTTGTTTAATAAATGTTCAGAAAACACCCACGAGCCATCAGATGGGTTCTACCTAGACGTTGATGATGACGAGTAGCTGGTGTCCCAGCTACGACCTGGCCCCTTTCAGAAGGGATTTGTAGATAGTCAGGCTTTATGCCTTTTCCTTTCATCTGTCTGTACTTAGACAGCTATAATGCTTCCGCATGGCTTGTATGACTTTGTTTGTTGGACTTGAGTGTTGGGTCATGTGACCCCTACCTGTATGAACTTATTATGCAAGGCTCTTCCGAGTCTTCTAAATAAATGTTGTGATGTTGTATGGTTATGTTGTGATGCCATTGTTGTATCTATGCATATCGAGTATGTCATGCATACGTGTGATGTCTGTGACATGTATGGGGTTCGACACCTAGTCGTATGCCCTTAGTAGCTCTCTATACAGATAAATGCCCCTTCGTGCTTCCATCGAGCCTTGGTAGTTGGCTACAGCTCCGGACACATTGGTTGACCGACATGTATCCTTCTTAGTTTTTGTGTGTGTCCCTATGGGGAAATGTCACGCGGTGTAATGGAGTCCTTGTAGCTTGCTGCAACTCGTCTACACTCGCTAATGAACGACACCTGCTTTGCTGGATTATGTATGCCTGTCTCTGTACAGTTGAGCCAATTGAGTTTATGACTAGTTATGTCGACCCGGGTTCTTTGACATTGGAATGATAGCGACACCATTGCACACGTGAGTCAAAAGGCGAAAACGGTCCCAACTAAGGTAAGGTGGCAACCATGGGGTTAACCGTGCGTGAGACCGCAAAGGGATGCGATGTGTTACATGCTGGATTCCTGTGGCTTAGGATTGGAATCCCGACAGATAGGCAAATCCTTATCATGACATGGGATTGGCAAGTGAATTTGACCCTTGTGTAGCATGTTATTTACCACTGGCTCCAATAGATCAGCAGCAAGAACAAAGAGCAAGGGTGAGATGGATTCCCCTTGCCTCACACTAGCTATGCATTGGAACTGTTTCCCACGTACTCCATTGATAAGAATAGATGAAGAGCCAGATGTGAGAAACTGATGAATCCAACTTCTCCATTTGGAGTTGAATCCTTTATACTTTAAGAGATGCATAATGACTTCAGCTCAATGGTGTCAAAAGCCTTTTCAAATCTAATTTTAGTACGATAATATGCCTCTTAGATTGATGACACTGGTGCACGTACTCAAGTGTTCATCAAATGCAATCCTGAATGGTTCTTGACTTGATAAACCCATACTGGTTTTTGTGAACACACTTAAGGATAACCTCGTGTAGTGTGTTGGAAACCATTTTAGTGAGGAATTTAATGCCAATCCTGTCACAGAAATTGTCCTGTAATCCCGAACCTTAGCTGGAGAAGACTTCTTAGGAACCAAACTAATAAAAGTGCTATTAATACTCTTTAGGCTTGCCTTCCCCTCAGAAAAATGAGTAGCAGGATTATAGAACTCCGGACGAACTATGTGCCAACACTTCTTGAGAAAAAGCCCATTGAAGCCATATGGGCTTGGGGCTTTATCAATAGGCATACACTTGACCACCTGATCCATTTCCTCCTGGGTGAAGGGATCAGTCAAACCATCCAACCCCTGAACTTGTGTAATTAAATTAGATAGGTTAAATCCCAAGGAGACGACATTTTGAAGCACAAGATCAAGGAGTTCATCATACTTACCACATCTATTAGATTTTGGAGATTGGTGTCTCCTAGATTGGTTAGGTGTCGCTTGGGAGCCTCGTACTTCGTGTGGAGGTGAACTAAGAAGTTTTTAAGGGCAAGGAGATCGCCTACTTCATGAAGATCTGCCCCAAGTGAGGCTAGTCTTTCTTGGAAGTAAGCCATGGTGGAATAGACAAGGTTGCTTCTCTATGGACCCTTCATGGGTTGAGCCCTCTATGGACTCTCTCGACCGTTACCCTCCATGGGTTGAAGTCTCCATGTATGATAGCACCACCTATTGGAACCATGCCAAAAATATCCGTGCCATCTTTGTGTTTGATCTTCCTATCCCTACCCTCTACTTACATGTGCATGTCTTTACTTTCCGCTGATATACTCTTAGGCTTGCATGTGTAGGGTGTGCTTGACTTGCTATAAATGTGAAAACTTGCCCACAACTAAAATTGGGAAAAGGCTAGATTTTTATTTGGTCAAGTAGTCTAATCACCCCCTCCACTCTAGACATACTAGTGATCCTACAAGACCCAAGAGAGCTCCACCACAGATTGACCACCCTTGTCGTTTGTCTCCGAGTTCATGGGAGCAAGGACACCGATAACACTTGGGTCAAGCGCAAGTTCCTCAAGGCTATCATGCCATTCAACAAAGGCATACCTTTCGTGATCCGTCAAAGACCAGACTTTCACTCCTTGTGCTCGACCAAAGTTTTGGATGAGTTCATTACTATGAACATCTTGGACAAGACCGCACACAACTCTCTAGCTTGTGTTCAACGATCAAAGAAGCCCAACCTTGCTTTGAAGGCCAAGGCAATCTTGGAGGAGGAAGAAGAATAAGAGGAGGAGTGTTTCCCAAAATACACTAAGTATGCTTACCACGAGCACATGGCTCTTGCGTTTAGGAAATTTTAGGGCAACAAGGGGAACACCAAGCCCAGCTTATCCAATGAAAACTCAAGTGTATCCAAGGGAAAGCAATGGGTGAGGACACGCTACAATTGTGGTAGTGTAAGTCACTTTGTTGTAGATTGCCCCTACGAGAAGCGAGAATATAATGGAGGCAAGCTCATTCGCAAGGACAAGTCCAAGTCCTTCCCCAACAAGAAAAACTTCAGTAAGAGGGTGCCTCCTAAGGGTTTGATGGTTCAAGAAGAGTATAAATCTAATATGATGATGATGATGAAAAAGTGGAGAAGGAATGACTACGGCTACCGTGGGCATTCCCATCTCTCCTCCTCCCACGACATCACTCTTTGACTCCCCAAACGAGGATCACATCCCCATCGCCAGGTGTCTCATGGCCAAGGCCTACAACAAGGTAGCCTCCAACATGAAAACTACCATCTACACTACTCCTTCTATGGATAGTGGAGATGAAAAGGAGGATGTAAAAGTAGATGAAAATTCCTTTGATAAATTCATGCGTAAACTCAAAGCTGAGACCAAGAAGCATTTCATTGCTCTCTTCGAACAATTAGGTGAGGCCATTGATACCATTAAGTCTCATGAAGAGACTATCTCTAAGATGGAAGGGAATAGTCGAGATTATGTTGATGATATCGCGGATATTTCCTATGCTTTAGAAGAATAGCAAAGTCTCTGTTTGACTCTTTAGGAGTCACACAACATTGACTTGGCTAGACTTAAGAAAGATCTTGATCATTCTCAAATTCTTGCTCGTGTGCTTAAATCCGAGAAGGTTGAACTTGGGGCTGGCCATGAGGAACTCAATGAGGAGTTTGGGTTGCTTGAAAATGCTCATAAGGCCTTGAAGAGTACTGACGCTAATCTCAAAGCTTCTTACGCTCAACTCCAAGTGAATCTAACAAAGGAGATTGCTACTTGTCCTCCCTTTGTGTTAACTGACAATGCTCGTGCATCTACCCTTGTTGTGAGCGTGTGCACCTTATGGCAGAAAATGCTAAGTTGAAAGAGCAACTTGAGAAGGGCCTTGTGACTTGCATCCAAGGGAAGAAGAACCTCAACGGCCTTTTGACCAATGAAACGAAATTTATGTCCAAGGAGGGACTTGGGTTTGTACCCAAGTAAAAGAAGAAGCAATCCAAGATGAAAGACAAGACCAAGAAATATCCCCTCTTAAAGAAACATTTGTAAAAGAGGGAGAGGGTGCTCTTAAGGAGATGAAGAACAATGTGATGGGTGGTAAGGCCAAAAGGGGCTATTCTACCCATCCCAACAAGACTGGCGATTTTAACCCTTCATATGTTTGTGTGTCGTGCTAGCGACGGGCATGTTTATACCAAATTTGTTGGTTCTCCATATGAGTACATTGAATGGTCTATTTGGGTTCCTAATACCCATGTTGCTAACCTCAAAGGACCCATTCAAGAATGGGTACCTAAATCCAAGCATTGATCTTATGTAGGAATTTTCTTGTGGAGGAGGATCATGGTTGCTCGGTAATGGTGCAACAAATCGTATGTCCGAGAGCAAGAAATTGGTGGTGGATGTATAAAGTAACTCATCTATGGACACTAAATTACGATTTGGTGATGCTTCAATTCCGAAGGTATTGGGTCTTGGCAAGGTGGTGATCTCTATGGACTTAACCATTGGGGAAGTCATGCTTGTTGAGACTCTTGCATTCAATTTACTTTGTGTTCGTTAACTCACACTCATGGGCTTTTCTAGTTTCTTTGATATTGATACCATGGCCCTCTTGTGGAGCAAGACTCTTAAAGTAGCCTATGTTGGATATGTTGAGAACAGGCTCTATGTGGTCAACTTCTCGGAGAAGCTCACTAAGACCACAACATGTCTAATGGTTAAGTTGATGTGGGATGGCTTTGGCATCACCGTCTATCCCATGTCAATATGAGATCTTTGCAAAGTCTCCTAACAGGGGACCATGAGTGTGGACTAACAAATGTTAGTTTTTCCAAAAATCGTGCTTCGAATGCTTATAACGAAGGAAAGCTACATGAGATGTCTCGTCGCCCCATGACTACTATTTACTCAAAGAGGCCCCTAGAGCTCCTCCACATGGATCTCTTCGGTCCTCCATATTTTTATAGTCTTGCGAGAATAAAGTATTGCCTGGTGACTATGGATGATTAGTCAAGATTGAAAGGACAACGATGTCGCCTAGAGGGGGGGGGGGGGTGAATAGGCGTGTTAAAAACTTCTACGGATTTGGCTTTATCCTAACACACAAATAAACTAAGAGGGTACTTTTCAAGCACAAATCCTAAATATACTAGGCTCAACTACCTGCACCAGCAACTTGTTCTGCTAAGATGAACACAACAAGATTACTCACAAGCACAAGTAAGTTACACAAACTTACTTGAGCAACATCACAAGATATGTGAGTGTATGACAGATATTAGCAAATCACAATAAACGCAAGATATATCAATAGTAGCAAGTCTGAATTGCAGGATATAAAGTGTAGGCCTAAATGATTAATCTTTACAAGGAAATAGCCAACACAATATAATGAGGACAACAATATGTAGCGAATGTACGCTCAAGTAACCAAAGTAAACCACAAGTAAGGAGTTAGGGTTAAGGATAACCGAAGTCACGGAGACGAGGATGTATCCCGATGTTCACTTCCTTGGAGGGAAGCTAGTCACCATTAGAGAGGTGGATGTTACCACGAAGGAACACCAATGACACGAAGGCTCACCCTATTCTCCCTTTGAGACAACAGCACGATGGCGTTTCTCAACCACTAGTGGTAAGACTTTGAGGTGGCTTCCGAACCCTCACAACCTTTTCGGGGGTAATCACAATGGTTTTATTCCTCTCCGAAGAACTCCTACCGCCTAGGAGTCTCCAACCTCCAAGAGTAACAAGATCATGAGGACTGCTCAAAACTTGCTCAAATCACAAACAGCTTGGGTTGAGAGGAGGAGAGGGAGACGATCTATCTTTTGATTGGAGCAACCCTCAAAGACACTCACAGATGCACTTGGGATCTAGCTTTTGGTGTAGGTAAATGGGAGTGAGAAAGAAATATGTTCTTGAAATCTTTTGGTTGTATTTCGCAACCCCCACTCGAGGTGGGGGGAAGACTATATATAGTGGTGGTGGAAAAGTGACCGTTGGATCCATTTATGCTGTGCAGTTGCCGGACGTCCGATAGTTCATGGTCATCCGGACAACCACGAGGGGTCGGACGTCCGACATTGGTTGGTCGTCCGTAGATGCAGAAGGTATCTAATTACCATAGTATTTGCTGGAGAGGTAATCAGCATACGGTCGTCTGAAGACACACAAAATATTAGGTCAGCATCAGGTGAAAGAGTGAACAGCGCATGGATGACTAAAGGCATCGGCCGTCCGGGGCACGGTCGCATGAAATGGTCGGAAGTCCGACATTTTGGATATATTTGGTGGCAACGGAATTCCTACCGTATCCGGACGCCCGGTTCTCGGACGACCGGAGGGGCCGGAAGTTCGAAGGTTTGACTATGTTGGCTGGCTCCGGATTTCTAGACGGCATCGACCATCTGGGGTCCGGACGTCCGAGAACTATCGAACGACCGAACGGGGAGCAGACCAACTAGGAAGATATAGAGAGTGGAATTGCCTAGAGTTTTGAGCAAATTTCTTGCAAGACCCAGCGATCCCCTCTTAATAGTGCGGGATCCCTAAAACTCAAAAATCGTAAAAGAGCTACACTACATAGCTACCAATAATCCATACTTGAGTGTATATGTTTATTCGGTAATCATCACTCCGCACCACTAACGTCAAAGGAACTAATACTTTTGAGTCACGCCTTAGACTCGAGCTTGATATTATTGTTTCTTCTTGGCTTAAGCTGAAGGCAAGACATTGATGAAGTCTTCAAGTAGCTCTCCCATACATAATGTGGAAAGCCTTGTTGTGTACTATCGTGTGAACATCCACAAGCTTCAAGCATGTAATCCTTAGAAACGGTTATCTTGGACTTGTCCTTGTCAAATATGATCATGAACCCTTGATGTCATCATCTTATGGACACTTGGAATTTCTCTCTTGATGCGAGCCCATGAGAGTTACTTAACCCTTATAGACATAGACAACACATATTATGCGTTAGTACACAATGTGCAATTGACAATTACTTAACATACCACGGAATCCCATGTGGTACATAATTTGCGCTTGTGTGATGACCAACTTTGAGTTAACTCATTGGTCTTCATGTTGGTCAACATTTATCTTAGATCCATGATTAATCTTGATGCCTTCAAAGCCCTATTGATTTCTTGTTAGGCTTCATTGCTTTAAGAAATGATTGCCAATATATCAATTCACCATGACCATATCAAGTTTCTTCATGAATCTCATATTGGCTATAACTTGCTCGTCTTCATGATACAACATATGAGCTCATCAAGATCCTATTTTCAATACATATGTAGAATTCTTCTCTTTAATTATTCTCTCAAGATCTTGATACATCATGGCTCAAGCCATAAGCCAAAGCATGAGAATGTCTAAGATCCTCAATGAACTCCACATAGATCATTTTAGTTCATCACATGGAATTCATCTTGATCGTATCATATTTGATTCACTCATTGAGCTCATCCTTGATGCATGCATAATAATATGTATATGAAATTCATTTAGAATTCATTCAAGCTCCTTCTTGCATATTCATGGAACAAGCATACTTCAAATCATCTAATATTCTTCATGTGTTGCATATAGAACATTCCTTCAAATGTATAACTCAATGCAAACATTAGTCCGTTAGGATTGTCATCAATTACCAAAACCACACATGGGAACTACATGCACTTTCAATCTCCCCCATTTTGGTAGTTGATGACGATCTCAACCATAGGATTTATATAATGAATTTTAACACAAGTATGCGATTTACCCAAGGATATATTGAATACTTGGGATGGTTTTGATAGCGTCAAGTGTCACAAAGATACTTGAGTTTATCACACTCGGTGTACTAACATCAAAATACTTGATAGCGTCAAGTGTCACAAAGATGTTTGAGTTTATCACAATCCGTGTACTAATATCAAAATACTACACAATATATAGAGCATGCTCCCCCACAATATATGCATGTGTGAACGAACTATGAACTTTCTTGCATATATTGGTTGACATGAACTAGGTGGAGTTTTCTCTATGTGCTCTATATATACTAATTCATGCAATAAACAATATCCTAAATCCTCTAAGCTTCTCCCCCATTGGCAACAAATGCCAAAATGGGACAAATATCGAAGAAAATGAGTTCCTCCTTACTGTATGTGTATTGCAAGATGTGAGTGAAATAAAATGCACATATTTAATGACAGGAAATTTGAGGAACTCGGGATCTAGAGATTGCAACAGATGGGATATGAAAATAAGTATTCAACAAACATTTTAAAGATCCAAACAACATATTTTGGACAAGGTATAATGTGAATATCCAAATTGATCAGTATGATAAGTGTGGGTTCAAACTACATCCAAACACATGAGTGCATAAGATTATGTGCAAGACATATAGGCACTTGCTTCGCAACCTCTTACCGACACCACCAATGAATCAATAAGGAAGGGACCAAGTGACCGGCAAGGATCAAGTGATATCGCAAAGATGGGAACTTATTTATGTGCACACATTTCTAAATGGACACTATGTATCCACAACGAAACTTGCATACACAAAAAGTCACAATTGATAAGAACATGATATGCACAAGTGAATCCATTATCATCCACATGTTATCGTAACATAAGAGAAAGGCACATAGCACAAGGATCATGGCACAAATTGATCCCATTCGCATGACCATGAATTCCTATGAAGATACCAATACTACAAGCAATTACAATGTTTTTGGAATTTTCATAAAAGCTGCACATGAGAGAACATTTTAGGAAATGACATGCAATGAGTTGCTTATTTGGCATGTCTTGGGATGAATGAACCATGAATATGATTTTGTAGATCCCCATTAGATGATTCTACTCAATTGTCTAAACATTGGAACATGCAGGAAAACACAAAATAGAATAATTACTATTTCATGCTAGGATGCAACCTACACAAGGCTGATTCTACTTTTATACATGCATGAGGTAAATACTTGTTACAGAGAAAGCATTGGTATGGAGTAGTAATGGCTGAGTCATGTACTCTTGGATTTAATTCCCTCGTGATGGCACCACCTTATATATGAATAAGCCAAGACAACAATGCTTCTCCAAAGTACCTAGATCACTTTTAAGTACAATATGGTCCCCAAGCTTATTGGGTCTGAAGTAGTTAGTCAAACTACAATATATAGGGCAAACCCCACTCAATTATGTGCATATAGATATGAATTTAATTCCATGCACATCTTAGCTTTAAAGGATATAATGGATTTACCATATATATATATTGGATAAGAAATATGATAAATAAGGCATGAGAATTGACACATAGTGAATATTCCTACACAAGCCTATGAAAATCCAAAGAGATACAAATTGGACAAATGCACATAGCTGTTAATACTTCCAATAACCTCACCAATCATTCAGGTTGTACAAAATAAATCAAAGTGACAAATCAACATATGATAGCACACCAAGTTCAACACATGTACCAAGCAAAACAAATGAGCATATAAGATATGCATTGTGTATGATCTTACATGCATGTCTCACTCAAGTAGATATATTATAGTATAGGTAATACGATAATAACTGAAAGGATCGATATAGTTGACTAGAGGGGGGTGAATAGGAAACGACCACTTTTTAATTTATCTTAGCAAGTTAGGGTTAGCAACATAAAGGTTCTCTAAAATGACAACAAGGAGGTGAACCTATATGATGCTACCAACTATAAGTACTAAGGCAAGCAAGAGATAGTCAACAACAAAAGCATACACAATGCAAAGGTTAGAGATAACCGCAAGTGGAACCAATGAAGACGAGGATGTGTTACCGAAGTTCCTTCCCTTTGACAGGAAGTACGTCTTTGTTGGAGCGGTGTGGAGGCATAATGCTCCCCAATAAGCAATAGGGCCACCGTATTCTCCTCACGCCCTCAGACAATGCAAGGTACCGTGATTCCACTATAGGTGCCCTTGAAGGCAGCGATCGAACCTTTACAATCAAGGTTGGGGCGAACTCCACACAAAGCTTGGAGGCTCCCAACAAGACCACAGAGCTTCACCACAATGGAATGTGGCTCCGAGGTGACCTCAACCGTCTAGGGTGCTCAAACACCCAAGAGTAACAAGATCCGCAAGGGATTAGTGGGGGGGGGGTCAATTTTCTCTTGGTGGAAGTGTAGATCTAGGCCTTCTCAACCAATCCCTAGGAAATCAACAAGTTTGATTGGCTAGGGAGAGAGATCGGGCACTTTTGAGCTTAGGGAGCAATGATACGTCTCCAACGTATCTATAATTTTTGATGTTTTCATGCTATTATCATGTCAAACTTTGGATGTTTTGCATGCCTTTTATATATTTTTTGGGACTAACTTATTAATTCACTGCCAAGTGACAGTCCTGTTTTTTCCATGTTTTTGACCCCTTTTAGAGGAGATTTTGAAACGGAGTCCAAACGAAAGAAAATCCCCGAAAAGATTTTTTCGGGAACGGAAGAAGATCGGGAAGCTTGGGAGCCAAGGCAGGGGAGCCTCACAGGCCCCACAAGCCCCCACCCCGCAGCCAGGGGGGGTAGGACGCGGCCCACAGGCTTCTGGGCCCCCTGATCGCCCCCTGACCTAGGTGTTGCGCCTATAAATTCCCTGAAAATCCCAAAAAAATCAGGAGATCATCGAAAGTACTTTTCCGCCGCCGCAAGCTTCTGTCTCCGCAAGATCCCATCCGGCGCATGTTGTGGTGCCTTGCCGGAGGGGGATTCGGATACGGAGGGCTTCTTCATCAACACCATGACCTCTCCGATGATGCGTGAGTAGTTCACCATAGACCTACGGGTCCATAGCTAGTAGCTAGATGTCTTCTTCTCTCTCTTGGATCTTCAATACAAAGTTCTCCATGATCTTCATGGAGATCTATCCGATGAATTGTGGATTTATGATCAGATTATCTATGAATCTTATTTGAGTTTCTTCTCATCTCTCTTATGCATGATTTCATATCCTTGTAATTCTCTTCGAGTTGTGGGCTTTGTCTGGCCAACTAGATCTATGATTCTTGCAATGGGAGAAATGCTTGGTTTTGGGTTCATACCGTGCGGTGACCTCACCCAGTGACAGAAGGGATAGCGAGGCACGGATTGTGTTGTTGCCATCAAGGGTAAAAAGATGGGGTTTTCATCATTGGTTTGAGATTATCCCTCTACATTATGTCATCTTGCTTAAGGCGTTACTCTGTTCGTCATGAACTCAATACACTAGATGCATGCTGGATAGCGGTCGATGTGTGGAGTAATAGTAGTAGATGCAGAAAGTATCGGTCTACTTGTGTCAGACGTGATGCCTATATGTATGATCATTGCCTTAGATATCTTCATGACATGCGCCAGGGAAGGACTTTTGTTGCCGCAGCAAGCAACAATGGAGCTTGGGAGGGTCAAAGGTTCTTGAGCAAGAGGAACGCTTTATATAGTGGGGGGGGGGTCCAACCGTTTTCCCACTCACAGCACGAGCCCAGCGGTACTACCGCTGCCACTCCAGCTGTACTACCGCTTGCTGCAGCGGTACTACCGCTAGCACTCCAGCGGTACTACCACTGGATGCAGCGGTACTACCGCTGAGCCCATGGTAGTGCAAAGACACTACCGGGCCTATCACCGCCAAGAAAGTCTTTGCAAAAATTACGACGAAGTACAGCCGCAAGGGAGGCGGTACTAAATTCCTGGAGAGGTACTACCGCTGACCAGGGGCGGTACTACCGTTAGCTCAGCAGTACTACCGCCAGCTCTAGTGGTACTACCGCTGGGGCTAGCTGTACTACCACCAGCTCTAGCGGTACTACCGCTAGGGACAGCGGTACTACCGCTAGGGGACATTTTTGCAAGAGAGATAAAGCAGAGATGGTAACAACTCCAATGTTGTCGGGAAAGGGGGTGGAGATAAAGTGTGTGCGTGCAAAATTGATTCCACCCAAACCTTTCCACTACGGATCCCCTCTTAATAGTACGACATCCTACGACTCAAAGACCAAGAGAATCGTAGAAGACATCGTGCTTTTGTTCCACAGAGGGTGCCAAATCGTCTTGTGCCGTTGATATGTATTATCTGAAAGCTTAATGCACACGCTTAGTCCTTTACGGTATTGTCATCAATCAGCAAAATTACTTAGGCATAAATATGCCCTAACAATCTCCCCCTTTTTGGTGGATTGATGACAATACCGGATTTGCACAGTAGAAAGCATGTGAACATAAAGATGCATAATAGAGATAACTGAAGAGCATATGACTCACAACATATGATAAAAATAAGTCTCACAATAATACCAAGTCTCACATAACACAAAGCAAAGATAGCAAATATGATCAAACCAAGTTCAAAGCAAACACGATAAAGATAAGCAAAGCTAAAGCAAAGCGCAAATCCAGCTCGTGGAATCTCTCCCCCTTTGGCACAAGACACCAAAAAGGGGGCACACCTAACGACACAGGTGGTCACTCCGCATCCTAATCATCCACAGACGCGTCCGTGGCATCCGGATCCTGCTCGTCCTGCTCCTCCTCAATGTCCTCCTCAGAAGCCTCCTCCTCAGCATCAGACCCAGTCCACTGATAACCTTGAGCCCTCATCCAATCAGACACTGGAGTGATGTCGTTCTCTAAGCCGCTTGAGATAGCCACATCAAGGGTCCTTAAGACACGCTTGTGCCTCTGACGGTTCTCCTTCTGGGCCACACGAGACTGATATTGTCCCTTGGCCTGCATACAGAAGAGAGTCTTCATTTGATCCGTCAGTTTCACTGCCCAATATGGCATAGCAGAAGAGCGGGTCTGTGAAGCAGGTCCTCCTCCAGCAGCAGTCTCTGTGTCCATGTCCATGTGCTGAGAAGAAGTTGATGGGTTGGCCCATTTGTCCTTGATACGGAGCTTGATAGGATCATGCACAAAATAGTCAGCCTGAATAGGGAAGGGATCTATCAGATAGACATCGTGCCACCTCTTCTGAATATAGGCAAACACGTAGGGCCCGTAGATGGGAACCTTACGGTTCATGATGCAACTCGAGAGCTCATTGAACATCACATGGGCAATATCGAGAGGCGCAATATCCTTAGTCCTTGCCTCCTCACATAGCAGAAGCATCTCAGCTAGATGACCATGCACCTCGTCCTTGTTGCCAATACGAGGGAATAGAGAGTTGCGGAAGACCGTATGCATGATATACAGATGCGTGGGCAGCACACCTTTCTTGATGTAATGTTGTTGCATCATGTCCTTGGGGGTGGCAGTAGACGAAGAAGGAGCATGAGGACGCATCCCAAGAACAGTTTCGTCCCCCTGAAAGTCAACTTTGAGAAACTGCGTGAACTCTGTCCAGGAACCAGTCATCTTCTGATTACCGGTCATCCAGATCATGGTGCGCACGTCATCAGGTTGAAAATGAACAGTGACATAGAACCGGGTCACAATATCTGGATCAAAGTCCTGTCTGAAGGTGATGATATCTGTAAGGCCAAGCTTTTCAATCAACGAGAGCGCCTCACCAAAGTAGTCCGGATTCCGTCGAAGGTGGGCAAGATCGATCCACTGCACTGGCACAAAGATCTTCTTGGAAGGCTTGATGATGTCACGATAGATCATGAAGTGCTCCTGAGACCAAACATAATCGATGTTCTTAATCTGAGCCTTGTCTTCAACATAGGGATTGCGAGTGCGGAGTGTCAGAAAATCCCTAGGGCCATAGTGCGAACGTTGATCCATTTGTTCTTGGTAGCAGTCTTCTTGAAAGACCTCTTCTTAGGATTCAGACTGGAGGTGGCGGAACCTTCTGGAGCCTCTGGAGTGCGATACTGCTTAGGTTGGGTGTTACGTGCGGGATTCGAGCGGCGAGCACCACCTTTGACACACAAGACACACACACCAAAAAGAGCGACAAGAGGAGTCAAGGCAATGGTCAAAAGAATCATAAGAAGAAACACATATTGCCAAACACAAAGAAAAAGAAATGAAAATAAGAAAAATATCCTCCTGGCGGTAGTACCGCTACCCCTGGCGGTAGTACCGCTGGGGTCCTGGCGGTAGTACCGCTCCCCTGGTGGTAGTACCGCTAGGGGTCGTGGAGGTAGTACCGCCAGGCTGGCGGTAGTAGCGCTAGGGAGTTGACTTTCAGATCTGAATGTATATAAACCCACAAAAACTACTAAATTCGATTCAAGAGATCCACGGCTAATAAATAAACTCATCACAAGAATCACCATAGCCCTAACACATGGGGAACTCGAGATCATCTAGATGGAGACACGCCTAGTCAAAGGGATTCAAGTTTTAGATCAAATCCATGAGAAGTATGATAAGAACTACTCAATCTAAAACATGGAGAACTAGGGCATGTCAAGATAATTGCAATGAATAACATAAAACCAAAACTCCCCTAAGATATGTCCTTCGTTCCATCCAAAAACTAAGCACAAATCATAGCCATGGATCCAAATCACCAAGCTCCTAACCCTAGAACAAGAAAACAGCAACCAAGAGAAGAAGGAGAGGAGCTTTACCGGCGTCCATGGCACTTGACGGAGGAAGGAGGAGGGGAGCAAACCCTCCAACTCAAGGGAGAGAAGGGGCTCCGCAGAGAGAGATCTAAATGGGTGGAGTTCGGAGTAGAGGAAGGGAGAGCCACGAGGAAGAAGAAACAGGACAAGAAAAAACGGGCTCCCCCTCCTTTATATAGTCCAAGGGGTACGGGCCCAGCGGTAGTACCGCTCCCCCTGGAGGTAGTACCACTAGGGCCCTAGCGGTGGTACCGCTCCCCCTGGCGGTAGTACCGCTGGGGTCCTAGCGGTAGTACCGCTGTCCTAGCGGTAGTACCGCTCCCCCTTGAGACAACCCTAAAAAGCCCTAGTCAAGTCGTGATAGGCTCGGGTCCTCGCTAGTACCGCTACCCCTGGCGGTAGTACCGCTGGGGTCCTGGCGGTAGTACCGCTAACCCTGGCAGTAGTACCGCTGGGGTCCTGGCGGTAGTACCGCTACCCCTAGCGGTAGTAACGCTCAAGAAGGCACAACGAGACATAGGAACTTGTGGAAATGAAGTGGGAAATGACTAGTCAGTAAAAAAAGATAACACCAGCAAGAAATACTGACTAGTCATTTTGTAACCTTTCTTCCATACGAGAGAAAGGTGGGGGCGGTGGCCGAGGCCACCTATGTTTGAGCGAAAGGTATGACACCGCAAAGAATTATCCTTGGGTTCATGACCAACGCTCGTCTTTGAAGCACAAGTGCTATTTAATAATGGCCAAAGTGAAAGACTTGATCGATTTATGCATAATTGGGGGAGGGAAAGTTCATTGAGAGAACAAGACTCCCCCTATGTCTATGCCTACACCTAGAACAAGATGTAATGCAGAGTGAGGTGCAAAGTGCCTAGTTTCATTCCACATTACTTGAATCAATGATATTTAGCTCATGCCTTAACTCCCGGAACCTTGCTTCATCTAAGGGCTTAGTGAAAATACCTGCAAGTTGCTCTTCAGTGTTGATGAAGTAAACCTCAATATCACCTTGCCTGATATGTTCACAAATGAAGTGATGGCGAATATCAATGTGCTTGGTCTTGCTATGTTGCACCGAGTTGAGGGAAATCTTGATAGCACTTTGATTGTCACATAGAAGAGGCACTTTGTCACAAGTGACACCGTAATCCTTTAAAGTTTGCCTCATCCATAGCAACCGTGCACAACAACCTGCACCTGCCACATACTCAGCTTCGGTGGAAGATAGTGAGACACAATTCTGCTTCTTTGAAGACCAACTTACCAGTGAACGACCAAGGAACTGGCATCCTCCAGAAGTTGACTTCCTCTCCACACAGTCTCCTGCCCAATCTGAGTCAGAATAGCCCACTAGGTTGAAGTTTGCTCCTTTGGGATACCATAGACCAAAGTTTGGGGTATGAGCCAAATATCGAAAGATTCGCTTAACAGCCATGAAATGACACTCTTTTGGTGCAGATTGAAACCGTGCACAAATCCCTACACTGAATATAATATCCGGTCTAGATGCACAAAGGTAAATAAGGGATCCAATCATGGAGTAATATACCTTTTGATCCATTGCTTTACCATTGGGATCACTGTCAAGCTTGCATCTTGTTGGCATGGGAAACTTCACCGGCTTGACATCCTCTAGCTCGAACATCTTGAGCATGTCTTGAGTGTACTTGGCTTGTTTGATGAAGGCCCCTTCTAAGCCTTGTTTAATCTCGAATCCGAGGAAGAACTTCAACTCACCCATCATAGGCATCTCAAATTTCTCGGTCATTAGTGCAGCAAACTCTTCATTGAAAGATTCGTTAGGGGAACCAAAAATGATATCATCAACATATAGTTGGCATATGAACAAATCCCCTTTGACCCTCTTAGTAAAAAGAGTGGGATCTATCTTCCCAATTTCGAACCCACGATCTTGTAACAACTCAGCAAGGTACTCATACCACGCACGTGGGGCTTGTTTAAGGCTATAGAGTGCCTTATTAAGTTTGTACACATGATTGGGGAGCTTGGGATGTTCGAGCCCTGGGGGTTGTTTGACATAGACCAACTCATTTAAAGGACCATTAAGAAAAGCACTTTTCACATCCATTTGTTGTAATCTGAAATTATGATGAGAAGCAAATGCAAGCAGCATGTGAATAGATTCTAGACGAGCAACAGGGGCAAAGGTTTCATAGTAGTCGATACCCTCGACTTGGGAGTAGACTTGAGCCACCAATCTTGCCTTGTTTCGAATCACAATCCCATTGGCATATTGCTTGTCTTTGAAGATCCATTTGATCCCGATGACATTATGTTCCTCCTTTGGTCTTGGCACTAAATTCCAGACTTGATTATGCTTGAAGTTGTTGAGTTCGTCAGGCATGGCCATAAGCCAATCCTCATCATCGAGCGCTTCCTGTACCTGTTGAGGTTCACAATATGAAACAAACACGTGATGCTCACAATAATTCCAAATTTGTTGACGAGTGGATACTCCCCTTTTCAAACTGCCAAGCACATTCTTCATAAGATGTGACTTGACTCTCATCTTGTTCGCAATCTTGGCTGCGCGACGCTCCAAGAGTTCTGCATTGGATAATTGGGGAACATCGACTTGATTACTTTGCTTGCCCTTGCGTTTTGAACCTCCCTTGGCACCAGTAGCCCTCTTAGGTGCTGCAGAAGGGAATTGAGAGACATCATCCTGATCAACTTGATTTTCGACTTGAGCAGGTTCACTGGTTTGTCCTTGTTCTTGTGGTTGCTCTTGCTCTTGATCTTGTGCTTCTATTTGGTTTGGATCTTGTAGTTGCACTTGATCTTGATCTTGAGTAGGTTCGGAACCTTGGGTAAGCGCTTGTACATCATGGGACACATCACCATCTTTGAGAAATTGATCTTGTCCTTGAGCTTGTTCAACTGGTTGAGGGTCTTCTCTTGGTGCATCCGAAGCGTGTGGGGCTTGTGAGGATGATGGCTCCACTTGAGTAGAGCATTGTCCTTCTCCTTCGGCCGCAAGGGGTTCCTCAATGGGGAGTATTTGACCAATCCCCATTCTTCTTATGGATTGGAGAGGAATTTCATCACCTACATCACAAAGACCACTTTGCTCCACTTGGGAGCCATTATTTTCATCAAACTCCACGTTACACGTCTCCTCAATGAGCCTGGTGGACTCGTTGAGGACACGGTAAGCATGAGAGTTTGTAGCATAACCAACAAAGATGCCCTCTTGTGCTCTAGAATCAAATTTAGCTAAACGTGCACCTTTCTTGAGAATGAAACACTTACAACCGAATACCTCGAAGTACTTGAGATTGGGTTTGTTTCCGGTGAGAATCTCATATGGGGTCTTGTTCAAGCCTTTGCGGATATAGGGCCAATTGGACGCATGACATGCTGTGTTGATGGCTTCGGCCCACAAGTTATATGGAGATTTGAATTCCGCCATCATTGTTCATCCAGCATCCATCAATGTCCGATTCTTCCTTTCCGCCACACCATTTTGTTGAGGGGTATATGGTGCTGAATATTGATGTTTTATTCCCTCATCACCTAGAAACTCATCCAAGGTGTAGTTCTTGAACTCGGTGCCGTTGTCACTTCTAATCATCAAAATCTTTGCTTCATGTTGACGTTGAGCTTCATTAGCAAAGTTGATGACATTTTGTTGAGTCTCACTCTTCCTCTTGAAGAAATATACCCAGGTGTATCTTGAGTAGTCATCAACAATCACCAAGCAGTACTTTCTGCCCCCAAGACTATCAAATGATGGAGGACCGAAGAAATCCATATGAAGGAGCTCCAATGGCCTCTTAGTGTAAATGAGAGTCGTTGGACGATGAGCAGTTTCATGAATCTTTCCTTCAATGCAGGAACTGCAAGCACGATCTCTGGCAAAACTCACATTCGTTAGTCCACGAATATTGTCCCCTTTGAGGAGACTTTGCAAAGATCTAATATTGACATGAGCTAGTCGGTGATGCCAAAGCCAGCCCACATCAACTTTAGCCATTAGACAAGTCGCAGTCTTAGTGGGTCGCTTTGAAAACTTCACCACATAGAGACCATTTTCGACATATCCAACATAGGCTACTTTAAGAGTCTTGCTCCACAAAAGGACCATAGTATCAAGATTAAAGAATGTCGAAAAACCCATAATTGCAAGTTGACGAACCAAAGTAAATTGTAAGCAAGGGACTCAACAAGCATGACCTTCTCAATAGATAACTCTTGAGAGATGACCACCTTACCAAATCCCGATACCTTTGACGATGATGCATCGGAGAATTGGACATGGGTGGGCATATATGGGGAAGGATGCACATCCACCACTAAGTCCTTGCTTCCAGTTATATGATTTGTTGCTCCACTATCGAGCAACCATGACACCCCACTGGAAGCAAACTCCTGCAATAGATCAAGGCTTGGTTTTAGGTACCCATTTTTGAATGGGTCCTTTAATGTTAGAGACAAGGGTCTTAGGAACCCAAATAGCCCATTCAATGGACTCATAGTAAGACCCAACAAATCTGGCATAAACATGCCCATCACCAACACGACATAAAACTAAGGAAGGATTAAGTTTGCCAGCTCTATCGGTAGGAATGGTTTTTCCCTTCCCGGCGCTACCATTCTCCACCTAGTTCCTGTTCATCTCCTGAGCCCCTTCACCCTCTTTGACAAAGATGTCCATGAGGGCAGGGGATCGTTTGTTCCTATTCTTCCTTTTTCTTTTTGACTTGGATGTAAGTCCAAGTCCCTCCTTTCCTACCACACCCTTTTGGTTGCTCAAGAGGTCGTTCAGGTTCTTCTCGCCTTGGATACATGAGACAAAGCCCTTCTCAAGTTTATCCTTCAACTTGGCATTCTCCTCCACAAGATGTACATGCTCACAACAATGGTTAGTTGTACAAGCATTATCAATTAAAACGAAAGGAGGACAAGTAGAAATTTCCTTGGTAAGCTTTGCTTGGAGTTGATCATGAGACTCTTTCAGGGAGAAATGAGCACCTTTCAAGACCATGTGAGCCTTGTCAAGTGTGTCAAACTCCACTTTGAGTCTGTCATGGCCAACCCCAAGAGCATCCTTTTCAGACTTAAGCATACGAGTAAGAACAGTAGCATGATCTAGTTCCTTTTGCAATTTAGCGCAGTCATCGTTGTATGACTCCTCAAGAGCCAAACGAAGAGTGTGCTCCTTTTCTAGTGCAATAGATAGTTCAACAATCTCATCGACATAGTCACGACTATGTCCTTGCAGCTCGGAGATGGTCTCTTCATGAGACTCGATGAGGTCATTAGCCTCACCCAGTTGTTCCAAGAGAGCAACAAAGTGCTTCTTGGATTCTCCTCTGATCGTGCACAGAAATTTGTCAAGATCATGCTCTTTAAGTTCCACAACATCACTATCATCAACACAATTCAACAATGAAGGAGCAGTAGTGATGTTGGTCTTAATGTTGGGTGTTACCTGATCGATACCTTTGGCCATGAGGCACTTGGCGATGTGGTTATCGTTGGGGGCGTTGAAGAGAGACACATTCTTGGGAGAAGGGGTGGCAATGGCGACAGTCCAGTTGCCACCATATCGTCATCGTCATCATCATCAGAGGGGTACTCTTCAAGTGCCACCATACCCTTTGGGTGGGGTTTCTTGACAAAGTTGTTCTTGTTTGGGAATGACTTGGTTTTGTCTTTGCGAATGAGCTTGCCCCCCTTGTCTTCCCTCTTCTCATAGGGATATGCTGCCACGAAGTGACTCACATTACCGCAGTTATAGCATGTCCTCACTCGTTTCTTGGATTTGAACCCACATGAGTTGTTCTTGGTGAAGTTGGGTCTTGAGTTCCTCTCGTTGCCCCAGAATTACCTTGACGCAAGAGCCATGTGCTCATGATAAGCATACTTAGTGTCTTCAGGGCAGCTCTCCTCTTCCTCATCCTCTTCCTCTTCTTCAGAAGCAACCTTTTTCTTTAAAGCAAGGTTGGGTGAAGCTGTCTTTGACCGAACTCGAGCAAGTGCATTGTCAGTGGTCTCGTTCATGATTGACATTGCAATGAATTCATCCAACAGCTCACTAGGAGACAAGGAGTGGAAATCTGGTCGTTAGCGGATGAATGATGACATGGCTTTGTTGAAAGGCCTGATGGCCTTGAGAAACTTGCGCTTGATCCATGTGTCATCCACATCCTTGCTCCCATGATCCTTGAGAGCAACAACAATAGCAGTCACTCTTCGATATAGAGCACAAGGGTCCTCATCTTCCTTCATCACAAACTCATCGGCCTAATCAAGTACCACTTCATAGTTGGACCGTTGAATGCTTGAACTTCCCTTGTACAGTACCATAATGTGCTCCCAACAATCCTTAGCCAGAGTGAAGGGGCGCAAGTGAGGAAGATCATCAGGAGGCACTACGGACTGTAGAATAAACAATGCGGAGTGATTATATTAATTGTCCGCTTCTTCTCTTGGAGTGAGGTTGCTTGGGTCATGAGGATAGTAGCCTTGCTTGATGATTCTCCTTAAATTTGTTGAGCTGTGATTCAAATGAGACTTAATAGAAAACACCCAGTTAGCAAAATCACCCTTAACAAGCTAAGGAGGAGGACCAACAGGGTTAAGACGCGGTGTCGGAACAGGTCCTCCATAGACCATGGGAGGTGGAACTGAGGCATAGGTTCCAGTCCCATCATTTTCGAGAGGGGAAGAAGGACGCATACCTTTAGCTGCTTCCTTAGAGGAATTGGCCTCTGAATTTGTGTTGGCGGGTTTGACCACCAACGCCGGTTCGGGTGATCCTTTAATTCCCTCAATTAACACTTTAAGCATGGTCTTGACTTCGTTCGTCAAGGACGTCTTGAGGGTGGCCATAGCCGTATTCAAGTCGTCCCTTGTGACCGAAGTCAAGGCCATTGCCTCGGGTTCCCCACGGGGAACTCCCTCATCATCTTCCATACTCTTCGGGTGGTGAAATCCTTAATAAAGAGACGTGGCTCTGATACCAATTGAAAGGAACGATATGGTTGACTAGAGGGGGGGGGGGTGAATAGGCAATGACCACTTTTTACTTTTTCTTAGCAAATTAGTGTTAGCAACATAAAGGTTCTCTAAAATGACAACAAGGAGGTGAACCTATATGATGCTACCAACTATAAGTACTAAGGCAAGCAAGAGATAGTCAACAACAAAAGCATACACAATGTAAAGGTTAGAGATAACTGCAAGTGGAACCAATGAAGGCGAGGATGTGTTACCGAAGTTCCTTCCCTTTGACAGGAAGTACGTCTCCGTTGGAGCTGTGTGGAGGCACAATGCTCCCCAATAAGCCACTAGGGCCACCGTATTCTCCTCACGCCCTCACACAATGCAAGGTACCGTAATTCCACTATAGGTGCCCTTGAAGGCGGCGACCGAATGTGACATCCTCGACTTTTGCAACAGTAATTATTGTAATTAAGCTACAGTGATCAACCGCTAATGATGTCACGTCATCGAATACCCATCTCAGACCCGCGTTGATTCGAGTCTGTCCGGATCCAATAATTTGAAAACAAAACAAAGAGTACTTTATAAGTTCATTACAAATTTTAAAAGAATATGTTTATGAAAGAAAGAATTAAAAGTATGTATAATAAATTGTAAAAGAAAGTATAAAGAAAAAGTATTTAAAGAGAAAAATCGAATAGTAAAATAAATAATGTAAGAAACAAAAAAAAAGAGATAAAGAAAAAGCAACCCCCCCGGCCCAGCTGGGCGTGATGGCCCAGCTGGCCACCACCCACCGGCCCAACCGGCCGAACCCTAGCGCCTCCCACCTCCTGGCGAGGGAGCCCCTCGCTACTCCCCCCCCCGTGCACCGCCAGCGCCCCCCCACGCTCCCCCTCGGCCCCACCCCCACCGACGCACTCCCCCACCAACCGTCGCCCCATCCCCACGAGAGAGCCCTCTCTCCCGTGACCCCTCTCCCCCCACGTTCCTTCCCAGATCCCTCCCCACCTCGGCTCCCCTCCCGTCGGCCCCCTGCCTCCCGCCGACGGCCCCCTTCCGCCTCTCTCCCTCTCACCCGTGGCCCTCCTCTCCACCCCTCATCCCTGGCCGGCGAGCCCTCCCGCCGTCGGGCCCCTCCCCGTCCACAACCTCCCCTGCGCCAGCCCCCATCTCGCCGCCCCCCACGGGTCTCGTGCTCCCTGGCCGAGACCCCCCCCGTCGAGGACGACCTTCTCCTCTCTCAGGTCGGCCCCAGGAGCACCGCGACCCCGCGCCGGCCGGAGCCCCCCGTCGGCGGCTCCATCCCGGGGGTCCTCCTCACCGGGGCCCCTCTCGGCGAACCTCCGGCCGGCTCCTCCTCGCCGGCACGCCGGTCTTTACCGCAACCGCGTCACCGTCGTCACCTTCACCTTCGTGCGAACTCCGGCTTCACTGGCCCCTCCCGTCAACGTCGGTGAGCCCCTCCTCGGGCTCCTCCCACCATGTCGATCTCCTCACCGCCCCGGTTCCGTTCCGGCAAACGGGACCCCGATCCGTCGACGGTAGACTCCGGTAGGAAGGATTGAAGTTTATGTTCTTCTATGTTGAGTTGGAGCACACAGAGTTCTATGTCTCTTTGTTAACAGAGAAGGGAGATGAGAGTTTTGAGAGAAAAGAAATAAAAACAAATGTTGTATTCCTTATGTATGTATGTATGTATTCGATACCCGTATTTATGTATTTATTTGCGTATATAGGCATGTGGAGAAATACGACATTTGTATGGTTATGTATTTGTGATTAAAAAGGTGTTTTTGGCCTAGGGTCACTTACCGGTGGGGCCAATGCACCCGCTGTCTATGACAGGGAGGCCCCATGCGTTAGTTAAAATAAAAATAAAAATAATGTTTTATTAAATAAATAAATAAATAGATATAATAATTAATTAATGAGTTAATGAATTAGTTAAATAAATATATAAGTTAATCTGTTAATTAGAATAATTAATTAACATAATGAGAGAATGCCACATGGGTCCCTCATTAAATTAATCTGATAAATCAATAATTAATCTTAATGAAAACTTGTGCCTATGACGTTCGGGCCCCGCTGGTCAGTTGACCAGTCAAATGTTGATGTCAGCCTGACATCATGATGATGTCATATTGGAATTTTATTAAAATAGCTAAATCTGTTTTTAATTCCTAAATAATTAATAAAACTTTAAAAATTAATATTAAATAATCCGTAAGTCAGATCGAAATATTTTCAACATGAAAGTTGATCAGCAAAACGAGACGAACCCGGATACACGGTCCATTCGTCTGTCACGCGTCCCTAGCATAGCAAACATGGAACATTTCCTTCGTTTCCAGTATAACCGGTAGTAGCCCGAGACCCGGAAAATATCGTGAGATATTCTTCCGACCCGTCTTTGACGGATGTTCCTGCGTTAGCTCATGTCTAGCCTGCATCTTTCCATGTCATGCTTTGTGTTGCATCGGTGCTATTATTTATTGTTTCTTCCCCCTCTTCTTACCGGTAGACCCCGAGACTGACGCTGCTGCCGGGTACATCTACGACCCTGCCGATCAGTCCTTTGCCGCAGAGCAGCAAGGCAAGCAAACTCCCCTTGATCATTCCTATATCGCCTATGTCTTTCTTCCTACTGCTTGCATTAGTATTTTGCTACTGTTGTAGTTAGCTCCTATATCTGATGCATAGTCTGTTTTTGATGAACTTTTACTTTCAGTCCGGTACCTTTAAATATGCTTAGTATAGGTGGAGCAGTCATCCCCTCTGACCCCGTAGTTCAGTTGCCCTGCTTGTTTTCTAATCTCGATCTCTGATCGACGAGCCAGACCCAACACAGCACATTCACCCCCTTCGTTGTACGACGCTACAGAGATACTATCGGGTACCGAGGGTGACACCTCGCTAAGTACTCCTGATGATATCTCTGTAGTATAGCTAGTCGGTCGTGGTTATCGAGGGTGATTCCTCTTTCACCATTCCCGATGACGTCTCTGTCGTGCCACCCCGCGAGTGTGGGACCCCCGAGGGTGATTCCTCTAAGCCCACCTTGACGGGTACATCGTTCGGAATCCAACGAGGGTGATACCTCGGATCCCCCCGATGTTACAACCACACAGTTACTCGACCATGTTACTGGGATCTTCGGTGATTAGTTGTAAGACGGGTGGATTCCCGTGAGACTGTGTTGCTGGCCTAATTAAAATGCTAATGGATTTGGGTATTTGATCTGGGTTGGTGGGAGACCTTTTCGCACTAACCGGCTACGCGGGAAGAATTATGGGTACTCGACGTCGCGGTATCAGCCGAAGCTTTTCAGATGCCAGCAATGTAGCGGCGCGCGCCCGAGTGGTCCCGAGTGTTGGAAATATGCCCTAGAGGCAATAATAAAATGGTTATTATCATATTTCCTTGTTCATGATAATCGTCTATCGTTCATGCTATAATTGTATTAACAGGAAACAGTAATGCATGTGTGAATGAATAGATCACAATGTGTCCCTAGCAAGCCTCTAGTTAGCTAGCTCGTTAGTCAATAGATGATCATGGTTTCCTGATCATGGACATTGGATGTCATTGATAACGGGATCACATCATTGGGAGAATGATGTGGTGGACAAGACCCAATCCTAAGCCTAGCACTAGATCGTATTGTTCGTATGCTAATGCTTTTCTAATGTCAAGTATCTTTTCCTTCGACCGTGAGATTGTGCAACTCCCGGATACCGTAGGAGTGCTTTGGGTGTATCAAACGTCACAACGTAACTGGGTGACTATAAAGGTGCACTACGGGTACCTCCGAAAGTGTCTGTTGGGTTGGCACGAATCGAGATCTTGATTTGTCACTCCGTGTGACGGAGAGGTATCTCTGGGCCCACTCGGTAGAACATCGTCATGAGCTCAATGTGACTAAGGAGTTAGTCACACGATGACGTGCTACGAAACGAGTAAAGAGACTTACCGGTAAACGAGATTGAACAAGGTATAGGTATACCGACGATCGAATCTCGGGCAAGTTCTATACCGACAGACAAAGGGAATCGTATACGGGATTGATTGAATCCTTGACATCGTGGTTCATCCGATGAGATCATCGTGGAGCTAGTGGGAGCCACCATGGGTATCCAGACCCCGCTGATGGTTATTGGCCAGAGAGTTGTCTCGGTCATGTCTGCCTGTCTCCCGAACCCGTAGGGTCTACACACTTAAGGTTCGATGACGCTAGGGTTATAGGGAATTGTTATACGAGATTACCGAAAGTTGTTCGGAGTCCCGGATGAGATCCCGGACGTCACGAGGAGCTCCGGAATGGTCCGGAGGTAAAGATTGATATATAGGACGGATGGTTTCGGACACCGGAAGTGTTTCGGGCATCACCGGTAACGTACCGGGACCACCGGAGGTGGTCCCGGGGGACCACCGAAGGGGGGCTGCGAGCCCAAGAGGTAAGATGGGCTAAGTGGGGAAGGGAACCAGCCCCTAAGTGGGCTGGTGCGCCCCCACCCAGCCCATGAGCACCAGGAAAAAAGGGGAGAGGGGGGAACCCTAATTTAGGTGGGCCTTAGGCCCACCAGAGGGGTGCGCCACTCCTCCCCCTTGCCCTGGCCGCCACCCCTCTCCCATCTAAGGGCTGCCGCACCCCTTAGGGGTGGGAACCCTAAGGGCTGCGCCCCCTCCCTCTCCCCCTATATATAGATGAGGTTCGGGGCTGTTTGAGACACGGTTTAATCTCTCTCTCGGCGCAGCCCTGCACTTCTTCCTCCTCCTCTCTGCCGGCGCTTGGCGAAGCCCTGCCGGGAGACCTCGTCTCTCCACCAACACCACGCCGTCGTGTTGCTGGTCTTCTTCCCCAACCTCTCCCTCCTCCTTGCTGGATCAAGGTGCGGGAGACGTCACCGGGCTGCACGTGTGTTGAACGCGGAGGTGCCGTTGTTCGGCACTAGATCGGAATCGCTGCGAGTACGACTCCATCAACCGCGTTCTAGCAACGCTTCCGCTTAGCGATCTTCAAAGGTACGAAGATGCTCTTACCCCTCTCTCGTTGCTGGTCTCTCCATAGGAAGATCTGAACATGCGTAGGAAATTTTTTGAATTTATACTACGTAACCCAACAGTGGCATCCGAGCCAGGTTTTCTATGCGTAGATTCTATGCACGAGTAGAACACAAAAGTTGTGGGCGATGGTTTGTCAATTTGCTTGCCGTTACTAGTCTTATTCTTTTCCGGCGGTATTGTGGGATGAAGCGGCCCGGACCGACCTTACACGTACGCTTACGTGAGACTGGTTCCACCGACAGACATGCACATCGTGCATAAAGGTGGCTAGCGGGTGTCTGTCTCTCCTACTCTAGTCGGATTGGATTTGACGAAAAGGGTCCTTATGAAGGGTAAATAGCTTTGGCATATCATCGTTGTGGCTGTCACGTAGGTAAGAAGGCGTTCTTGCTAGAAACCCAAATCAGCCACGTAAAACTTGCAACAACAATTAGAGGACGTCTAACTTGTTTTTGCAGGGTTTGACATGTGATGTGATATGGCCAAAGTTGTGATGATGCATGTATGATGTATGAGATGATCATGTTATTGTAATAGGTTTCACGACTTGCATGTCGATGAGAATGACAACCGGCAGGAGCCATAGGAGTTGTCTTAATTTATTGTATGGATGCAACGCCATGTGCTTGCTACTTTTACTTCATTGCTAACGGTTAGCCATAGTAGTAGTGATAGTAGTAGTTGGCGTGACGACTTCACGGAGACACGATGATGGAGATTATGATGATGGAGATCATGGTGTCACGCCGGTGACGATGATGATCATGCGATGCCTGAAGATGGAGATCGAATGAGCAAAGATGATAATGGCCATATCATGTCACTATATGATTGCATTGTGATGTTTATCATGTTTTACATCTTATTGCTTAAAACGACGGTAGCATAATAAGATGATCCCTCCTAAAATTTCGAGAACGTATTCCCCTAAGTGTGCACCGTTGCGAAGGTTCGTTGTCTCGAAGCACCACGTGATGATCGGGTGTGATAGATTCTAACGTTCGCATACAACGGGTGTAAGCCAGATTTACACACGCAAAACACTTAGGTTGACTCGACGAGCTTAGCATGTACAGACATGACCTCGAATACAAGAGACCGAAAGGTCGAACATGAGTCGTATGGTTGAATACGATCAGCATGAAGTTGCTCACCATGGTGACTAGTCCGTCTCACGTGATGATCGGACACGGGTTAGTCAACATGGATCATGTATCACTTAGATGACTAGAGGGATGTCGATTTAAGTGGGAGTTCATACTTAATTTGATTAAATGAACTTAATTGTCATGAACTTAGTCTAAAAGTTGTCTTTATAAATATTGTAGATGTCCAACGTCAACCTCAACTTCAACGCATTCCTAGAGAAAAACAAGCTGAAAGATGATGGTAGCAACTATGCGGACTGGGTTCGCAACCTGAAGCTCATCCTTGAAGCAGCTAAAAAGGCTTATGTCCTTAATGCGCCGCTAGGTGACCCTCCCGCTCCCGCAGCAGCCCAGGACGTTCTAAACGTCTGGCAAGCGCGGAGTGATGACTACTCTCTGGTTAGGTGTGGCATGTTATACAGTTTAGAAACGGGGCTCCAAAGACGTTTTGAGCAACACGGGGCATATGAGATGTTCCAAGAGCTGAAGCTAGTTTTTCAAGCTCATGCCCGTGTCGAGAGATATGAAGTCTCCGACAAGTTCTTCAGCTGTAAGATGGAGGAGAACAGTTCTGTCAGTGAGCACATACTCAAAATGTCTGGGTTACACGGTCGTCTGACTTCACTAGGAGTCGAACTTCCGGATGATGCTATCATTGACAGAATCCTCCAGTCTCTCCCACCAAGCTACAAAGGCTTTGTGCTTAACTACAACATGCAAGGGATGGAGAAAACCATTCCCGAGTTGTACTCGATGCTCAAGTCTGCAGAAGTAGAAATCAAGAAGGAGCATCAAGTGTTGATGGTCAACAAGACCACTAGTTTCAAGAAAGGCAGGGGTAAGAAGAACTTCAAGAAAGACGGTAAAGCTGTTGCCGCGCCCGGTAAGCCAGATGCCGGGAAGAAGAAAAAGAACGGACCCAAGCCTGAGACTGAGTGCTTCTACTGCAAGGGAAAAGGTCACTGGAAGCGGAACTGCCCCAAATACTTAGCGGACAAGAAGGACGGCAACGTTAAAGGTATATGTGATATACATGTTATTGATGTGTACCTTACCAGCGCTCGTAGTAGCTCCTGGGTATTTGATACCGGTGCTGTTGCTCACATTTGCAACTCAAAGCAGGAACTGCGGAATAAGCGGAGACTGGCCAAGGACGAGGTGACGATGCGCGTCGGGAATGGTTCAAAAGTCGATGTGATCGCCGTCGGCACGCTACCTCTACATCTACCGTCGGGATTAGTTTTGAACCTCAATAATTGTTATTTAGTACCAGCTTTAAGCATGAACATTGTATCAGGGTCTTGCTTAATGCGAGACGGCTACTCATTTAAGTCAGAGAATAATGGTTGTTCTATTTATATGAGTGATATGTTTTATGGTCATGCTCCGCTGGTGAATGGTTTATTCTTGATGAATCTCGATCGTGATGTTACACATATTCATAGTGTGAGTACCAAAAGATGCAAAGTTGATAATGATAGTCCCACATACTTGTGGCACTGCCGCCTTGGTCATATCGGCGTTAAGCGCATGAAGAAGCTCCATACTGATGGACTGCTAGAGTCTCTTGACTTTGAATCATTTGACACATGCGAACCGTGCCTCATGGGCAAGATGACTAAGACTCCATTCTCAGGAATAATGGAGAGAGCCACCGACTTATTGGAAATAATACATACTGATGTGTGTGGTCCAATGAACGTTGAAGCTCGCGGTGGTTATCGTTATGTTCTCACTCTCACCGATGATTTGAGTAGGTATGGGTATATCTACTTGATGAAGCACAAATCTGAGACGTTTGAAAAGTTCAAGGAATTTCAGAGTGAGGTTGAGAATCAACGTGACAGAAAAATTAAATGTCTACGATCTGATCGTGGAGGAGAATATTTGAGTCACGAGTTTGGCACACACCTAAGGAAGTATGGAATCGTTTCACAACTAACACCGCCTGGCACACCGCAGCGCAACGGAGTGTCTGAACGTCGTAATCGCACCTTATTAGATATGGTACGATCTATGATGTCTCTTACCGACTTACCGCTATCATTTTGGGGATACGCATTAGAAACTGCAGCATTCACTTTAAATAGGGCACCGTCTAAATCCGTTGAGACGACATCGTATGAAATATGGTTTGGCAAGAAACCTAAGTTGTCGTTTCTTAAAGTTTGGGGCTGCGATGCTTATGTGAAGAAACTTCAACCAGAAAAGCTCGAACCCAAAGCGGAGAAATGCGTATTCATAGGATACCCTAAGGAAACTATTGGGTATACCTTCTATCTTAGATCCGAAGGTAAAACCTTTGTTGCCAAGAACGGATCCTTTCTGGAGAAAGAGTTTCTCTCGAAAGAAGTAAGTGGGAGGAAGGTAGAACTTGATGAGGTAATTATACCCCCTCTCGAACAGGAAAGTAGCGCAGCGCAAGAAGTTGTTCCTGTGGTGCCTACACCAACTGAAGAGGAAGTTAATGATGATGATCATGAAGCTTCGGATCAAGTTACTACTGAACCACGAAGGTCCACAAGGGTACGCTCCGCACCAGAGTGGTACGGCAACCCTGTGATGGAAATCATGTTGTTAGACAACGGTGAACCTTCGAACTATGAAGAAGCGATGGCGGGCCCGGATTCCAACAAATGGCTTGAGGCCATGAAATCCGAGATAGGATCCATGTATGAGAACAAAGTATGGACTTTGGTGGACTTGCCCGATGAACGGCGAGCCATAGAAAATAAATGGATCTTCAAGAAGAAGACTGATGCAAACGGTAATGTAACCGTTTACAAAGCTCGACTTGTCGCAAAGGGTTTTCGACAAATTCAAGGAGTTGACTACGAAGAGACTTTCTCTCCCGTAGCGAAGCTAAAATCAGTCCGAATCATGTTAGCAATTGCCGCCTTTTATGATTATGAAATTTGGCAAATGGACGTCAAAACAGCATTCCTTAACGGGAATCTTAAGGAAGAGTTGTATATGATGCAACCAGAAGGTCTTGTCGACCCTAAGGGTGCTAACAAAGTGTGCAAGCTCCAGCGCTCCATCTATGGGCTGGTGCAAGCATCTCGGAGTTGGAACATTCGCTTTAATGAGGTGATTAAAGCGTTTGGGTTCATACAGGTTTACGGAGAAGCCTGTCTGTACAAGAAAGTGAGTGGGAGCTCTGTAGCTTTCCTCGTACTATATGTGGATGACATATTGTTGATGGGGAATGATATAGAGATGTTGGAGAGCATAAAGGCCTATTTGAACAAGAGTTTTTCAATGAAGGACCTTGGAGAAGCTGCATACATATTAGGCATCAAGATCTATAGAGATAGATCGAGACGCCTCATAGGTCTTTCGCAAAGTACATACCTTGAAAAGATACTGAAGAAGTTCAATATGGAAAACTCAAAGAAAGGGTTCTTGCCAGTTTTGCAAGGTATGAGATTGAGTAAGACTCAGTCGCCGACCACGACAGCAGATAGAGAGAAGATGAGTTCTGTCCCCTACGCTTCACCCGTGGGCTCTCTAATGTATGCCATGCTGTGTAGCAGACCTGATATAAACCTTGCGATAAGCTTGGTAGGGAGGTACAAAAGTAATCCCGGTGCAGAACACTGGACAGCGGTCAAGAATATCCTTAAGTACCTGAAAAGGACTAAGGAAATGTTTCTCGTTTATGGAGGTGACGAAGAGCTCGTCGTAAAGGGTTACGTCGACGCTAGCTTCGACACAGATCCGGATGACTCTAAGTCACAAACCGGATACGTATATGTGTTGAATGGTGGGGCAGTGAGCTGGTGCAGCAGCAAGCAAGAAGTCGTGGCAGCATCTACATGTGAAGCGGAGTACATACTGCTTCAGAAGCGGCTCATGAAGGAATTTGGATGAAGGAGCTCATCACCGACCTTGGAGTGGTTCCAAGCGCGTCGGGTCCTATGACACTCTTCTGTGATAACACTGGAGCCATTGCCATAGCCAAGGAGCCCAGGTTTCACCGGAAGACGAAGCACATCAAGCGCCGCTACAACTCCATCCAGGACCATGTCCAAACTGGAGTGATAGATATTTGTAAAGTACACACGGATCTGAATATTGCAGACCCGTTGACTAAACCTCTTCCACGAGCAAAACATGATCAGCACCATAATGCTATGGGTGTTCGATACATCACAATGTAACTAGATTATTGTCTCTAGTGCAAGTGGGAGACTTTTGGAAATATTCCCTAGAGGCAATAATAAAATGGTTATTATCATATTTCCTTGTTCATGATAATCGTCTATCGTTCATGCTATAATTGTATTAACAGGAAACAATAATGCATGTGTGAATGAATAGATCACAATGTGTCCCTAGCAAGCCTCTAGTTAGCTAGCTCGTTAGTCAATAGATGATCATGGTTTCCTGATCATCGACATTGGATGTCATTGATAACGGGATCACATCATTGGGAGAATGATGTGGTGGACAAGACCCAATCCTAAGCCTAGCACTAGATCGTATTGTTCGTATGCTAATGCTTTTCTAATGTCAAGTATCTTTTCCTTCGACCGTGAGATTGTGCAACTCCCAGATACCGTAGGAGTGCTTTGGGTGTATCAAACGTCACAACGTAACTGGGTGACTATAAAGGTGCACTACGGGTACCTCCGAAAGTGTCTGTTGGGTTGGCACGAATCGAGATCGGGATTTGTCACTCCGTGTGACGGAGAGGTATCTCTGGGCCCACTCGGTAGAACATCATCATGAGCTCAATGTGACTAAGGAGTTAGTCACACGATGACGTGCTACGGAACGAGTAAAGAGACTTACCGGTAAACGAGATTGAACAAGGTATAGGTATACCGACGATCGAATCTCGGGCAAGTTCTATACCGACAGACAAAGGGAATCGTATACAGGATTGATTGAATCCTTGACATCGTGGTTCATCCGATGAGATCATCGTGGAGCTAGTGGGAGCCACCATGGGTATCCAGACCCCGCTGATGGTTATTGGCCAGAGAGGTGTCTCGGTCATGTCTGCCTGTCTCCCGAACCCGTAGGGTCTACACACTTAAGGTTCGATGACGCTAGGGTTATAGGGAATTGTTATACGAGATTACCGAAAGTTGTTCGGAGTCCCGGATGAGATCCCGGACGTCACGAGGAGCTCCGGAATGGTCCGGAGGTAAAGATTGATATATAGGACGGATGGTTTCGGACACCGGAAGTGTTTCGGGCATCACCGGTAACGTACCGGGACCACCGGAGGTGGTCCCGGGGGACCACCGAAGGGGGGCTGCGAGCCCAAGAGGTAAGATGGGCTAAGTGGGGAAGGGAACCAGCCCCTAAGTGGGCTGGTGCGCCCCCACCCAGCCCATGAGCACCAGGAAAAAAGGGGAGAGGGGGGAACCCTAATTTAGGTGGGCCTTAGGCCCACCAGAGGGGTGCGCCACTCCTCCCCCTTGCCCTGGCCGCCACCCCTCTCCCATCTAAGGGCTGCCGCACCCCTTAGGGGTGGGAACCCTAAGGGCTGCGCCCCCTCCCTCTCCCCCTATATATAGATGAGGTTCGGGGCTGTTTGAGACACGGTTTAATCTCTCTCTCGGCGCAGCCCTGCACTTCTTCCTCCTCCTCTCTGCCGGCGCTTGGCGAAGCCCTGCCGGGAGACCTCGTCTCTCCACCAACACCACGCCGTCGTGTTGCTGGTCTTCTTCCCCAACCTCTCCCTCCTCTTGCTGGATCAAGGTGCGGGAGACGTCACCGGGCTGCACGTGTGTTGAACGTGGAGGTGCCGTTGTTCGGCACTAGATCGGAATCGCTGCGAGTACGACTCCATCAACCGCGTTCTAGCAACGCTTCCGCTTAGCGATCTTCAAAGGTACGAAGATGCTCTTACCCCTCTCTCGTTGCTGGTCTCTCCATAGGAAGATCTGAACATGCGTAGGAAATTTTTTGAATTTATACTACGTAACCCAACACCGAGATGCATCGCGCTTGTGATTAAGGGATGCTAGGACTGACGTCGGCCGCCCACGCCACGTGCAGGAGCGTGAAGGGGAACTGGGCCCATGAACCCTTTGTGCTTAGGATTTAGACCGGCGGGCTGGCCTCTCTGATTAGTCTTAGGTGGGGCTGCGACGTGTCGATATTCCGAGGCCGGGCAGGACGCAGAAAAGTATGTCCGACCAGAGTGTTATCGAGCGTGACGGGACATGTGGTGCACCCCTACAGGGATGAAAATTAACTATTCGGATAGCCGTGTCCACTGTTACAGGACGACCTGGAGTTGTGCCCCGATCTTTTACAACTAGAATTGTTACTTAACTGGAATTAGTTTGCCTCGGGATTGCTTCCTCGCAGGGAGTCGAGGGAGGATCTTTAGGCGTGACCTCACTTTAATATTGCTGCAACAATATGACTATTAATGTTTTACCCCTGTTCTACTCTCGTCTATTGCTGCAAGACCCCTGAAGATGCTAGTCTTCGATAGGACTAGGCCTTCTCTCTCTATTCTCGCATTGCTGCAGTCAGTCCACATATAACCCCCTTCTTTGATACTGATGCATATTTAGAATAGTTCTGATGTAAGACTTGCGAGTACTTTGGATGAGTACTCACCGCTGCTTTGCCCCCCCTTGTTCCCTTGATCCGTTGCTGCGACCAGATGATGGAGCCCAGGAGATGGAGGTCCCCGCCGCCGACGACTGCTACCCCGACGGTGCCTACTACTACGTGGAGGCCGCTGATGATCAGGAGTAGTTAGGAGGTTCCTAGGCAGGAGGCCTCGCCTCGTTCGATCGTTGTATCTTTTGTGCTAGCCTTCTCTAAGGCACCCCATGTTTTATGTCTGTACTCAGATATTTGCTGCTTCCGCTGACTCGTGTGTTTATCGAGCTTTCGTATTCTAGCCCTCGAGGCCCCTGGCTTGTAATATGAAGCTGATGTTATTTTATTTGTGTCTAGAGTTGTGTTGTAGTATCTTTCCGTGAGTCCTTGGGTTTGATCGTACGCATTTGCGTGTATGGTTAGCGTACGATTAAATCGTGGGCGTCACAAGTTGGTATCAGAGCCGACTGCCTGTAGGTAGCTCCCTTTCCAACTCCTTGGCCGAAGTTGAGTCTAGTGTTTGAAAAACTTTACTAACACTGATGTTGTGGCTTACGGGCCCACATCTCAATTGGGTGGTATTAGTATCTTTTACTCCTTTTCTATACTCTGGGCTCTACTTTCTCTTCTCTTTCGGGTCAAAGATTTTACTAACTCTAACATTAGGTTCTCGAATCACATCGATCCGGAGCGCTGGACTATCTACTCTTTTTCTCCTGAATATGTATTACACACACTGTCATTGACATCCGTCAATCTTATTTTCAGATGCGTCCCGCAAGACAGCACGTGCGCCTGACACAGGCCACTGAGACGACTGGGTTCCCGGCCATTTTGGTCGATCTCCTGACCAGGCTGGGATATCGCTGATACCCCAAGTACACTATGTTCGAGGATTTCCGCGAGTACAACTAGTACTAGTACCAGGCTGAGGTTCGCATCTTCGACCAGAGGGGCGGCGGGACCCTCGAGCGCCACGTGTTCTGTGGTATTGGAGTGTCGGTCGAGATGGCCGTCCATGATGCGGCCTACATCGCCATCACCCGTCTCCGTGGAGCGTACCCTCACCTGGAGGAGAGCCCTTTCAGATACATCCCGCATGCTCCTGCTGGGGATGAGACTGGGTCTGATCTCACTGCCTACGCTTCCGACGTTCGGGAGCGCAGCGACCGTTCCTACGTCGCTGTCTGCGCCCCCTACGTGACGCGTCGCTACGACGCGTGGGTTCTGGTACAGTACACTGAGGCAATGGATCGTGCTTTCCGAGCTCTGACTATGGAGCTGTATGCTACGCGCGCTCGTCTTTACGACGCGTTGATAGAGCTGCAGCCATCACACTGTCCGAGGGTTCCACCTATGCGCATCCGCGAGCCGAGCAGGACAGAGCTACCGTCAGCTCTCGAGTGGACTGATGTTGGGGGTAGAACCCCTGCACTTGGACCTCAGCTGCTCGACTGGATGCGGTACCCTCACCAGAGTCACAACGGGACACAGGGTCCTGTCCCTACCTTCTATCACCGCCAGCTACCAGGATTCGATCGTCCTCTCCGACGTTGATGTAGCCTTATCGCTACATCTCGTTGTGGTACTCTTCCACCGCGTGCCTGCACGCCGCCTAGTGAGTCCAGGGTATCGTCAAATGCGTCCGGGCTATCGCCCAATTTCGAATTTTTAATCGTTAGTCTGTAATCGAACTTATGTATGGGTCTGTATGTCAAACTCAACTACTATGGAGTATCTATCCCATTTCCCTTTCATTATGCTTGATTACTTCATGAATGCGTGCGATGCCTTTCAATTACTTTAAGCTAAACTACCCCTGCTAAATATTTAACAGGATGGTTAGACCAGCTGGCCGCCCGCGTGGCCTGGCCAACGATGCACCACCCCCGCCTCCTCAGTATATGGCGGGGATGATCCAACAGTTTGAGCTGAACCGCCAGTTTATGCAACGGCTCATGGATCAGTTCCAAAGGCCGAACATGAACCAACCACAAGGCGTGACACTGCAAGACTTCTGCCATCTCAACCCTGCGATCTACCGCAGCTCAACTCAGCCTCTAGATGCCGATGACTGGCTCCGTGACATTTCTTATGAGCTGGAGTCTGCCAATGTGCCCCTGGCGAGCTATGTCAACTTTGCCGCCTACTTTCTGAAGGGTCCCGCTGCTCAATGGTGGGACAGCCACAGGCGCTCTCAGCCCGATGGAACTATCATCACTTGGGCAGAGTTCAAGGCTGCTTTCCGTGCTCGATACATTCCCCAGGGAATCATGGACCGGAAGAAGCGTGAGTTCCGCAACTTGGTCAACGGCAACAAGACTGTGGATGCTTATCAGCGGGAATTTCTGGAATTATCTCGCTATGCTGAAGAAGACATTGCGACTGATGCACGCCGGCAGGAGAAGTTCCGTGAAGGCCTCCACCCTGATATCAAGCTGACACTCCTCGTTCAGGACTATGCTGACTTCGCCACCCTGGTGAACAAGGCTATTCAGGTTGAGACTGGTCTGCAGGAATACAAAGATAGCAGCAAGCGCAACCGTGACATGGGCTCATCTTCGGGCTCATCTGCACAGAAGCGGAAGATCTGGATTCCCAACAACATGTACCATGCACCTGCTCCTACTCCGAGGCCGTCCTATGCTGCACCTCGCCTGCCTCCTCCACCACCTAGGCAGCCGAGGCTTCCAGCTCCACCACCTCGAGTTCCTCCTTCCCGCCCTGAGGACGGGTTGTGCTTCAAGTGTGGCCGTCCAGGTCACCGTGCTAGAGACTGCAGGCAGAATCCGAATCAGCTGGCACTTCCCGCAACTGGAAGTGGCAACAACCGGAACCGCAACTTCATCACTAAGCCTGCTTATGTTCGTGGTCAGGCCAACAACATTGATATGGGTCAAGCTCAAGACCAGCCTGCTACCGTGATGGGTACACTTCTCGTTAACTCAGTACCTGCTTCTGTATTGTTTGATACAGGAGCATCACATTCCTTTATGTCGGAAAATTTTGCATACATGCATGACATTAGGAGCGAAGAGATGAGCATCCCGATAGTGGTAAACACCCCTGGGGGCGAATGCCGAACCTCTGTGATTTTCCCCCATGTTCCAGTTGAAATTGAAGGATTAGAATTCCTTGCCAACCCCATCCTACTAAAGTCATCCAACATTGATCTCATATTGGGGATGGACTGGTTGAAAGCTCATACGGCATCGATCGTTTGTGCCACCAAGACCGTCCACCTCCTACACCCTTCAGATGAAGTAATAAGCTACCATGCGCATCTCATCCGTAATGCTGAGGCACGACTGTATGCTTTGAATGCATTAAATGCGTCACCTCTTGAAGGGATTGAAAACATACCAGTGGTCCGAGAATTTCAAGATGTCTTTCCAGAAGAACTTCCGGGGATTCCCCCTGCTTGAGCTGTTGAGTTTGTCATTGACTTGGTACCCGGTACAACTCCTATTGCCAAGCGTCCTTATAAAATGCCACCACATGAACTCCTTGAACTTAAGCAAGAAATTGACAACTCGCTCCGTCTGGGTTTCATCCGTCCGAGTTCCTCTGCTTGGGGAGCACCTTCTCTCTTTGTTAAGAAGAAGGATGGGACAAATCGATTGGTTCAAGACTATTGTCCTATCAACCAGGCCACTATTCAAAACAAATATCCTCTCCCTCGGATAAATGATTTGTATGACCAACTTGCTGGTTCCACCGTTTTCTCTAAGCTCGACTTGAGATTGGGACACCACCAAATCCATGTTCGCAAGGAGGATATTCCAAAGACCGCCTTTGTTACTCGATATGGATCATACGAGTACACCGTCATGTCCTTCGGCTTAACCAATGCACCGGCAACCTTCTCTCGATTGATGAATTATATATTCATGGACTACCTCGACAAATTTGTCGTGGTATATCTGGATGATATTCTGGTGTTTTCGAAGAACAAAGAAGAGCATGCTGAGCATCTTCGTCTTGTACTGGATAAGCTTCGGGAGCATAAACTCTATGCTAAGTATTCCAAATGTGAGTTCTGGCTAGACGAAGTGACTTACCTTGGTCATGTGATTTCCAAGGATGGTATTGCGGTCAACCTCGAACGAATTCAAGCTATTCTTGACTGGACTCCCCCGAAGAATGTCAAGCAAGTCAGAAGTTTTCTCGGACTCGCCAGCTATTGCCGTCGATTCGTCGAGAACTTCTCCAAGATTGCGAAGCCCTTAACCAACCTGCTTCACAAAGGTGTTAAGTATGAATGGACTGATAAATGCCAGGAAAGTTTCCAGGCGCTCAAGGACAAACTGACGTCCGCTCCAGTACTTGCTCCTCCAGATACGAAAAGGGACTTCGTCATATACTGTGATGCTTCTCGTCAAGGAATAGGTTGTGTCCTAATGCAGGATCGCAAGGTGATCGCTTATGCTTCACGTCAACTGCGTGCTCATGAAGAGAACTACCCAGTTCATGATCTCGAGCTTGCCGCAGTCATTCATGCATTGAAGGAGTGGCGACAATACCTTGTCGGTAATCGCTGTGAAATCTACACCGACCATCAAAGTCTGAAGTACTTGTTCACTCAACCGGAGCTGAACCTGCGTCAACAAAGATGGATGGAGCGTATAGCAGATTTTGACTGTAGTATATCATATACCCCTGGTAAGGCTAATGTAATGGCTGATGCCTTAAGTCGCAAGTCATACTGCAACCACCTCCAGGTTCATCAGGTTCACGATCGTCTGCAAGAGGAATTCCGTAAGCTGAACCTCCACATTGTTCCTCAGGGTTACCTTGTTCCCCCTCCTGAAGATTGTCAAAGGATGAACCTTCGTGTTGTTAATCAGGGTTCCCTCAATAACCTAGTGGTTCAACCAGATCTTGTGAGCTCCATAAAGAATCTGCAAGACTTTGACGATGATGTCGACAGGATTAAGAGCTATATTGCAAAAGGTAAACCCTCCTTTTTCACTATTGATGAAGGTGGCGCCTTGTATTTCAAGGGTCGCCTATTCGTCCCAAATAAGAAGGAAAATCTCAGGATGACTGGGAAGGTGATGGAAGAAGCTCATGACACACCATTGTCTATTCACCCGAGTAGTACCAAGATGTACCAAGACATCTGGCAAAGATTCTGGTGGCCCAATATGAAACAAGACATTGCACGCTATGTGGCAGAATGTGATATATGCCGGCGTAACAAAGCAGAACACCAAAAGCCTGCTAGAACTCTGCAACCTATCTCTATTCCCGAGTGGAAATGGGACCACGTTGAAATGGACTTCGTCACTGGTTTTCCCAGGTCTCAGAAAGGTAATGATGCTATTCTTGTCGTCATTGATCGACTGTCCTAAGTTGCACATTTCCTGGCCGTCAAAGAAACGATTAATGCTAGTCAGCTGGCAGATCTTTATATGTCAAGAGTTGTTTCACTTCACGGTATTCCGTTGGTAATCAGTTCGGACCGTGGCAGCTTGTTCACTTCAAAATTCTGGGAAATTTTTCAGAAGGCTATGGGGACTCATCTGTCCTTCAGCACTGCATTTCATCCTCAATCCCAGGGACAAGTTGAACGAGTCAACCAAATTCTCGAGGACATGCTTCGAGCTTGTGTCATTTCCTTCGGTAAGAAATGGGAGGAATCTCTCCCGTATGCCGAGTTCTCTTACAACAATAGCTATCAAGCTAGTCTGAAGATGGCCCCTTTCGAAGTATTGTATGGGCGAAGGTGTCGAACTCCTCTGAATTGGTCAGAAACTGGGGAACGATCACTCTTCGGTCCGGATATTATTCAACATGCCGAAGATCAAGTCCGCATTATTCATGAGAATCTGAAGGCTGCTCAGTCTCGTCAGAAGAGTGAGTATGACCGTCATCATCAAGATATGGTCTATCAACCTGGCGAAAAGGCTTGTCTTCGTGTCACACCAATGAGAGGTGCACACCGTTTCAGAATCAAGGGCAAGTTAGCTCCTCGTTATATTGGTCCCTTCACTCTTCTCGAAAGGCGTGGGAGAGTGGCTTATCAATTGGAACTGCCGGCGAACCTTTCTCAGGTTCACGATGTCTTCCATGTTTCTCAGCTCCGTCGCTGCTTCAAGGACCCTATTCGAGCAGTGGATCACGATATGCTTGAGCTACAACAAGACCTCTCTTATAAAGAGCATCCGGTCCGCATTCTCGATCAAGCTGAACGTAAGACTCGTCGCAAGGTCACTAAGTTCCTTAAGGTACAGTGGTCAAATCACTCTGAAGATGAAGCCACTTGGGAACGCGAGGATCATCTTCATGATGAATACCCCGGCCTCTTTCCCTCTACCTCTTAATTCTCGGGACGAGAATTCTTGTTAGTAGGGGAGAATTGTGACATCCTCGACTTTTGCAACAGTAATTATTGTAATTAAGCTACAGTGATCAACCGCTAATGATGCCACGTCATCGAATTCCCATCTCAGACCCGCGTTGATTCGAGTCTGTCCGGACCCAATAATTTGAAAACAAAAGAAAGAGTACTTTATAAGTTCATTACAAATTCTAAAAGAATATGTTTATGAAAGAAAGAATTAAAAGTATGTATAATAAATTGTAAAAGAAAGTATAAAGAAAAAGTATTTAAAGATAAAAATCGAATAGTAAAATAAATAATGTAAGAAACAAAAAAAAAGAGATAAAGAAAAAGCAACCCCCCCGGCCCAGCTGGCCACCACCCACCGGCCCAACCGGCCGAACCCTAGCGCCTCCCACCTCCTGGCGAGGGAGCCCCTCGCTACTCCCCGTGCGCCGCCAGTGCCCCCCCACGCTCCCCTTCGGCCCCACCCCCACCGACGCACTCCCCCACCAACCGTCGCCCCATCCCCACGAGAGAGCCCTCTCTCTCCCATGACCCCTCTCCCCCCACGTTCCTTCCCAGATCCCTCCCCACCTCGCCTCCCACCTCGGCTCCCCTCCCGTCGGCCCCCTGCCTCCCGCCGGCGGCCCCCTGCCGCCTCTCTCCCTCTCACCCGTGGCCCTCCTCTCCACCCCTCATCCCTGGCCGGCGAGCCCTCCCACCGTCGGGCCCCTCCCCGTCCACAACCTCCCCTGCGCCAGCCCCCATCTCGCCGCCCCCCACGGGTCTCGTGCTCCCTGGCCGAGACCCCCCCCCCCCCCCCCCCCCCGTCGAGGACCACCTTCTCCTCTCTCAGGTCGGCCCTAGGAGCACCGCGACCCTGCGCCGGCCGGAGCCCCCCGTCGGCGGCTCCATCCCGGGGGTCCTCCTCACCGGGGCCCCTCTCGGCGAACCTCCGGCCGGCTCCTCCTCGCCGGCACGCCCGTCTTCACCAGAACCGCGTCACCGTCGTCACCTTCACCTTCGTGCGAACTCCGGCTTCACCGGCCCCTCCCGTCAACGTCGGTGAGCCCCTCCTCGGGCTCCTCCCACCATGTCGATCTCCTCACCGCCCCGGTTCCGTTTCGGCAAACGGGACCCCGATCCGTCGACGGTAGACTCCGGTAGGAAGGATTGAAGTTTATGTTCTTCTATGTTGAGTTGGAGCAGAGAGAGTTCTCTGTCTCTCTGTTAACAGAGAAGGGAGATGAGAGTTTTGAGATAAAAAAATAAAAACAAATGTTGTATTCCGTATGTATGTATGTATGTATTCGATACCCGTATTTATGTATGTATTTGCGTATATAGGCATGTGGAGAAATACGACATTTGTATGGTTATGTATTTGTGATTAAAAAGGTGTTTTTGGCCTAGGGTCACTTACCGGTTGGGCCAATGCACCCGCTGTCTATGACAGGGAGGCCCCACGCATTAGTTAAAATAAAAATAAAAATAATGTTTTATTAAATAAATAAATAAATAGATATAATAATTAATTAATGAGTTAATGAATTAGTTAAATAAATATATAAGTTAATCTGTTAATTAGAATAATTAATTAACATAATGAGAGAATGCCACGTGGGTCCCTCATTAAATTAATCTAATAAATCAATAATTAATCTTAATAAAAACTTGTGCCTATGACGTTCGGGACCCGCTGGTCAGTTGACCAGTCAAATGTTGATGTCAGCCTAACATCGTGATGATGTCATATTGGAATTTTATTAAAATAGCTAAATTTGTTTTTAATTCCTAAATAATTAATAAAACTTTAAAAATTAATATTAAATAATCCGTAAGTCAGATCGAAATATTTTCAACATGAAAGTTGATCAGCAAAACGAGACGAACGTGGATACACGGTCCATTCGTCTGTCACGCGTCCCTAGCATAGCAAACATGGAACATTTCCTTCGTTTCCAGTATAACCGGTAGTAGCCCGAGACCCGGAAAATATCGTGAGATATTCTTCCGACCCGTCTTTGACGGATGTTCCTGCGTTAGCTCATGTCTAGCCTGCATCTTTCCATGTCATGCTTTGTGTTGCATCGGTGCTATTATTTATTGTTTCTTCCCCCTCTTCTTACCGGTAGACCCCGAGACTGACGCTGCTGCCGGGTACATCTACGACCCTGCCGATCAGTCCTTTGCCGCACAGCAGCAAGGCAAGCAAACTCCCCTTGATCATTCCTATATCGCCTATGTCTTTCTTCCTATTGCTTGCATTAGTATTTTGCTACTGTTGTAGTTAGCTCCTATATCTGATGCATAGCCTGTTTTTGATGAACTGTTACTTTCAGTCCGGTACCTTTAAATATGCTTAGTATAGGTGGAGCAGTCATCCCCTCTGACCCCGTAGTTCAGTTGCCCCGCTTGTTTTCTAATCTCGATCTCTGATCGACGAGCCAGACCCGACACAACACATTCACCCCCTTCGTTGTACGACGCTACAGAGATACTATCGGGTACCGAGGGTGACACCTCGCTAAGTACTCCTGATGATATCTCTGCAGTATATCTAGTCGGTCGTGGTTATCGAGGGTGATTCCTCTTTCACCATTCCCGATGACGTCTCTATCGTGCCACCCCGCGAGTGTGGGACCCCCGAGGGTGATTCCTCGAAGCCCACCTTGACGGGTACATCGTTCGGAATCCAACGAGGGTGATACCTCGGATTCCCCCGATGTTACAACCACACAGTTACTCGACCATGTTACTGGGATCTTCGGTGATTAGTTGTAAGACGGGTGGATTCCCGTGAGACTGTGTTGCTGGCCTAATTAAAATTCTAATGGATTTGGGTATTTGATCTGGGTTGGTGGGAGACCTTTTCGCACTAACCGGCTACGCGGGAAGAATTATGGGTACTCGACATCGCGGTATCAGCCGAAGCTTTTCAGATGCCAGCAATGTAGCGGCGCGCGCCCGAGTGGTCCCGAGATGCATCGCGCTTGTGATTAAGGGATGCTAGGACTGACGTCGGCCGCCCACGCCACGTGCAGGAGCATGAAGGGGAACTGGGCCCATGAACCCTTTGTGCTTAGGATTTAGACCGGCGGGCTGGCCTCTCTGATTAGTCTTAGGTGGGGCTGCGACGTGTCGATATTCCGAGGCCGGGCAGGACGCAGAAAAGTATGTCCGGCCAGAGTGTTATCGAGCGTGACGGTACATGTGGTGCACCCCTGCAGGGATGAAAATTAACTATTCGGATAGCCGTGTCCACGGTTACCGGACGACTTGGAGTTGTGCCCCGATCTTTTACAACTAGAATTGTTACTTAACTGGAATTAGTTTGCCTCGGGATTGCTTCCTCGCAGGGAGTCGAGGGAGGATCTTTAGGCGTGACCTCACTTTAATATTGCTGCAACAATATGACTATTAATGTTTACCCCTGTTCTACTCTCGTCTATTGCTGCAAGACCCCTGAAGATGCTAGTCTTCGATAGGACTAGGCCTTCTCTCTCTATTATCGCATTGCTGCAGCCAGTCCACATATAACCCCCTTCTTTGATACTGATGCATATTTAGAATAGTTCTGATGTAAGACTTGCGAGTACTTTGGATGAGTACTCACCGCTGCTTTGCCCCCCCTTGTTCCCTTGATCCGTTGCTGCGACCAGATGATGGAGCCCAGGAGATGGAGGTCCCCGCCGCCGACGACTGCTACCCCGACGGTGCCTACTACTACGTGGAGGCCGCTGATGATCAGGAGTAGTTAGGAGGTTCCCAGGCAGGAGGCCTCGCCTCATTCGATCGTTGTATCTTTTGTGCTAGCCTTCTCTAAGGCACCCCATGTTTTATGTCTGTACTCAGATATTTGCTGCTTCCGCTGACTCGTGTGTTTATCGAGCTTTCGTATTCTAGCCCTCGAGGCCCCTGGCTTGTAATATGAAGCTGATGTTATTTTATTTGTGTCTAGAGTTGTGTTGTGGTATCTTCCCGTGAGTCCTTGGGTTTGATCGTACGCATTTGCGTGTATGGTTAGCGTACGATTAAATCGAGGGCGTCACACCGAACCTTTACAAACAAGGTTGGGGCAAACTCCACACAAAGCTTGGAGGCTCCCAACAAGACCACGGAGCTTCACCACAATGGAATGTGGCTCCGAGGTGACCTCAACCGTCTAGGGTGCTCAAACACCCAAGAGTAACAAAATCCGCAAGGGATTAGTGGGGGGAATCAATTTTCTCTTGGTGGAAGTGTAGATCTAGGCCTTCTCAACCAATCCCTAGGAAATCAACAAGTTTGATTGGCTAGGGAGAGAGATCGGGCACTTTTGAGCTTAGGGAGCAACAATGGAGCTTGGGAGGGTCAAAGGTAGGGTTCTTGAGCAAAAAGAACCCTTTATATAGTGGGGTGGGGAATTCAAACGTTTTTCCACTCACAACACGAGCCCAGCGGTACTACCGCTGGCTATAGCGCTACTACCGCTGCCACTCCAGCGGTACTACCGCTGGCTGCAGCGGTACTACCGCTAGCACCCCAGCAGTACTACCGCTGGCTGTAGCGGTACTACCGCTGAGCCCATGGTAGTGCAAAGACACTACCGGGCCTACCACCGCCAAGAAAGTCTTCGCAAAAAGTCCAACGAAGTACAACGGCAAGGGAGGCGGTACTAAAGTCCTCGAGCGGTACTACCGCTGACCAGGGGCGGTACTACCGCTAGCTCAGCGGTACTACCGCCAGCTCTAGCGGTACTACCTCTAGGGACAGCGGTACTACCGCTAGGGGACCTTTTTGCAAGAGAGATAAACCAGAGATGGGAACAGCTCCAAAGTTGCCGGGAAAGGGGATGGAGATAAAGTGTGTGCGTGCAAAATTGATTCCTCCCAAACCTTTCCACTACGGATCCCCTCTTAATAGTACGGCGTTCCTACGACTCAAAGACCAAGGGAATCGTAGAAGACATCGTGCTTTTGTTCCACAGAGGGTGCCGAATCGTCTTGTGCCGTTGATATGTATTATCTGAAAGCTTAATGCACACGATTAGTCCTTTACGGTACTGTCATCAATCACCAAAATTACTTAGGCATAAATATGCCCTAACAATAACTCCCACAACATCTTAAAAAAAATAGTAATACGATCTCAAACAAATGCATGGGAGATTACCGGGAGACAAATGAATTTCTCGCTAGTTATAGAATGCAAGTAGAAGCAAAGCCGATATAAAGATGACCATGAAACTCTACCATACAAGGGATACCATGTGTAAGAGAACACAATGGTATTTAGAATTATCATTAGGTGATAGATTCCAAATAAGCACAGTCATTTATACTCACACAAGCATGATATGGTAGTTTAGCAATACGCACAATGCTTAGAAACCATATTATTAACATGCCGATTAGCTAATTCATCATGTAGAGAAATAATTTGAACGGCTTGCATCATAGATGCCCTTCTTTTAAGTATGATCTAGAAGCTAAACCATGAATAATCCTGAAGTAGAATGTCATACTCACACACATCTAAGGAATTAAACACCAAAAGAATTATTATGCAAATAGAGACACGTTGAACATGGCAAGCCACAAAGATATAGACTAATCTCAATAATAGATTCTAAGTGGCATCTGTCGAATGTTTATATTACCAAGGATTGTGATATGCACAAAGCATATCACTCCCCTGTAATGTGATGACCCATTAATGTCTCAAAAGAGCCCCATAAGGTGCAGCCAGGTTGCAAGTAAGGATCATGACTACACACACAACTATATGACATGCACAACAACCTACACATGCTAGATAACATAAATCAAGCATACTAGGAGGCGCAACATGTCAAACACATGCTAGGTACCAAACCTAAACATGAGAGGGGCTAGTAACTTTCAATGTAGACAATATACACACGTTACCGCTAGGAGAGGCATTGTAATGACATATATGATGGTAATATTCTTGACTAGGCTTGAACCATAATAAATGGTGAGAATATTTTTTCTTCATGAACTAGCCAAGTCTCCAATGCCCTGCAAAGACCTATCAGGTTTGAGATTGATGGTCTCCAAGCAAGTTGGGTCCTAAGGAGTTAGTAGCAATAGGCTTGGCAACCCAAATGGTCTTATCCACTTTCGGACCACTTTGAGAACCAACATACTTGGCAAACACATTGCCAAAAATATCCTTCCTAAGTAAAAAATGATCATTGATAATTGGAGGTTACCAATGGGGCATGTTGAAGCTATGTGCACCTTCTTTCGAAAGATATAGCAACATGCACTCCCTTTTCTGTTCTTCTTCTTTACTCTCTCAACTTGGGAAGAAGTAACATGTTTCATCATGTATAGTGGTTGTTCTAAAACATGAGGTTAAGCTAGAGATTGATCTTGAGACCTCTTCCCATGTAGCATATCCTTATACGCCCTTATCTTTAATGGACATGATCTCACGTGATGCCCAACCTTTTTGCACTTAAAGCAAGAAATGTCCATCATCACACTTTTTCAAGTCTTCCTTCAAACTAGTGACTTGGGCCTTGAGCTCATTAATTTCTTCTACATGGTTAGTTTCAACACTAGAAACAAGAGGACTAGTGGAAGTAGAAACTTCATGGTTAGAGAAACAAGACAATGCGAGCAATTCATCATGATTGGTAATAATATGATAGATGGATGAATTACAAGGATTAACACATGGCAATAAAGCATTTATAGTAAATATCCTAATGTTCACATGAGACTCACAAGATTTTACCTTGATGACCATAGCCTCAAGTGCTAACTATAGCTCATTATGAGAGATTAGAAGATCCTCATGAGTGCTTAAGAGATTTTCATGACTTTCTTCCAATTTCCCATAATTGATGGTTAACAAATCAAATTCAGCACATAACTCAACATTCTCCATCAACGTTGATGCTTCAAATGAGGTAGAGTTAGATGCACAAGTATCATCGATAATATGAGATGAGTAAGTAGCAATTAGAGACTTCTCATGAGTAGATTGAAGCTCCTCATAGATCTTACAGGTTTTGATGAGCTATCCCTTGTCATTATTGCATTCAAGGAGAAGGAGCTCAAAATCCTCTTTAAGTTTACCATGAGCAATTTCAATCTCTCCTTTTGAAGATCTTAAGTCTCTACATGTTTGATGAACCTTATCAAGTTCATGTTCAAGTTCTTCACTTTTAGCTTGTTCATACATAAGTGAATCATTACAATTTTTAAAGTAAGCAAGAACATCTTGAAACCTTTTATATGTGTTATTTTTAGCTCTATGAAGAATTTTACCAATCACATAGAGATTTTCAGTCAGGTCATTGATACGTCTCCAACGTATCTATAATTTTTGATGGTTCCATGCTATTATCTTGTCAACTTTGGATGTTTTATATGCATGAATATGCTATTTTATATTTTTTTTGGGACTAACCTATTAACTCAGTGCCAAGTGCCAGTTTCTGTTTTTTCCGTGTTTTTGGCGCATTTTCAGACGGAGTCCAAATGGAATGAAACTTTACGATGATTTTTTTGGACCAAAAGAGACCCCCGAAGCTTTGGGAGAAGGCCAGATGGGCCACGAGGGAGTCACAAGACCTCACGCCACCACCACCTCCCGGTGGTGGCGTGCACGCTTGTCACCTCCTCCTAGGCCCAACTGACACAATTCCACCGCCATAAATTCCTATAAATTAAAAACCCCCCAAAAAGAAACCTAGATCGGAAGTTCCGCCGCCGCAAGCCTATGTAGCCACCAAAAACCAATCTGGAGCCCATTCTAGCACCCTGCCGGAGGGGGAATCCATCTCCGGTGGCCAGCTTCATCATCCCGGCGATCTCCATGACGAGGAGGGAGTAGTTCTCCCTCGAGGCTGAGGGTATGTACCCGTAGCTATGTGTTTGATCTCTCTCTCTCGTGTTCTTGAGATGTCTTGATCTCGATGTACCATGGGCTTTGCTACTATAGTTGGATCTTATGATGTTCTTCCCCCCTCTCCGTCTTGTAATGAATTGAGTTTCCCCTTTGGAGTTATCTTGTCGGATTGAGTCTTTGAGAACACTTGATGTCTGTCTTGCACGTGTCTATCTGCTGTGATCAACTTGCGGGTTTGTGACAATTGGGAACCTATGCATATGGGTTGGCACACGTGGATTCATGTGAGTACTTGATGTATGGTTTGGTGATCAACTTGCGGGTTCGTGACATTGGGAACCTATGCACAAGGGTTGGCACACGTTTTGACTCTCTGGTAGAAACTTTGGGGCACTCTTTGAAGTTCTATGTGTTGGTTGAATAGATGATTCTGAGATTGTGTGATGCATATCGTATAATCATGCCCACGGATACTTGAGGTGACAATGGAGTATCTAGGTGACATTAGGGGCTTGGTTGATAAGTATCTTAAGGTGTTATTCTAGTACGAACTCTATGAAATATTGAACGGAAAGAATAGCTTCGTGCTATTTTACTACGGACTCTAGAATAGATCGATTAGAAAGAATAACTTTGTGGTGGTTTCGTACCCGACAATAATCTCTTCGTTTGTTCCCCGCTATTAGTGACTTTCGAGTGACTCTTTGTTGCATGTTGAGGGCTAGTTATATGATCCAATTATGTTATCATTGTTGAGAGAACTTCACTAGTGAAAGTATGAACCCTAGGCCTTGTTTCCACGCATTGCAATACCGTTCGTGCTCACTTTTACCATTTGTTACCTTGCTGTTTTTGTAATTTCAGATTACAAAAACCTATATCTACCATCCATATTGCACTTGTATCACCATCTCTTCGCCGAACTAGTGCACCTATACAATTTACCATTGTATTGGGTGTGTTGGGGACACAAGAGACTCTTTGTTATTTGGGTGCAGGGTTGCTTGAGAGAGACCATCTTCATCCTACGCCTCCTGCGGATTGATAAACCTTAGGTCACCCACTTGAGGAAAAAATTGCTACTGTCCTACAGCCCTATGCACTTGGAGGCCCAACAACGTCTACAAGGAGAAGGTTGCGTAGTAGACATCAGTCATCATCGTCATCCTCATTACAAATATCATCGTTATCACTAAGAGAAGATGATACCTCATCATTAACTTTTGCCATGAGGCACATGTGAACAAAGGGAGTTGATGGTGATTCTTTTGGAGAACCAGGTTCTTTATCAGTCAAGAGTGCCCCATTTTTCTTAATTTCCCCTAAATGGTTAGTCATAGGGAAACTAGAGGGAACCAAAGCATTTTGATCATGGAAACACGGGAGAGCAAGCATAGTGATACGTCTTCAACGTATCTATAATTTTGATGGTTCCATGCTATTATCTTGTCAAACTTTGGATGTTTAGTATGCATTTCATATCTTTTTTGGGACTAACTTACTAACTCACTACCAAGTGCCAGTTCCTGTTTTTTCGTGTTTTTGACCTTTTTTCAAAGGAGAATATTAAACGGAGTCCAAACGGAATAAAGCCTCCGAAAAGATTTTTTCTGGAGCAGAAGATACGCAGGGAGCTTGAGAATCAAGGCAAAGGGCACTAGGGGAGGCCACAAGCCCCCTAGCCGCGACCTGGGGGCGCCCATCAGGCTTGTGGGCCCCCTGTGGCTCCTCTGCCCTACTTCTTCCGCCTATAAATCGCCGAAAAATCTGAAACCACGAGAGAGAGCCATGAAAATACTTTTCCGCCACCGCAAGCTTCTGTCTCCACAAGATCCCATCTCGGGCACGTTCTGGTGCCCTGCAGGAGGGGGGATTCGGACACGGAGGGCTTCTTCATCAACACCATTGCCTCTCCGATGATGCGTGAGTAGTTCACCACAGACCTTCGGGTCCATAGCTAGTAGCTAGATGGCTTCTTTTCTCTCTTGGATCTTCAATACAAAGTTCTCCATGATCTTCATGGAGATCTATCCAATGTAATCTTCTTTTGCGGTGTGTTTGTCGAGATCCGATGAATTGTGTATTTATGATCAGATTATCTATGAATCTTATTTGAGTTTCTTCTGATCTCTTATATGCATGATTTCATATCCTTGTAATTCTCTTCGAGTAGTTGGTTTCGTTTGGCCAACTTGATCTATAATTCTTGCAATGGGAGAACTGCTTGGTTTTGGGTTCATACCGTGCGGTGACCTCACCCAGTGACAGAAGGGGTAGCAAAGCACACATCATGTTGTTTCCATCAAGGGTAAAAAGATGGGGTTTATATCTATTGCATGAATTTATCCCTCTACATCATGTCATATTGCTTAAGGCGTTACTTTGTTTGTCATGAACTCAATACACTAGATGCATGCTAGATAGCGGTCGATGTGTGGAGTAATAGTAGTAGATGCACAAAGTATCGGTCTACTTGTCTCGGACGTGATGCCTATATGTATGATCATTGCCTTAGATATCGTCATGACTTTGCGTGGTTCTGTCAGTTGCTCGACAGTAATTCGTTCACCCACCATAATATTTGCTACCATGAGAGAAAACTCTAGTGAACACTATGGCCCCTGGGTCTACTTCACATCATATTTTTAGCCCTAAACTTTTACTTTGTTGCACTTTTCGCCTTAAGATCTCACCTTGCAATCAATCGTGAAGGGTTTGACAACCCCTTTGTAGCGTTGGGTGCAAGTTTGTTGTTTTTGTGCAGGTACTTTGGAGACTTGGCTTGATACTCCTACTGGATTGATACCTTGGTTCTCAAACTGAGCGAAATACTTACTGCTACTGTGCTGCATCACCCTTTCCTCTTCAAGTAAAAAACCAACGCAAGCTCAAGAGGTAGCAAGAAGAATTTTTGGCACCATTGCCGGGGAGCATCAAGTCAAGAATAGTCTTCCTTCAAAGTGTCAATTTCTAGCACCGAGGATTATTCTAAGTGAAGCTTATCCAAGTAACTGTCGCAAACTCATCTCTTGCATTTATTTTTTTGCCTCTCGTTTTCCTCTCCCCCGCTTCTGAAAAACAAAAATTTAAAAAAATATTTGCCTTTTTTGTTCGCCCTTTTCTTTCGCTTGCTTTCTGTTTGCTTGTGTGCTACGAGCCTTCAAAATGCCTGCATCTTCGCTTGCTAAGAATCTAGTGATATGGATCCTCATCCACTTGCTAATCTTTTCAAGAGGTCCAACTAGGTTGAACCAATTGCTAGTGAGTTTTTTGCACTAGATTTTCTTTATGAAGTTTTGCTTGAGATGCGTGAATCTGAAAATCGTGTTGAAGAAATTCATGAAGTGATTCACGAGGGCTCCTTGAATTAAAAGCATGATTGCAATGGTTTCACTATGAATTCTATTAGTGACAATCATGCTAAAAATATACAAAACCCTAAGCTTCGGGATGCTAGTTTTGCTATGTCCACTACTTGTTGCACTGATCATGATTGGGGTGATGATTTTTCTTATGATCTTGAAAATTTGTTTAAGGCTCATGATGAATATGATATTTGCAATAATATTGAAAGTGGGTTTGGAGAAGTCATGACTTTAGTTGATGATAATCCCACTATTTTTGAAGAGCGTCAACTTTGCATGCATGTGGATCATGAAAATAATATCCTATGTGATAGCTATATTTTTGAATTTGATTATGATCCCACATGCAATTGTTATGAGAGAGGAAAATATTTAGGTAGAAAGTTTCATGTTACTAAATCACCTCTTGTTATGTTGAGATTGATATTGTCTCTTTCTTCTTACTTGCATATGGTAGTTATTGCTTGTCTTGATAATTTGTTTTCCTATAAAATGCCTATGCATAGAAATTATGTTAGAGTTAGATATGTTTGTCACATGTTTCATGATGCTCTCTTCGTGTCCAATTGCTATCTTTTATGTGAGCATCATTGAATTATCAATGCCTAGCTAAGGGCGTTAAACAATAGCGCTTGTTGGGAGGCAACCCAATGAATTTATCTTTGCTTTTTTGCTTTTTTTTTGTTGTGTCCACACCATCATAATTCTGTTATGATTGTTTTTTGTTTCTTTTTGTGTTTGATCCAAGTAAAACCTTTATGACTAGTTTTGGTGATGGTTGTTTGATCTTGTTGAAAAAGACATAAACTTTGCGATCACGAAATTATTTTTCATTCCTATCCAGAAAGAGGTTTTGAGTTGATTCTTTTTGCTATGGTTGATATGCCAATTTCCCAAATCGTAATAATGTTTCAGAATTTTTGATATACCAGAAGTATACGAAGTATACAGATTGCTACAAACTGGTCTGTTTTTGACATATTCTATTTTTGTTGTGTTGATTGCTTATTTCGATGAAACTATGGATAGTATCGGGGGGAACTAGCCATGGAAAAATTGAGAATATAGTAATATAACACCAATATAAATAGAAATCTAGTTTGCTACAGTACCTGAAGAGTTGGTAGTTTGTTTTCTTGTGCTAATGATATCACGAGTTTCTGTTTAAGTTTCGTGTTGTGAAGTTCTCATGTTTTGGGTGATGTTCTCATGGACAATGGGATAAAGAGTGGAAAGATCTCAAGCTTGGGGATGCCCAAGGCATCCCAATCCAAATTCAAGGACACCAAAAAGCCTAAGCTTGGGGATGCCCCGGGAAGGCATCCCCTCTTTCGTCTTCAATCCATCGGTAACGTTACATGGAGCTATATTTTTATTCACCACATGATATGTCTTTTGCTTGGAGCGTCGTGTATTATAGGAGTATTTTCTTTTTTTTTGTGTCACAATCATCCTTGCTGCACACCTTTTGAGAGAGACATGCACTCATCATTAATTTGCTAGAATACTCATTGAGCTTCACTTATATCTTTTGAGTTAGGCAATTTAGCTCACATGTGCTTCACTTAGATCTTTTGAGCTAGATAACTTTCTCTAAGTGCTTCACTTAGATCTTTTAGAGCATGGCGGTGTCATATTTTGGAGAAATAAGAACTATCGATCTTCACTTATATCTTTTTGAGAGTGCTCTCTCTGAGTAACTTGGTAGTTGGCTTGTGCTATGAAAGTAGTCCTAAAGATGATAGGCATCCAAAGAGGATACAATAAAACTTCCATGTTCTTGTGCATTGATTAGAAAGAGAAGTTTGATTCCTCTCAATTAGTTTTGAGACATGGATTTGGTAATATTAAGAGTCATGTTAGTAGGGTGTTGTGAATCTAGAAATACTTGTGTTGAAGTTAGTGATTCCCGTAACATGCACGTATGGTGAACCGCTATGTTAGGAAGTCGGAGCATAATTGATTTATTGATTGTCATCCTTTGTGTTGTGGTCGGGATCGCGTGATGGTTAACACCTACCAACCCTTCCCCTAGCAGTATGCGTTTAGCAGTTTATTTCGATTACTAATAAAAACATTCACAATAAGTATGTGAGTTCTTCATGCCTATGTGAGTCCATGGTATATATGCACTTTCACCTTCCACCATTGCTTGCCTCTCTAGTGCCGCGCAACTTTCGCCGGTACACAAAACCACCATAGACCTTCCTCAAAACAGCCAGCATACCTACCTATCATGGCCTTTTCATAGCAATTCCGAGATATATTGCCATGTAACTCCCACCGTTCCGTCTCATGACTTGTGCCCTCACTTATATATTGCCATTGCATGATTGTAAGATAGCTAGCGAGTCATAGGCTAAGCTAGATCGTTGCACATCCCGGTACACTGTCGGAGGCATTTCCTATAAGAGTCATCATTGTTCTAAGCATTGAGTTGCGAGTAAATAAAAGTGTGATGATCATCATTAATAGAGCATTATCCCATGTGAGGAAAAATGAAAAGAGGCCAAATATGCCCATACAAACAAAATGAAAAGAGGCCGAAGAGCCCAATCAAAAACAAAAAAAAGAGAGAGAAAAAGAGAGATGGGACAATGCTACTATCTTTTTCCACACTTGTGCTTCATAATAGCACCATGTTCTTCATGATTGAGAGTCTCTTGTTTTGTCACCACCATATACTAGTGGGAATCTTCATTATTTAACTTGGCTTGTATATTCCAATGATGGGCTTCCTCAAAATTTCCCTAGGTCTTCGTGAGCAAGCAAATTGGATGCACACCCACTAGTTCTCCTTTTGAGCTTTCACACACTTATAGCTCTAAGTGCATCCGTTGCATGGTAATCCCTACTCATTCACATTGATATCTATTGATGGGCATCTCCATAACCCTTTGATACGTCGAGTCGATGTGACCATCTCCTCCTTTTTGCCTCACAACCTCCATCACACTCTATTCCACCTATAGTGCTATATCCATGGCTCACGCTCATGTATTGCGTGAGAGTTGAAAAAGGTTTGAGAAAGTAAGAGTGCGAAAACAATTACTTGGCCAATACCGGGGTTCTGCATGATTTAAATTCGTTGTGTGGGGATGATGGAGCATAGCTAGACTATATGATTTTGTAGGGATAACTTTCTTTGGCCTTGTTATTTCGAAAGTTCATGATTGCCTTGATAGTTTGCTTAAAGTATTATTGTTTTCATGTCAATAGCAAACTATTGTTTTGAATCTTATGGATCTGAACATTCATGTCACATGAAAGAAGTTACAAAGGACAAATATGCTAGGTAGCATTCCATATCAAAAGTTCAGTGTTTATCACTTCCCTACTTGAGGACGAGCAGGAGTTAAGCTTGGGGATGCTTGATACATCTCCAACGTATCTATTATTTTTGATGGTTCCATGCTGTTATCTTGTCAAACATTGGATGTTTTGTATGCATTTTATATCTTTTTTGGGACTAACCTACTAACTCAGTGCCAAGTGCCAGTTCTTGTTTTTTCCGTGTTTTTGACCTTTTTCAGAGGGGAATATTAAACAGAGTCCAAACGGTATAAAACCTCTGAAAATATTTTTTTTCCAGAGTAGAAGATACGCAGGGAGCTTGAGAAACAAGGCTAAGGGCACTAGGGGAGGCCACAAGCCCCCTAGCCGCGGCCTGGGGGGGCGCACCTAGCAGGCTTGTGGGCCCCCTGTGGCTCCTCCGCCCTACTTCTTATGCCTATAAATCCCCAAAAAATCTGAAACCACGAGAGAGAGCACGAAAATACTTTTCCGCCACCGCAAGCTTCTTTCTCCGCAAGATCCCATCTGGGGCACGATCTGGTGCCCTGTCGGAGGGGGATTCAGACACGGAGGGCTTCTTCATCAACACCATTGCCTCTCCGATGATGCGTGAGTAGTTGAACACAGACCTTCGGGTCCATAGCTAGTAGCTAGATGGCTTCTTCTCTCTCTTGGATCTTCAATAAAAAGTTCTCCATGATCTTCATGGAGATCTATCCGATGTAATCCTCTTTTGCGGTGTGTTTGTCGAGATCCCATGGATTGTGGATTTATGATCAGATTATCTATGAATCTTATTTGAGTTTCTTCTGATCTCTTATATGCATGATTTCATATCCTTGTAATTATCTTCGAGTTGTGGGTTTCGTTTGGCCAACTTGTTCTATAATTCTTGCAATGGGAGAAGTGCTTGGTTTCGGGTTCATACCGTGTGGTGACCTCATCCAGTGACAGAAGGGGTAGCGAGGCACGCATCGTGTTGTTGCCATGAAGGGTAAAAATATGGGGTTTATATCTATTGCATGAATTTATCCCTCTACGTCATGTCATCTTGCTTAAGGCGTTACTCTGTTTGTCATGAACTCAATACACTAGATGCATGCTGGATAGCGGTCGATGTGTGGAGTAATAGTAGTAGATGCAGAAAGTATCGGTCTACTTGTCTCGGACGTGATGCCTATATGTATGATCATTTCCTTAGATATCGTCATGACTTTGCGCGGTTCTATCAATTGCTCGACAGTAAGTCGTTCACCCACCGTAATATTTGCTATCATGAGAGAAGGGTCTACTTCACATCATATTTTCAGCCCTACGCTTTTACTTTGTTGCACTTTCCGCCTTCAGATCTCACCTTGCAATCAATCGTGAAGGGATTGACAACCCCTTTGTAGCGTTGGGTGCAAGTTTGCTTTTTTTGCGCAGGTACTTTGGGGACTTGGCTTGATACTCCTACTGGATTGATACCTTGGTTCTCAAACTGAGGGAAATACTTACTGCTACTGTGCTACATCACCCTTTCCTCTTCAAGTAAAAAAACAACGCAAGCTCAAGAGGTAGCACATATCACCACAAACATTTGTCAAGGAATCCTTAGGTGATATGCATGAACTATCAACACAGTAATTTACACTATATGTGGTGCTAGATATTCCCATGTCCATACGGGATACAACATTATCATCAACACAAGTAAGTTCATTAATAATGAGCTTAACACCATCATCACAAGATATTTCTTCACTCACCATGTCATACCTTGTCGCACGCAACATGTTGATGGAGTAGAAGATGCTGAAGTGTGCAAGTAATCGGAGATGGAAGTAATGGAGGGCTCTTCATCATAGAAAAGTGTGAAGAGCTTGTGCACCAACTCCTTCAACATAATATTGTCTTCATCGAGATTGGACCCACCATATATATCTTCGAATTTGGTCCAAACTTCATGAGCCGACTTGCAAGTCGAGATTGACTGAAACACTTCAGGGTTTATAGTTTGATGAATGGCGAAGGAGGCCTCACAATCGAGATACATGTCATCTATAGATGGAGATGGATCATACTTTTCAACAACAATCCCTACAAGAACAATTCATAAAGCATTTGGGCACATGGCTTGAAGGTGATAAAGCATACGAATTCTCCACAAGTGATAATTTGTGCCATCAAAGTCAAAAGTGTCATTGTGCACTAATCCAATAGTCGACATTGATACTCTCTAGGCTCACCCTATTCTCCCTTTGAGACAATAGCACGAAGGCGTTTCTCAACCACTAGTGGTAAGCCTTTGAGGTGGCTTCCAAACCCTCACAACCTTTCCGGGGTAATCACAACGGTTTGACTCCTCTCCGAAGAACTCCTACTGCCTAGTAGTCTTCGAACTCCAAGAGTAACAAGATCACGAGCACTGCTCGAAACTTGCACAAATCACAAACAGCTTGGGTTGAGAGTAGGAGAGGGAGACGATCTATCTTTTGATTGGAGCAACCCTCAAAGGCACTCACAGATGCACTTGGGATCTAGCTTTTGGTGTAGGTAATGGGAATGAGAAAGAAAGATGTTCTTGGAATATTTTGGCTGTATTTCGCAGCTCCCACACGAGGTGGGGGAAGACTATATATAGTGGTGGTGGAAAAGTGACCATTGGAGACACTTATGTTGTGCAATTGCCGGATGTTTGGCAGTTCACGGTTGTCCGGACATTCATGAGGGGTCGGACGTCCGACAATGGTTGGTCGTTCGCAGATGCAGAAGGTATCTGATTACCACAGTATTTGGTGGAGAGGTAATCAGCATACGGTCGTACGGAGGACGTCGGTCGTCCGAAGACACATAATATATTAGGTCAGCATCAAGTGAAAGAGTGAACAATGCACGGACGAGTGAAGGCATCGGCCGTCCGGGACACGGTCGCCCGAAATGGTCGGAAGTCCTACATTTTGGATCTGTTTGTTGGCAACGGAATTCATACCGTACCCGGACGCCTGGTTCTCGGACGACCGGAGGGGCCGGAAGTCCGAAGGTTTGACTGTGTTGGCTGGCTCCGGATTTCTGGACGGCGTCGGCCACCTGGGGTCCGGACGTTCGAGAACCATCGGACGACCGAACCGGATAAGACCAACCAGGAAGATAGATGTATTGGAATTGCCTAGACTTTTGAGAAAGTTTCTTGCGAGACCCAGTGATCCCCTCTTAATAGCGCGGGATACCTAAAACTCAAGAATCGTAAAAGAGCTACACAACATAGCTATCGATAATCCATACTTGAGTGTATATGTTTATTCGGTGATCATCACTCCGCACCACTAACGTCAAAGGAACTAATACCTTCGAGTCAGGCCTAAGACTTGAACTTGATATTATTGTTTCTTCTTGGCGCAAGCTGAAGGCAAGACATTTATGAAGACTTCAAGTAGCTCTCCCATACATAATGTGGAAAGCCTTGCTTTGTATTCATCTTCATTTTTCTATCATGTGAACATCCACAAGCTTCAAGCATGTAATCCTTAGAAATGGTTATCTTGAACTTGTCCTTGTCAAACGTGATCATGAACCCTTGATGTCATCATGTCATGGACACTTGGAATATCTCTCTGGATGCGAGCCCATGAGGATTACATAACCCTTATAGACATAGACAACACATAGTATGGGTTAGTACACAATATGCAATTTACAATTACTTACCATACCACAGAATCCCATGTGGTACATCATTTGCGCTTGTGTGATGACCAACTTTGAGTTAACTATTTGATCTTGATCTTGATGAACATTTATCTTAGATCCATGATTAATATTGATGCCTTAAAAGGCCTATTGATTTCTTGTTAGGATTCATCGCTTTAAGAAATGATTGCCAATATATCAATTCACCATGACCGTAACAAGTTTCTCCATGAATCTCATATTGGCTATAACTTGCTCGTCTTCATGATACAACATATGAGCTCATCATGATCCTATTTTCAAGACATATGTAGAATTCTTCTCTTTAATTATTCTCTCAAGATCTTGATCCATCTTGGCTCAAACCATAAGCCAAAGCATGAGAATGTCTGAGATCCTCAATGAACTCCACATAGATCACATTAGTTCGTCACATGGAATTCATCTTGATCGTATCATATTTGATTCACTCATTGAGATCATCCTTGATGCATGCACAATAATATGTATATGACATTAATTTGGAATTCATTCGAGCTCCTTCTTGCATATTCATGGAACAAGCATACTTCAAATCATCCAATATTCTTCATGTGTTGCATATAGAACATTCCTTCAAATGTATAACTCAATGCAAACATCAGTCCATTAGGATTGTCATCAGTTACCAAAACCACACATGGGAACTACATGCACTTTGAAAGATACACACTGGTATATTTCTTCAAGAGGAAGAGTGACACCCAACAAATCATCATCAAAGATTTTGATGATCAGAAGTGACAATGGCTTCGAGCTCAAGAACTGCACCATAGATGAGTTTTTAGGTGACGAGGGGATCAAACACTAATACCCCGCACCATATACCCCTCAACAAAATGGTGTTGTGTGGGGGAAGAACCGAATGTTGATGGATGCGGCAAGGACCATGAAGGCAGAATTCAAACCTCCGTACAAGTTTTGGGCTGAAGCCATCAACACCACTTGTGATGCATCCAATCGGATATACCCCCACAAAGGCTTGAGAAAAACTCCATATGAGATATCTATCAGTAACAAGCCCAATCTCCAGTACTTTCGGGTGTTCATGTATAAGTGCTTCATTCTAAAAAAGGGAGCTTGTTTAGCTAAATCTGATTCTAGATCTCACGAGGGCATGTTTGTTGGTTATGCTACAAACTCTCATGCTTACCGTGTCCTCAACAAGTCCACCAGACTCATTGAGGAGACGTGTAGCATGGAGTTTGATGAAAACAAAGGCTCCCAGGTGGAGCAAAGTGGTCTTTGTCATATAGGTGATGAAATTTCTACCCAAACCATAAAATAATGGGTGTCCGACACTTCCTACCCACTGAGGAACCCGTTGTGGCCTAAGGAGAAGTAGAATGTTCTACTCAATTGGAACCCTCACCATCACTTGACCCACACGCTTCTGAAGAACAAAGTGAAGGCCCTCAACCAAGTGAACAAGATAAAAGGCAAGATCAAACTCATGATGATGGTGACTCACCACGTGATGCCCAATATCAAGTTCATGACTCCAAGGAATCTTAAGATCAATAAGAAGTTCAAGATCAAGAACAAGATCAAGCCGACGCTCAAGATATTATTCATGTATCTCTCTGACCTACCTTGGAGGAGATTTTGGAGCATCGTGCCGCCAAAATAGCCGCCAAGCTCAAAAATCAAGAACATGTGCTGGAGAATGTCCATGGAAGCTTTAATAAAGGGGTGACCACTCGTAAAAAAATAACAAAATTTTGTGAACATCACATGTTTGTTTCTCGTATTGAACCCCTAAAGGTACAAGAGGTGCTTGAGGACACGGATTGGCCTGAAGCCATGCATGATGAACTCAATAGCTTCGACCGCAACAAGGTGTGGCAATTAGTTCCAAGACTGAAGGAGAATCATAATGTCATTGGGACCAAATGTATCTTCAAGAACAAGCAAGATGCAAATGGTGTTATCATTCGAAAAAGGTAAGATTGGTGGATCAAGGCTACTTCCAAGTCGAGGGTATCGACTACAGTGAAACTTTTCCCCTTGTTGCTCACCTTGAATCTATTCGCATGTTGCTTGCGTATGCTCCTCATTATAATTTAAAAATACTACAAATGGATGTGAAAAGTGCTTTTCTAAATGGTCCTCTTAATGAGTTGGTATATGTCAAACAATTCCTACGGCTCGAGGATCCCAAGTTCCCCAACCATGTATATAAACTCGATAAGGCATTGTATGGCCTTAAACAAGCCCCACGTGCGTGGTATGAGCACCTCACCGAGTTGTTAGAAGATCGTGGGTTTGTAAATGGTAAAATCGATACCACTCTTTTTACTAAGAGGGTTAAATGGGATTTGTTCATAAGCCAACTATATGTTGATGATATTATCTTTCGTTCTCCTAACAAATATTTCAACGATGAGTTTGCTGCACTTATGACCAAGGATTTTGAGATGTCTATGATCGAAGAGTTGAAATTCTTACTTGGATTAGAAGTCAAGCAACGAAGCCAAGGAAACTTCATCAACCAAGAAAAATATACTCAATACATGCTTAAAAGGTTCAAGTTGGATGATGTCAAGCCGGCAAAGACATCAATGCCTCTCAAGTGCCAACTTGACATTGATCCCAGTGGTAAAGCCGTGGATCAAAAGGTATATTGCTCCATGATTGGATCTTTGATTTACATTTGTGCACTTTAACCGGATATTATATTGAGTGTGGGAATATGTGAAAGATTCCAAGCCACACCTAAGGAAAGTCATGATGTGACTGTGAAGCGAATCCTTCAATATTTGGCTCATACCCCAAACTTTGGCTTATGGTACCCCAAAGGTAATTCATTTGATTTCATGGGATACACATACTCGGATTGGGCAGGAGACCGTGTGGATAGGAAATGAACTTCCGGAGGGTTTAAATTCCTTGTCCGTTCTTTGGTAAGTTGGTCTTGAAAGAAACATAATTGTGTTTCTCTCTCTACCACCAAGGAAGAGTATGTCGTCGCCGCAATTTTTTGTGCACAGTTGCTATGGATGAGGCAAACTTTAAGTTAATTTAGTGGCAGAAGCACATTAATTTAATTTAATTTAGCTGCCGCTGTAAGTTGGTCTTTCTACTAGTGGCAGAAGCACCATTAATTTAATTTCTAACTCAGACATTATAGCAAGTTCACACAAGTGAAACGAGCAAACTAGCAAGTATAACAAGCAAACAAGTAAACTTGCAAGAATAAATATTTTTGTATTTTTGATTTTTAAAGCAAACAAAATATAACAAAAAATAAAAATTAGAACAAGCGAATGATAGTTTGTGTGAAGGTAGTTGATTGGAAATTGGTGACACTCCCACGTAGCGGTGCCTGAAATCTTTCCTGATACTTTTAAACCGCGTTGGGATTTTCCTCGGAGAGGAGGCGGTGATGTAGCATAGTATAGGTAAGTATTTCCCTTAGTGATAACCAAGGTTATCGAACCAATAGGAGGACCATGCAATTTCCCATCTTCTACACCTTCACACAAAAGACCAGACACTTGCACCCAACGCGAGGAAGAGGGTTGTCAATCCCCTTGAACTCGTTACGTGCAAGCGATAAGTAGTGATAGATAGATAATATAAATATATTAAATATAAAAAGTAAATAAAAATAATAAAAGGTAGTGAGGTATTTAAAGTTTTATTAAATATATTTATGAGGAGAATCGGGGGCCATAATTTTCGTGATAGGCTTCTCTCTCGTAGAAAGCATACGATGCATAAACAAATTATAGTTGGGCAATTAATAGAAAAGCACATAGTTATCCAATATTTATTCATGGCAATGGTCACACATATAGGCATGACATAATTAAGCATGTAGATCGACTCCTGCCTGCATCTACTACTATTACTCCACCATCGACCGCTATCCAGCATACATCTAGAGTATTAAGTAAAAACATAGTAATGCTTGGAGGATAATGACATGATGTAGACAAAGTAAATCAAATATATTTGAATGATCCCCATCGTTTTACCCTTAGTGGAAGCAATACAATACGTGTCGTATCCCTTTCCGTCACTCAGATTGAGCACCACAATATTGAACCCACTACAGCGCACCTCTACAACTAAAGATAAATCAATCTAGTAGGCCAAACCATATCGATAAATTAGAGAGAATTATGAATCTATCATAATCATGAATATAAGAATTCAGAGAAGACTCAAATATTATTCATGAATAATCTAAACATAAACCCACAATTCATCGGATCCCAACAAACGCACCGCACAAGAGTGAATACATAAGATAGATCACCATGGGAATCACGGTGATCTTGGAATGAAGAACATTGATATAGAGAGATAGCCATCTATGTACTAACTATAAACTCGTAAGTATGTGGTAAACTACTCACACATCACCATGGGAGTAACAAGGTTGATGTAGAGGCCCTCCATGATCGACCCCCCTCCGACAGGGCACCAGAACAGGCCTCCAGATGGCCACATGGTGGAACAGAGACTTGCAGTGGTGGAAAAACTGTTTCAGTAGGCTCACTGGGTTTTTGGGATATATGTGAATTTATAGCGGAGAGAGCGAGGTTGGAGGAGCTCGGAGGTGTCCCCAAGCCATCACGGTGCAGCCACCCCCCTAGGCACGCCCTATTGGCTTGGGAGTGCCTCGTGTGCCCTTTGGTCTTCCTCCGAAGCTTCCAGGTCTTATTTTCGTCTAGAAAAAATCATCAAAAAGTTTCAGGGTATTTGTACTTTGTTTGGTACAGTACTCCTAAAAAGGAAAAAACATGCTTAAAACAACAACTAGCACTTAGCACTGGGTTAATAGGTTAGTGCTAAAGAATAATATAAATCAGCAAGTAAATTCTTGAAAAGTATCCTAGATTGATAATATAATAGCACAAAACAATAAAAATATTATAGATACGTTGTAGAAGTATCAGCCATCACTTCATCCGAGAGTACATCAAGCGTGGGTAGATTGATTTTATTTATATTAACATCATGAGCAACTTGGAGATATTTTCATGAAGCCATTGGATGAAGTAAGATCTTGCAAGTTAAGCAATGAGCTAAATATTATTGATTTGAGCAATATGCCTTGAAGTATTGAACACCCCACCACACTCATCATTTTGTCTTATTTAGATGTACGTATGGATATAGGGGGGTGTTGTTCTCTCAATAAACTCTCCCCTCCTAATTATGCATAAATCAATCAAGCCTTTCACATTAGCCATTTGTGATGGTACTTGTGCTTCAAAGACAACTTTTGGTCATGGGACCAAGGTTAAAATCTTCATGGTGCCATACCAATTGACTCAAATATAGGAAGCTTCGGCTACAGCCCCTCCTAGTGAGGTATTTGGTTGTGATAGATTATTTGTGTTTTGTGTTACTCCAAGTTTTCTTTTCTTCTTTTTGACATTTTGAACTTGGAGTGTCCCTTCCCATATGCTGGTTTTTGTGTCTCCAACCCAAGTCTTCTATCATATACAATCTCATATATTCCATAAACCTCCTTTTGTAGCTAGTTTGGCATAGGTGGTTGTCTTAGGCGGTACTACCGGTGGTGTGGGCGGTACTACACATGCCTCCCGTGGTACTACCGCTAGAGCGGTACTACCTAGCCTCGTGTCGCGCTATACTACCAGGGCGGTACTACCGCTCTCCGGGTGGTACTACCACTTGTGAGTGCATGGTGGGGGTTATGAGACGGCCAGGGGAGTCCCACTCCCCCATACCCATTCATCTCCCCTCGTGGCTTTCTCTATCCACATGACCCAAGTGCTCTAGTGGACGCCGCCAAACCTCCGTTTCGGTTGTTCTTCCGCAATTCTGATAGGTGGACTCGATCCCCACCTTCTCCTCTTCCCATGGATGGTGGTATTGCCCTCATTTTCCTCTCTTATCGTTCTATTTCTTGAATCTATAGTTTAGGGTAATATGAGATGCATTCTCCAATTTTTAGTCAAATCGAAGCATGGGTAGGATGTGGAAGACTATTAGTGAGTAGATTTGTAGTTCTATTGGAAAATATTTGCATTTGGCATCACCGGTAATACCAGATCTGACCCACCATGGTGGTTGCCTTGGTGACCTCTAGCCGAAGTAGTACTACCGCTCCTCTAAGAGCGGTACTACCACTTGCATGCGGTACTACCGCTTATGGTAAGCGGCACTACCGCTTGTGCTACCAAAGTCACATATTTTTTGTTCAACTTCAGGTTTACTCCCTCTTTTTATTTTGGCTTATGCATTTTGATTACACCTGCTTTTCCCTCGCTTTATGCTATCGGTTCTAGGTGGTGGCATCTCTCTCATGGGGAGCGTCATGCAAATCCAAGTCGCGAGGGTGGCTCCACTAGTGCAGGGATGTGCTATACAAATGGTTTTTAACCCCTTTCCGCGATGACATTTTAAACCATCACCTAGTAAGTGTGGGCGATAGGGGGTCCTTACCGCATGACCCAGAAACTGTTGGGGCTAGGTCCTCCGGTCACACACGTTGCACAAAATGAGCTCGTGCGTGATCGGGCTAGCCATCGCGTACAATTATACATGGCCAATCGTTTCCGTTTGTATGTACATCCCACACAGTCAATCCAAGAAGAAAATTTCCGTTTGTATGTACATCCCACACGATGAATTACAGACATACGTTTTTGTTTCCACATACATCACACACAACTTTCCCCATCAAATAATATGTGATAGGGGGTCCTTAACAATTTTATCGTTTGCATTCTTTAATACATCGCACACAGTGTGTAGAATAAATTGTGGGGCATAGGCTGTTCATCGCACACACTTTTTATGTGGAAAATGTGTGTGCAAGGTGGCCTAACACAAATAGTTTTCAAGAGGAAGTCGTGTGTGATTGTTCATTGATCCAACATGTTTTCGTCCCAGAAACTGTGTGCGTTGTCTTATGCCATCACCCATGGTGTTTTCTTAACAACCGTTTGCAACAGAAAACCCCAATTAGGAAGCTAATTGGCCTATTATTAGTAATCCATTTATTAATCAAATTGACATTTCATATTAAGCACACAATATATTTCATCATATTACGGAACCATGATTTCGTAATTGAGATACATCAGAGTACAACATCATGTAGCTTCAGCACTCAGTTACACCATATAGGCATATAGCTACCTACCCCAATACACAACTGCACCAGCACTAAGTTTCATATGCAACATCTATAACCTTTGGAAATTAGCATCATAGACGATAGATAGACAGATTATTCTCATCTAGAAAACTGCTCAAGCGGAAGGCGAATATTGAGCCTTCATTGATGTTGAAGGTCTTTGCAACTTTAGGCCAGTGTTTATGGATGATTGGATGTCCATCCTTTGTCCTCTTCACGAAGAATTCAAGATTGTACCGTGGGTGTTGTATGAATACCATACTCTTCACGAAGAATTCAAGATTGTACCGTGGGTGTTGTATCATCAGTGAACTGCTTTGGAAAGGCCTGAAAACAAGGAATGCATAAATATCTTCTCTAGATTTGAAATGGTGCAAAGCAATAAAAAGAGAAGGTATAATAGTTAGTACCATCCTGTAGTGCGCTAATGTCTTCTTCATTTTGCACACAAAGATCTTGTTGTTTTTTGTCGCTAGTTTCTTTATCCTAACAATCCTTTTGAGTTTCTTAACTTGACTGATATTCATGGAAAACTCATTCCCCATATGCAAACAAGGTTGAACAGTGGGTCAAAACCTTTGACAGCAGGACCTAGATGTGCAAGACCTAATTGTCCATCGGGACAATACACAAAACTTGAAAAATTCAATAACATAAAACTCAACAAAACTTCGTGAGATCCGTTAGTATAAGCAACATATCAAATACTTTTTGATGTTGTACAAATTTATTCTTATTTTATTTAGGAATAGGATATTGTACCTTAACTCCTCCATGGCGTATACCCCCCGATACAATCCATAGCATCATCGAAACAAGCAAACTATAAATGCAAAAAACAGAATGTGACTGAAGCAGAACAATCTGTAGAAATCTATAATGAACCTATACTTATGTAACTCCAATTTCTTTTAAACATTAGGAATACTTGAGGAATTTGCATAGAAATACTGTGTAAAAAATTCAGCTTAAAAATACATTCCAGTAAAATGAGAGAAATTCTTCACTCAACGTCAAAGTTTCTGTTTTCGCACCATACTGATTCTACTCATCATGGAAATCATCCCAAAGGCTTTACTTGGAACAAACACTAATTAAAACATAAAAACAAAATAATTACAAAGGAAATAATCATTTTATCACAAACTAACATAATTAAAAAGAAAAAAAATAAAGATAACTATTGGGTTGCCTCCCAACAAGCGTTATTGTTTTACGCCCATAGCTAGGCATATTGCATAGTTTCAAGTGTTGTCATCTCTGACACTCAACCCATAAGTGGCCCTCATGATTTATTGCTATGGTGGAATAATTATATTCCTAGGGAATTGCTCAATTCCTTTGTTCAATGGAAATTGTAACCTTATATTTCCTTCTTTCATGTCAATGATTGCACCTATAGCTCGTAGGAAGGGTCTTCCAAGTATAATTGGACAAGTAGGGTTGCAATTAATATCAAGCACAATGAAATCTACAAACACATAATTTTTGTTTGCAATTATTAGCACATCATTTATTCTAGCCAAGGTTTCTTGATAGTAGAATCTGGAAAATGCAAGTTTAGGGAACATTCTTCAATATTGGTGAGACCAAGCACATCACATAAAGTTTTAGGTATAGTTGAAGCACTAGCACCAAGGTCACACAAAGCATTACATTTATATTTATTTGTCTTAATTTTGATAGTATGTTCCCACTCATCATGCAAATTTCTAGGAATATAAACTTCAAACTCAAGTTTCTCATCATAAGCTTTCACCGTAGCTTCCACTATATGTTGAGTAAAAGCTTTGTTTTCTTATAATAATTGGGTCAGATAATAATGGATTGCAGAAAGGAAATACATTGTACTAAAGAGAATTTGTCATAATTAAAGTCCTTGTAATCCAAAGTAGTGGGCACATCACTAGTTAAAGTTTTGACCTCTCCAAACCCATTTTTTCAGTTTTAGCATTAAAATTATCACCCTCCAAGAAAACAGGACGCTGCTTTACTAGAGTTGACTCATCTCAACTCCCTTTAGCATTAACATTCAGAGAAGTAAACAAAAATTCAATAGGATAATTACCAATCATTTTAAGATCTTCAACATGATTTCGGTAAAAATTGGGTGGAAGAGCTTTTTCTAGGAATTCTCTCTTAGCTTTCAACTTAGCGGTCCTCTACTTAATTTCATCAATAGAAACTTGGATAGATTTAATAGTCTCATTAAAATCATGCTTAGGAGGCAAATATTTTTAAGATCTTCTATATCAAGAGCAATCCTATCCATGTTTTAGCCAAAGTATCAACAACATGCAATTTTTCTTCTATCATATTATTGAAAGCTTTTTGAGAGTTAATGAATTCCTTTATTGTGTTCTCAAGACCAGACGGTATCCTATTAGAATTACCATAATAATTTCCATGACCATTAGGATTATTACCGGGATATGGCCTAGCATTGAAATTACCCGTATACGCATTGTCGTTGAAATTATTTCGTGAGACAAAGTACACATCAATAGCATCATTATTTTGTTGAATCAAGGTAGACAAGGGCATATAATTGGGATCAACATGAGTATTTTTATTAGCAACCAAGTTCATAAGAGCATCCACTTTTTCACTCAAAGTAGTGATTTCCTCAATAGAATTTACCTTCTTACCAGTTGGAGCTCTTTCGGTATGCCATTGAGAATAGTTAGCCATGATGTTGTACAAAAATTTTCTGGCCTCTATTAAGGTCACGTCCATGAAGGTACCACCTGCGGTAGAATCTAGAAGACTTATAGACACAAAGTTTAGTCTAGCATAGAAATTTTGGTTAATCATCCACAAGTTTAAGCCATGTGTTGGACAATTTCTTATCATCAATTTCATCCTCTACCGAGCTTGTGCAATTTGTTCATGATCTTGCTGTTTAAAATTCATTAATTGATTTCTAAGGGAAATGATTTTAGCATGAGGAAAATATTTGGAAATAAAAGCATCTTTACACTTATTGTAAATGCATCTAGTGCCGTTGGTGATTTTGGTGTATTAAAGACTTATAGGTTAAGAGACTAATGTGTTTGTGAGTGTAGGCTCTACAAGTCCCTGAAGGGTTTGAGTTATTCAAAGAATATCATCCCCTAAGAATGAATGTCTTCAACTGAAGACTTTGATAATTCCTCAAAGATTTGAAAGCGAGGAAATTGGTGTGTCCTTGATGATATTGATGTGAGGACTTTGAAGCACGAAGACTTTTGTTTTCGTAGTTTCATTTCCTTTATTTTGAGTCATATGAACACCGTACTGTTAAAGGGGTTCGAGGTAAACTAAGGAAAAGTTTCCAAGTGATTCTCATCTCAAAGCCTACACATACTCAATCCTTCAAGTGAAACCTTTGGAAATCTTTTACACCTTAGTCAATTTCTCCAGTGACATATATAAAGATCTTTTGGTCTCTGAGGAAATTGCTCTAACTGAGGAGTTCGTATTTTGCCTGTGGGAATTACCTACAAGTAAATAATATGAGTGACATCAGGACTTCCATAGTTTGAAAGTTCCGACCGTTGTTGCGCCGACGCGAGCTGCCCCCAAATTTTATCCACAAAACGATCATATCATTGGGGCATTTATGTCAAATCATGTCGAGATTACTCCCAGGCTATAAATAGCCGCCCGTCATAACCACTAGCTGGTTGGCTGCTCCGCGAGAAAAACCGACACTTGTCATTTGAGAGCAACCCATTCTTCAAAGGCTTTGAGAGAAAATCATCAGTGAGTAAAACTTTGTTGGGGAACGTTGCATTGGAAACAAAAAATTTCCTACACACACGCAATACCTATCCATGGTCATGATCATCTATGAGAGGGGATAGTGAATCTACATACCCTTGTAGATTGCTAAGCGTAAGTGTATATAACGCGGTTGATGTAGTGGAACATCTTCGCGATCCAATTCACAACCCGTGTCGTGATCTCATCACGATCCGTCTCGCGATACCATTACGATCCATCCCGATCTAATGTCGAACGGACGACACCTTAGCATTAAGCACACGTACATCCCGATGAAGATCTCCGTATTCTTGATCCATCAAGAGGGGAAGAAAGGTGGATGAGTTCTCCAGCATGGCGGCGTGGTGGTGAACAATCCAACACGGCTTCGCCGAGTTTCCGCGGAACTAATCTAGAGGAGTAAACGATCAAGAGGGAGAGAGGGATGCGCCTTTTCTTGAGGTATAAAAAGCATCTCTACCCTCTAGTATATATAGGAGTGATGGAGGGGAGAAGGCAGCCCAAAAATCCTAATAGGGTTCGGCCGAAGTGGAGAGGAGGTGGAGGAGTCCACTTCCAATCCTACTCCTAGTAGGATTCCACCTTTTCTTTTCCTTCCCCATTTTCTCTTTTTTCCTTATTTTTTCCTTGGCCGAAATAGGACCTATTGGGCTGACCGCACCAGCCACCAAGGGCTGGTGCACCACCTTTAGGCCTATTAGGTGCTCTCGCGGTTGAGTGGCCCCTCCCGATAAAACCCCGAAACCCATTCGGCACTCCCGGTACATTGCCGGTAATGCCCGAAAACTTTTCGGAAGCCAAATGCAACTTTCCTATATATCAATATTTACCCCCGGACCATTCCGGAGCTCCTCATGATGTCCAGGATCTCATCTGGGACTCCTAACAACCTTCGGTCACCAACACCTATAACTCAACTATACCGAAACGTCACCGAATCTTAAGTGTGCAGACCCTATGGGTTCGAGAACTATGTAGACATGACCTAGACACTCTCCGATCAATATCCAATAGCGGGACCTGGACGTCCATATTGGATCCCACATGATTCAGTTAATCCCGTATGCAGTTCCCTTTGTCCTTCGGTATGTTAGTTGCCCGAGATTCGATCGTTGGTATCTCTATACCTAGTTCAACCTCATTACCAATAAGTCTCTTTATTCGTTCCATAATGCCAGATCCCATGACTAATTCCTTAGTCACATTGCTCGCAAGGCTTGTTGTGATGTTATTACCGAGTGGGCCCTGAGATACCTCTCCCTCACACGGAGTGAAAAATTTCAGCCTTAATCCATGCCAACCCAACAGACACCTTCGGGGATACCTGTAGAGCACTTTTATAGTCCCCGAGTAATGTTGCGATGTTTGATACACACAAGGTATTCCTACGGTGTCCGGGAGTTGCATGATCTCATGGTCATAGGAACAAACACATTGACATGCAGAAAATAGTAGCAATAAACACGATCATATGCTACGTTCTGTTGGAATTATGCCCTAGAGGCAGTAATAAATATAGTTATTATTATAATTCCTGTATCAAGATAATCGTTTATTATCCATGCTATAATTGTATTGAATGAAGACTCATTTACATGTGTGGATACATAGACAAAACACTGTCCCTAGCAAGCCTCTAGTTGGCTAGCCAGTTGATCAAAGATAGTCAGTGTCTTCTGATTATGAACAAGGTGTTGTTGCTTGATAACTGGATCACGTCATTAGGAGAATCACGTGATGGACTAGACCCAAACTAATAGACGTAGCATGTTGATCGTGTCATTTTGTTGCCACTGTTTTCTGCGTGTCAAGTATTTGTTCCTATGACCATGAGATCATATAACTCACTAACACCGGAGGAATACTTTGTGTGTATCAAACGTCGCAACGTAACTGGGTGACTATAAAGATGCTCTACAGGTATCTCCGAAGGTGTTCGTTGAGTTAGTATGGATCAAGACTGGGATTTGTCACTCTGTGTGACGGAGAGGTATCTCGGGGCCCACTCGATAATACAACATCACACATAAGACTTGCAAGCAATGTGACTTAGTGTAAGTTGCGGGATCTTGTATTACAGAACGAGTAGAGAGACTTGCCGGTAAACGAGATTGAAATAGGTATGGGGATACTGACGATCGAATCTCGGGCAAGTAACATACCGAAGGACAAAGGGAATGACATACGGGATTATATGAATCCTTGGCACCGAGGTTCAAACGATAAGATCTTCGTAGAATATGTAGGATCCAATATGGGCATCCAGGTCCCGCTATTGGATATTGATCGAGGAGTCTCTCGGGTCATGTCTACATAGTTCTCGAACCCGCAGGGTGTGCACACTTAAGGTTTGACGTTGTTTTATGCGTATTTGAGTTATATGGTTGGTTACCGAATGTTGTTCGAAGTCCCGGATGAGATCACGGACGTCACGAGGGTTTCCGGAATGGTCCGGAAACGAAGATTGATATATAGGATGACCTCATTTGATTACTGGAAGGTTTTCGGAGTTACCGGGAATGTACCGGGAATGACGAATGGGTTCCGGGAGTTCCCCGGGGGGGGGCAACCCACCCAGGGGAAGCCCATAGGCCTTGAGGCTGGCGCACCAGCCCTTAGTGGGCTGGTGGGACAGACCAAAAGGGCCCTATGCGCATTGGAAGAAAAATCAAAGAGAAAAGAAAAAAAGAGGAGGTGGGAAAGGAAAGGGGGACTCCACCCACCAAACCAAGTAGGACTCGGTTTGGGGGGGAGTCCTTCCCACCTTTGGCTCGGCCGACCCCCTTGGGGCTCCTTGAGCCCCAAGGCAAGGTCCCCTCTCTCCCACCTATATATACGGAGGTTTTAGGGCCGTTTTGAGACGACTTTTCCACGGCAGCCCGACCACATACCTCCACGGTTTTTCCTCTAGATCGCGTTTCTGCGGAGCTCGGGCGGAGCCCTGCTGAGACGAGATCATCACCAACCTCCGGAGCGCCGTCACGCTGCCGAAGAACTCTTCTACCTCTCCGTCTCTCTTGCTGGATCAAGAAGGCCGAGATCATCGTCGAGCTGTACGTGTGCTGAACGCGGAGGTGCCGTCCGTTCGGTACTAGATCGTGGGACTGATCGCGGGATTGTTCGGGGGGCGGATCAAGGGACGTGAGGACATTCCACTACATCAACCGCGTTCACTAACGCTTCTGCTGTATAGTCTACAAGGGTACGTAGATCACTCATCCCCTCTCGTAGATGGACATCACCACGATAGGTCTTCGTGTGCGTAGGAAATTTTTTGTTTCCCATGCGACGTTCCCCAACACGTTCATAGTTTGGGTCTTGTCCATCATATCATTCTCCTAATTATGTGACCCCGTTATCAAGTGACAACACTTGTGAACCTACATACCCTTGTAGATCGCTAAGCGGAAGCGTATATGACACGGTTGATGTAGTGGAACATCTTCGCGATCCAAATCGCAGCCCGTCCTGCGATCTCATCATGATCTATCCCGCGATCCCATCACGACCCATCCCGATCTAGTGCCGAATGGACGGCACCTCCACGTTCAACACACGTACAACCCGATGATGATCTCTTTCTTCTTGATCCAGCAAGAGGGGCAGAAAGGTGGATGAGTTCTCTAGCACGACGGCGTGGTGGTGGTTGTGGTGGTGAACAATCCAGCAGGGCTTCGCCAAGCTTCTGTGGAACTAATCTAGGGGGGTAAACGATGTAGAGGGAGAGAGGGCTACGCCTTTTCTTGAGGTACAAAAAGCCTCTCTACCCTCTAGTATATATAGGGGGGAGGGAGGGGAGGAGGCAGCCCAAAAACCCTAATAGGGTTTGGCCAAAGTGGACATGAGGTGGAGGAGTCCACCTCCAATGCTACTCCTGGTAGGATTCCACCTTTTCCTTTCCTTCCCCTTTTCCCCTTTTTTTCCTTATTTGTTCCTTGGCCGAAATAGGCCCTATTAGGCTGGCCGCACCGGCCCACGAAGTGCTGGTGCACCACCTTTAGGCCTATTAGGTTCTCTCCCGGTTGAGTGGCCCCTCCAGGTAAAACCCCGGAACCCATTCGTCACTCCCGCTACATTACCGGTAATGCCCAAAAACTTTCCGGAAGCCAAGTGCAACTTTCCTATATATTAATATTTACCTCCAGTCCATTCCGGAGCTCCCCGTGACATCCATGATCTCATCCGGGACTCCGAACAACCTTCGGTCAGCAACACCTATAACTCAACTATACCGAAACGTCACCAAACCTTAAGTGTTCAGACCCTGCGGGTTCGAGAACTATGTAGACATGACCGAGACACTCTCCGGTCAATACCCAATAGCGGGACCTGGACATCCATATTGGATCCTACATATTCTATGAATATCTTATCGGTTGAACCTCTATGTCAAGGATTCAGTTAATCCTGTATGCAGTTCCCTTTGTCCTTCGGTATGTTACTTGCCCGAGGTTCAATCGTCGGTATTTCTATACCTAGTTCAATTTCGTTACCGGCAAGTGTTTGTACTCGTTCCGTAATACAAGATCCCATGACTAACTCCTTGGTCACATTGCTTGCAAGGCTTTTTGTGATGTTGTATTACCGAGTGGGCCCCGAGATACCTCTCCGTCACACGGAGTGACAAATCCCGGTTTTGATCCATGCCAACCCAACAGACACCTTCGGAGATACCTGTAGAGCACCTTTATAGTCACCCAGTAACGTTGCGATGTTTGATACACACAGTGTATTCCTACGATGTCCGGTAGTTGCATGATCTTATGGTCATAGGAACAGATACATTGACATGCAGAAAATAGTAGCAATAAATACGACCATATGCTACGTTCATAGTTTGGGTCTTATCCATCACATCATTCTCCTAATTATGTGACCCCGTTATCAAGTGACAACACTTGTGTATGGCCAGGAAACCTGGTCCATCGTTGATCAACAAGCTAGTCAACTAGAGGCTCACTAGGGACATTGTGTTGTCTATGTATCCACACATGTATTTGAGGTTCCAATCAATACAATTCTAGCATGGATAATAAACGATTATCTTGAACACTGAAATATAATAATAAACCATTTATTATTGCCTCTAGGGCATATTTCCAACAGAAACCCCAAACACCCAAAACAAAACCCAATGCGATTGAGCATCACTAAAGGGATTGTTCCTGTGTGGAACCAATGCTTGTTACCTTTGAAGACTGTGCATCTTCGAGATGGTTAGGTGTTACTGGTCTAGAGCATCCAACACTAAATTGTGTATTGTCAGGTGATCGAGTTTGTGAGGGTTTGGAAGTCTGCCCCGAAGATTTACCACGAGTGTTGGGCAAGGACTGTGTGTCCTTAGCTCAAGGAGAATACGATAAGGACCTAGTGTCCTGGGACCGTGTGTCCTTTGGTTTAAATACCAAGCCGCTCCAAACCAGACGTAGGACTCTCATAGGAGTTGGAATTGGGTTAAATTGATGAAATTGATCGTTGCTATTTCAAGAATTTGACTGAAGACTTTCTCAATTTCCTCATATGAAATCTTCACATCACTTGTGTTGCATCTACTTATCCTGACCACGCTACTCGCGCTAAGTGTTTGTTTCATTTCATCATGATGACCATGCTTTTGCAATATTGTTCTTACACCTGAGTACTTATTCCGCTGCAAGCTGTTCGTGACTTAGCAATTTCCTCACGAGGAAATTCCTGAGTGACGAATTCATAAAAATTACCTATTCACCCCCTTCTAGTCGATATAACACACTTTCAATTAGTATCAGAGCGAGGTACTCCCATGTTCTGTGTGATTTTGGGTTAACCACCTGGAGTTTTAGTTATATCGACCGCAGGTATGATCAAGGTCACTACGAGCTGTCCTACAATTTGAAGGTTCGGATTACCCCTACCAGAAGAACAAGATGTGCATGCATCTTGAAGCAATTGACAATGATATATGGTATGTTGTGGCAAGAGGTATTCCCACTGTGTCTGAAACTATCAATGTTGCTGATGTGAAGAGATTCAAGCAACTCGACTCTCAAGCGAAGAATATCATTTGTGCCCATCTAAGCAAATGTCAGTATGGCAGAGCGAGTGCTTTGGGAACTACAAAGTCAACGTCAAAAAAGGAGCATCCATTAAACGTGACTCTCGAGTTGATGTTCTTCACAATCTCTTCAACCGATTCAGAAGACTCGATAATGAAAATTGTGAGCAAATCTTCGGTCGCCTCATTGATATCTCCAACGAGCTACACGCTCTTGGGGCCAATCACATCACTGGCTATGAGGTGGTGAGGAAATTGTTGAGATCTGTTGATTCTTTATTCGATACACTAGTTCTGATGATTCAAGAGCATAGACACTACAAATTACTAGATGTTGTTGATATTCTTGAGAGACTCAATACTCATGAATTCCAACAAGGTCATAAGAGAGATATCTATGGATCAAGCTATGGAAGATCTCGTGCGCTCAAGGAAAAGGTTGTTTCCTCATGTGAAGAAGAAGAATCTGATTGCAGTCTGGGTGATCCTGAAGAACTTGGACAGGAAATTGCTATGCTTGTGAGGAAATTCCACAAGTTCTCCAGACGATGTCAGTTCAGAAAATCTTCAAGAAGAGATGTGAGGAAGTCAGAAACTTCATGTGAGGACTACAAGAAAAGAACCTGCCATAAATGCAAGAAGCCTAGTGGCAACATTGTTGATTGTCCTTATTGGGTAAAGGAATCAAAGAAAAATAAGTACAAGGATGACAACTCCGATGACTCGAAGAAAAGGAAGAAATCTACAAAATCCTCGTCATCAAAGTCCTCACCGCACAAGAAGACCAGTTTCAAAAAGGCTCGGGCTCTTATTTGCAAGGAAATGGATTCTGAGGAAGAATCTGAGGAATGTGATGAAGAGGAAGAATCCGAGGAGGAGTCAGGGCCTGGTGTGGCAAGCCTAGCCCTTGCTACCACATTTTTCAGCAAGTCCATCTTCGACCTCGAAGAAAATTACAATGTCAACAATACTAATGAGTGTGGCAACAACTTTGCTCCCACCTATTGCATCATGGCAAAATATGCCTAGGTACCCAAACACACTTCCTCTTCCGATTCAAGTGACTCTGAACCTGATGATTATCACAAACCCAGTTATTACAAGCTTGCTATATATTGCCACTAAGCAACAAAATGCTCTTGAAAAGCTGCAGAAACTGCTAGACAAAAGCGATGACCTGTTCAACGAGGAAATGGATCGGACTCAAAACCTGACTGATGATGTTCAATGTCTTAAGTCTAAGTTTGATAGTCTTCAAGAACGCCATGACACTCTCTTGACTGATCATGAGAAACTTTCTTGTGAATTTCTTCAAATAAAGCAAGATCTTGAGAAACTAAGGGTGTCTCATGATGATCTTCAAAGTGTAAATGATTCTTTGCTTGCCCAACAGACCAGCACCGCTCACAAAGATTTCATTCCACGATGCATGAAATGCATCGAATGTGAATATGCTAATTCTTCATCTGAAAGTTCAAATGCTTCTATTGCTACAAATTCTTCAACTATATCTCTAGTCACAAATTCCTCACTTGAGGAAACCACAAATATCACTGACAAAAATGCAGGGTTGAAGGAATTGTATGTGGCATGCATATACAAAATCCTCAAAGGGCATCAAACCCTTTGCAATGTGCTCAAAAAGAAGATTCTGAAGAGAAACCCTAGGAAAGAGGGTATTGCATTTGAGAGGAAATTGAATGCTGATGGATCATACTCGAAACCTGAGCAGTATCCAAACTTCATGGGTTGCTACGAAAGGACCTCCTGTTGATCCATCTACATTACCAGGCTTTGCATGTGAAACTTTATATTCTTCTGATGAGTCACTTGACTCCATCTATAAATTGTTCAAAAATCAGAATGGTGAAGTATTTGTTAGATATGTTGGAACTAACTACAGGAATGGATCACCCTTGGGGAAAATCTGGGTTCCCAAAAGCAGCTTGGAAAATCTTCAGGTGAATGTCCTCATGACACCACCCGTGAAGAACAGGAACCACATATCAAATTACTCAAGTGGACAAAAGTATTCACAAGGATCAAATTCCTCATATGGTCAAAATTCTACTCACACTCATGCTAATGCTTCTAATATGCAGGTAAACTACAAGGGTCATGAATATGTGCACTATTATTCAAACCATTATGTTCATAAGTCCTCGACGAATTTCTATGCATATGCATTTGAGTACACTAACCCCCCTCCTGTGAAACAAAGTGCATTAGCTTCAATGCAAACACTCTCATATGGTGCTCACAAGATGATGAACTCATTGCCACCCCTTCAAACATGGGTCGTGAAGAAACTGAACTAACTTTCTATGTAGGTCGGGTCTCCAAATGAACTTGATCGTCCGAAGAATTTGGTCGAGGCCTAAGGAAATGCTTGAAAGGATGCAAGCTAATCATGATGAAATGATTATCATTTCACACGTCCTCATATTATGTTAATTCTATTCTGTGTGATGAAATTCTAGTCTGATGAATTTGATATCATATTCTTCACTCTGGAGCATGTGCGATGGTAAGTAGTACTAATTCATCTGCAGGATGACAACCCCAAAAACACTGAGTGGGTTCTTGATAGTTGATGTACAAATCACATGAATGGTGACAAGAGTCTATTGATGAACATTCCATTAATTCCATCACCACTGAAGCATATCATCTACGTAGACAAAGAAAAAGCAAGGTATTGGGTCTTGTTAAGGTGGCTATATCCAAGGACCGACATATGGACAAAGTCATGCTTGCCGAATCTCTTGGGTTTAACCTCATGTCAGTCTCAATGCTTTATGAGCTTGATATGATTGTCATCTTTGGCAAATATCGTTGCGTATTCATCATGGAATCTGACAAACACAAAGTCTTTGAAGGCTTTAGGAGAGGAGACTTGTACATTGTTGATTTCTCTACACGTCCATAGCTGGCCACATGTCTACTTGCAAAAGCCTCAGAGGGCTGGCTATGGCATCGACGAATTGGTCATGCAGGCATGAGGAATCTGCACACTCTTCAAAGAAGAATCATGTCATAGGCATCGAAGGTGTCAAATTCCTCAAGGACCATCTATGCGGGGCTTGTGAGTCTGCAAAGATGACCAAATCCAAACACCCCTCGAAGACTATCATGACCACCACTCATCCTTTTGAAGTATTTCACGTGGACCTCTTTGGACCTACTCACTATGCTATGCTAACAAATGCAGCATCACTATATTGCTGCGTTATCGTTGATGATTATTATTGTTACACTTGGGTGCATATTATCTGTTACAAAAATGAAGTGCAGGAAGTCTTAAAACGATTTTGCTCAAGGGCCTCGACGAACTTCAATGTCAAGATCAAGCACACCAAGAGTAACAATGGGACATAATTCAAGAACACTGGTCTTGATGACTATCTTGATGAACTTGGTATTACTCATGAGTTGTCTGCCCCATATACACCTCAACACAATGGCGTCGTGGAGCGCAAGAACATGACTCTTGTTGAGATGGCTTGAACTATGCTTGAAGGATATGAGACTCCTCGTCGCTTCTGGCGTGAGGCAATTAACACCGCCCGCCATATCATCAATAGGGTATATCTTAACAAATTCCTCAAGAAGACCTCATAGGAACTCCTCACTGACAAGAAACCAAATGTAAGTTATTTCAAAGTCTTCGGTGCAAGATGATGGATTAGAGATCCTCACCACAGTTATAAATTTGCATCAAAAGCACATGAGGGTTTTATGCTTGGTTACGGAAAGGAGTCGCATACCTACAGAGTCTTCAACAACTATCACAACAAAGTTGTTGAAATTGTAGATGTGCGGTTCGATGAAACTAATGGCTCACAAAGAGAGCATCTGCCTCTTGTGCTAGATGAAATGCCTCCCGGGGAATCCATTAGGTTCAAGGCTACTGAAGATATCATCGCCACTGAAGAACATCTGCCTATTGAAGAAGTCATCCCAAACGACAAAGGAATTTTGGCTAGTGCACCCGAGGAAATTGCTCCTGATCATATTCCTCAACCCGAGCAAAGTCTTCAACCAGCGCATCCAAGGGTTGCAAATGAAGTGAAAATTGACAAAATCCTTGATGACATCAATGCACCAGATCCCCTCACTCGCTCAAAAGCTTCGCATTTAATTAAATTTTGTGTGCACTCTTCCTTTGTGTCTATCACAGAACCCTCTAAAGTTGATGAAGCCTTCATGGAGCCTGAGTGGATTCAAGCAATGCAAGAAGAACTTCATCAATCCAAGCTTAACAATGTGTGGGAACTTGTCAAGCGGCATGAACCTCACTAGCACAATATCATCGGTACCCAGTGGATCTACCGAAACAAGCAAGACGAAGATGGTCAGGTAGTGAGGAACAAGGCACGACTTGTAGAACAAGGCTACATACATGTTGAAGGAATTGACTTTGATGAAACTTTTGCACATGTTGCTAGACTTTAAGCTATTTGTATATTGCTTGCTTATGCTAATCATCACAATATCACCTTATATCAAATGGATGTGAAAAGTGCATTCCTCAATGGTAAGCTTGAGGAAGAAGTATATGTTGCTCAGCCCCGAGGTTTTGAAAACCCAAAGCATCCTGACAAAGTCTTCCAACTCAACAAGGCTCTGTATGGCCTTAAGCAAGCTCCTCGGGCGTGTTATGACACATTGAAGGAATTCCTCATGAAGAAAGGCTTCAAACCCGGTTTCAAGAACATCAAGGTATCAACCCTCTGAATGTAAGTGGATGCCGCCCAGTTCAAAAAGATCAAACAGACTTAGTGACTAGTAGCTTCCTTGTGCGACCACTGGCTATTATGGGCTCTGGCTTAGTTGATCAGTCGTGGAAACCTTACCCGGATGTGCCAGCTGATGTAGCTATGATAGGTGGGATGGGCCTCCTGTGGGACTAGGTGACTGGTTTTGAAAGACTTCGTCTCAATATTCGGGTTGGGTCCAGTGGGTACAGCGTACTAACCTCTGCAGAGTGTATAAACTAATCATGATTAGCCGTGTCCCCGGTTATGGACAATTTTGAGCAGCTAGGCCATTACAGTTGTTGGATGATCTTGACAGATGACGCACTTAATAAAAACTTGGTGGGAAACTTAATGATGGTAATAGGTTGGAGTTGGTGATGCCAATTCAACCATATGTGAGTTATTGTAGCAAACAAATTAAAACTTGACTATTAGGTAGTTATGAGGATAAAATCAGCTTTCTGCAAAATAACCATCAGCCTTTCTTTTGTTATACTATGCATATACATGTAGGCCTATTATATTACTTTTCCTGTGTAACTTGCCAATACATTCAAAGTATTGACCTATATGGCTGCAACGTATCATGTTGCAGGATATTCAGACGAGGAGTAAGGTACCGTTAGGGTCGCGAGTCTTCACTCAACATCGCCACTGGGCTATGATGGGACTCGTCGTTATTATTCTGCTACTTTTCCGCTGTTTATTAGAATAAAGCTAGCTAAATGCTATGCAGATTGTTATATTTTTATAAATTCTGTGTAGCGACCCGACTCAAGACGAGTCAAGCCTGTGTGTTTCTGTGCCATCCCTGGATCAGTATGCTGGCACACACAGTACATCAATGTATATATCAAAGTGCAATCACATGTAAATAGCGTAAAACTGATATATAACTTAATTATTTCAGCGGAAGCAGTCAAGGGAGTGGAGTCCCAATAAACACCAACGGCAAGTTGAGTGTAGACCGTAACCCTGAATCGTACTGTTACTCGTCGAAGAAAAATATCTGCAACATAAGACGTTGCAGCCGTGTAGGTCAGCATATTGAATATGCCGGCAAGTCACATATGAGAGGGGGTAAAATATCATCTATACTATATGCATATATGGCAGGTGGTGTTGTAAGTTTTTAGCGTAAAGCAAATTTTCTCCTACAACAAGAGGGTCTAAAAGAAAATTATTTCTACAAGGTTGGTTGTTAACGAGATGGTTCCGCCAACCAGTTCTCATACCCAGGTTATCAATATTACCCACATCAAATATATAAATGGTGTTGATAATTCCAGATAACTTCAGTTCCTTTGGCTCAAGTTGTCCATGACCGTGGAAACGGCTAATCGATTAGGTTTGAGTACTCTGTAGAGTTTTGCACACGTTCCCCACAAGATTTGATCGCCTCCGTGTATGTGCTCGCACTTCAGGGTGTTTGAAGACCGGATGATCAAAACATGGTCTTTAAACGGGTCCCTCTAAATCCCTGTCGGTGCCCATCAATCCTACCGTTCTTCTACATCTGCTAGCACCGCCTGTCCAGAGTCGCCGCGTTGTCCAACCAAGCCAGAGCCCATATTGACTTGTGGCTGTGCAGGTAAGCCTTGGGTCTTGAAAATATCCGTCCGTCTCTTTGAGCCTGGGTGAAGCTTTTCGCAGGATGTCATGGCCTCTCCAGCATCCCGGGTCAACCACTGGGTTCTCCAGGGAGCCGATCAATCGTCCTTCACCCAGAGTTGCATTGCGTCCGAGGTCTTGAAAATCTTGTCTTAACCGGTCTTGATTATTTAATCAACCTCGCATCACTCGTGTTATGCACTCAACCGAAATCCCGTCTACTCAAGCATAGCAATATGAAATTTGTCGTCCCGGGGCCAAGTATCGGGGTTGTTGTGTGCCTACCACATGATACTACAACCTTTACTAAAATTTCCAAGTACCTAAGCAGCATGCAATTGGGCATAGCATGGTAGAACTACGATGCATAAAACATCGGTGATAGTATGATCAAAATGACTTCCTTGGTGATGTTGACGAAGAAGAATTTCTCGAGAAATAACTTGATAGACTACTCGTCACTCTCTGATGAAATCTATATAACAAACATATCATTCGCATAAGCACTCATACTAGCAATCATTCTAAAAATCAAAACAAAAGAGAGAGCGAAATAGGAATTTGAAGGAAACTTCAAAATAAGACTAGGGAGTCTTCTACTACATCAAACACTAAATAGTTTTCGTCCAACGGAAAATAATAACAGGGAACTAAGATATAAATTTAACTAAGATAGAATAAAGTATTTTTTTCACAAAACTTTTTCAAAGTATTTCCAAACGGGATTTGAAATAGTGGAGAAACCAATTGCAAGTTACTAAGGAACTAGAATTGATTTCATGATAACAAATAAAAATAAAATCAACACTTGTTGCAAAACTACTGGTAGCTAACAGAAACTAAACATAATCTTTATGAAATAATAAAGAAAATATTTTAACAGCAATTATAGAAAAGGAATTATTCATAATCCTAAAAGAGGTGAAACAGAAATTGTTTCACAAGAAACAATGAGCTAAAATACTCAAATAATTCTTCAATTTTTACCACTGATAACTAAGATCACTAGTGATCAGTAGCAGAAAGAATCAAATTAAAAGCTATTTTTAAACTCCTGGAATTGGGAAAACAAGGTTTAAACTAAATCTTATATAACTCAAATTTGAAATTTTCAAACATATAAAAATTATATGTTTTTACAAATTACAGAAAAATTGTGATCTAGTGGAAAAAGAATCAACTCCATTGGAGTTGTGGATCAAAAGTTATGGGCTAAACAAAATTGGAACTTTCTCTGTTTTTGAATTAAACAGAAAAAGGAAAATCTGAATTCTATCAAACACTTGTACACGTGGCGCTCACTGATTGGATGAGGAGGTGTGTGCTGCGAGAAGTACTAGCACATGGCCGAAATCTAATAAAATCTCCCTCGGCTAATATTAACTAAGTAAAAACCGGCTCGGTTTTGTTTAAAAGACCGAAAGGGCATCCTTACTCTAATCTACACCGTCGACTAAGATCCAACGGAGGAAAACAAGGGGGGAGAGCTCACCGTGGTGGTGGTGCTCCGGCGAGGTCGCCGTCGAGGCCGAGGCAGAGCTGACGATGGGGAGGGGCCCCGGTGATCTCTGGCGGCGTCTGGAGGGTCCAGGAGGTGGAGGAATTCCTCCTCCTTCGTTCGGTGGTGGCGGAGAGGAGCTCGGGGCGATGGAGCTCGAGCCCCTGGAGCTTCTGGTGGCGGACGATGCTCCGGCGAGGGGGAGGCGCGGTGGCGTGGGGCGGCGAGGTTGGCGAGGGGAATGCAGTGCGGGGTAGGCGGCGAGGTTAGGGGTGGCGTCGGGGGTGTGGGGAGGCGAGGGTAGGCGGAGCAGGGCGAGGATTCTGTGGAGCCTTTGCTCCGGCGAGCAGCGGACTCGGGTGCAGGGGCGGCGAGGGGTGGAGGCTACGAGGGGGGGGGGGCGAGTTGCGGTGGAGGGGTTGGCCTTATATAGGGAGAGAGGGGGTCGGGGAAGGAAGGGGATCGGGGCGATGGATGGGAGGTTCGGCCATGGTGGTCGGCCAGGGGAGAGAAAGGAAAGGGGAGAGAGGAAAGGAAAGGGGTGACCGAGCGGTGGTCTGGTCGGCCAGGGGGTCCCACGCGTCGGTGAGGGAGAAAGGAAAGGAAGGGGATTGGCCACCCGATCTCGAGGGGTTTCAGTCCCGGGCCAGGCGGGATTCGGCCCAACAGGGCTATAAAGCGCCGGCGGCGCTTTCCTTTAAAAAAATGTTTCCCAATTTTGTATTTTTTTTAAAAACAGTAAGTAAAATACAAAAAAGGAAATAAAATAAAATAATTAATATAGGGTATTATATACCAAAATTTTCAGAAAAAAAATTTCTACACGATTAACATTTTTCCGCGGCAAAAATAAAAACTAAAAAAAAGTTTTTCCAAAAAAAAATCCCTAAAAGCATTATTTCTTTTTGCAATTATTTCCTCAAATTAAATTTTGTTTCCTTGGCTCAAAATACTTCAACAAATGCCCCTGGCTTTGGAGGGTCATGTTCCTCCTCTCTTTTCTGTTTGACAGAATATTATTCCCCGACATTTCTTGAGTGGAGGGAAAATAGAATTTGCAAATTAAAATCGAAGGAAATTCAATTGCCAGCTCCATTCAAATTCTTTATAGTTGAAGAAGTCTTGTCATCTTCTCTCATTGCTTTTAAAAGATTGAATTTGAATTCATCGGAGATGGGGAAAGTCATTTTATTCCCCCTCATTCAAGAGTTTTTGAAAAGTTTCAAATTTCACACAAGTTTCAATCACTCAAGCAAACAAACAAACAATCTAATAATTATTTTAACATTCCAAAATTAGGGATGTTACAAACCTACCACACTTAAAATAAATCTCGTCCTCGAGATTCGGAGGGGCTAGAAAGAAAGGTTTGGGTTTGGGGGTCTTCTAACAAATCCAACCTCCGGCAAAGTGGGATGTTACCACACTTAAAATGAGAGTTACCGGTCCCTCAAAATGTTTTAACGATCCTCCGGGGTTTTGGCATCTGACTCATCACAGTCTTCATATCTTCTGTTATTTTCATAACGTCTCCATCAAAAATGAGGGCTCTTCCGTTGATATAAGCTTCTTCCGTTACTGGGTCTTCTTAACTGACAGTCTCGTGGTCAATTCTAAATAACATATCGATGGTTCTCATGGTGGTCTACCATTTGTGGCTATCCTGCAGAGAGAGGGGTCTTGGTTTCATTCTTACCGTAAAATTTCCTATGTGTGACAACTTGTGCCATGTACATAGGGCTTTTCTTATACCACTCTAAGGCTTAAACAAAAGCTTCAAAGAACATCGTCTCTTACTATGGGTAAGTCTCTCAGATTTACCATTCCGAATAGCAAGATAAATGATAAGAGTAAGTCGTCATGGTGATCAATCCATTCCGCACCCAAATCATTTCTCTGTATAAGGTTTAGTGAATCTCGCATTCTAACACTTGGGCATCCTCACAAGCATTGCAGAATTTCTCTTGTCCATGAAGTTCGGATAATATATTGGTTCTGCAAGCTGAACAAAACATCTATCGTATCTTCACAACTCTCGGGCTTTCATATGTTCCTAACAAAACGTTTGCTGATCCATCATAGCTTCTTCCATAAATCATATTCATTTCATAATCAATCCTTTATTACATCCTTGCATTCTTCAAAATTCCAACTCAAAAGTAATTTATTACAAATGCTGCCATCCACATTGTTCGGTATGGTCGAGCATTTCTGCCAACTTTATTCATTCGTCTCCCTTGGGGGTACTTTAGTTCCACGCGAACTTTCCGAGGTGCTCCTTGAAATCATCCATCTTTTGCTTCATCGTGGTGATCATGAGCTTCATCTCCATCATCTCCGCACGTACCTCACTCAGGTATTCCTGGGTATGACGGAGTCTTGCTTCAAGTATTTCTCCAATCTAACGTATGGCTTCCATGGCAGCTTCATGAACAACATCAAAGAAGGTTGCTCGTGGTACACGTGAAATGAAAAAGTATTGCCCCATAGCCTTTGGACAAACTCCTTTCACATGGTGGAGGTGTACTTCCACATACCAAAGTTCTACTCCAGTTTCAATGAATGGGTAGCCTTTGTAGACTGCATCTCCTTCAAGATGAATGTGCTTCATCATGTCCTTCAGGATTTTCGGGTAATCATGATCACTGGTCAGGGTCATGATCGTTTCTAGGCCCTTGAGGAATGACTCGTAGAGAGTTGTCATCTGCAGGTGTCAGTAAATAGGTACTCAGAGGAATGTATATGTCTCCTTGGTAGTTATGGCACATTCCTACTCAGTGGATCTTGTGGGTTTACCGACTACTACCGCACTTAAAATGAATTATAATCATGCCTGCATAGACCATATTTTCTCATATCCTCATAATGTTCAGAGATCTTTGCTCGTAGAGAAACAACGCATACATTTTCAACATAGGTAATCATGAGACAATAAATTCCATTTATTCATGATGTTATTACAATCTCAGGGACTTCTGTTGCAAAAATTTCACTCCATGATCTCAATGAAAAACAAGAGTGTTTCGGATCACACTTATTGCCCTGGTCAAAACTTAACTACTCCATTCTAGCTTTTTTCCTTTGCAGACAATCGCTAGCAAAATGTCTTGCTTCCTTGCAACGAGAGCAAATGAGTTCTGACAAGTCTCGAGACTTCTTAGCTTTTTCTTTTGCTCCTTGGATTTCTGGCTTCCTTCCTGAGCACATGTATTTGTGGTGGCCAAATTCCATACACTTGTAACATCTGACATGACTCAGGTCTATATCTGTAGAGATTTGGCTCTTCCGAGGGTACCTTTTCTTCTTTCTAGACTCCTTCATTTTGGCCAGTTCTTCTATTTCAAGTGGATCAAACTCCACTTTTTCTGTCGGGAAGTTTCCCAGATACTCTTGTCTTCCCTTCGTGCAATCCTGTGGATAATGTCCTTCTTCTCCACATGAGTAGCATGCATTGGAGAAAAATCTGGTCAGACCTTGTCCATCAGGGTCTTCAATATTTTCTTTCATCACCGGTTCTTCTAGAATCTTCTTCTTAAGGGTTTCCTTCACTGCATCTTGCTGCTGCTTGACAACTTGTTGCACCTTGTGGTAAATGTGACATTAAGCTGGGTAGTGGGTGGTTCCTTCACAAAGGAAACAAGTCAACTGACCACTTGGGCACTCCTCAACTGGGTGATTTTCTTCACAATGAGTGCATCCATCCTTGTGTTCTTCCAGGGTGTGTCCTATTTCTCCACAGATCTTGCATGCACAGGTCTTCTCCTTCGGATTATCATAGCACTTCTGAATAAGACGGGATCTTAACAGGGTGTTCTTGAATTCGTCCCAAGTTTCTGCTCCACTAAATCCTTGTATGGCATGGTGCATTTTCCACCACATAGCAGCACTTTGGGTAAAGTACTGGAGATCATGTTCCACTTCGTACTTCCTTGAGATCAAGTTACTCCCGAAGTGGTTCTCCATGTTCTGAATCCATATTTCAGCCTCCAGTTGGGTCATTGGTGCAGAGACTACAAGTCCAGCTTCATACTCCATCTGGTAGGGTTGAGGTTTTGGGGATGAGACGGGTAAAAGAGGGAGGAAGATACACACAATACAAACAATATTTTTGAGAATAGGTTTTATTTGTGGCCGTCGGAAAACACACACCAATGGTGGCTCACAAATCATCTAAACTAATGTGGGTATATAATTGGGGTTTGGACTTCTAATAAACATTGGAACATTTCGGGGTCTTCGAGTTCTTCGGGTCCTGAAAGTCTTCACTTGGTGTAGCTTCAACTGCATGATGAAATCCTCTTTACTTTGAAGTGGGAGTCGGTTGATCCTTCACGTGGTCAAAGGGGAAAGGGCGTTGTCTAACTATTTGAGGTGAGAGAGAACATTTGATGAAATCAGAAGAGATGAGAAGTAAAAGGTGTTCTTGAAAAATAGAAATTTTGAGAGATCCTTTCCTAAGAAATTTCCAGTTTCTAGGGTCACGTCCTACAGTCAACATGTGCTCTGATACCATTTCTGTAGCGACCCGACTCAAGACGAGTCAAGCCTCTGTGTTTCTGTGCCATCCCTGGATTAGTATGCTGGCACACAGAGTACATCAATGTATATATCAAAGTGCAAACATGTAAATAGCGTAAAACTGATATATAACCTAAGTATTTCTGCGGAAGCAGTCAAGGGAGTGGAGTCCCAATAAACACCAACGGCAAGTTGAGTGTAGACCGTAACCCTGAATCGTACTCTTACTCGTCGAAGAAAAATATCTGCAACATAAGACGTTGCAGCCGTGTAGGTCAGCATATTGAATATGCCGGCAAGTCACATATGAGAGGGGGTAAAATATCATCTATACTATATGCATATATGGCACGTGGTGTTGTATGTTTTTAGCGTAAAGCAAATTTTCTCCTACAACAAGAGGGGCTAAAAGAAAAATATTTCTTCAAGGTTGGTTGTTAACGAGATGGTTCCGCCAACCAGTTCTCATACCCAGGTTATCAATATTACCCACATCAAATATATAAATGGTGTTGAGAATTCCAGATAACTTCAGTTCCTTTGGCTCAAGTTGTCCATGACCGTGGACACGGCTAATCGATTAGGTTTGAGTACTCTGCAGAGTTTTGCACACGTTCCCCACAAGATATGATCGCCTCCGTGTATGTCCTCGCACTTCAGGGTGTTTGAAGACCGGATCATCAAAACATGGTCTTTCAACGGGTCCCTCTGAATCCCTGTCGGTGCCCATCCAATCCTACTGTTCTTCTACATCTGCTAGCACCGCCTGTCCAGAGTCGCCGCGTTGTCCAACCAAGCCAGAGCCCATATTGACTTGTGGCTGTGCAGGTAAGCCTTGGGTCTTGAAAAATATCCGTCCGTCTCTTTGAGCCTGGGTGAAGCTTTCCGCAGGATATCATGGCCTCTCCAGCATCCCCGGTTATCCACTGGGTTCTCCAGGGAGCCGATCAACTGTGCTTCACCCAGAGTTGCATTGCGTCCGAGGTCTTGAAAATCTTGTCTTAACCGGTCTTGATTATTTAATCAACCTCGCATCACTCGTGTTATGCACTCAACCGAAATCCCATCTACTCAAGCATAGCAATATGAAATTTGTCGTCCCGAGGCCAAGTATCGGGGTTGTTGTGTGCCTACCACATGATACTACAACCTTTACTAACATTTCCAAGTACCTAAGCAACATGCAATTGGGCATAGGATGGTAGAACTACGATGCATAAAACATAGGTGATAGTATGATCAAAATGACTTGCTTGGTGATGTTGACAAAGAAGAGTTTCTCGAGAAATAACTTGATAGACTACTCGTCACTCTCTGATGAAATCTATATAACAAACATATCATTCACATAAGCACTCATACTAGCAATCTTTCTAACAATCAAAACAAAAGAGAGAGCGAAATAGGAATTTGAAGGAAACTTCAAAATAAGACTAGGGAGTCTTCTACTACATCAAACACTAAATAGTTTTCGTCCAACGGAAAATAATAACAGGGAACTAAGATATAAATTTAACTAAGATAGAATAAAGTATTTTTTTTCACAAAACTTTTTCAAAGTATTTCCAAACGGGATTTGAAACAGTGGAGAAACCAATTGCAAGTTACTAAGGAACTAGAACTGATTTCATGATAACAAATAAAAATAAAATCAACACTTGTTGCAAAACTACTGTTAACTAACATAAAATAAACATAATCTTTCTGAAATAATAAAGAAAATATTTTAAAAGCAATTATAGAAAAGGAATTAGTCATAATCCTAAAAGAGGTGAAACAGAAATTGTTTCACAAGAAACAATGAGCTAAAATACTCAAATAATTCTGAAACTTTTACCACTGATAACTAAGATCACTAGTGATCAGTAGCAGAAAGAATCAAATTAAAAGCTATTTTTAAACTCCTGGAATAGGCAAAACAAGGTTTAAACTAAATCTTATCTAATTCAAATTTGAAAATTTCAAACATAGACATATTATATGTTTTTACAAACTACAGAAAAATTGTGATCTACTGGAAAAAGAATCAACTCCATTGGAGTTGTGGATCAAAAGTTAAGGGCTAAACAAAATTGGAACTTTCTCTGTTTTTGAATTAAACAGAAAAAGGAAAATCTGAATTCTATCAAACACTTGTACACGTGGCGCTCACTGATTGGATGAGGAGGTGTGTGCTGCGAGAAGTACTTGCACATGGCCGAATTCTAATAAAATCTCCCTCGGCTAATATTAACTAATTGAAAACCGGCTCGGTTTTGTTTAAAAGACCGAAAGGGTATCCTTACTCTAATCTACACCGTCGAGTAAGATCCAATGGAGGAAAACAAGGGGGGAGAGATCACCATGGTGGTGGTGCTTCGGCGAGGTCGCCGTCGAGGCCGAGGCAGAGCTGACGATGGGGAGGGGCCCCGGTGATCTTTGGCGCCGTCTGGAGGGTCCAGGAGGTGGAGGAATTCCTCCTCCTTCGTTCGGTGGTGGCGGAGAGGAGCTCGGGGCGATGGAGCTCGAGCCCCTGGAGCTTCTGGTGGCGGCCGATGCTCCGGCGAGGGGGAGGCGCGGTTGCGTGGGGCGGCGAGGGTGGCGAGGGGAATGGAGTGCGGGGTAGGCGGCGAGGTTAGGGGTGGCGTCGGGGGTGTCGGGAGGCGAGGGTAGGCGGAGCAGGGCGAGGATTCTCTGGAGCCTTTGCTGCGGCGAGCAGCGGGCTCGGGTGCAGGGGCGGTGAGGGGTGGAGGCTACGGGGGGGCGAGGTGCGATGGAGGGGTTGGCCTTAAATAGGGAGAGAGGGGGTCGGGGAAGGAAGGGGATCGGGGCGATGGATGGGAGGTTCGGCCATGGTGGTCGGCCAGGTGAGATAAAGGAAAAGGGAGAGAGGAAAGGAAGGGGGTGACCGAGCGGTGGTCTGGTCGGCCAGGGGGTCCCACGCGTCGGTGAGGGAGAGAGGAAAGGAAGGGGATCGGCCACCCGATCTGGAGGGGTTTCGGTCCCGGGTGAGGCGGGATTCAGCCCAACACGGCTATAAAGCGCCGGCGGTGCTTTCCTTTAAAAAAAATGTTTCCTGATTTTGTATTTTTTTTAAAAAGAGTAAGTAAAATACAAAAAAGGAAATAAAATAAAATAATTAATATAGGGTATTCTATACCAAAATTTTCAGAAAAAAATCTCAACACGATTAACATTTTTCCACAGCAAAAATAAAAACTAAAAAAAATGTTTTTCCAAAAAAAAATCCCTAAAATCATTATTTCTTTTTGCAATTATTTTCTCAAATTAAATTTTGTTTCCTTGGCTCAAAATACTTCAACAAATGCCCCTGGCTTTGGAGGGTCATGTTCCTCCTCTCTTTTCTGTTTGACAGAATATTATTCCCGGCATTTCTTGAGTGGAGGGAAAATAGAATTTGCAAATTAAAATCGAAGGAAATTCAATTGCCAGCTCCATTCAAATTCTTTATAGTTGAAGAAGTCATGTCATCTTCTCTCATTGCTTTTATAAGATTGAATTCGAATTCATCGGAGATGGGGAAAGTCATTTTATTCCCTGTCATTCAAGAGTTTTTGAAAAGTTTCAAATTTCACACTAGTTTCAATCACTCAAGCAAACAAACAAACAATCTAATAATTATTTTAACATTCCAAAATTTGGGATGTTACATTCTGGATCATACGTTATTATAAATGATGCACTTGCTATATCTGGTTTTCATCTATACTGTGTGTGCTAGCAAGTCGATCCAGGGACTAGCACAGTAAAGCATAGAGACTCAAATCCTTCGAGGTTTGGTCGTTACAAGGGTATATTCACAACATATTGATAAAACCTTTATTACCTTGTTTTTATTTACTTGTTTTTGTATTATCTTGCTATCTACAATTATCTACACGCCTCACTTGCTTGCAAATAACAAGACAAGAGGATTGGCAACCCTCTTGCCCACGTTGGGTCAAGTTTTTTGTTCTTTTGCGTGCATCCGCTGAAGACGGTTGTGGTTGATATTCCTATTGGTTCGATAAATCTTGGTTTCATAACTGAGGTAAATACTTACCCACTTTGTGCTGCGATAAACCGTTCCTCTTCATGGAAAACCCAACGCAGATCACGAGTATCAGGAAGGATTTTTGGCGTCGTTGCCAGGGAGTAACTGCACAAAAATTTCATTCACTTGTTCCTATTTTTATTTGCTTATATAATTAGTTTGTCTCATAGAAAAATAAAAATACAAAAAAACATTTATCTTTGCTTACATAGCTTGTCACTAGATTGCATCTTGGCTCTCTAGTTTAAGCATTTGACGCCATGACTGCTTCCACTATGGATATGCCTCTTCCTCCTTAATTTGGAGAGGGTTCCCCAATCTTGGATGTTAAGAAAGTAGGTGACGAGTCGCTCAAGGAAGCTTGTGATAGACTACTAACAATACAAGCTAGAACTAATCGTAAGGTTCATATTAATTTGCTTCTCACAAGTTTTTATGTTGGTTTATCTCTTTCCCATAGACGTGTCTCGGACTCTATGTTTGAAAAATATTTTCTTAGAAACAATGCTTTGACACCTATGATAAGCTGAAATGTGTATTTGGGCCACCTAAAATAGAAACCATTGAACCAGCTATACTAGTGCGCCATCGCCAAACAGAGTTAATCAAAATGCTATAACTAGTATGGAGTCTAATTTTAGGGAGTGTGCAACTCTATTTCTAAGATCCACGGGAACTTCATACTATGGAATAGAAGGTGATGAGGACATCAACACCATTGTTACACCCACAGCCCCAGCTGCTATACATACTGGATCAGTTACTAGAGCTCGTGCACGCCAATTGAATTACCACGTACTTTCGTTTCTTGGGAATACTTCTAATGTTCACGAACATATGATGCTGCCTAAGTTAGATACTTTTGTTGTGATCATGAATGAAGGACCTAGCATGGACAATAAGGATATCTATGGGAGCGGGATCAAGCATGGAGAAGAAGGTGCACGCGTGGGAGAGAACAATGGAGCTTCGACTGGTGATTTTCGCACTTTAAAGCCACCATAAGGAAAGCATGAAGGCCTTGGACGAAATATTCAGGACGCCAGTTTATAAATTTCGTCCATAGGATATTATAGGTGTTGCACCACCTTATTTTTGGGCCAGGCCCATGTAATTTCGAAATACCACAATATAGGCTATTTTAGAGTCTGTATGTGTGGGAAACCGAGTTTAGGGCTGTTTTCGGACCCCTCCTCCAAGGGTCACGAAATTGCCTCTCTGTTCCCTCATATATACATCCCTTAGGGCAGCGTTTAGACTGGGGTTTTCTTTAGATTACAAGTTCGCCATAGCTACAAATTCGTGTTCTTCGCTTGTGTTCCACGACCACACGAAGGCGTCACAAAATGCTATCTTCATCAATAAAGCTTTCCTCTTATATTCGCAATATCTTGATTACAATCTTAGTTTCTTTCTTGTTCTTTGTTTGCGTGCAGAAAACAGACCTTCGTGGTCAGGTTGATCATGCTCCTGCATGGTTAATAACCTCTTAGAGTTGGTTTAGCGATTGCTAAGGCAAGACGTCCTCACACGTTCGTAGTAGGATCGTCAAAGTCGACTCTACCAAAACGAAACCACCATCTCATCGAAAGACAGGGACAACTTCTCCTCTATGAAGTGGTATTAGATTTCCTGGTTGCTCGGTAAGATTTTACTAGTTTTTCGTAGTTAGATCACATCTGTTCTTCATACCTATAGTCCACGAAAATCCATAAAAAAATTAGGGTTAGATCATCATATCCGAACCAATCTGAGACTTTGCATAGTATTTTCAGTAGTTTGCTTAGTTGAATTTGCGGTTACATCATCGTCTCAAGTTGCTGGTCTTAGTGTCTAGTCCTTTAGAGTTTCGAGTTTTGTTCACAGGTTGTCACGCCGCCACCGCACCGTCTTTCATCGCTGCCATATACCACCTCCACACTACCATCATCGCTGCTCCCATATATCACCACCACTCCACCATTATCCTTGCTGCCATATACCACCACCATATATCCACCGTAATCCTAGTCTGCATCCTTTTTGCCTTAGGTTAATTTCGAGATCTGTTTGATTTCTGTTTCACGTTTCTTACCTAAGTATGTTTCGAAGAAACAAAGTGTGGCACCCTTTCGAGAGCACTTTTTAGGCCAAAATTTCGAGGGGTGAAATTTTTTTCCTATTGTTTTATTAGGATTTTTAGAGAGTTTTCAGACACTCACCATCATAGTGATTTTTGTCGCAATTTTTTGGTTGTCGCAGCCCCGAATTGCTCGATAAAAAAAATTGTCAAATTTTTTCATGCCTATCCTGTTTTTGGTCGTTAAGAGTTTTGAGACACTCGCAATTATAGTGATTTTCTGAAAAAAGGGAAAAAAAATTTAGAGTGGCTCTTCCCTTGGTTACGTGTCGTCGTGACTTTTGTTGGTGTTCTAGGCTCGCGTCTCTAGTACGGTCTAGCCTAGGACCAGCACGGTACCGTCATTGAGCGTCTTTTCAACTTCACATCTTTGAACTGGTTATTGCTGGCTTTCCTTGCTACCATATTATAAGCCTTCCCAGCTCCACATACATCTACATAGTGTGTTTGACACCACCTGGCAATCGCTCTATCCAAGCTTTGAGAGTTTTGACTACACCGGTTGCCGATCGCCACCTGCTGCTCGGTAAGAATTGGTAAGAAATTGAGATTTGCTTGACGAATTTGTGACACACCACCACCACCACCACCACCACTTCCTAGTATTCCGTAGGTTCTTTTCTTCTGTGTTCCTATTGCTGCTAACCATGCCAGGATCACACGACGAGGAGATCGACTGGGAGAAACTGACCAACCGGGAGCTCCATGATAAATTTCAGCAAATGATGTCTGACCAGGTACAGGATTTCTTGACCACTTTTGGAGAGGCCATGGACAAGCTCGAAGGTATGGAGAAGAAATTCGACACCAAGATGAACGCCAAGTTCAATGAGGTGCTTGCCCGTTTACAACCACTAGCTGCAGCTTCTGTCCCTCTTCAACCACAACAACAACAACGCCTACGAGCACGACGTGTGCCTGCCGGCCAAGTTTTGAATTTTGGGGTTGTTGCTCCTACTGCTGCTCCTCCTGCTACTACCACCGAGGTTACTATGGCTAAGCAGAATGATGATTATGATCGTTATTATGATGATGAGGGGGTGGTTGCTCCAGTTCAGCACCAGGAATAACAACCACACGACAAGCCGCCGGTCGTTCACATGGATACAATCGCAATGGTAGGGATGCACCACACCTTCAGGTACGGGATTATGGCCATCTCCCTAAAGTTAAATTGAATATTCCTACTTTTGATGGTCGATATGTTCCTGATATATATCTTACTTGGGATTTAGAAACAGAGCAATGTTTTACATGCTTGCAATTTCTCGAAGATAGACGTGTTGCTGCTTTTGTTTGTTCTTCCACTAGTTTTGCTTGTGTTTGGTGGTCTGAATATTGTCGAATACAACTACTTGTGCTGCTTTGAAAACTGCTAAGCGTACTCATTGGGTTCCACCATATTATCAACGTGAATTACTTCAAAACTTGCAGCGTTTAAGACAAGGAAAAAAGTCTGTATAAGAACATTATCAGGAATTACAAACTGTAATGATTAGATGTTGTATTGTTGAGGACAATGAAGCTATGCTTGCATGTTTTGTGGGTGGATTAAATAGAGATATCAAGACTATTCTAGAATATAAGGATTATAACACTATCACTCGTTTATTCCATCTTGCTTGCAAATCTAAAGTGAAGTGCAGGATCGATAGGCATTGGCGAGAACTAACTTTTCTGCAGGTCGCACTTCCTCATGGACGCCACGAACCACGTGTACTTCCACACGTCCTCCTGCTTCTGCACCACCTGCTTCAGCCGCCAATTCCACCAGAGATACTAGGAAACAGGCCCCTGCACCACCCTTCGCCAAGAGCACACCTTCCAGGCCCGCACAGAGCTCTTATTCATCCATGGCATCTACAAGGCAAACACATGAGGTTATCTATCGTCGTTGCAAGGGTGGAGGTCATTATGCGAGAGAGTGCCCATCCAAGCATGTGATGATTATTACCGAGGATGGTGGATATGACTCCACTAGTGATTATGACGAGGAGACTCTGGCTCTTATTGCAAGTGAAGAACAGGGTGTAGATGATACTGAACAAGAGACACAATACATGGCTGCTGACTACACTGACAGGTGTGAAAGCTTAGTTGCACAACGTGTTTTAAATGTGCAGGTAACATAGGCTGAGCAAAATCAGAGGCACAACTTGTTCCATACTAAGGGAGTGGTAAAGGAACTTTCTTCGTGTAACCATCAATGGAGGGAGTTGCAACAACTTAGCTAGCATGGAGATGATGGAGAAGCTGTCTCTCACCACCAAACCACATCCTCATCCTTATTATATCCAATGGTTCAACAACAGTGGCAAGGTTAAGGTAACACATAATGTTCGTGTGCATTTTAGCATTGCTACATATTCTGATTTTGTTGATTGTGATGTGGTACCCATGCAAACATGCTCCGTTTTACTTGGTAGACCATGACAATTTGATAAAAATTCTGTACACCATGGTAGAACAAATCAGTATACTCTTATTCATAAGGATCAAAATATAACTTTGCTGCCTATGTCTCCTGAACATATTATGAAAGATGACATTGCTAGACCTAGTGAAGCAAAACAGGACCTACATATGAGTGAAAATCAAATTGTAGAAGAGGAATTTGAGCAACACAATAAGCCTACTAAATCATCATCTAGTGTTGCCTCTGCAATAAAACTTAAGAGTGGTTGTTTACTTGCCACTAAATCTGATATGACTGATTTGGATATTACTGCATCTGTTTGCTATGCTTTCGTATGCAAAGAGGTATTATTTTCATTTGAGGACATGCCACTCTCTTTGCATCCTGTTGTCATTAACATTTTGCAGGAGTTCGCTGACGTCTTTCCACAAGACGTGCCACCGGGATTACCACCTATTAGAGGGATTGAGCATCTGAGTGACTTAATTCCCCGTGCATCGATACCCAACCGTGCACCGTACCGTAACAATCTAGAGGAGACGAAGGAGATTATGTGTCAAGTACAGGACCTGCTCGACAAAGGTTATAGACGTGAATCTCTTAGTCCTTGTGCTGTTCCTATTATTCTAGTGGCGAAAAAGGATAGTACATCGCGTATGTGTGTTGATTGAAGAGGCATTAATAATATTATTATTCATTATTGTCATCCTATTCCTAGGCTAGATGATATGCTTGATGAATTAAGTGGCCCTACAATTTTCCCCAAAGTTCATTTGCGTAGTGGATACCATCAAATTCGCATGAAATTGGGAGATGAATGGAAAACGGCATTTAAAACTAAGTTTGGATTATATGAGTGGTTAGTTATGCCTTTTGTATTGACTAATGCACCTAGCACTTTCATGAGATTAATGAATGAGGTTTTACGTGCTTTCATTGGACGTTTTTTGGTAGTCTACTTTGATGATATACTGATTTATAGTAGATCATTGGAGGAACACTTGGATCATTTGCGTGTTGTTTTTATTGCTCTACGTGATGCACGTTTTTTTGGTAACCATGGGAAGTGCACCTTTTGCATGGACCGAGTATCTTTTCTTGGCTATGTTGTTACTCCACACGGAATTGAAGTTATAAAGCCAAGATTGAAGCTATTGAGAGTTGGGCGCAGCCCAAAACGGTCACATAAGTGAGGAGTTTCCTTGGACTCATCGAGTTTTATAGGCGTTTTGTGAGAGATTTCAGCACCATTGCTTCACCTCTCAATGATCTTACAAAGAAGGATGTGCCTTATTCTTGGGGTACCGCATAGGAAGAAGCCTTCACGGTTTTGAAAGATAAGTTAACACATGCTCCTTTACTCCAACTTCCTGATTTTAATAAGACTTTCAAGCTTGAATGTGATGCTAGTGGAATTGGATTAGGAGGTGTGTTATTACAAGATGGTAAACCTGTTGCATACTTTTCTGAAAAATTAAGTGGGCCTAGTCTGAATTATTCTACTTATGATAAGGAATTATATGCTCTTATTTGGACTTTGGAAACATGGCAACATTATTTACGGCCCAAAGAATTGGTCATACATTCTGATCAATAATCTTTGAAACATATTAGAAGTCAAGCAAAACTCAACCGTAGACATGCTAAATGGGTTGAATTCATTGAGACTTTCTCGTACGTCATTAAAGACAAGAAGGGTAAAGAAAATGTTATTGCTGATGCTTTGTCTCGTCGTTATACTAGGCTTTCACAACTTGACTTTAAAATATTTGGTTTGGAGACCATCAAAGATCAATATGTGCATGATGCCAATTTCAAAGATGTGTTGGAGAATTGTAAAGAAGGGAGAACATGGAACAAGTTCATCATTAATAATGGATTTGTGTTTCGTGCTAACAAGCTCTGCGTTCCAGCTAGCTCCGTTCATCTTTTGTTGTTACAGCAGGCGCATGGAGGAGGATTGATGAGACACTTTGGCGTAAAGAAGACGAAGGACGTACTTGCTACACATTTCTGTTGGCCAAAGATGCGACGGGATGTTGAACGTTTTGTTGCTCGCTGCATGACATGTCAAAAAGCTAAGTCACGACTCAATCCTCATGGTTTATATATGCCTTTGCCTGTACCTAGTGTTCCTTGAGAGGATATATCTATGCACTTCGTTTTAGGTTTACCTCGAACAAAGAAGGGGAGGAATAACATATTTTTTGTCATGGACAGATTTTCAAAAATGGCACACTTTATACCATGTCATAAAAGTGATGATGCCGCTAATGTGGCTGATTTGTTCTTTCGTGAAATTATTCACTTGCATGGTGTGCCAAATACGATTGTTTTAGATCGTGATGCTAAAGTTCTTAGCCACTTCTGGCGATGTTTATGGGCTAAGTTGGGGACAAAATTGCTTTTTAGTACTAGATGTCACCCCCAAACTGATGGACAAACTGAAGTAGTCAATAGATCTTTGTCTACTATGCTTAGGGCAGTTTTTAAGAACAATCTATAACTGTGGGAAGAATGCTTGCCTCATATTGAATCTGCTTATAATCGTTCGCTGCATTCTACTACAAATATGTGTCCTTTTCAAGTTGTGTATGGTTTCCTACCTCGTGCACCTATTGATTTGTTACCTCTTCCATCTTCTGAGAAGGTTAATTTTGATGCTAAAGAACGTGCTAATTTAATATTAAAGATGCATGAGTTAACTAAGGAAAACATTGAGCGCATCAATGCTAAATATAAACTTGCTGGAGATAAGAGTAGAAAACATGTTGTCTTTGCACCTGGAGATCTTGTTTGGTTGCATTTGCGTATGGATAGGTTTCCTGATTTGTGAAAGTCAAAGCTAATGTTGCGTGCTGATGGTCCTTTCAAAGTGTTAGGGAAAATAAATGATAACGCATATAGACTTGAGCTGCCAGCAGATTTTGGGGTTAGTCCCACTTTTATCATTGCAGATTTGAAGCCATATTTGGGTGAGGAAGATGAGCTTCCGTTGGGGACGACTTCAGTTCAAGAAGGGGAGGATGATGAGGACATAAACACCATTGTTACACCCACAACCCCAGCTGCTATACATACTGGACCAGTTACTAGAGCTCGTGCATGCCAATTGAATTACGAGGTACTTTCGTTTCTTGGGAGTACTTCTAATGTTCATGAACATATAATGCTGCCTAAGTTAGATATTTTTGTTGTGATCATGAATGAAGGACCTAGAATGGACAAGAAGGATATCCGTTGGAGCAGGATCAAGCATGGAGAAGAAGGTGCACGCACGGGAGAGAACAATGGAGCTTCCACTGGTGATTTTCGCACTTTAAAGCCACCATAAGGAGAGCATGAAGCCTTTGGACGAAATATTCAAGACGCCACTTTATAAATTTCGTCCATAGGCTATTTTAGGTGTTACGCCACCTTATTTTTGGTCCAGGCCCATGTAATTCTGAAATACCATAATATAGGCTATTTTTGGAGTCGGTATGTGTGGGGAAACCGAGTTTAGGGCTGTTTTCGGACCCCTCCTCCAAGGGTCATGAAATTGCCTCTCTATTTCCTCATATATACAACCCTTAGGGCACCGTTTAGACTACTGTTTTGTTTAGATTACAAGTTCGCCATAGCTGCAACTTCGTGTTCTTCGTTTGTGTTCAACGACGAGACAAAGGCGTCATAGAACCCCATCTTCATCAATAAAGCTTTCCTCTTATATTCACAATATCTTGATTGCAATCTTAGTTTCTTGCTTGTTCTTTGTTTGCGTGCAGGAAATAGACCTTCGTGGTGAGGTTGATCGTGCTCCGGCATGGTCAATAACCTCTTGGAGTTGGTTTATCGATTGCTAAGGATCGACGTCTTCACACATTCGTAGTCGGATTGTCAAAGTCGACTCTACAAAATTGAAACCACCATCTCATCGAAAGACAGGGACAACTTTGCCTCTATCAGAAGACCTGAAACCATACAAAAAAATCTTGATGTTCTTTGCGCTAGGGGAAACAGGGTTACGAAGGATATTACACGTTTTAAGAACAAATATGACAACACTTGAAACTATGCAATGTAACTAGCTAGGGGCGTAAAACAATAGCGCTTGTTGGGAGGCAACCCAATAGTTATCTTCAATGATTGTGCTTTTATGTTTTATAGTTAGTTTTTTTTGCCTCTGTAATGATTGTGTGTTAACATGAGTATTGCCTCTGTAATGATTGTGCTTTTATGTTTCATAGTTAGTTTTTTTGCCAAGTAAAGCCTTTGGGATGATTCGCATGATGAGTAGAATTGATACAATGCAAAAACAGAAACTTTGTCGTCCAGTGTAGAATTTCTCTGATTTAACTGGAACACATTTTTAAGCTGATTTTTTACACAGTATTTCTGTACAAATTCCTCAGGCTTTCATAATACGTCAGAATTTTTGGAGTCAAAGAAGTATAGGTTCATTACAGATTACTTCACACTGTTCTGTTTTAGTCATGTTCTGTTTTTTGGATGTGTAGTTTGCTTGTTTTGATGATTCTATGGATTTTATTGGGGGTTACAAGCCATGGATGAGTTAAGATTAAGTACCCTATGCTGAAATAAAATAATAATCAATTTTTAACAACACCTGGAAGTATTTGATATGTTGCTTATGCTAACGGATCTCACGAAGTTTTGTTGAGTTTTATGTGATTGAAGTTTTCAAGTTTTGGGTATTGTCTCGATGGACAAAGGATTGAGGAGAAGAAAAATCCTAAGTTTGGTGATGGCCAAGGCACCCCAAGATAATATTCTAGGGAGACTCAAGCGTCTAAGATTGGGGATGCCCCGGAAGGCATCCCCTCTTTTTGTCTCAACCCATCTGTATGTTACTTGGAGCTATATTTTTATTCATCACATGATATGAGTTTTGCTTGGAGCGTCATTTTATTTTGTTTGATTTTGCTTTCAGTTTCCACAATCAATGTTTGTTGGACACACCTATTTGATAGCGAGACGACATCATCACAATTTTCTAGAATACTCTATGTGCTTCCCTTATATCTTTTGAGCTTAGCAGTTGCTCTATTAATTTACTTATATATTTATTTATCACGGTGGCGTGTAGACTTTATAGAAATATTATTCTCTCATTCTTCACTTATATTTGTTTGAGAGCTGGAAAAATAGTGATGGTAATTTGCACGGGTTGCAAGATGAGATAAAAAATAATGAGTATCCGGTGAGTGATGATAAAAACCATCATGTAGCACATATAGAGAAATTGTGGGTTAATGATATTGATGTGGCTATATGATAAAGGTGTGAGTGCATTATTATTAATTCAGATAGGTGTAGATATTAAGAGATGTTAAACTTCTTGTTCATCTAAAAAAATTAAAAAGACATGGTGATGATGTCTGAGCATTTCTATTCCTTATTGAAGTCCTTGTGTTGTTTTGAGTCGGAGTCGCGCGATGGTTAATTCCTACCAACCCTCTCCCTCGGGGCATGCTAGTAGTACTTTGATTTGTGATAAAACTAATAAAACTTTGCAATAACTATATGAGTTCTTCTTGGCTAATGTGACACCATGGACATACACACTCTCACCTCCTCATATTTGCTAGCCTCTTCGGTACCGTGCATCGCCCATTCTCACCTTGAGGATGAGTGCAACTTTCACTGATGCATCCAAACCCGGTGACATGAAATTCTCTATTGCACATAAACCTTTTTATATCCTCCTCAAAAAAGCCACCATACCTCCTATCATGGCATTTCCATAGCCATTCTGAGATATATTGCCATGCAAATGCCATCGTCACTTCACATGACTAGTTCGTTCATCATTATAATGCTTTGCATGATCATATAGAGCTGACATAGTATTTGAGGCAAAGCCACCGTTCATCATATTTGTGATACATGTCATGCTAGATCTTTGCACATACTGGTACACTACCAAAGGCATTCATCCATAGTCATATCATCCTATCAGTTTTCATGTTGAGTTTAAGAAAATAAAAGTGTGATGATCATCATTATTAGAGCATTATCCCAGTGAGGAAATAAAAAAGGGGGAGGCCACATGACCCTCCATAATAAAAAAATGAATGAGAGAAAAAGTGAGAAGGGACTTTGCTACTATCATTTACCACACTTGTGCCTCAAAGTGGCACCTTGTTCTTCATATAGAGAGTCTCATGTTATATCATTCATATGCTAGGGGGAATCACCTTTTCATAAACTTGGCTTGTATATTCCTATGACAGGCTTCCTCAAATGCTGAGGTCTTGATGAGCAAGCAAGTTGGATGCACACTCCACTTAGCTCCAATGGAGCTTTCATACACTTATAGCTCTTGTGCAGGATTTGCATGGAAATCCCTACTCCTCGCATCGATATCTATCATGGGGCATCTACATAGCTCATTGGTATGGCTAGTTGATGTGAGACTATCTTCTCCACTTTTTCCCCTTTGAAAGCTACCACCATATTATATTTCACTTTATGCTATGTCCAATGGTTCACTCTCATGTATTGTGTGAAGAATAAAAAGTTGATGCATAGTTAGTTCCTCATTGTACAAGTTTCAATAGAGGTATTTCCTTAATTTTATTTCAAGCTCATAATCCAATCCAAGTTTTGATATAGAAAATTGATTATTTTGTTCATAAATCTTATCAACTAAGACATTAAATGAAACCTTCTTTCTAAGATTCTCATCATAGGCAAGATATTCCATGGATCGTAGTTTTCTAATTTCTTCAAACTCATAAAGAATCCCCTCTATGGGTGTGCACTCACCATTAACCCTATGACGATCAAATATATCCCTAGCTTCTTGTATGATATTACTAAATTCTTGACAAATAAATCTAGTAGCTAGACGTTTGGTCGAATCTTCATGGATATTAGAGGATTCTAGAAACAACAATTGTATGACAAGATGCATGTGCACAAATTGTCTCTCCAATTGTACTATAAGCAAATATATAACATCCGCATAATTTGTAGTTCTAGCAATATGAGAACCTCCTATCAATGCTAATCATCATGCACAAGTGAAAAAAATATTGAATCACACTCTTTCCAATAATATTACCACTACCTATGCAGAGTTTCTTAGTTTGCATAATAGGTTCTACCTTAGAAGTATCATAATCCGCAAGATTATCAAGTTTTTCATTAGCAACTTCATCAATATTTCTTTTATCATTCTCATTGCAATGTGAAGTTGGAAAATCAAGGGCTTCCTCTAATACCCCAAGAGTGTAACTTGCCTTTATTGGAACCTTCTGTATGTGGGTCCATCTTGTTAGTTCCATGAGAGCTCAATGCATATGTTATTTCATGTGATGTCACCTTGTCATGTTTCCTTTTGCATGCATGCATCTATTTCTTTCCTTGTCATTTGTGTTTGTTGCTTGTGAGTCCATGTGATGTAGGTCTTGTGTTGTGATGATGTGATGTTGATAAGTGAAATGTTGTGGAGTAGTGCATTTGAAAGTAGGGAGCACTATGTTGGTTGCTTCTAGGTTTCAAAACTCTTGCTCTTTATTTATCTCAAAGTCAATATTCACTTGTTCCCTCCTTGATTCAAAAGTGCCCATGTTTCAGTATGTTTTGTGGTCGATGTGAGGCTATGGTTTTAGTGATTTGGAACTTTGTTTGAGAGGTGCAAATATTCACAAAACAGAGGATTTAATTCTGTATTGAAAATATTTAGTTGCTCCAAATATTCCTTTTATATTTTATTCAAATAGGTCATAATTCTTTATGACCAGGGGTATTTTTCCTTTATTTTTAGCATCATCAGATTAGCCTGTGTATGTATTTCTTTGTCTCGTGTTGGTTTTAAATAAGAAACCCCAATGGGTTTCTTTTCTCTTGCATGTCGCCAGCATGGGCCTCTCTCCCCCTCCCGAGGCCCATTCCTCCTCTCTATATCCCCGCGGCCGCCCAGGCGCGCTCTTATTCTTTCCCCACACGCCGTCGTTGTCGAGCTTGCTTTCCGTCAGAGCAACAGAGAGAGAAAGTGAGGGCGATTGACGCCGTCCGTCCCATCCGCGGCTCATATAGCCTCGGCGTGCGTGCCGTAGCCTAGGGTTCCGTGTCCCCCTCCTAGCGCTGCCAATTTTCCCCTCCATCTCCTTCTTCCTCGCCAAGGTAAGGTATGTAGTTTCGGGTAGCAGAGAGAACGGAAGAGCACCACCGTCGTCATCAACGCATCCCTCGCCTCCGGCGTCGGCCAGCATGTCAGGGAGCTCGGGGAAGGCGCCCGTGTTCCATTCCCGCTGTCGTTGAAGTTGGGGCGCGATCACATCGACGGGCAGGACCACATCTCCGGCGTGCTCCCGGCGGCCCTGTTCCCCCTACTCCGGTTCTGCATCCAGTTTTCATCAGGTCATCGCCAGATCGTCTTCAGTCGCCTCCTTCCGATCGCATCACCCTCTTCTCCTTCCCCTAGGTGAGCCTAGCTCTTCCTCCCTTCCCCCTCGTTAGATCTGGCCAATGATCGTTGTCGTGCCTCTGTTCGAAGAGGAGAACGGAAGAGCCTGTGTGCATGTGTGTTCTTTGTGTGGGTGTGCTCGGTCTTGTGCAGAGTAGCATTGCAGGGGCGTCCCACGCAGTAATAGAGCTAGAGTAGGTGTTTCCCCGCGGCGCAGAAGTAGTTGTAGAGGCGCTCCGGTGACATCTCTGCCGTCGTCCCTCTGTGCAGAGCAGGGCGATCTATGCTCTTGTGTAGGTTACCTTGTTAACTCCCTCGGCACTTTCAAGTCTCCGTTCGTAGCCCAGTGGTTTGTAGTGCATGTGTGTGTGTTGGTTTGAGGGTGTGGGTTCGAGTCCCAGTTCTGCACCCCTTTTTAATTCCTTGTTTTGGCAAAATAGCATAGGAGAGTCTGTTTACCTTGCAAGACTCCCCTATTCTATCGAGAGGGTGGCAGTAGTTCACTGGTTCTAACTGTTGGTGGTGTACATGGGCTCTTGGGTTCGAATCCCAGACCAGCCCCTTTATTTTTTTGGCTTTCCTTTTCTGTTTTGCATTTGCTTGCTTGAACAGTTGTTGTGGTAGGCTTGGTCTCATGTCGGGTATTTTATTTCTCCTCACAAGCATCATGTTGTTCCTAGTATTTTTGCTAGCTTGGTAGAGATGCTTGTGTAGGCTTGAGTGCATAGGTGTTATGTGAGCTAGATGCCATGCATGTGTGTGTGTTTAGCATGTGTGTTTTGCTATAGGCTAGTGATTCATGTGTGTGTGTTACTTATGCTCATGAGTGATGATCATGAGCATAATCTAGTGCAAGTGTGTGCATGTGAGGGTTACTCGTGTGCTTGGTGTTGATCTCATGCACTAGTGTGTGCAAGAGTGTGTGTGTGTGTGTGTGTGGGTCCCCCCCCCAATCTTGTGAGAGTTGTAGGTGATCCTGTGATGTATGTGTGTGTGTGGTTGTTTGTGAGTGTGTGTAACACACGTGCCCAAGGCAAGTTGTGCCTTGATGATCACCTGTGTGCAACATGTATGTGTAGGTGTAGGAGTGCTTGTTGTAGTGTAAGTTAGTGGGTGTTCTAACTAGCATGTGTAGGGCTTGCTATAGTTGTGCTTGATGTAAGTGGGATGTATGTGTGTGTGTGGTTGTTTGTGAGTGTGTGTAACACACATTCCCAAGGCAAGTTGTGCCTTGATGATCACATGTGTGCAACATGTATGTGTAGGTGTAGGAGTGCTTGTTGTAGTGTAAGTTAGTGGGTGTTCTAACTAGCATGTGTAAGGCTTGCTATAGTTGTGCTTGATGTAAGTGGTGTGTTTTGATGTGCTAAGGCACATGAACATGAGGTCTACCCCTCATGTGCAGCTCTGGATATGTGAGAGTGTGCAAGTGCATGTGTAGTGATGAGCTAGTGGAAACACATGTGATGATGCACCATTCACCTCTATGTGATTCCATGCTCATTTTCTTCTTAGCTTTGTGCCCATTTGTTCTATGCAAGTGCCTATGTATTATATATGTTTTTGGGGTAGAATCATCCCAGGAATCCAATGGTGGAATCAGTTTTGCCTTTGGAACAATTTATGGGAATGTCATATTTCTGTTCTGTTCAATGTTTAGAGCTTGGTTCCATGTGATGTGATGAGCCCAAGAGGTTGGTTCCTAGTTGTAGCAGTGGAGGGTCAACCCCTCTATAGCATGTTTGTTTTGTTTCATGCTTAGGAATTCATATGTGCAAGTTGTCACTAGTCAAAGTAGGCATGTGGCTGAAAATTCCAGATTAGTGAAAATCACAGATTTTCACGAAGTCTGAGAAACTGATGTTATTTTCTTCCCTTGTAGTTGTGCTTGTAGAAGTTCATGTGTTGGGAATCAGCCCCTGCAATGAACTGAGAAGTTGTAGCTTTTGTGTTTGTCTAGCTCTCTGTCAACTTTCATTCCATTTGGCTTCCTGTAGATATTGTTTTGGGTGCTGTCAAAATGCTTCAGAGCATAAACAGCTAGTGAGAATCTGAGATTTTCACTAAGTCCCTGAAAACTAATATTTTTGTCCAAGTTAGCAGCTGTAGATCTTCCTGTGTGTAACTCCTTTGTATTATCTTTTTGCTCATGCTTGTAGAGCATTTGAATAGCTTCTGCCACATATCCTATTTGGCACATTTGGGTGGCTGTAGGTGCTTTGCATGTAGCTCTCAAACTGCTATGATGCTGTTTATGGCAGATTGTATAGTTTTGATGTTTTGATGCTTGTGAGTGCATAGTTGATGGTGTGGTGATATTCCTTGCACCACCCCTTCCATTCTTGTTTGTTTTGTGATATGGAAACCTGGGAATACCAGAAGTATGCCATTGGAGTGTGGTGTGATGGATTTGATACGTAGGACTCCATTTATTGTTTCGTTGTTTCCGGTTGATCCGTAGCTCCGTGCGTAATGTTCTTTATATGTTTTTGCATCGTTTTCGCGTGACGCATCTGTTCATGACATCCTCATGCATGTCAAGATAGCTTAGAGTGCAGTTCTGTCCAGGAACTTGTATTTTCTTCTCATGCTTGTGCTAGTAGCTAGGATAGAGATGCATGTTCATTTTCATCTCATGCATATCTTGTTGTGTTGTTGTTCATTGGATGTTATTCTTATGTTGGGTAGCACCGGGATCGGAGAGCGATTACGTGGATCCGGGAGAGTACGTGCAGGACGAACAAGAGCAGTTCCAAGCTGAGGACATCACAGGCAAGATGATATGACCTTGATTCCATCTCTAGACTTGTTATGCTAGATTCACGTTTCCTTCGTCATATGCTTGCTGCCTACCACTGAATTAATTAACTCCTGATATTGCCATGAAACCCAAACACTTTTCCCCTCCTAGAAAATATTGAATGGCTAAGTAGGCTTTGCTCAACTTCAAATGTTAGCGTTGCTAGTTGCTGGTGCTTTGTCTCATGTGATAACATGAGTTTGATATCATTATGTTAAATCTGTTATTTAACTAATGCACCTATATACTTGGTAAATAACGGAAGGCCTAGCCTTTGCCGGGTGTTTTGTTCCGTTATAGCCGCCATAGTTTTCGGCTACCGGTGTTTGATTCCATAACTGATCATCCTAACACGTTCGGGGTTGTTAAGGGGACCCCCTTGATAAATTGTGTAGTGTTAAGACTTGTCCGGCAGGACCCAACATTGGTGTTAATTTGCTAATCACTTAATAATAATCTGCATAGGGAATAGCTACCCCAAGGAATTAATCCACAACCCGGGCAGTGCTCCTCATGAGTGTTGGTCCAACCTAGAGCAGCTTATTACGCTCCCCGGGGCAACTCGGTGTTTTGGCATGGTAACCATCGCTCATCCGTCGTGTCCTGTGACTAAGATACATGGCTCTTATCGGAGTCATCGACACGAGGGAGGTCATGCTAGTCTTGTCTTACCTTAGTGATATATCTTGCGTATAGGAATCTCGGTGAAGCTTTGGTTCTCCCCAGAGTTGAGGTTTTCCTCTAAGGAATCCGGCGAGATCACGAGATTCGTGATAGAGGATTACTTTGCGGCCCGTGACCGTTTGTGATGGACTAGTTGGAGCACCCTTGCAGGGTTTAATCTTTCGGAAAGCCGTGCCCGCGGTTATGTGGCAACATGGAATATTTGTTAGCATCCGGTTATAGATATCTTGAACCTAATCTACTAAAATTGCCAACTATGTGCGTAACCGTGATTTGTCCCCTTCGAAGACCTCTCTTCGATCGCGAACACGGCGGGGTTATGATTGACGTAAGTAGGTGTTGAGGATCACTTAGTGATCAGCTAGTTACCGCCCGCTAGTGTAGACCACCTTCAATACTTGTTCTACATAAGTTAGCCACCATAAATGCTTAGGATGCTGCAACCTAAACACTGAACCTTCCTTACCTAATAACTTGACTAGTTCTGCACCGAGGTCATAGATTGCTGAGTCCCGGTGGCTCATAGATTACTTCAACACACCAACAGGTACAGGTACGTCCGACACAGGTGATCCTGACGACACGCAGCTGGCGTTGCAGTACGATGAGGAGAACGACCGCCTGTACGTGAACTATCCGGAAGACTGAGGCGTGGTCGTGATCGTGGGCAAGCATGCAGGGTAGCATATCCTTTTCTCATGTTATGTAGTCCGTAGTGGAACTACCTTGTTTGAATAAATGCGTGATGTAACTCTGATATTATTTATGATATGGCAGATGAACCCCTATTTGTCATTCCATTATTATGTATGTGCTATGTTATCGTGCTTGCGAAACACTTAGATGTGCTTCTTTCATTTTGGGGCCTCGTTCCTTAAATCAGAAAGGACCGCATCTTAGTCGTTACACTTCCGCACTAGAGGCGGAGGCATCACTAATTTCAAACTCACACATCATAGCTACTTTCAAGCAAACTAGAGAGCGAAGATGCAAATTAGTGACACGCTCAGCAAGCATAGGTAGTTTGTTTATTTTTTTATGAGACAAACTAAATATACCAGAAAATAAAAAGGAGAACAAGTGAATGAAATTTTTGTCAAGTTAGTTGGTAGCTGGTGATGATATTCCCCGGCAACGGCACCCGAAAACCTTCCTCATACTTGTGATCTGCGTTGGGTTTTCCGTGAAGAGGAACGGTTTATCGCATCACAATGTGGGTAAGTATTCCCTCGGTTATGAATGTTGGAAATATGCCCTAGAGGCAATAATAAAATAGTTATTATTATATTTCCTGTTTAAAGATAATAATTTATTATCCATGCTAGAATTGTATTGAATGGAAACTCATATACATGTGTGGATACATAGACAAAAACACTGTCCCTAGTGAGCGTCTAGTTGACTAGCTCGTTGATCAAAGATGGTTGAGGTTTCCTAGCCAGAGACAAGTGTTGTCACTTGATAATGGGATCACATCATTAGGAGAATGATGTGATGGACAAGACCCAAACTATGAACGTAGCATGTGATCGTGTTATTTTATTGGTACTGTTTTCTGCATGTCAAGTATACATTCCTATGACCATGAGATTATGTAACTCACTGACACCAGAAGAATGCCTTGTGTGTATCGAACGTTGTAACATAATTGTGTGACTATAAAGGTGCTCTACAGGTATCTCCAAAGGTGTCCATTGAGTTAGCATGCATCAAGACTAGGATTTGTCACTCCGTATGAGAGAGAGGTATCTAGGGGCCCACTCGGTAATACAACATCACAAACAAGCCTTGCAAGCAATGTGACTAAAGAGTTTACCACGTGATTTTGTATTACAGTACGAGTAAAGAGATTTGTCGGCAACGAGATTGAAATAGGTATACAGATACCGACGATCGAATCTCGAGCAAGGAACATACCGAAGGACAAAGGGAATGTTATATGGGATTAACTAAATCCTTGACATAGAGGTTACACCGATAAATTTTTGGGGAACGTAGCATGGGAAACAAAAAATTTCCTACGCACACGCAATACCTATCCATGGTGATGATCATCTACGACAGGGGAGAGTGAATCTACATACCCTTGTAGATAGCTAAGGAGAAGCGTATATAACGCGGTTGATGTAGTGGAACATCTTCGCGATCCAAATCGCAACCCGTCCTGCGATCTCATCACGATCCGTCCTGCGATCCCATCACGACCCATCCCGATCTAGTGCTGAACGGACTGCACCTCCGTGTTCAGCACACGTACAGCTCGATGACGATCCCCGCCTTCTTGATCCAGCAAGAGGGGTGGAGAGGTAGATGAGTTCTCCAGCACGATGGCGTGGTGCTGGTGGAACTATTCCAGCAGGGCTGCGCCTAAGCACCGCTGAAACTAGACTAGAGGAGAAATAGATCTAGAGAGAGGGCAACACATGGCTGGATTATTTCATCTCAAAAACCCTCAAAACCTCTAGTATATATAGAAGGGAGGGAGGGTAGGAGGAAGCCTCAAACCCTCAAGGTTTGGCCGAAATTGGAGGTGGAGGAGTCCTACTCCAATCCTACTAGGAGTAGGATTCCTCCTTTCCACCTTTTCCACCTTTGGGTTTTTGCCACTCAAACCTCATGGGCCTTAGTGGGAGCTTATGTCAGCAGACTACGGGCTGGTTTGTATCCTCCCACAGCCCATAAGGCCCCTCGGGGCATGACACCCCTCCCGATGGTCCCCGGTACCCTCCCGATGGTCCCCGGTACCCTCCCCGCACTCCCGGTACACTACCGATGAGTCCAAAACTTTTCCGGTGACCAAAACAGGACTTCCTATATATCAATCTTTACCTCCAGATCATTTCGGAGCTCCTCGTGACTTCCGCGATCTCATCCGAGACTCCGAACAACTTTCGGTTACCAACACCTATAACTCAACTATACCGAAACGTCACTGAACCTTAAGTGTGCAGACCGTACGGGTTCGAGAACTATGCAGACATGACCCGAGACATTCTCCGGTCAATAACCAATAGCGGGACCTAGATTTCAATATTGTCTCCTACATATTCTATGAAGATCTCTGTCGGTTGAACCTCTATGTCAAGGATTAAGTTAATCCCATATGATGTTTTTAATTTTGTCCTTCGGTATGTTAGTTGTTCGAGATTCGATCGTCGGTATCTCCATACCTAGTTCAATCTAGTTAGCGGCAAGTCTATTTACTCGTCCGTAATACAAGATCCCGTAACTAACTCCTTAGTCACATTGCTTGCAAGGCTTGTTGTGATGTTGTATTACCGAGTGGGCCCCGAGATACCTCTCCATCACACAGAGTAACAAATCGCAGTCTTGATCCATGCCAACCCCACAGCCACCTTTGGAGATACCTGTAGAGCACCTTTATAGTCACACAATACCGTTGTGACGTTTGCTACACACAATGTATTCCTACGGTGCCCGGGAGTTGCATGATCTCATGTTCATAGGAACTGATACATTGACATGCAGAAAAACAGTAGCAATAAACTGACACGATCATTGCTACGCTTATAGTTTGGGTCTTGTCAATCACATCATTCTCCTAATGATGTGATCCCGTTATCCCGTTATCAAGTGACAAAACTTGTCTATGTATCCACACATGTATTTGAGTTTCCAATCAATACAATTCTAGCAGGAATAATAAACGATTATCATGAACAAGGAAATATAATAATAACCAATTTACTATTTCCTCTAGGGCATATTTCCAAGAGTCTCCCACTTGCACTAGAGTCAATAATCTAGTTCACATCACTGTGTGATTGTAATGAATCTAATACCCATATAGTTCAGGGGTTCAATCATGTCTTTCTTTTGAGAGAGGTTTTTTGTCAACGGATCTGAACCTTTCAGATCCGTGTGTGCTTTACAAATCTCTATGTCATCCTATAGATGTTGCTACTACGTGCCATTTGGAACTATTATAAATGACTGCTCCACTAGACGAATCCGGTTTACTACTCAGAGTTATTTGGATTAGTGTCTAAGCTTGCATCTACATAACCCTTTACGACGAACTCTTTAATCACCTCCATAATCAGGAAAAATTCCTTACTCCACTAGTTACTAAGGATGACTTTGACCGTTTTTCAGTAATTCAATCCTGGATCACTCTTTGTACCCCTTGACAGACTCATGGCAAGGCACACAAGAGGCGTGGTACACAACATGGCATACTTTAGAGCCAACGGCTAAGGCATAGGGGACGACCTTCGTCCTTTCTCTTTATTCTACCGTGGTCGGGCTTTGAGTCTTACTCAAATTCACACCTTACAACACAGCCAAGAAATCCTTCTTTGCTGATCTATTTTGAACTCCTTCAAAAACTTGTCAAGGCGTGCATTTCATTGGAAGTTCTATTTAGCGTCTTGATCTATCTCTATAGATCTTGATGCTCAATGTTCAAGTAGCTCTATTCAAGTTTTCCTTTGAAAAACTCCTATCAAACAACCCTTTATGCTTTCCAAAAATTCTACATTACTTCCGATCAACAATATGTCAACCACATATACTTATCATAAATTCTATAGTGCTCCCACTCACTTCTTTGGAAATACAAGTTTCTCATAATCCTTGTATAAACCCAAAAGCTTTGATCATCTCATCAAAGCGTATATTCTAACTTCGAGATGCTTGCACCAGTCCATAGAAGGATTGCTGGAGCTTGCATACTTGTTAGCATCCTTAGGATCGACAAAACCTTCTAGTTATATCACATACAACCTTTCCTCAAGGAAATCGTCGAGGAAACAATGTTTTGACATCCTATGTGCAATATTCCATAAATAATGCTCCAACTACTAACATAATTCCAACAGACTTTTAGCATTGCTATGAATGAGAAAGTCTCATCATAGTCAACCCTTTGAACTTGTCGGAAACATCCTTGCGACAAATCGAGCTTTTCTTAATGGTGACTTGTCACAATCATCGTATGTCTTCCTTTTGAAGATCAATCTGTACTTAATAGTGTTATGACCATCAAGTAGTTCTTCCAAAGTCTACACTTTGTTTTCATACATGGGTTCTCCCTAGGATTTCATGGCCTCCAGCCATTTGCGGGAATCCGTGCCACCATCACTTCTCCATAGCTCGTAGGTTCATGGTTGTCCAACAACATGACCTCCAGGACAGGGTTACCATACCACTCTGTAGCAGTATGCAACCTTGTCGACCAACGAGGTTTGTATTAAATTGATCCGAAGCTTAATGATCACTATTATCAGTTTCCACTTCAATTGGCGTAGGCGCCATAGGAACAACTTCGTGCGCCCTGCTACACACTGGTTGAAGTGACGGTTCAATAATCTCATCAAGTTCCACCACCCTCCCACTCAATTCTTTCGAGAGAAACTTTTCCCCGAGAAAGGACCCGTTTCTAGAAACAAAAACTTTGCTTCCACATCTGAGATAGGTGGTATACCCAACTGTTTTGGGTGTCCTATGAAGACGCATTTACCTGCTTTGGGTTTGAGCTTATCATGCTGAAACTTCTAAGAAACGACAGCTTAGGTTTCTGCAAACCATAGTTCATACGGTGTCATGTCAACGGAATTACGTGGTGCCCTATTTAAAGTGAATGTGGTTGTCTCTAAACCCTAACCCATAAATGATAGTGGTAATTCTATAAGATACATTATATTATGCACCATATCGAAGAGGGCGTGGCTATGATGTTCGGACACACCATCACACTATGGTGTTCCAGGCGGCATGAGATGTGAAACAATTTTCACATTTTCTTAATTGTGTAGCAAACTCGCAACTCAGATATTCATCTCTATTATCATATCATAAATATTTTATCCTATTGTCACGACGATCTTCAACTTCACTCTGAAATTACTTGAAACTTTCAATAATTCATACGTGTGTTTCATCAAGCAAATACACTAGTATCTACTCAAATCATCTGTGAAGTGAGAACATAATGATATCCACTGCGTGCCTCAACACTCATTGGACTACACACATCAAAAATGTATTACTTCCAATAAGTAACTTTCTTGTTCCATCTCACTGGAAAAACGAGGCCTTTAGTCATCTTGGCCATGTGCTATGATTTGCATGTCTCAAGTGATTCAAAAATCAAGTGCGTCCAAATGATCCATCTGCATGGAGTTTCTTCATGCGTTTATACCAATATGACTCAAGTGGAAGTGCCACAAGAAGGTGGTACTATCATTACTATTTTATATCTTTTGGCATTAATATTATGAACACGTGTATCACTATGATCGAGATTCAATAAACCATTCATGTTAGGTGCAAGACCATTGAAGGTATTATTAAAACAAACAGAGTAACCATTATTCTCTTTAAATGAATAACCGTATTGTGATAAACACAATCTAATCATGTTTATGCTCAATGCAAACACGAAATAACAATTATTTAGGTTTAACACTAATCCCGATGGTAGAGGGAGCGTGCGATGTTTGATCACATCAACTTTGGAAATACTTCCAACACATATCGTCACCTTGCCTTTAGCTAGTCTCCGTTTATTCTGTAGCTTTTATTTCGAGTTACTAACACTAAGCAACCAAACCGTATCTTATACCCTCGTTCTACTAGGAGCACTAGTAAAGTATACATCAATATAATGTATATCCAATATACTTTTGTCGACTTTGCCAGCCTTCTCATCTACCAAGTATCTAGGGTAGTTCCGCTCCAGTGACCGTTCCCCTCATTACAAAAGCACTTAGTCTCGGGCTTGGGTTCAACCTTGGGTTTACTCACTAGAGCAGTAATTGGTTTGCCGTTTCATGAAGTATCCTTTCTTGCCCTTGCCCTTCTTGAAACTAGTGGTTTTACGAACCATCAACAATTGATGCTCCTATTTGATTTCTAGTTTCGCAATGTCAAACATCGTGAATAGCTTAATGATCATCATATCTATCCTTGATATGTTATAGTTCATCACGAAGCTCTAGTAGCTTGGTGGCAGTGACTTTGGAGAACCATCACTATCTCATCTGGAAGATTAACTCCCACTCGATTCAAGCGATTGTAGCACTCAGACAATCTGAGCACATGCTCAACAATTGAGCTTTTCTCAACAAGGGCACGAGCATGAAATCCCAATTTCATCTCTTGGAACATCTCGCATGTTCCGTGACGTTCAAAACTTCTTTGGTGCCTCATTTATAAGCCATTGAAGCATTACGCAATGAACTATCATGTAGTCATCAAACAACGTGTATGTCAGATGTTCGCAACATCCACAGATGACGCTCGAGGTTCAGCACACCAAGCGGTGCATTAAGGACATAAGCCTTCTGCGCAGCAATGAGGACAATCCTCAGTTTACGGACCTAGTCCGCATAATTGCTACTATCAACTTTCAACTAAATTTTCTCTAGGAATATATCTAAAATAGTAGAGCTACAACGCAAGTTAAAACATAATTTGCCAAGACCTTTTGACCATGTTCATGATAATGAGTTCATTTAATCATATTACTTAAGAACTCCCACTCAAATAGACATCCCTCTAGTCATTCGAGTGGCACATGCTCCAAATCCACGAACTCAAGTCCGATCATCACGTGAGTTGAGTATAGTTTCAGTAGTGAACATCTGCATTTTGATCATATCAACTATATGATTCACGCTCGACCTTTCAGTCTCTTGTGTTCCAAGGCCATGTTTGTACATGCTAGGCTCATCAAGTTTAACCCGAGTGTTTCGTGTGTGCAACTGTTTTGCACCCGTTGCATGTGAACGTTGAGTCTATCACATTCGATCATCACGTGGTGTCTCGAAACGATGAACTGTCGCAACGGTGCACAGTCGGGGAGAACACAATTTGATCTTGAAATTTTAGTGAGGGATCACCTTATAATGGTAATTTCGTTCTATGCAAAATCAGGTGCATAAAAGGATTAACATCACATGAAAATCATAAGTGACATGATATGACCATGAACTTGTGCTTCTTGATCTCCATCACCAAAGCACCGTCATGATCTCCATCATCACCGGCGCCGCACCATGATCTCCATCAGCATGATATCCATCATCGTGCCGCCATCGATGTCGTCATGGGATCTATGTTGTCACTACAAAGCTACAACGTAGTGATATAGTAAAAGCATCTGCAAGCACAAACGTTAGTTTAAAGGAAACCCTATGGCTCCTGTCGGGTGCCGTAGCATCGACGTGCAAGTCGATATTTAACTATTACAACATGATCATCTCATACATCCAATATATCATATCATGTCTTTGGACATATCACATCACATGCCTACCCTGCAAAAACAAGTTAGACATCCTCTAATTTGTTGTTGCTAATTTTACGTGGCTGCTACGGGTATCTACTATGATCGCATCTTACTTACGCAAAACCACAATGGTGATATGCAGGTTGCTATTTAACCTGCTCCAAGGACCGCCTCGGTCAAATCCGCTTCAATTAAAGTTGAAGAAACAATCACCTTCCAGTCATCTTTATGCAACAAGTTGCATGTTAGTCGATGAGACTGGTCTGTTGTAAGCGTGTGAGTAATGTTGGTCCTGGCCGCTTCAATCCAACAATACCGACGAATCAAGAAAAGACTAAGGAGCGTAGAAAATCGATCATCAACGCCCACAAACTCTTTTGCGTTCTACTCAAGATATCATCTATGCATGAACCTAGCTCATGATGCCACTGTTGGGGAACGTAGCATGGGAAACAAAAAAATTCCTACGCACACGGAATACCTATCCATGGTGATGCTCATCTACGAGAGGGGAGAGCGAATCTACATACCCTTGTAGATCGCTAAGCAGAAGATTATATAATGCGGTTTATGTAGTGGAACATCTTCGCGATCCAAATCGCAGCCCGTCCCGCGATCTCATCACGATCCGTCGCGCGATCCCATCACGATCCATCCCGATCGAGTGCGAAATGGACGACACCTCCGCGTTTAGCACACGTACAACTCAATGACGATCCTCGCCTTCTTGATCAAGCAAGAGGGGCGGAGAGGTAGATTTGTTCTCCAACACGACTACGTGGTGGTGGTGGAACTATTCCAGCAGGGCTTCGCCTAAGCACCGCTGAAACTGGACTTGAGGAGAAATAGATCTAGAGAGAGGGCATCACGTGGCTGAATTATTTCGTCTCAAAAACACTCAAAACCTCTAGTATATATAGGAGGGAGGGAGGGGAGGAGGCAGCCTCAAACCCTCAATGTTTGGGTGAAATTGGAGGTGGAGGAGTCCTACTCCAGTCCTACTAGGCATAGGATTCCTCCTTTCCACCTTTTCCACCTATGGGAGTTGCATGATCTCATGGTCATAGGAACACATACATTGACATGCACAAAAACAGTAGCAATAAACTGACACGATCATATGCTACGTTTATAGTTTGGTCTTGTCCATCGCATCATTCTCCTAATGATGCGATCCCGTTATCAAGTGACAACACTTGCCTATGGACAGGAAACCTTGACCATCTTTGATCAACACGCTAGGCAACTAGAGGCTCACTAGGGACAGTGTGTTGTCTATGTATCCACACATGTATTTGAGTTTCCAATCAATACAACTCTAGCATGGATAATAAGCAAATGTAATAATAACTAATTTATTATTGCCTCTAGGGCATATTTGCAATATAAATATCTTCATAGAATATGTTGGGGCCAATATGGACATCCAGGTCCTGCTGTTGGTTATTGACCAGAGAGTGTCTCAGGTCATGTCTACATAGTTCTCAAACCCGTAGGGTCTGCACACTTAAGGATCGATGACGTTTCAGTATTATTGAGTTGTGTATGTTGGTGACCGGAAGTTGTTCGGACTCCCGGATGATATCTTGGACGTCATGAGGAGCTCCGAAATGGCCCAGAGGTAAAGATTGATATATAGGAAAGTTGCATTTGGCTTCCGAAAAGATTTCGGCCATTACCGGTAAAGTACCGGGAGTGACGAATGGGTTCTGGGGTTTTACCGGGAGGGGGAACCCGCCCAGGAAAGGATCTAATAGGCCTAGAGGTGGGGCACCAGCCCCTAATGGGATGGTGAGGCTAGCCCAATAAACCTATTTCGGTCAAAGGTGCAAAAAGAAAAGGAAAAAAGGAAGGAGGTGGCCAAGTAGGAAGGGAGTCCTCCACCAAACCGAATTGGACGAGGAGTCTCCTCCCTTGGCTGGGCCAAAGCCTCCTCCTTGGAGTAGGAGGCAAGGCAGTCCTCCCTCCCATCCCTCCAATATATAGTGGAGGTTTTGAGGGCAAACTTCACCAGAAAATGCCACGTGCTTCCCTATCCTCCATAGGTCGTCTCCCTCGTCTGGATTAGTCCGACATTCTTGGCGAAGCCTTGCTAGATTAGTTCACCACCACCACCACGCCATCATGCTGCCGAAGAACTCAGGTACTTGTCTGCCCCTCTTGCTGGAACAAGAAGGTGGAGATCGTCATCCAGTTGTACATGTGCTGAACCCGGAGGTGCCGTCCGTTCGGCGCTAGATCGGGACGGAGTTTGTGGGACGCTTGCGATTCGAATCGCGAAGACAGTCGACTACATCAACTGTGGTTGTTAATGCTTTCTGCTTACCGATCTACACAAGTATGGATAGGTCTTGCGTGTGCATAGGAAATTTTTTGTTTCCCATGCAATGTTCCCTAGCAGTGGCATCATGAGCTATGTCTATCCATAGATGATATCTCGAGTAGAACACAAATAAGTTTGTGGGTGTTCATGTTCAATTTTATTCCCTCCTTTGTCTTTTCTTGATTCGGCGGTATTATTGGATGAAGCAGCCTGGACCAACATTACTCGTACGCTTACAAGAGACCGGTTTCATCAACTGACATGCAACTTGTTGCATAAAGATGACTGGCGAGTGTGTGTTTCTCCAACTTTATTAGAATCGGATTTGACCGAGGCGGTCCTTGGAGAAGGTTAAATAGCAACTTGCATATCACCTTTGTGGTTTTGGTAAGTAAGATGCGATCATACTAGATACCCATAACAGCCACGTAAAACAATCAACAACAAATTAGAAGACGTCTAACTTGTTTTTGCAGGGTATGAATGTGATGTGATATGGCCAAAGACATGATATGATATATTTGATGTATGAGATGATCATGTTGTAATAGTTAAATATCGACTTGCACATCGATGCTACGACAACCGGCGGGAGCCAAAGAGTTGTCTTTAATTATTTTGCGCTTGGTGATGCTTTTCTTTATCGCTAGTCAGTAGCTTTAGTAGTAACAACATAGTTAGCGCGACAACCTCGATGGAAGCAGAATGACGGAGATCATGCCGGTGCTTTGGTGATGGAGATCAAGAAGCACATGTTCATGGCCATATCATGTCGCTTATGATTTGCATGTGATGTTAATCCTTTTATGCACCTTATTTTGCTTAGGACGACGGTAGTATTATAAGGTGATCCTGTTGGAAATATGCCCTAGAGGCAATAATAAATTGGTTATTATTATATTTCCTTGTTCATGATAATCGTCTATTATCCATACTAGAATTGTATTGATTGGAAACTCAAATACATGTGTGAGTACATAGACAACACACTGTCACTACCGAGCCTCTAGTTGACTAGCTCGTTGATCAAATATGGTCAACGTTTCCTGGCCATAGTCAAGTGTTGTCACTTGATAACGGGATCACATCATTAGGAGAGTGATTTGATGGACAAGACCCAAACTATAAACGTAGCATATGATCTTGTCAGTTTATTGCTACTATTTTCTGCATGTCAGTGTATCTGTTCCTATGACCATGAGATCATGCAGCTCCCAGACACCGGAGGAATACCTTGTGTGTATCAAATGCCGCAACGTTACTGGGTGACCATAAAGGTGCTCTACAGGTATCTCCGAAGGTGTCTGTTGGGTTGGCGTGAATCAAGACTGGGATTTGTCACTGCTATGACGGAGAGGTATCTCGGGGCCCACTAGGTAATACAACATCAGAATAACCTTGCAAGCAATGTGACTAAGGAGATAGTCACGCGATCTTGTATTACGGAACGAGTAAATAGACTTGTCGGTAACGACATTGAACTAGGTATGGAGATACCGACGATCGAATCTTGGGCAAGTAACATACCGAAGGACAAAGGGAATGATATACGGGATTGTGTGAATCCTTGACATAGAGGTTCAACCGATAAAGATCTTTGTAGAATATGTAGGAACCAATATGGACATCCAGGTCCCGCTATTGGTTATTGACCGGAAAGTGTCTCGGTCATGTCTACATAGTTCTTGAACCCGCGAGGTTTGCACACTTAAGGTTCGGTGATGATATAAGTATAGTTGAGTTGTTATGTTGGTGACCGAAGGTTGTTCGGAGTTCTGGATGAGATCACGGATATAAGTAAAGATTGGTATATGGTATAATAGTGTTTGGTCTCTAAAATGTTTTGGAATTCACAGAAAGGGATTTTAGATGTTTCCCGAAATGTTGGGTACGAGAACACCTTTATTTGGGCCAAAGGGGAAAGCCCACAAGGTTTTAGGAAGGTGTAAAAGGGGTTTTGCGAAGGCCACATGCCATACGCGAGGGACCCTGGCGTTTTGTCCTGGAGTCCGAGGAGGACTCTTGCCTTTTGTGCCAAACTGACTTTGAGGAGGTTTTTCTCCAAGAAACTACCCCAGGGCTCGGCATATAAATAGAGGGACAGGGCTAGCACCTAGAATACATCAAGGTTGCCCAGAGCCGTGTGCTGGTAACCCTGCCCCTCTAGTTCATCCTCCGTCATAGTTTTCGTTGTGCTCGGCAAAGCCGTGCGGAAATAGTTTCACCACCACCGACACCATTCTGTCATGCCGCCGGAACTCATCTACTACTTTGCCCCTCTTGTTGGATCAAGAAGGCGAGGATGTCAGGGAGTCGTACATGTGCTGAACGCGGAGGCATCGTCCGTTCGGCACTAGATCGGGATGGACCGTGATGGGATCGCGGGACGGATCATGATGGCATCACGGGACGGACTGCGATTTGGATCGCGAAGATGTTCGACTACATCAACCGCGTTATATACGCTCAAGCTTAGCGATATACAAGGGTATGTAGATTCACTCTCCCCTCTCGTAGATGATCATCACCATGGATAGGTATTGCGTGTGCGTAGGATGTTTTTTGTTTCCCATGCGACGTTCCCCAACGGTGGCATCATGAGCTAGGTTCATGCGTAGATGGTATCTCGAGTAGAACACAAAAGAGTTTCTGGGCGTTGATTTTCAATTTTCTTCCCTCTTTAGTCTTTTCTTGATTCAGCGGTATTGTTGGATTGAAGCGGCCTGGACCAACTTTACTCATATGCTAAAGCAAGACCGGTTTCATCGACTGACATGCAACTTGTTGCATAAAGATGACTGGCAGATGTGTGTTTCTTCAACTTTAGTTGCATCGGATTTGACCGAGGCGGTCCTTGGAGAAGGTTAAATAGCAAATTGCATATCACCGTTGTGGCTTTGTGTAAGTAAGATGCGATCATACTAGATACCCATAGCAGCCACGTAAAACATGCAACAACAAATTAGAGGACGTCTAACTTGTTTTTGCAGGGTATGCATGTGATGTGATATGTCCAAAGACATGATATGATTTGTTGGATGTATGAGATGATCATCTTGTAATAGTTAAATATCGACTTGCACGTCGATGTTACGGCAACCGGCAGGAGCCATAGGGTTACTAATGTTTGTGCTTGCAGATGCGTTTACAATATTGCTAGGTAGTAGCGTTAGTAGTAATAGCATAGATAGCACGATAACCTCAATGGCGACACAATGATGGAGATCATGGTGCGGCACCGGTGACGATGGAGATCATGCCGGTGCTTTGGTGATGGAGATCAAGAAACATAAGTTCATGGCCATATCATGTCACTTATGATTTGCATGTGATGTTAATCCTTTTATGCACCTTATTTTGCTTAGGACGAGGTAGCATTATAAGGTGATCCCTCACTAAAATTTCAAGATGAAATTGTGTTCTCCCCGACTGTGCACCGTTGCGACAGCTCTTCGTTTCGATACACCACGTGATGATCGGGTGTGATATACTCAACATTCACATACACCAGGTGCAAAATAGTCGCACACGCGGAACACTCGGGTTAAACTTGACGAGCCTAGCATGTACAGACATGGCCTCGAAACACAAGAGACCGAAAGGTCGAGCATGAATCATATAGTAGATATGATCAACATGGAGATGTTCACCACTGAAACTATACTCAATTCACGTGATGGTCGGACTTGAATTAGTGATTTTGGATCATGCGACACTCGAATAACTAGAGGGATGTCTATTTGAGTGGGAGTTCTTAAGTAATATGATTAATTGAACTAATTATCATGAACATAGTCAAAATGAATTTGCAAATTAGGTTGTAGCTTGCGATGTAGCTCTATTGTTTTGATATGTTCCTAGAGAAAATTTAGTTGAAAGATGATAGTAGTAATTATGCGGACTGGGTCCATAAACTGAGGATTGTCCTCATTGCTGCGCAGAAGGCTTATGTCCTTAATGCATCGCTCGGTGTGTCAAACCTCGAGTGTCATTTGTGGATGTTCCGAACATCTGACATACTCGTTTTTGATGACTATGTGATAGTTCAATGTGTGATGCTTAACGGCTTAGAATTGAGGCGCCAAGGACGTTCTGAAACGTCACGGAACATATGAGTTGTTCCAAGAGATGAAATTGGGATTTCATGCTTGGGCCCTTGTTGAGAGGTATGAAACCCCCGACAAATTCTTTGTCAATAAAGTAAGGGACAAAAGCTCAATCGTTGAGCATGTGCTCAGATTGCCTCAGTGTTACAATCGCTTGAATCGAGTGGGAGTTAAATCTTCCACATGAGATAGTGATGGTTCTCTAAAGTCACTGCCACCAAGCTACTAGAGCTTCGTGATGAACTATAACAGATCAGTGATAGATATGATGATCCTTGAGCTATTCGCGATGGTTGACGCTGCGAAAGTAGAAATCAAAAGGAGCATCAATTGTTGATGGTTAGTAAAACCCCTGGTTTCAAGAAGGGCAAGGGAAAGAAGGGATACTTCATGAAATGGCAAACCAGTTGCTGATCTAATAAAGAGACCCAAGGTTAAGCCCAAACCCGAGACTAAGTGCTTCTCTAATGAGGGGTACAGTCACTGAAGAGGAACTACCCTAGATACTTGGTAGATGAGAAGGCTTGCAAAGTCGACAGAAGTATATTGGATATACATGATACTGATGTGTACTTTACTAGTACTCCTAGTAGCACGAGGGTATTAGATACCGGTTCGGTTGCTAAGTGTTAGTAACTTGAAATAAAAGCTACGGAATAAACGGAGACTAGCTAAAGGCGAGGTGAGGATATGTGTTGGAAGTGTTTCCGAGGTTGATGTGATCAAACATCGCACACTCCCTCTACCATCGGGATTAGTGTTAAACCTGAATAATTATTATTTAGTGTTTGCGTTGAGCGTGAACATGATTAGATCATGTTTATTGCAATATGATTATTCATTTAAAAATAATAATGGTTATTGTATTTGCTTGAATAAATACCTTCAATGGTTTATTGAATCTCGATCGTAGTGGTACACATGTTCATAATATTGATGCCAAAAGATACAAAGTAGTAATCATAGTACCACTTACTTATGGCACTACCACGAGCTATATTGTTGTAAAATGCATGAAAGGAGCTCCATGCTGATGGATCTTTGTACTCACTCATTTTTGAAACGTTTGAGACATGGAAACCAGCCTATTGGTATAAACACATGAAGAAACTCCATGCAGATGGATCGTTTGGACTCATTTAATTTTGAATCACTTGAGGCATGCAAATCATACCACATGGGCGAGATGACTAAAGGCCTCATTTTTTCCATTGAGATGGAACAAGAAAGCAACTTGTTGGAAGTAATATATTTTGATGTGTGTAGTCCAATGAGTACTGAGGCACGCAGTGGATATCGTTATGTTCTTACTTCACTGACGATTTGAGTAGATACACAAGTATTTGCTTGATGAATGACAAGTCTGAAATATTGAAAAGTTCAAGCTATTTCAGAGTGAAGATCGTCGTGACAAGAGGATAAAATGTCTATGGTATGATCATAGAAATGAATATCCGAGTTGCGAGTTTGGTACACAGTTAAGACAATGTGGAAATTGTTTCGCAACTCATGCCACTAGGAGCACCATAGTGTGATGGTGTGTCGGAATGTCATAGACGCGCCCTGTTGGATATAGCGCATACTGTGACGCCTCTTATCAAGATACCACTATCGTTTTGGGTTAGGCATTAGAGACAAGTGCATACACTTTAAATAGGGCACTAGCAATTCCGTTGAGATGACAATGTATGAACTATGGTTTGGAGAAACCTAAGCTGTTGTTTCTTAAAAGTTTGGGGATACGATGCTTATGTGAAAAAAGTTTCAGTGTGATAAGCTCAAACCCAAAGCGGATAAATGCATCCTCATAGGATACCCAAAATAGTTGGGTACATATCCGATCTCAGATCCAAAAGCAAAGTTTTTGCTTCTAGAAACAGGTGCTTTCTCGAGGAAAAGTTTCTCTCAAAAGAATTGAGTGGGAGGATGGTGGAAACTTGATGAGGTTATTGAACCGTCACTTCAACCAGTATGTAGCAGGGCGCAGGAAGTTGTTCCTGTGGTGCCTACACCAATTGAAATGGAAGATGATGACTGTGATTATGAAGCTTCGGATCAAGTTACTACAAACCTCGTAGGTCGACAAGGTCACATACTGCTCCAGAGTGGTACGATAATTGTTGGGGTTATTACCTGCGGTATAACCCACCCTAACTGGGCTGGGTCACAAAAGGGGCGACTCATACTTTGCTAATACAAGCCATAGCCCAGGGGCCCATGAACCAGATGGCGGTTCAGGATTGATGCAGAAGACAAGCCGCCAAGGAGGTTTCCAGTCTTGGAAAGCACAGCGACTTAGAGATATGGAAGACCACGATCTCTAGCGTGGCTAGGACTCTTGTAAACTGTAGGGCCACGTCCTGTATATAAAGGCGAGTCCCTGGGGAAGATAGTGCGAGTTAGAAATCATCGAGAGCTAGGTCAGGCGAGTTACGCCCTCCTTGTAATTGAATCCATCATCAATCTACACAAAGCAGAATGTAGGCCTTTACCTCCACACGAGGGTCCGAACGTGGGTAAATCTAAGTCTCGCTTTCGCTCACCCCCTTAGAGTCGCCACCAAGGTGCGATGGCTCCTTCACTATGTCCTTTCACGAGGACATCTGCCGTGACAAAACCACGACAGCTAGCACCCACCGTGGGGCTAGCGCACGATGGAGTTGAGTTCTCAAAGGGAGCCCTACCTGGGTCAGAAGTTATGCGGTCGGCATCACGATGAAAAGCCGTCGTGGAAAATACTACATCGACAACTCGCAATGGGGGGCTGAAGCCGATTCAATCGAATCTGGTTACAGGGTCCCCTTCGGCAAGGTCAACGTTTTCATCGGCATGTTTGGAGCGCCTGTGCCTGAGCCGGACATCTCCACCGACATCATCGAGCCGGCCAGGTACGCCCTCCCATCACCCGTCAGGACAGGAGACGCCACGTTTTCGTATGCTTTACGCAGGAGCCAGTGTACAGGACGAACCGGCAGTCCAGGAGATCACCCCCGTTAACTCTGATGACAAGTCATCCATGGGGGACACAGATTCAATCCACCCTCTCTATGAGGGACAACTCGGAGTGTTTCCACTAGCGGCAAGCTCCGAGGACTTTGAAGGACCCCGTCGAGAAGTCGCCATCTACATGGCGGGGGCGGCGCAACCTCAGCCAAACCCGACCGACAACAATGAGACTGGCGAGTCGTCGAAAACTCTGACTCAAGCCATGGCGGATTTGGCGGCAGAAATCACCAGACTCATGGCAACCGTTGTAACGGCGGAGAATCAGGAAACGATCCATACCGAACTAGCGAAGCTGTGGGAGGAGATGGCCAAGACTCAGCGGGATGTGGAAGCAGAAGCCGCCAGGATGGCGGCACAGCAGGCCCGGATCACCGCGGAGACAGAACGGCTGAACACCGAAGGCTGGCGGCTTGAGAGACAACAGCGCGCGTCCGATGCTATCCACCAGAGGAGGCATCATGGTCGCCTCCCAGCCGATCTACATCTGACCCGCCTCTTCGACAACCCGCACACTCCTGGGAGGAGACCTGATCGGCCTTTGCAGGCCGCTCCAGGGAGGGTCCGGTTCAACCGCCGCCTAACCCGCCCCCACCTCAACCAGCAAAGGCCCATGAACCCCGCTTCTAGACACCACGAGGCCACTTCTCGAATCCCGTGGACAATGTGCTAGATGCAACCCGCCACTTGGAGTCCGTCCCAATTTATGGAAACTCCCCGGCAGAAGTGGAGGCGAGAAACGCCATCGAGATGCTCAAAACGGAAGTGGTACACCCCAGGCGAGTCACACCAGGAGTCGTCACGAGGACAACCCACGGTGACTAGCGGGCAACGGTGTCCACCACAAACCAACCCGCCCGGGATGCACGATACTCGAGCCCAAGACATCCTGGATGCAGCGCGAGCCGCCCCCCTGATGGAGACGGCGGCCGCGACGGGTCAGGGCTATCTGGTTTATACCCACACCCCTCCCACATTGCTCGATACAGGCGGCAGACACGTTGGGGTGCCCTGTCTCATCCCCTCTCTACGCAACGAGCGAATGCCAAAGGATTTCAAGGGACCGAGGAAGGTACCCAATTACACACCAGATCTTGAGCCAGGGTCATGGATCGAGAGTTACGAGCTTGCAATGGATATGCTTGATGTGAATGAGGCAATCTGCGCCAAGTATTTTACCATGATGCTTGAAGGAACGACGTGCACATGGTTGAAAAACCTACCGCCTAACTCCATCAACACTTGGGCAGAGTTGAAGGAACGTTTCGTGAAGAATTTTCGAGCACTACAAGAAATATGCTCATACATGACGTTTTTTAAGATGTCGTTGATGAATTCATCATAAATCTATGACGATTTCATCCGAGATCGTCGTAAACCATTTGAGGGGATCAAATCTACATATAAATTACGACGACATGAGTCAAAAACGTCGTAACCGCATAAGATGAGATCGTCATAACTTTTACAACGATTATAAAAATATCGTAGCATGTTCTAACTATGTTGACATGTCACTCGTGGGTCCATTCTATCCCACCTCATCCTAGTTTGTGAAGCAACCTACTATTCTATCATTCCAAAAATTCTCGAAAAATTCTCATAAATACTTTGGATCAAACATTCCTCAAATATGTGAAAACTCTTTCTTCCATAGTTCAAAAATAATTCTGTAATATTCATTTTCCTATTCTGTTCAGAACAACACTTTGTGAACGAAGTGTTATTTCTATTTTTTTGATTACCCTCATATTTTTTGTGCACTCTTTCCTATCCAAATCATTACCACCTCATGAAAACTTTTGTAACGATTTGCCTAGTAAATCTTACTCATCGAATTTCCAAAGTCTAGGTTCATCTAATAGCTTTGTGAAGGAAGTACTAGATAGGAATATCCTCATGAGTTGAATTTTTTTCACATCTTCTATGTGCCCAAAACATAGCTCTCCACAAAATTTTAACCCCATCTAACAATCCATATTTGTCACTCGGAAAATGGTTAAAAATAGCTAGAAAGATCGGAAATACGTACAAATTGGATCTCATCCATAAAATATGGTCTAACTCTAGTGAAAAAATTGTATACATATTTACAAGTTTATTTGAAAAATTCCAGAGACAAGGTCTAACTTTTAGATACATGACGACCTCACGGAGGATAAGAAGAGTGAGCGAAGCAATGAAACGCGAGCAACCTCTTCCACGCGGATCACCCCACCGGACGCAATCTGAGCCATCCATCACGCGTCCATCCAACGGTGGAGGATCTCCCGAAAAACCAAACCCTAACTATCCGATCCCCACCCCTCACACACAGCCATACACTCCTCACTCGTCCCCATCTCTCTCCCGCACGAACCCCTCTGGCCGCCGCCACCACCAACGGTGCCCTGATCCAGGCGACCTCTGGTGGGGATAGACGGTGCCAAGCACACGACATGGATACGCTTGCTCCGCTCCTCCCCTATCCCGTGCTTCTTCTCACCCGCGTGCCCGAGCCAAACCCTACAAGCGCGTGCGATCCCACGGCCGCCCCGATCTGCGAGATGTGGCACGGTTGAGCACACGCACAGTGCCGCGCATGGGAGGAGGAGGTTTCCCCTGATCCGGCGCGCGACAGGGAGCCCACCGCCTGACGCGGGGGAGGCCCGCCGCCTGACGCGGCGGGGCGAGGGCCCCCTCCGACGTGGGGCAGAACTTCCTGCATGCCGGTACAGCCAAGGGGCTTCTCGCGGCGCAGGGGCGCGGTGCGCCCGCCCAGCCCACACGCCGACCGACGCCGCTCGCGCCCGCGTCTCTCTCTCTCTCTCTAGGCGATCCTCCCTTCTCCGACGACCGGCTGCCACCCCGTCGTCCCTCGCCGCCAGATCCATGCGGCCACGCCCACCCTCCCCCGCCCTTCCTCTCAGGCCTCGCCGGATCTACGCGGGCGGCGACCATCCCTAGCCATGGTGAGTTCCTCATCGTCCCCTTCCCGTATATCCCCTGGGCTACGCTGGAGGTCGTGAGATCTAATCTATCGTACGGATCTGTATCCCGAAGAATAGGAGGGAATACCCACCAGTTTGTTATCAATTTGGAGTTAGCGAGCCAGGTAAAGCCAGTTTGAAGAAGAGGAAATTTACAGCGAAGAAGGCCTCGTGGGATCAACTCGAAGAAGAGGTTGTGGACTAATGTCCTTCTTGCTGTTAGCATCCTGTAAGTCCATGCTCAACTTAAGTTGCGTGATTCCCTCTGTTTTATAGTATTAGCTTCCTTTCAACATTTCTGGATTAACACCGTTTTACTACTTTATTTAAAGGGCTTATATCACTCAGATAGCATCACAAGGAAAGCTTATTATGTGGGGAGCAAAGGTTGGAACATATGAGTTGATTATATGCTGAGATAGCATCGCAAGAAAATATTAGAGGACCGTAAGTTTTAAGATTTTCAGAGCTAACTTTCCATCCAACCCATATCTCTATGAAAGAATGGTTTCTTTTGACAATGATGTGGAATTCAAGTTGATATCACACTGTAATATGTGTTTTTTATTTCTGTATTTAACTTTCATGCCAGTCAAAAATACCCTGATTAAATTTATGTATACAAATGTGTACCTCCTATAGAATGTAAATTATTGGTGTATTAAATTCAACAATTTTGCTAGAAAAAAACTCAAATGATATGGCATAAGATTAGGCTTCAAGGACTGCTTGACATGGACGTATTTTTTAGATCAGTCAAATTTGTACGTGATTGCCATGCATGCATGTCTTATTGAGTCTCAGGCCGCTCAGTCCATTCTTATGCTGTTGGTGCATATCGATTCTACACAAGAGTTCATCATATCTCCCTGCTCGGCTGAATCGCTAAAGGCCATTATATCTCCATGCCTTTCCAAATTGGTATGTGTGTGCTTGCCCATATGCATACATGCATATGTTTTAAAATCTCTACTGTTAATTTCAATGGTAGAGGAAAAAAATAAGGGGATTAGATAATTTAGTCTATGTGGAAGAACGTAGTAGCTCATTTTGACATTTGCACTCAAGAAATCAGTGTATGTGGCCATGGCTTTATACTGTGTTATGTGCCGGTTGCCCTCAACTATCTATAGTAATTCGGCTTTCAAGAGGAAAGGAGTTGAATAATACGCGAGAGCTTGGCATGAGGTGGAATAAAGGACAATATTTTTCTCGCTTGCTTATAGTACAATCCAGTAGAAGTTGTATCGTCTTTTATATTCTATAATCAACTCATATGTGATACGATCGGACTCCTCATTCTATATCCATTCAACTTCTATCCCTCACGCTTCTATCGTTTGAATTATAGATAGATGTAGTTTGGAAAAAACACTGTTGTACGTATGGGCATATATTATGGGAAGTCACAATAGTACATGTCCTTCTTATTACGTAGCTTGAAAAATACAGACCCTTCTCATTACGTGATTCTGATTGTTCTTTTCCATTAAAGGTACATGGGCATGACAGACTTGACATGGGCAACACAATATCTATCTGTACACAAATATTTTTGTGTCACATTAAATCTTTAAATGTCAACCGTTTATATCTAAGAATTAACGGACAGGGAAATTTAATCTGTATGAAAGAACATGACGTGATGTTTTGTTTGGCTGCACGAATTCTTTTGGCTCCTTTGTGTGCAAATTAAGAAGTGCTAGATGAAAGAAATGTTGGTCCTTGATTTGTTGCCAACCTCAGCTGGCCATCCCTTTGATTACGGCTTATGATGAGTTCACATAAAAAATCTTGTGTTCAATTATAAGGAAAGAGAGAGACACATATATGTATTAGTTTCGGACTCCAGGTTACCTCTAGCATATGAGTCCACGGTGTTTTTTCTGTCTGCCCGATTCCAATAGTGAGCCTAATCATATTTGTTTTTGGAACTTATGGGATAGGGAGACATGTATATAGACGTATTATTTCAAGCAAATCGCAACCGTTCTTTTTTACTCTTTCATTATTTTTACATCTAAGCCGTCACTTTTCTGTCGTTTTAATACTGATGAGCTGTTTCGGATGCAGCCAAGGAGCATGTTGTTGGCTGGTACAACACTGGTCCAAAACTAAAGGAGAAGGACTTGGATACTCATGCATTGTTTACCAAGTATGATTTTGTTCTACAACCGTTTGTCCTCAAGTAATTTAGAAGCTCTTCTCAGTTACACAATTATTCGGTACAAGTACTCACGACTTATGCATACGAACCCAATGTTGGGATGCCACCGTGTACTCTTTAAGGCAAAATTTCAATAGTTGTTTAGTTTCAGTAGTTGTTTAGTTTCAATACTGTTCACGACATATATTTATTCGCCGCATAATATTCGATATATATAGTACTGTTCACGACATAATATTCTGCATTTTTGAAAGAAAAAAACAGTGATCTCTTAATTAGATCATACCCAAGCGGTATTTTCTGTTTTGTTTTGTCTAGTTTTAGCCCTAGTGGTGTTTGTCAGTGTTCGGTTCAGGTTATGTTTGGTTGCTTGTGACTTGTATTTTCTTGTCAGTCGTTAGTCGATGGTTTGATATACCGAACGCTCTTTCTTCTTCTATAAACTTTGAATGGTGTTTTTTTTCGGCAGGTGGTTGCTATAACAGTGTTCTTGCTGTGTATAGCATTCTATGCTTTCTTCTCTCCGTTTCTTGGGAAGAACTTGTATCAGTATATTGCAATCGGTGTTTATAGTTTCCTGGTAAGGTTCCACTTCCTCTATTTTCATGCATGGATCGGATCCTGGAGTATTGAATTTGTTCATATTGATTATACTATTGGAGCCACCACTACAACATTTCCTTACATACAAAAAATTAAGGGCCTTACTGAATGTGCATCCAATTTGTAAATCTGTATCGCATAGTATCTACAATCAAATCAGCAACTATGTAGTGAAACTGTTACTGGCTACTTTCTGAAATGTGATTTCCAGATCTATAGCTCAAATACTCTGGTTCCCAGTGTTAACTTGTCTATGTTCCCAATTGTTTTTTCGTTGAAAAATGGGTATCATAATTCAAAAGTTCTCCTGTTCCCATATGGTTGTCCAGATTTTGTTCTTAAAAGATAAGAATTATACTGAATTGTACTGAAAAAAGAGAAGTGATATCCGTTTCTTGTACATGTTTGCTGTCTTGGCAGATGGACCGGCGGAGGATTTATACGACATGTTCATCAACAAAGTCCGGCGCGAGCGCCCGCCCGAGATGGTGGAACAAGTCAGGGGGTGAGCGAGCGATTTTGTGCCGCCGAGGCGCGTCCGTAGCAGATTTCCCTGCTGCTGCTGGTGTTCTCTGACTGCTACAGATTTCCCTTCACATTCTAGTGTTTATGATGGTTGTATGGATAGTCTGTGCTGCCATATTTGAAGTTGAGATCATTCATATAGGATAACAGCCTACTGCTCCTACTTCTCTGAGTCACATCTGTTTTTTGTACAATGAGGCTAAGTGCAGCAGGAAAACATTATTTTTTTAGATAATTATTGCTTCCGTATATTTACTTGGACCGCTTAATTATATCTTGTTGGGAAAAACACCACACACATGTTTCTTTTGAAAGACACAAACATGTCTTCATTGTTGACCTTCTAAATAGCACACCACCAATTTCTAGTTGTTGATTTGGCTAGCAGTGAGTGAGATTTATCATATATACCCTCTTGGTTCTGTTTTGAGTACAAATGAAAAGCTCATGCTTGTTAGTACAACAGTGCAAGTCTGATTAATTAACTATTTGAGAGATGCATGCTAGGGGCAGATATGATTCTAGACTTCTACAACTTTTTAGTCCCTTACATACTTTCGGCTAGCTCATGTCACACTGCAAGCAATTCAATAATGTGATATCTGAAACTACTTTACCATCTCTTACACACAAGGTGCATGGAGGTAGGCTCAGCTTCGGCGTCTTCCATTGGGCTGCCACGCTGCTGCCGGCGATGCTGTTTGGCATCGGCACGGTGAGCTTCTCTCCATCCTCTGCTCTGTGCCTCCTGTCCCCGGTTGCTCTGATGATCCTCGTGGCCTTCGAGCCACGGTCATGGTGTGGGTCTATGGCCATCGTTCCATGGCTGTCTGGTTAGGCTGCTAGAGTCCTTTCATAATCATCATGCCACTGTTTCTTTTTAAAGTTTGCTCGTTTCTCTGCTTGTCATGCTAGCTAACACTAGCCTACCTCATGCAAACTTGTTGAATATATGTATGGGTAGTTCCTGGTGGCCACTTATTATCCAAGGGAGTAGTTTTGGTACTTAACGAATGGTGTTTCAGCTAGCTTGCACCTCATCTAGCTACTCACTGTTATTGTTACACCTGAGATGATATTTTCTTCTTCGAAAGACGTTTTACAATTTAGCATTGCCAGCTAGTTCCTGCGCCTCAACAATACATTACTTTGTTTGGATGCAGGTATACTACAGCCCATAAAAGCTCGTATCAGGGTTGCAAAACTAGGAGTGGCGAAGCAAGAGCATGATGACTTCTTCACAACGAGTGCTAATTTCTGTATTTTCTTTTGAGAATCTTTTGGGTTGATGCTTCAGCTGTGAAAACTTGTATCTGATTGTCAGCTGTGAATCAGAGGAGTTATTGTATTATGTAAACCTGGAGATGTATTATGTGATGTTATATGATGGATGATTTTAATTCAACTTGGAGTTTTCTTGATTTGAATATGAAATAGTGCTGCATTTAATATTGGAAAAATAATTGGTTGAAAAGGCCCAATAAATAGAAATGAAACCAAATTCTGGAAAAAAAGTTGCTGAATTCAAAAATAAAAAAGGCCAAAACTGAAACTGGACCAAATGTATTTGGGCACTAAAAGGCCAGGGCCCAAAAAAAATTCAAAAAGGAAAAAACTAAAAGTGGCTATAAATGGGCTAAGGCCCAAAAAGAAACCCAATAAGAAAAAGCTCAAAAAAATAAAACCAGCCCATGTGATCAATTGAAAAGGGTTGGGCTGATTTCAACCATGATGTTTTGATTTCGTCGTAATTGTGCCACGTAGACTGCCACGTAGGACTGGGTTAGATTGCCAACGACGATTTAGGATCGTCGTAAAGGTTACGACGATCCAGGAATCGTCGTAGAAGTTACGACGATTTTGATCAAAACATCGCAGCTGGTCATTTGTGACGCTCCATTTTCGACGCTTGGTTTTTCGTCGTGAGATCGTCGTAAATTAAAAACCGTGACGATGTAGCGACGAAAAAAAGCGTCGTGTATTAGCATATTCCTTGTACTGGAGGGACTTGCAAACGTCTGATGACTATCATCGACTTACAACATTGTCTTCAGCGACCGGACGAGTCGGCCCATCATTGGACGCGATGGGTGGCAGAGGTCATTCATTCTTCGGACGGCATCTCGGCGGCTAAAGCGGTGCTGATCCTGGAGAAAAATGGCCATTACGAGCCTTTGGTGCTGAAGCTTGGGCGACTCAAGCGTAAGGTGCAGGACATGGGCGATTTGATGGACACCCTGACCAGGTATGCCGAGTCAGACGACACTAAAGATGCTGGGGAGGATGATGACAAGGTTAGCACCGTGAGGAGAGGCGAATCGTCAAAATGTCACTCCCAGTTTCAGGGGCGGGGTAACCACAACCACGCGGGACAAGGTAAGAGGAGACAACAAGAAGGTCCCACAAACTTCATCGCCAACATGAATGCCGGCAACAGGAACCAACGCGAGAAGAAACGGGGCTTCAACGGGAAGAAACCACGCAACTATCACGAGATGCTCAAAGGCCCCTCCCCACAACACGCCACTATTGAAGGACCGGCTACCCACTCTTGGGAGGATTGCTATGTGATGCAAGAGTTCCGAGCTGAGGCACTCAAGAAAGGACAAGGAGGTAACCAAGGCGGGCAAGAGGAACAGTTTGGCACGCCTGGGTAACACCAAAGCCCGTTCGGCAGGTTTCCTAACCCGGGCCCGCATGGCTGGTCACAGCCAAATAGTGGACAGTACCAAGTTCACAACCAACGACGGTACAACCCATAGGGCGTGTTCCAGCAACCACCCTCGCAAGATCCCCAGTGGCAGGATGACAATAGAGACTTCCAGAATAATCCTAAGCAGTTGAACAGTGGACAGTATCATGTGTTCACCACCATTACTTGCAAACATGACGAGAAGGTGAAACATAGAACTTTTAGCGTGGCTGAGCCGGCGCTCCCTAGGTACCTCCATTGGTCCGAGCAGCCCATCACTTGGAGTAGGGAGGATCACCCGCCCCGAGTTGATAACCCCGGCAACTTGGCTTTGGTCGTGGCTCCCCAAGTCGGAGGATACACCCTTTCCAAAGTCCTTATGGACGGTGGGAGTAGCATAAACATCTTCTACTTCGATACCTTTTGAAAGATGAACTTCTTAGAGAAAGACTTGATTCATCATCCACGGTTTTCCATGACATTGTTCTGGGTAAGTCGGCATACCCAATTGGGCGGATTAAATAGAACTTGGCTTTTGGCACATAGTCTAACTACAGGAGCGAGTGACTCATGTTTGAGGTGGTGAAAATCAAGAGCCCTTACCACGCGTTGTTTGGAAGGCCGGCTTATGCTCGATTCATGGCTCTTCCATGTTATGTTTGTCTCAAGCTCAAGATGCCTGGTCCCAAGGGGACTATCACAATCAATGGAGAGAGGAAAATAGCCCAAGAATGCGAGGAAGGAGACGCGGCTTATGCCAGGACGGCTTGCGCGGCCGAGGAGCTCAAGTTTCACCAAGCTAATGTTGACCCGACAGATATGACGCCGCTGAAGAGACCAACAAATGACTCAGAGCCGCCCCGCAAGTTTAAACCAACAAATGACTCGAAGGTGATAGACTTCACGCCTGGCGACTCAACCAAGAAGTTCACCATTGGGACACGTATGGATCCCAAATAGGAAAGCGCGCTCATCGAATTCATCCGTGAGAATCGGGACATCTTTGCATTGAAACCTTCAGACATGTCGGGTGTGCCGAGAGACTTCGTTGAGCACCATCTTAACACTGACCCCAAAGTAAAGCCGGTTCGGTAGTATCTTCACAGGTTTAACGAAGAACGACATAAGGCAATTGGAGAGGAAGTCGCCCGGCTTTTGGCCGCCGGATTTATCATCGAGGTTTTTCATCCTGAATGGTTGGCTAACCCGGTCCTAGTGCTAAAAAAGAACGACACTTCCTGCATGTGCATCGACTACACCGATCTCAACAGAGCATGTCCAAAGAATCCTTTCGCCCTTCCCCGCATTGATCAAATCATTGACTAGACGACGGGTTGCGAGCGTTTGTGTTTTTTGGATGCTTACTCAGGATACCACCAGATCAAGATGGATGTGGCAGACCAGGAGAAAACATCCTTCATCACCCCCTTCGGAGCCTTCTGTTACGTGTCTATGCCGTTCGGGCTCAAGAGTGCGGGGGCAACTTATCAGCGTTGCTTCCAGAATTGTTTGCATAACCAGATCGGATGTAATGTCCACGCTTATGTTGATGACATCATGGTCAGATCTCAGAAGGAGTCGCTCTTGGAGGATCTCAAGGAGACTTTTGACAATTTGCGCGTATACCAGATGAGGCTTAACCCTACCAAGTGTGTGTTTGGTGTTCTCACAGGAAAGTTATTGGTTTTTCTGGTGTCAGAGCGCAACATTGAAGCTAACCCAAATAAATTGAAGCGATCACTTTGCTAGGCAAGCCGGCCAATAGCAATCAAGTTCAGCGCATGGAGGGTCGTATCGCGGTCTAAGTCGCTTTATAAGTCGCCTTGGGGAGAAAACCATCCCTCTTTATCAGTTACTCAAGAAAACTGACCGTTTCGTTTGGACGGATGAAGCCAACGAAGCCTTTTAGGCCGTGAAGCAACAACTAGCTAAGCCGCCAGTATTGGTTGCTCCGACGGACAAGGAACCCATACTCTTATATATTGCGGCTAATTATAAGGCGGTGAGCGTGGCAGTGGTCGTCGAGTGGAAAGAAGAAGGAAAGGAATATCCAGTTCAGCGGCCGGTATATTTTATAAGCAAAGCCCTGACCCTCTCCAAACAACACTACCTGCATTGGTAGAATCTAGTCTTTGGGGTATATATGGCGAGTCGGAAGCTGAAACACTAGTTCCAAGAGCATCCCCTCATGATGGTTAGTTCTGCCCCCTCGGTGACATTATACAAAATCGAGAAGCGATTGTACGAATTGCTAAGTGGGCCATCGAGTTAGGACCTCATCACGTGCGATATACCCCTCGTACGGCCATTAAGTCTCAAGCACTAGTGGATTTCATCAACGACTGGACCGAGTTGCAGATTCCAGAAGACAGGACCGATCACACATACTAGACCATCCATTTTGACGGGTCTAGGCAGTTAGAATGCTCGGGGGCTGGCGAGGTGCTAACTTCGCCTCAGGGTGACAAATTCTGCTATGTCCTCCGACTCATGTTTCCACGTACCAACAATGTAGCAGAATATGAAGCTCTAGTTCATGGGTTCCGACTCACCAAAGAGATGAATCTCACCCGAGTCAGATGTTTGGGTGACTTAGATCTAGTGGCCCAGTAGGTTTCTAGAAATCGGGATTCCAGAGATCCCTTGATGGCGGCTTACATGCGAGCTATGTCGGACGTGGCGGGTCATTTTCATGGTTATCAGGTGGATCAGATCGTTTGGTGACTTAATGAAGAAGCAGATGCTATTTGACGCCTCGGTTCACAACGTAAGCCGGTTCCCCTCAATGTCTTTTTGGATGTGTTACATAACCCATCTGTGAGCTTACCTTGACAGGAAGATTTGGTGGTGCCAGACCCTGAGTCCCAGCTTGTGGCTGCTCTTCGTGCTACCCCGGATTGGGTGATGCCCTACATGGCGTATCTCACGTGAGGAGACTTACCCACTGATGAGTTATTGGCTCGCCAAATCGTCCGTCGATGCAAATCCATGGTCATACATAACGGCGAGTTGCACAGGCGAAGCACTTCAGGAGTATTTCAAAGGTGTGTCTCTTCCGAGGAAGGATGTATGATTCTCAATGAAATTCATGCAGGCGACTGTGGTCATCATGCCAGGTCATGCTCATTGGTTTCCAAAGCATTTAGGCATGGGTTGTATTGGCTGACGGCTCATGCAGATGCTGAAGATATAGTTCGCCGCTGTGATGGTCCCCAAAAATTTGGACGTCAGATGCACGTTTCGGCTCAGGAATTACAGATGATTCCAATTACTTGGCCGTTTGCGGTCTGGGGGATAGACATGGTTGGTCCTTTCAAAATGTCGACCAACAAAAAGACTCACCTATTGGTGGAGGTTGACAAGTTCACTAAGTGGGTCGAAGCAGAACCAGTTAGTAGCTGCGATGCACGCACGGCTGTCAAATTCTTGAAAAAGTTAATCTTCCATTTTGGATACCCTCATAGTATCATTAATGACAATCGTACTAATTTATCCAAGGGCGCAATGCAAGAGTTTTGCGGAAGAGAGCATATCCGGCTTGACGTTTCTGCAGTCGCACACCCCTAGTCTAATGGACAGGCAGAAAGGGTGAATCAGGAAATATTGCGAGGAATCAAGCCCCGGCTTATGGTACCTCTAGAGCGTACCCGAGGTTGTTGAGTTGAAGAATTGCCCTCAGTTTTATGGAGTATCAGGACCACTCCAAATGGCTCTACGGGTTTTACTCCCTTTTTCCTGGTTTACCGGACAGAGGCAGTATTGCCAAGTGACATCAGACATGATTCACCATGAGTCACTTCTTATGTGGAACAGGACAACGAGTTGGCGCGTCAAGACTCATTGGATGCTTTGGAGGAAGAGCGAGACTTGGCTGCATCGCGATCGGCGATCTATCAACAGGAGTTGCGACGCTATCACAACCGTCGCGTCAAGAGCCGGACTTTTCAAGAGGGCGACTTAGTGCCCCGGTTGATTCAAGACCACACTGGTATGCATAAGTTCTCACCCCCATGCGAAGGACCGTTTGTCATCAGCAAGAATCTTCGGAACGGTTCATACTACTTGGTGGATCTTCACCCTGATAGGCCAACGACAGAGGTTGAGACAACTCGCCCTTGGAATATCGCCCACTTGCGGCCTTACTACACTTAGAGCCATGAGCTCCTTTCTTTTCTACTATCTCAAAACTTGTAATCTTTTACTTATAAAGCAATAAAGCCGGCACCCACGAACTTTGGGGTCCTTTGCCGTTTTAGTTTCTTGAAAGCATGAGTCTTTATTGTTCCATAAGTCGTGCAAGCATGGATGCTATCAGTACCAAAGAGCATAAGTCACCATGCTGCACTTATTTCAAAACTGGGTACTGGTAAGCCAAAGAGGACCAAAGTTGCCACGTTGCACGGTTCAAACATCAGTGCCTTATATGATTTTGAGAATTAAGCCAACTTACTTGGGGGCTACTAATTCCCAAGTCGTTTTGAAGTAAGAGCGTAAATGCTTCTGCAATCCTATGTCTGACTTTTCCCTAATCATAGGTCACTTGGGGGCTTCCACTCACTGAGTTCAGCCTGAATACCCTCTTGGCTAGCGAAAAATTACCGCATTACAAATGGTTATACTGGACTATGTGTTGGACGAGTCACCATATGGACCCATGTATTCTGGGCGAGTCAATCCGCTTTTTGGACCCTGAACTCGCATTGGTTAAAACATGAAAGGTACCGGCCAGAGCCACACATGGAAAATAGAGAAACCATTGGTTCACTGAACCTGCTTCACTAAAGCTTGACTCGCGCCTGATTAGCCGGTCTAAATAACTAGGGTTGTTGCAAAAGCCTTCTTAGGGTAGCACTAGAGTTTTGCAAACTCGTGCTATCCTGTCGTAGCTCATTGAGCCGACAAATTTTTATGACTACCTTTGTGGCACTGCCGCAAGGTTTCGTAAAACCTTTTTATGACTCGCCGCGACTCACTGAGCCGGCTCCTTGTTCATAACTCGCCGCGACTCACTGAGCCGGTTACTTGTTTATAACTTGCCATGACCTACTAGGCTGGTTTATCTCTGTCTGTGGTGTTTTCCCTGCCAAACAGGTTGAAGAAATTTTTTCTATTAAACAATGGAACTTCCTAACTATCAAGCATAAGGATTGGGAAAGGCGATTCATGATTCGCAAAAAGTATAACAATTCAGAACTGTCAAGCAGAAGGCATGGCTGGAAGACTGTTTCCCTGAAACCTAAAAACTATTACATGGCTCACTAGGCCATACCGGGCGTCATCTCCCGGTCACAAAAAAATATCAAATTGTTTTTGAACTGATTACATGCCGAGTAAACTCAAGCCGCCTCCGGGTCACCCTGCCTTGAGCTCTCTCCATCTTCGATTTGCAAGTCGTCCAGTTTCCAATTGCACTTGGACAAGGCGACAAATTCTTCTTCATCGCTCAGGAAGATAGATAGATCAGCTTCAAAGTCGAAGGGGTTCTTACGCCGGCGCGGAGTCAGGCTGGTAATTTCGAACGAAGGAGGAGTCACCTTTTTATTATTGTCGTCATACGCAGCCTCGTATTTGTTCAAGTCCAAGCTAGCCACTAGCTGAGTCGCTGCGGAGCGAGACTCGTTCACAACCCGGTGGTAATCTTCTTCGATGAAGTCCGACTCATCATCTTTCAATTCAGGATAACCAGCAGCTACCTCCTCTGGCTTCAGTTCAGGAGCATACGCCAGGCACCGACTTAGGGTAGTCAGAGGTCCCTTGCGGGCGGCTGACCTTTTCAGTTCATCTACTTGAGGTGGCAGCGTTGACAAGCAACCCAACATATTCTTGATGGATTTATTTGGCTTCTTGTTACCCATCACTGCCTTCATCGTCACCATGCTTCTCGTATACAGCTGCTCTGTAAAGGTGTAAATCGCCTTCAGCTTCAGGATGCAGTCATTTTGGAGATTGGCGGCTCGCGGACCTACAAAGGATAAACTGTGACAATTAGTATTTGCAAACTAGATTGTGGATCTTCTTTCCGACAAAGGGAATTGATCCTTACCAAAGATGGCTTGGGTCATGTTGGAGATATGCATTTTTAACCCGGAGAGCTCTTGTAGGGCGGCTTCTAGTTTCTCCTCGGCCTGTTCCGCCCGCTTCATGATGGCGGCTTGATCAGCATTGGCTTTCTTCTCAAATTTTTGGTGATCCACCCTCATTTTCTCTATATCAGCCAGGGCCAACCGATATTTCTCTTCAGATTCAGACCGAGCTTTCTCCTGTTTGGCTAAGTTTTTCTTCAAGTCAGCTAGGGATGACGCGGCCCGGGTCAAGGATTCCTGCAAACAAATTTTTGGGAGACAAGTTTCGGAACTGTTGCAAGCAACATCCCTGACACTTGGGGGCTAATGTTTGATTCTTTTTCGAAGTCGTACCAAATTCAAGACCCGACACATCTTTCAAAAGATGACCCAGCCCTTGGGGGCTATAGGTTGAAGTTTTTTATCTAATTCAAGACCCGGCTCATCTTTCAAAAGATGACCCGGCCCTTGGGGGCTAGAGGTTGAAGTTTTTATCTAATTCAAGACCCGACTCATCTTTCAAAAGATAACTCGGTCCTTGGGGGCTTCAGGTTGAAGTTTTATCTAATTCAAGACCCGGATCATCTTTCAAAAGATGACCCGGCCCTTGAGGGCTATAGGTTGAAGTTTTATCTAATTCAAGACCCAACTCATCTTTCAAAAGATGACCTGGCCCTTGGGGGCTACAGGTTGAAGTTTTTATCTAATTAAAGACCCGACTCATCTTTCAAAAGATGACCCGGCCCTTGGGGTCTGTGGACAGATATGGGTCTACCACATAGTGCAACAAACACAACTCATCAAACAAAACTAGTCTTCTAGAAGGCTAATGGGTGGAAGTACAAATAACAAAGGACATACCTCATGTTTGATTCGCATCATGTTGACCAAGCTCTTCTCCATTTCGTAACTTGTCTCTAGGCGACTTATGAAGCCAGAGCAGAGTTGCTCAAATTCAAGCTTCTCATAATGGGGAAGCTTCAGCTTAGTGATGTCTTGCTCGATAGAAGGATGGGTCTCTTTGTATGCATGTTTGGATAACACCGCTCTTGCAGGCTTGGAATAGCCAGTACCAGTAACAATTACGGTATCTAGATCTTTAGTCTCCTTGGAAGAGCTTGGCAGGTTAACGGTTTCAGTGGCCTCCTTCACTGGGCTTGGAGGATCACTCCGGACGTCAGGAATGTCATCCACAAGGTCATCATGAGCCACCACTGGGTCATCATGAAATTCTGGGACAGAGGTGCTCATACCAAACACCTCAGTTGTTTTAGGAGCAGAAGACAAGTCGCCAGTTTTTTTCTTCTTTGCTTGTGCTCTGAGATGAAAAGACATCAAAGTTATAACAAGTTTCATTATTGGGAAGGAAAAAGGTTAATAAAAGAACTAACCCCTGTACACGAAACATTGGGGGAACAACTGACATTGCTGAATCGCCGGACGAAGGAGGAGAGACGTGAAGGACAAAAGTTCAAGGAGTGAACAAATTGCGAATAACATTTTTCATAAGAAGGGGAAGGTGTTAACAGGAGTATACCTCACTTGGTCATTTCCGACCAGTTGTATTTTCGGGTAACACGGAAACTAAGTCGCTAGAATGGCTTCGGGTCTGAAGTTTGGGGGTATACCTCGCCTTTTTCAAAAGGAAATCAGGTCCGGATGAGCATTTGGGTGAGACATGGGAAATCAGGCGGCTTATTAAAGACCATAAAAAGTGGTAACTCGCCAGATGGGAGATCTACAGTATGTCTACAAAGGCATTATGTCTCGTCGTTCAGTTACCAAAGGCGTGGATATGGGGATATTCTAACTCGCAAGTTGAGTGATTTAAAGTATGAATACAAAGGCATTATGACTCGCCATTCAGCAATCAAAGGCGTAACTATAGTGATGTTCTAACTAGCCATGGTGGAAGAAGGTGAGCAGTGACTCTAAAAGGATCTTTTCCTTAGGGATATTCCCGGAAGAAGGATAAACGTGTTTCTAAAAGCAAGCAAAAAATTCCGGATCTACGGGCGGACCAAATTAAAAAGATAAGGCGTGTCTAAAATACGAGAGCTATGAACGCGAAGAGTGTGACACGGATGCCATATGGATCTACGAAGCAAAAATAAAATAGCCGGGGGATGCGGTGAAACCACCGTGGTCTATTACTGTGAAGGATCTACCGTAAGCATACTGATGGATCCAAGATAAAGGGGAGATGTTCATCGTATCCCGAGGCCAACCTAGAAGAACATGGGGTTTGAGGTCTAACCCTAATGGAGGAAGGGTGTTTACCTAAGAAAGGAGGACGATGCCCGGAAATGGATGCGGTAGATCCGCGGCAGAGACCGCGCCCTCGATTGGCCCGGAGACGCCCGGACTGCGGTGGCTGGTGAATGAGCTTTAGGAATGGTGAGAAGGCCGAAGCGCATGCGCGAGGAAGACGGACTCGACGAGGAAGATGAAGTGGGGGTAGGTGACGGCTCCCCCACTCCCCCCTGTGGCTATTTAAAGGTCGGGCGCTGGAAACGAAACGGCAGGCGCGGGAATAGAGGCGACAAATTGAAAATTCGCAATGATGGCGCGTGAATTTTCAGGATAACAAAGTGACGATGAAAAAGATCCATTGAGCAATTACGTCAAACGAATCCTGAAAATTTAGGGAAAAGATGATGTCATCAACAACTACTTGGCGGCTCAAACAATTTATGAGGAATGTCGGCTCGTCATTCGTCAAAGGATGGGAGTGATACAAGTAGTCCAAAGTGAGCGTGGAAGTTCATTGGATGAATAAATTCAAGTCAATCTGGGGCCTAATGTTGGGGATATTACTTGCGGTGTAACCCGCCTTAACTGGGCCGGGTCACAGAAGGGGCGACTCATACTTTGCTAATACAAGCCATAGCCCAGGGGCCCATGAACGAGATGGCGGCTCAGGATTGATGCAGAAGATAAGCCGCCAAGGAGATTTCCAGTCTTGGAAAGCACGGCGACTTAGAGATATGGAAGACCACGATCTGTAGCATGGCTAGGACTCTTGTAAACCCTAGGTCCACGACTTGTATATAAAGGTGAGTCTCTGGGGAAGATAGGGCAAGTTAGAAATCATCGACAGCTAGGTCAGGCGAGTTACGCCCTCCTTGTAATCGAATCCATCATCAATCTACACAAAGCAGGACGTAGGCTTTTACCTCCACACGAGGGGCCGAACCTGGGTAAATCTGAGAATCGCTTTCGCTCACCCCCTTTGAGTCGCCACCAAGGTGCGATGGCTCCTTCACTAAGTCCTTTCACGAGGACATCTGCCGTGACAAAACCACGACAGTAACCCTATCTTGGAGGTCATGTTGTTGGACAATAATGAACCTACGAGCTAAGGCGAAGCGATGGTGGGCCTGGATTCGACAAATGTCTGGAGGCCAGGAAATCCGAGAGAGGATCCATGTATGAAAACAAAGTGTGGACTTTGGAAGAACTACTTGATGGTCGTAAGACTATTAAGTACAGATGGATCTTTAAAAGAAGACAAACAATGATGGTGAGAGCCACCATTTAAGAAAGCCCGACTTGTTGCAAAGAGGTTTCTAACAAGTTCTAGGAGTTGACTGCGATGAGACATTCTCACTCGTAGCGATGCTAAAACTCTGTTGGAATTATGATAGCCGTTGCTTCATCTTGCAGACGGATGTAAAAACATTGTTTCCTCAATAGTTTCCTTGAGGAAAGGTTGTATGTGATACAACCAGAAGGTTTTGTCGATCCTAAGGATGCTAACAAGTATGCAAGCTCTAGCGATCCTTCTATGGACTAGAGTAAGCATCTCCGAGTTGGATATGCGCTTTAATGTGACGATCAAAGCTTTTGGGTTTATACAAAGTTTGTGAGAAACTTGTATTTCCAAAGAAATGAGTGGCAGCACTATATAATTTCTGATAAGTATATGTGGTTGACATATTGTTGATCGGATGTAATGTAGAATTTCTGGAAAGCATAAAGGGTTGTTTGAAAGTAGTTTTTCAAAGGAAAACCTGGATAGAGCTACTTGAACATTGAGCATGAAGATATATAGAGATAGATCAAAATGCTTAATAGAACTTCCAATGAAATGCATGCCTTGACAAGTTTTAGAAGGAGTTCAAAATAGATCAACAAAGAAGGAGTTCTTAGCTGTGTTGTAAGGTGTGAATTTGAGTAAGACTCCAAGCTCGACCACAGCAGAAGAAATAAAAAGGACGAAAGTCGTCCCCTATAACTTAGCCGTAGGCTCTAAAGTGTGCCATGTTGTGTACTCCACCTGATGTGTGCCTTGCCATGAGTCTATCAAGGGGTACAAAGAGCGATTCAGGATTGAATCACTGAACATCGGTCAAAGTTATCCTTAGTAACTAGTGGACAAAGGAATTTTTCTCGAATATGGAGGTGATTAAAGAGTTCGTCGTAAAGGGTTATGTCGATGCAAGCTTTGACACTAATCCGAATAACTCTGAGTAGTAAACCGGATTCGTATAGTGGAGCAGTCATTTGAAATAGTGAGCAGCCATTTGAAATAGTTCCAAATGGCACTTAGTAGCAGCATCTATAGGATGACATAGAGATTTGTAATGCACACACAGATCTAAAAGGTTCAGATCCTTTGACTAAAAACCTCTCTCACAAGCAATACATGATCAAACCACATAACTGTATGGGTGTTAGATTCATTACAATCACACAGTGATGTGAACTAGATTATTGATTCTAGTGCAAGTGGGAGACTGTTGGAAATATGCCCTAGAGGCAATAATAAATTGGTTATTATTATATTCATTGTTCATGATAATCGTTTATTATCCATACTATAATTGTATTGATTGGATACTCAAATACATGTCTGGATACATAGACAACACACTGTCCCTAGTGAGCCTCTAGTTGACTAGCTCGTAGATCAAAGATGGTCTAGGTTTCCTGGCCATAGTCAAGTGTTGTCACTTGATAACGGGATCACATCATTAGGAGAATGATGTGACAGACAAGATCCAAACTATAAATGTAGCATATGATCGTGTTAGTTTATTGCTACTGTTTTCTGCATGTCAATTTATTTGTTCCTATGACCATGAGATCATGCAACTTCCGGACACCGGAGGAATACCTTGTGTGTATCAAAGGTCGCAACGTTACTGGGTGGCTATAAAGGTGCTCTACAGGTATCTCCGAAGGTGTCTGTTGGCTTGGCGCGAATCAAGACTGGGATTTGTCACTCCGTATGACGGAGAGGTATCTCGGGGCCCACTCGATAATACAACATCACAATAAGCCTTGCAAGCAATGTGACTAAGGAGATAGTCACGGGATCTTGTATTACGGAAAGAGTAAATAGACTTGCCGGTAACGAGATTGAAATAGGTATGGGGATACAGACGATCGAATCTCGGGCAAGTAACATACCAAAGGACAAAGGGAACAACATGCAGGATTAACTGAATCCTTGACATAGAGGTTCAATTGATAAAGACCTTCGTAGAATATGTAGGAACCAATATGGACATCCAGGTCCCGCTATGGGTTATTGACCAGAGAGTGTCTCGGTCATGTATACATAGTTCTCCAACCCGCAGGGTGTGCACACTTAAGGTTCGGTGACGATATTAGTATAGTTGAGTTGTTATGTTGGTGACCGAAGGTTATTCGGAGTTCCGGATGAGATCACGGACATGACGAGGAACTCCAAAATAGTCCAGAGGTAAAGATTGATATATGGTATAATAGTGTTTGGTCTCTGGAATGTTTCAGAATTCACCGAAAGGGGTTTCATATGTTTCCCAAAATGTTCAGGTACGATAATACCTTTATTTGGTCCAAAGGGGAAAGCCCATGAGGCTTTAGGAATGTGCAAAAGGGGTTTTGCGAAGGCCACAGGCCAGACGCCAGGGACCCTGCCGTTTGGGGCCGGACGCTGAGGACCCTGGCGTTTGGTCCTGGAGTCTGGGGAGGACTCTTACCTTTCGTGCCAAATCAACTTTGAGGAGGTTTTTTCTCCAAGAAACGACCCCAGGTCTCGGCATATAAATAGAGGGGAAGGTCTAGCACCTAGAATACATCAAGATTTCCCCAAGCCGTGTGCCGGCAACCCCGCCCCTCTAGTTCATCCTCTGTCATAGTTTTCGTTGTGCTTGGCGAAGCTCTGCGGAAATAGATTCAGCACCACCGACACCACGCCATCGTGCCGCCGGAACTCATCTACTACTTCGCCCCGCGTGCTGGATCAACAAGGCGAGGACATCATCGATCCGTACGTGTGCTGAACGCGGAGGTGCCATCTGTTCGGCACTAGATCAGGATGGATCGTGATGGGATCGCAGGACGGACTGCGATTTGGATCGTGAAGATGTTCGACTACATCAACAACGTTATATACGCTTCCGCTTAGCGATCTACAAGGGTATGTAGATTCACTCTCCCATCTCATAGATGATCATCACCATGGATAGGTATTGCGTGTGCGTAGGAAATTTTTTATTTCCCATGCGACGTTCCCCAACAGACCCCTCACTAATATTTCAAGATAAAATTGTGTTCTCCCCGAGTGTGCACCTTTGCGAATGTTCGTCGTTTCGAGACACCACATGATGATCGGGTGTGATAGACTCTACGTTCACATACAATGGGTGCAAAATAGTTGCACACGCAGAACACTCGGGTTAAACTTGACGAGCCTAGCATGCACAGACATGGCCTCAGAACATAAGACACCGAAAGGTCGAACATGAGTCATATAATAGATATGATCAACAAAGATATGTTCACCATTGAAGCTAAAACAACTCACGTGATGATCGGACTTGAGTTAGTGAAATTGGATCATGTGTCACTTGAATGACTAGAGGGATGCCAATTTGAATGGGGGTTTACTAGTAATATGATTAACTAAAGTCAATTATCTTAAACATAGTCTATGTAATATTTGTAAATTTTCTGTTGTAGATCAATGGCTCGCGCAGTAGCAACCCTGAATTTTAATGTGTTCCTAGAGAAAGCTAAGTTGAAAGATGATGGAAGCAACTTTGTTGACTGGGCTCGTAATCTAAGGCTTATCCTCACGGCTGCCAAAAAGCAATATGTCGTTGATGCGCCGCTAGGTGATGAACCACCCCAACCTGCGTTGCCACAAGTTATGAACGTCTGACAGACACTTAAGGATGACTACTCATTAGTTCAATGTGCTTAGAACCGGGACTTTAAAGACATTTTGAACATCATGGACCATAGAGATGTTCCAAGAGTTGAAGTTTATCTTTGAGAAGAATGCCCAGATCGAGAGGTAGGAGACCTTCGATAAGTTCTTTGCTTGCAAAATGGACAAGAACGGGTTTGTCAGTGAACATGTGCTCAAAATGTCTGGGCACTCTAACCGTCTGGCTGAGCTGGGAATTGCTCTTTCGCCAGAAGCTATCACTGACAACGTTCTTCAATCACTTCCACCTAGCTACAAAGGCTTTGTGTTGAACTATAACATGCAAGGGATGAATAAGTAACTCGCCAAGATGTTTGCAATGCTGAAAGTCGTTGAGTCAGAAATCCAGAAAAAACATCAAGTGTTGATAGTAAATAAGACCACCAGTTTCAAGAAAAACGACAAAGGCAAGATGGGTAACTCCAAGAAGAGTGGCAAAGCTATTGCCCATCCGCCGAAAAACCCAAGTCTGGACCCAAATCGGAGACTAAGTGTTATCATTGCAAGGGGGCTGGTCACTAGAAGCGAAACTGCCCCAAGTATCTAGCCGATAAGAAGGCGGCCAACGCCAAACAAGGTATATTTGATATACATGTTATTGATGTGTACCTCAACAGCTCTCGTAGTAGTGTTTGGGTATTTGATACCAGTTCTGTTGCTCAAATTTGCAACTCGAAACAAGAACTGTGAAATAAACGAAGCCTGGCGAAGGACGAAGTGACGATGGGCGTGGGAAATGGTTCCAAGGTTGATGGGATCGTTGTCGATACACTCTCACTTCAATTACCACCGGGGTTAGTGATGAACCTAAGTAAGTGTTATTTAGTGCCTCCGTTAAGCATGAACATTATATCTGGATCTTGTTTATTGCGAGACGGTTACTCATTTAAGTCAGAGAATAATGGTTGTTCTATTTATATGAGTAATATCTTTTATGTTCATGCACCCAATGTGAGGGGTTTGTTTATGTTGAATATAGATAGTGATGACACTCATATCGATAACATTGATGCCAAAAGATGTAGAGTTAATGATGATAGCGCCGCTCAGGTCACACTTGTCGCACTTCCGCTCAGGTCGTATTGGTATAAAACGCATGAAGAAACTCCATGCTGATGGACTTTTGGAGTCACTTGATTTTGAATCACTTGACACATGTGAACCATGCCTCATGGGCAAGATGACTAAGACTCATTTCTCCGGAACAATGGAGCATGCAAGTGACTTGTTGGATATCATACATATTGATGTGTGCGGACCAATATGAGCATAGAGGCGCAGTGGATATCGCTATTTTCTCGCCTTCACTGATGATTTGAGTAGATATGATCATATTTACTTGATGAAACACGAGTCTGGAACGTTTCAAAAGTTCAAGCAATTTGAGAATGAAGTTGAAAATATTCGTAACAAGAAGATCAAATTCCTACAATCTGATCGAGGAGGTGAGTATCTAAGTTACGAGTTTGGTGCTCACTTAAGACACTGTGGAATTGTTTCTCAGTTGACACCGCGTGGAACACCACAGAGTAACAGTGTGTCCGAACGTCGTAATCGTACTTTATTTGTAGCGACTCGACTCAACACGAGTCAAGCCTCTGTGTGTTCTTTTCCATCCCTGGATCAGTATGCTGGCATACACAGTACATCAATGTATATAACAAAGTTCAATCACATGTAAATAATGTAAAACTGATATATACCTCAAAATCTAAGCGGAAACAGTCAAAGGGAGTGGAGTCCCAATAAACACCAATGACATGTTGAGTGCAGACCGTAACCCTGAATCGTACTCTTACTCGTGGTAGAAAATATCTGCAACATAAGACATTGCAGGCGTGTATGTTAGCACATTGAATATGCCGGCAAGTCACAAAAGAGAGGGTGAAAATATCATCTATACTATATGCATATATGGCAGGTGGGGCTGTAGTTTAAGTTTTGCGTAAAGCAAATTTTTCCTACAACAAGAGAGAGGTAAAAGCAAAATGTACTACATTGTTGGTTGTTAATGAGAAGGTTCCACCAACCATTTCTCATACCCAGGTTATCAATAACCCCCACATCATTAAGTTATTTGTGTTGATAATTCCTGATAGCTTTAGTTACTTTGGATCAAGTTGTCCATGACCGTGCACACGACTAATAGATTAGGTTTGAGTACTCTACAGAGTTTTCCACACGTTCTCCACAAGATTTGATCGCCTCCATTGAAGTCCTCGCACTTCAGGGTGTTTGCGAACCGGATGATCAAAACATGGTCTTCCAAAGAGTTCCTCTAAGACACTGTCGGTGCCCATCCAATCCTACCATTCTTCTACATCTCATCGCACCGCCCATCCAGAGTCACCACAATGTCCAACCAAGCCAGAGCCCATAATGACTTGTGGTTGTGCACGTAAGCCTCGGGTCTTGAAGTATCCATCCATCTCTTCATGCCTGGGTGAAGCTTTCCGCAAGATGTCATGGCGCTTTCCCATGCATCCCGGGTCATCCACTGGCTTCCCCAGGGTGCCCATCTGAAGCATCCTTCACCCAGAGGTATATTGCATCATGAGGTCTTGAAAGTCTTGAAGTCTTCAGGTCTTGATTATTAAGTTCTCACAATACTCATGATAAACACTCAACCAAACCCCGTCAACTAGAAGCATAGCAATGTAATGACCCGGCCAAAGTAACAAGGGTTTATGAGTGTCTACCACATGATACTACATTGAGAACCAAATTTCCAAGTACCTACTTTGCCTTCAATGGGTGGAGGACGTTGAAACTAATGCAATAAAACCATAGGTGAACATATGATCAATTTCAATTTGCCTGGTATTACTTGATGAATATAGTCGCTCTCATAATCCTGATAATTCTACTCGTCGCACTCCGAGCAATCTATCGTAAACGAATAACATTCAATAAACATCCATGCCAAAAGGAAGAACCAAAAGAACATAAGAACAAAACATGTCTTGGTGCAAAATAACAACACACTAAGGTTTAATAAAAATAAGGTTCTAAGTGTGTTGTAAAGTCAAGGTGTAGGAATGAGATCAAAAGAGTTAATGAACGATAAACTATTTCTATGGAGATACTATGAAAGACGATCCCAACTATGTGTTGGGGAACGTTGCATGGGAAACAAAAAATTTCCTACGCACAAGAAGAGCTATCATGGTGATGTTCATCTATGAGAGGAAGATCGGATCCACATACCCTTGTAGATCGCTAAGAGGGAAGCGATAAGAAACGCGGTTGATGTAGTGGAAGAGCTTCGTGATTCAAATCACTGTCGTCCCACGATCCGTTCCGATCTAGCGCCGAACGGACGGCACCTCCGCGTTCAAGAAACGTACAACTCGATGACGATCTCTGCCTTCTTGATCCATTAAGAGAGACGGGGAAGTAGATGAGTTCTCTGGTAGTGTGACGGCGCGCCGGTGATGGTGATGATCTATTCCTGTAGGGCTCCGCCCGAGCTCCACAGAAAACCGATCTAGAGGAAGAACTACGAAGTAGAGGTTTAGGGTTGCACGTGGCAAAGTTGTGTCTGAAAAGCCCTAAACCTCAATATATATAGGAGGAACCAAGGGGTGGGGCTTTTCCCTAGGGATCCTCCTCCAAGTCGGTTTTGAGGGAGGAGTCCCTTCCTTCCTTCCCACCTCCTCTCTTTCTTCTTTCCTTTTATTTCTTTCTCCTTGATTTTTTCATCTTGGCCAAAATAGCCCACTTGGGCTGGCCTGACCAGCCCACTAAGGGTTGGTGCATCACCCTTGGGCTATTAGGTTCACTCCCGGGTGGGTGGCCCTCTGCTGATAAAAACCCAGAACCCATTCGTCACTCCCTATACACTGCCGATAATGCCCGAAATATTTCCGGAGGCCAAATGAAACAATCCTATATATCAATCTTCATTTCCAGACCATTCCGGAAACCCTCGCGCCGTTCGTGATCTCATCCGGGACTCCGAACAAATCTTCGGTCACCAACACCTATAACTCAACTATACCGAAATGTCACCGAACCTTAAGTGTGCAGACCCTACGGGTTCGAGAACTATGTAGACATGACCTGAGACACTCCCCGATCAATATCCAACAGCGGGACCTGGATGTCCATATTGGATCCTACATATTCTATGAAGATCTTATTGGTTGATCCTCTGTGCCAAGGATTCATATAATCCCGTATACCATTCCCTTTGTCCTTCGGTATGTTACTTGCCCGAGATTTGATTGTCGGTACCCCTATACTTATTTCAATTTCGTTACCGACAAGTCTCTTTACTCGTTCCGTAATACAAGATCCCGTGACTAACAATTTAGTCACATTGCTTGCAAGGATTGTAAGTGATGTTGTATTATCGAGTGGGCCCCGAGATATCTCTCCGTCACACGGAGCGACAAATCTCAGTCTTGATCCATGCTAACTCAACGGACACCTTCGGAGATACTTGTAGAGCACCTTTATAGTCACCCGTTAATGTTGCGACGTTTGATACACACAAGGTATTCCTTCGGTGTCAGTGAGTTACATGATCTCATGGTCATAGGAATGAATACTTGACACGCAGAAAACTATAGCAACAAAATGACACGACCACATGCTACATTTATATTTTGGGTCTTGTCCATCACATCATTCTCCTAATGATGTGATCCAGTCATCAAGTGACAACACTTTCATATGGTGAGAAAACCTTAACCATCCTTGATCAACTGGCTAGTCAACTAGAGGATTACTAGGACATTGTTTTCTCTATATATCCACAGATGCATCTATGCTTTCATTCAATACAATTATAGCATGGATAATAAACGATTATCTTGAAAAAAGGAAATATAATAATAACTATTTTATCAATGCCTCTATGGCATATTTCCAACACTATGCCGAGAACAACATAAATGACAAATAGCATAGGGCATAAGAATTCAGTTGCAAAAAAAGAATTAATTGAAATGGAGCACTACAACGCAAGTTATAGAGAATTGAAGTATGCATATAATTTGAATACCATAAAGGTCAAAAGTATTTGAATTGGAGCATGGTTGCTATGAATAGAAAGTACATAACACGAGTGTTTAGGGGCAAAAGAAATCAATGAAAAAGGTGCTATTATTTGCAAGATATGATCAAACAAAGGTTCGAATTCAAATTTGGATCGCTCAAATTTGAAAGGTTCAAAGGTTGAAACTAATTAAGCTACTGCAAATGGGAGGTCAATATGAACATGTAGAAAAAAGACTTACTAGATTTTGAATAACGGATCAAAAGATATAAGTAATTCAATATGGCATTGAATCTAGTTAGAACGCGGTGTGGCAACACTACTGTGGACTAGTGGAGTAATGACTATGATCAAAATTATATGTTGGAAAGATAACACTAATTTATACAAACAAAAAGATTACTTTGATACAAATCCGTTGCAATTGGATTCATCTAAAACGGAGTTACGGATAAAAAGATATGATCAAAAGAAGTTTGAATATGAATCTGAACAAATTTAGAAATTTGAAAATTTTGAAAAGTTGGTTTGATAGGTTCACTGGATAGGTGAGGTCAAGACTAAAATCTAGGCGCTCGTTTCATCTAATTTGAGTTAACGAGTAAAAAGTTATGGCTATTTGAAAAATCAGGGCCAAGGTATTTTACGGAAGAAAATGTGTTATGTCTAAAAGAATTCTAGTACTAATGTGTAAATACGGAGACTAATTAATAATCCAGTTACTCTACCGTATACTAGTCTAGAAATACTAGTCTAAAAACAATAAACAACGGAGTATAAAAGAAAATTGTGAAGAGAATACATTTAGAATGTACGCAAGAGATAACTCCAAAGTGGAGACGACTTCGAAAAATCCCGCTGAAAAGAAGAGAATATTTTTATTTAATAAATCTAGTTAAACCAAAATATTTACTTAACGCGGAGTAGATGATTTTTGGATGCTTCTATGTATCTATATTTATAGGTTAAAGGAAGGTCTAAAGGTCAATAGATAGATAATGTGGCACTAAACATATACGTAATGTGAAGAAAAAAAGAACAAAGCATCGCATGGGCCAACTAGCGCTTCGGCCGGCCGCATGAAGCAATTTCGGCCAGCCGTGTTTTTTTCGGATAAATAGTATTCGACGTGAACAGTGTTTTTAGAAAAAAACAACGAAGAAAAATATATAAACGAAACTAAGATAATATTTTATATAGGCATATTATATATCAAAATTTACAGAACAAAATTTCCTACAACATGAACATATTTTCAAGACCAATTAAATAATTTTTAAAACAAATATTTTTTGCAATAACTTTAAAATGAAAAGGAATTTGAATTTCAAATAAATTGCAAATACTTAAAATTTGAATCAAGACATTGTCTCTGATTTTGGAGTGTCATTTTCCTCCTCTCATTTGATTTTTTTTATCAAAGGGTTTTGAAAATATTCAAACTCAAAATTGAATAGGGATTGAAAATATAAATTTTTGGGAAAGTCATTTTATTCCCTCTCATTTTATTTAAAGTTTCAAATTCCACTCAATTTCAAACAATCAATCACATATCACTGAAACAAAAAAAACCTAATTATTTATTTGTTATAACATTCCAAAATTTATAATTTTGGGAGGTTACAAACTACCACACTTAAAATGAATCTTGTCCTCGAGATTCAAAAATTCTAGAAAGAAAAGGTTAGGGTTTTGGAGGTCTTCTAACGAATCCAATCTCCTGCAAAGTGGGGTGCTACCACACTTAAAATGAGAGTTACCGGTCCCTCAAATTTTTAACAATCCTGTGGGGTCTTGGCATCTGACTCCTCACATTCTTCATGGTAACTCCTTTGGTGATGATCTTCCATTATACTCATAATGTTTTCCATCAAAATTGAGTGCTCTTTCGTTGATATAAGCTTCTTCCGGCACCGTGTCTTTTTACCTGACAAGTCTCGTGACCATTCTAAGTAACCTATCGATGATTCTTATGGTGGTCTACCATTTGTGGTTATCCTGCAGTTAGGAGGGTCTTGGTTTCATCCTCACTGTGAAATTTCCTACGCGTGACAACAATTGCTATGTACATGGGGCTTTCATCATACCGTTCTAAGGCTTAAACAAAAGCTTCAAAGAAAGTCGTCCCTCTCTATGGGTAAGTCTCTAAGATTTACCATTCTGAATAGCAAGGGAAATGATAAGAGTAAGTCGTCATGGTGGCCCAACCATGTCGCACTGAAATCATTACCTTGTATAAGGTTTAGCGAATCTTGTATTCTATCACTTGGGAATCCTCACAAGCATTGCAGAATTTATCTTGTACAAGAACAAAGTTCGGACAAATCCATTGATTCCGCAAGCTGAACAAACGTCTATCGTGTTCTTCACCACTCTTAGGTTTCGTAAGCTCCTAAGAAAATGTTTGTTGACCCGTCATAGCTTATTCCTTCATGCTCTTGGGGCAACCTTCATGAAATATTGAGATGCATCCTTGGTACATGTTGTATTCCTTGAACTCATTTTCCTTTCCATTGGTCTGTTTATCCTTAGGTATTGGTACCTCTCATGATAATTCCTTCATTTCATCCTCATTCTATTCTCGAAATTCCAACTCCAAAAGTACTTTGTTACAAATGTTTTCACCCACATAGTTTGATATGGTCCAACATTTCCTTCAACTCTATTCAATGGATTTGGCTCCTTGGTGTGCATGGTACATTCCTATTCCTTGGATCCTGTGGTTTTACCGATTACTACCACACTTAAAATGGAAGATACTCATGCCTGCTGCTTAGCAGTCCCCGGCAACGACACTAGAATAATGTTGTTGATGAGTCCCTGACTTGATGCCTTCGCGACAACAGAGCCAGAACTGCTCCCAGTTGCTCAACAATTAGCAATTGTCTTGCAATGGCCCACCAGCGCATGGGTTCGCGGCAGTTTTCGAGGGTAGAGTATTCGACCCAAATTTGTTGGTACGCCTGTCAGGAGGTGAGAGTATACTCTCGAGTATTAGCAGCTGAATGTGTCGGATTCAACCACAACTGAAAGATTAGTATCTGAAAGCAAAGTATCAGCAGCAAAGTAGGATGATAACAACCGTGTCAGAAACGATCTGTTGGCGGTAGACTATTCCTAACTATCGTATCAATGGCGCCAGAAGTAGCCCGTTGACGGAAATTGTCTTTTCCCGGCAACGACGAGCGAACCAGAATTGTAGCAGGTAGAAGCAGTGTAACGAGTAACAGCAGTGGCAAGGAACAACAGTAGTGATAGCAGTAGCAAGTAGCAACAGTAGCAAGCGACAGTAGTAGCAGCAGTAGCAAGTAGCAACCGCAGCAATAGTAGTAACAACAGTAGAGAAAAGCAAGTAACAATAGCAGCAAAAGTAGTAACAGCAGCAGAGCAAAGCAAGTAACAGTAGCAGCAACAGTAGTAACAGCAGCAGAGCAAAACAAGTAACAAAAGTAGTGGGGCGAACTCGTGGGCAATGGGTTGGTGATTCGTTTGGATGATATTCACCATGCAACAGTTATAACACGGAGAGATATGTGGCTAGCTCCCATTCATCAATGTGATGGAGGCATGCATTCCATGTGTAGTCATACGTGCGTAGGGAAAAGAACTTGCATGACATCTATTGTCCATCCCTCCCGTGGCAGCGGGGTCCAAAAGGATACTACAGGATATTAAGGTTCTCCTTTTAATAAAGAATCGAAACAACGCATTAGCACTTGGTGAACACATGAACTACTCAAACTATGGTCATCACCAGGAGTGGTTCCGGTTATTCTCACTCCGGGGTTGCCGGGTCATAACACATAGTAGGTAACTACAACTTGCAAGATCGGATCCAAAACACACATATATTGGTGACAACATAATAATTTCAGATCTAAAATCATGGCACTCGGTCCCTAGTGACAAGCAAGCATGGCAAAGTAGTAGCAACATCAATCTCAGAACATAGTGGATACTAGGGATCAATCCCCGTCAAAACTAACTCGATTACATGATAGATCTCATCCTACTCATCACCGCCCAGCGAGCCTACGAATAGATTACTCACGAACGATGAAGAGCTACATGGAATTGGAGAGGGAAGAAGGTTGAAGATGACGATGGCGACGATTTCCCCTCTCCGGAGCCCAAAACGGACTCCAGATCTGTCCTCCAGATGAAGAACAGGATGTGGCGGCGCCTCCGTATCGCAAACGCGACGAAATCTTCTCTTCTGATTTTTTTTCTGGGCAAAAGTGAATTTATAGAGCTGAGTTTGGGGGCGGTAGAGCCACGTGGGCCCCACAAACTTGGTTGCCGCAGCCAGGGGGGTGGCCGCCGCAACATGGCTTGTGGCCCACTGGCACATCCCCACCGGTGGATCTTTGCGCAGGTATTTTTCATATTTTCCAGAAAAATTCTCCGTAAATTTTCAGGACGTTCCGAGAACTTTCATTTTTGCACAAAAACAACACCATGACAATTCTGCTGAAAACAGCTCCAGTCCAGGCTAGTTCCATTCAAATCATGCAAATTAGAGTCCAAAACAAGGGCAAAAGAGTTTGGAAAAGTAGATACGACGGAGACGTATCAACTCCCCCAAGCTTAAAACCTTGCTTGTCCTCAAGCAATTCAGTTGACTAAGTGACAGAGAAAGAAAAACTTTGACAAACACTGATTGATCTTGTTGTTGCAACTATGTCTAACTCATAATCAGAATTTCAACAAGATCACAAGTTAACCACATAAGCAAGTGACACAAAGGTCTCACGGTAAACTAATATCAATGCCATAATCACCTAGCGAGCAAATAATAATGAGTTTCAGATACCAACAATTCAATCAAAACAAGCATGAAGCAATATGAATAGGTGGTATCTCGCTAGCTCTTTCTGAGACGGCAAAACATAAATGCAGAGCACTTTCAAAGATCAAGGGCTGACTAAACATTGTAATTATAGCAACGAAGATCCAGTCATAGTCATACTCAATATCAATCAAAAGCAAAGCATAAAAATGACAGAGGTGCTCTCTAATTGGTGCTGATATAAGAAGAGGATGACTCAACAGGAAAATAAATAGACAGGCCCTTCGCAGAGGAAGCGTTGATTTGCAGAGGTGCCACAACTCAAGCTTTGAAAACAGAGATAATAATTTTGGGTGGCATGCCTTCATTATCAACGCAATGACCAAGAGTTCTCAATATCTTCCACGCTACTCATGCTATAGGTGGTTCCCAAACAGAAAAGTAAAGTTTTAACTCCCCCACCGTTCATACTAACATCAATCCAGAGGGAGTCTTGTTTTACAGTTATGTTTTTGATTTAAGCGTGGAACTGGGCATTCCAATTACGGCCCCTCTGTCGTGAACGAAAGTGAATAAACACATGTCAAGGATAACACGCCTAGCATGGAAGATATCAATAGCCCCCTGTCACCACATGAGCGGTTCGGGCATGCAAAACTGATTATTTCTTGAAGGTTTAGAGAATGGTACATGCAAATTTACTTGGAAGAGCAGGTAAATACCGCAAATAGGTAGGTATGGTGGACTCTCATGCAAAAACTTTTGGGTTTATGGAAGTGGATGCACAAGCAGTATTCCACTTAGTGCAAGTGAAGGCTAGCAAAAGACTGGGAAGCGAACAACTAGAGAGCGACAACAGTCATCAAGATGCAATGAGTTTGACTAACATGGAGTGCAAGCATGAACAGGATATAAATCACCATGAACACGAACATCATAGAGGCTATGTGGACTTTGTTTCAACTAAATGCATGAACATGCTCCAAGTCAAGCCACTTGAATCATTCAAAGGAGAATACCATCCTATCATACTAGATCATAGTCATCTCAAAATCTATGTTGGCATTCAAGACAAACCATTATAAGCTCCTAGCTAAATAAGCATGGCATCAGAAACTATGATCTCTAAGTTGTCATTGCAAACATGGTTCTCTCACAACAAGGCTGAATCTGGGACGACAAGCTAGTCATATTTACAAAAACAAAATAGATAGAGTTCATACCAGCTTTTCCACTCTCAGTCACTTCATCATATATCATCATTATTGCCTTTCAGTTGCAAGATCGAACGATGTGAACAATAATAAGAGTGCTCGTGCATTGGACTAAGCTGAATCTGCAGGCAAACACAAAGGAGAAGACAAAGTAATATGGCTCTTTGAAAGCTAAACAGGTATGCATGCAAGAGCCACTAAACATTGTAACCAATATCTTCTACCTTGACCCAAAGAAAAAGAAAACTATTTACACGGGAAAGCTCCCAACAAGCAAAAGAAAAAAGGAAAATCTTTTTGGGTTTTTTCAAAAGGACACAAAACAAGAAAACAAGAAAACGAAAATAAACTAGCATGGATAATACAGTGGCAAAGTGTAAACACCGACGAACAAAGTGAAAGCATAAGCATGAATGTAAGGTCGGTGAGAACACGTACTCCCCCAAGCTTAGGCTTTTGGCCTAGCTTGGTCTACTCCCAAGGCGGGAAATAACCAGCTCCGGGATACTCCGGAGCAGACTGTGGATGCCACTGCTGTGTGACCTCCTCTGGATCCCACTGATAAACTGGCGTCTGGTACTCAACTGGCGGTTCGGCATGGGCACTTGTGGTTGGGCCAAGCCCCAATATGCATAGATGTCCGAGGGCATAATAGTGTACCTGCCTGCACGAAGATCGAACAAAGAAGGAGCAGGCAAAGTAATAGTTTCTCGAGTACCCTGACTAAATACTAGGTTATAAATCATCCGTTTACTAGCATCTCTATCCAGAAAATCATGGCGAACCATGTTGTCATAATCCAGATATTTCTCAGGAAGGAGCATCTCTTCTTCCTGGCAAAGTCTAATGTGTATCTCAAAGTGTCTAGCAAGACGAGTAGCATAGATACCTCCATAGACGATACCTTTGGAACGGTTTGTGTTCAACCACTGAGATACTATAACACCTAGGCTATAAGTCTTAGTGCTATAAAGGCCTTCGCGCAAAACCGCAAGGTCTGGAGAGCTAAGTAATCCAGCCTCCCCATGGCCAATCAAATATTTTCCCACAAATAATGAGAAGTACCGAAGCACAGGAAAATGTATGCTAGCAATTCTAGCGCGAGACACTCCTCTCTCCGCTCCAACAGCAATAGTACCTATGAAGTCTTCCAAGTCCCGTGGACGAGGATCATGAATATCCCCAACATAAGGTAATTTGCATGCATTGCAAAAATCCTGTAGTGTCATGCACTGGGGAATATCGTACAACATGAACTCAACCATGGGAGGATTCTTCCTCGGATAAAAGTTGAAGCTTTGAACGAAAATATTGGTGAGGTGGAGGTATTGCGAGCACTTATATTCAACGAACGCGGTAAGACCTGCGTTCTCCACCAAGTGATAAAAGTCTTCATTAAGCCCGCTGGCGCACAAAAATTCGTCACTTGGCCACTCGCACGCTCGAACTTCCGTGACTCTAGGAACCACGTACTTGGGGTGATTCTTCTCATCCTCCTTGGGGTTACGGCTTGAAGAGCCTCTCAAGAATCTCCTCATATTTTCCTTTTCTAGCTCTGAAAAATTCTGAATTTTTTAGAGACTTCGAAAGAAAAGTGAATAAAGATTAACCCAACTCGTAGAAACTACTCCTACTAGTGCCTAGAGATCGTATCACGCGCTAAAACTACTTGGGACCAGCTAAAATCAACATTTCAAGCTCAAGAACAAGGTCACCAAGGTACCAAGAATACGCGAAGGATAAAGCACTAGAGCAAAAACTAATTGGACCAATGGAGGAGTCACTTACCAAGGAGTAATTTCCCCAAAACGGTTCGGAGAATGGTGCTTTGAGCAAGGAGATCGAAAATCATAGCCAAATGAGCAAGAACACGGGTTTCATCTGCGAAACAATTTTTTCTAGAGGTAGAGGAAGAGGATGGGAGCTGGAATGAGTGGAGGGGGCCCCTGTGGGCCCCACAAGCTTGATCCCCGCGGCTAGGGGGTAGTCTGCGGTGACAGGGCTTGTGGCCCACTGGGGTGGCCCCGAGGCCAGCTCTCTGTCCCAGTATTTTTCAAATATTCCAGAAAAAATCATACTAGATTTTCAGGACCATCGAAGAACTTTTATTTTCGAGGTATTTTTCTCTGGGACGCTAAAACAGAAAACAGGGAAAACTAAACTAAGTCTATCATTTTTCTTCTAATAAAAAGAAAGTGAAAGCTTAAAACAGAGGTATGTGACTCTTTGGTTCATCCATTTCATGGTCATCGAAAGAAATCCGTCAATGGGGTTGATCAAATCCTTATGACAAAACTTTCTCGAATTGCAAAAGAGAACGGAGAATTTCCGAATAGCCACTAAGTCACCTCAATGGGGATATGAATCTCCTCAACAAGCAAATCATTCTTCATCTTGACACGAGGAATAGGGCATTCAAAGCTCCCAATGAGAATTGATGAAGTTTTTTCTATAGCATTGATGCAATGTACTTGATATCGTTTCTTCGGAAAGTGCACGGTATGCTCATTACCGTTGACGTGGAAAGTGACATTGCCTTTGTTGCAATCTATAACAGCCCCTGAAGTGTGTAAAAAGGGTCTTCCAAGGATGACAACCATGGCATCGTCCTCAGGAATATCCAAGATAACAAAGTCCGTTAAGATAGTGGTGTTAGCAACCACAACAGGCACATCCTCGCAAATGCCAACAGGGAAAGCAGTTGATCTGTCAGCCATTTGCAGAGAGATTTCAATAGGTGTCAACTTATCCAGTTCAAGTCTACGATAAAGAGAGAGCGGCATAACACTAACTCCGGCTCCGAGGTCACATAAGGCAGTTCTTACGTAATTTCCTTTAATGGAGCAAGGTATAGTGGGCACTCCGGGATCACCAAGTTTCTTAGGAGTTCCACCTTTGAAAGTGTAGTTGGCAAGCATGGTAGATATCTCAAGATCTGGTATCTTCCGTTTATTGGTCACGATATCTTTCATGTACTTGGCATACAGAGACATTTTGAGCATATCAACTAACCGCATCTGCAGAAAGACGGGTCTTATCATTTCAATAAAGCGCTCAAAATCCTCATCATCCTTTTTCTTGGATGGCTTAGGAGGAAAGGGCATAGGTCTCTGAACCCATGGCTCTCTTTCTTTACCATGCTTCCTAGTAGTGAAGTCATTCTTATCGTATCTCTTAGGTTGTGTGTTATCAGGATTAACCGTAGGTTCAATCTCCACATCCTCACCATCGCTATGTTGAGCATCACTACGAACATCGCTGCCCACATTGTCACCAGGTTCATGTTCATCACCAGATTGTGTTTCTGCATCAGATGCAGAAATATCATTTGGTTCTTCAGGTGTGACAGTATTACGTGAACCAACATGCAGGTTTCTATCATCCTTCTTCTTCTCCTTAGGATGACTGGGTGCATCTGCATTAATTCCTTGAGAATCTTGATCAATTCTCTTAGGATGACCTTTAGGATACAAAGGTTCCTGAGTCATTTTTCCTCCTCTAGTAATGACTTTGACAGAATTGTCGTTTAATTTATTGAGCAAGTCATTCTGAGCTTTAAGTACTTGTTCTACCTGAGTAGAAATCATAGAGGCATGTTTACTCAGAAGCTTCAGATCATTGACATTTCTGTCTACACAAGCATTTAAATGACTAAGCATACGAGTACTTTGTTCCAAATGTCTACTAACATAATCATTGAAACTCAGTTGTTTGGCAACAAAGTTGTCAAATTCATCAAAGCATAGGCTAGCAGGTTTATCAAAAGGAATATCACTCTCATCAAACCTACGCAGAGAATTTACTTCTACTACTTGTATCGGGTTATCGAGAGAACATGGAGCACTTCGATAGGTGGTAGATTTTTGACATCTTCAGATCTAATGCCTCTCTTGCATAGATTTCTTGTCTTCCTGCATATCTTCAGGACTGAGGAATAGAATACCTCTTTTCTTCGGAGTTGGCTTAGGAGGTGGTTCGGGAATAGTCCAAGCATTATCGTTGATCAAGATGTTATTCAGCAGAGTCTCAGCTTGTTCTACAGTTCGTTCCCTAAAAACACAACCGGCACAACTATCTAGGTGGTCTCTAGAAGCATCGGTAAGTTCGTTATAGAAGATATCAAGTATCTCGTTCTTCTTAAGATGGTGATCAGGCAAAGCATTATGTAGCTGGACGAGCATACCCCAAGCTTGTGGGAGACTCTCTTCTTGGAGTTGAGCAAAGTTATATATTTCCTGCAAGGCAGCTTGCTTCTTATGGGCAGGGAAATATTTCTCACAGAAGTAATAGACCATATCCTAGGGACTACTCACACATCCAGGAGCAAGAGAGGTGAACCAGGCTTTAGCGTCATCCTTTAGAGAGAAAGGAAATAGCTTAAGGATATAGTAATGGCGGATCTTCTCCTCACTAGTGAAAAGGATGGCTATATCTTGTAGTTTGGTAAGATGGGCTACGGCCGTCTCAGACTCATAACCGTGAAAAGGATCAGATTCGACTAGAGAGATTATCTCAGGGTCAACAGAGAATTCATAATCCTTGTCGGTGATAAAGATAGGTGAAGTGGCAAACTCCGAGTCGTATTTCATCCTAGCTTTTAGAGATTTTTACTTCCACTTGAGATGTAATTTCTCAGCGTCATAGGCATCCTGACACGCAAGAAAATCCTCATCTATCTCTCCCTCCATAACGTAACCGTCAGGTATATCAGGCAATTCATATCTAGGAGAGCTAGATCTAGTAGGAGCAAAAGAAGGTTCTATCTCAATAGTATCGGCAGTTTCACAAGCATCACGAGCATTGGCAGTAACTCTAGCAATATGAGCATCAAGGAATACCCCTAGTGGCACATCAGGCAAAGTAGTATCTCTAGCAGTATCAAGCATAGCATCATCAGGCAAAATAGCATCTCTAGCATCATCAAGCATAGCATCTCTAGCAGTATCAGGCATACCATCATCAAGCATTGCATCTCTACCAGTATCAGGCATAGCATCATCAGGCAAAATAGCATCTCTAGCATCATCAGGCATAGCATCTCTAGCAGTATCAGGCATAGTAGCATCATAAGCATCATCAAGCACAGGCGACATATCAAGATTTCTAGCTGGAGGTGATGTTCCAAACTTACTCGTAACTGAAGGTGAATCAAGTGCAGAGCTAGATGGCAGTTCCTTACCTCCCCTTGTAGTTGAGGGCAAGACTTTGGTTTTTGGATCCTTCAGATTCTTCATAGTGATCAGCAGATATAAATCCCAAGTGACTCAGAGAATATAGCAATACCTCCCCGACAACGGCGCCAGAAAAATGTTGCTTAGCAGTCCCCGGCAACGACACTAGAAGAATGTTGTTGACGAGTCCCTGACTTGATGACTTTGCAACAACAGAGCCAGAACTGCTCCGAGTTGCTCAACAATTAGCAATTGTCTTGCAATGGCCCACCAGCGCGTGGGTTCGCGGCAGTTTTCGAGTGTAGAGTATTCGACCCAAATTTGTTGGTATGCCAGTCAGGAGGTGAGAGAATACTCTCGAGTATTAGCAGCTGAATGTGTCGGATTCAACCACACCTGAAAGATTAGTATCTGCAAGCAAAGTATCAACAGCAAAGTAGGATGATAACAACGGTGTCACAAACGATGTGTTGACGGCAGACTATTCCTAACTGTCGTATCAATGGCGCCAGAAGTAGCCCGTTGACGGAAATTGTCTTTTCCCGTCAACGACGAGCGGACCAGAATTATAGCAGGTAGCAGCAGTGTAACGTGTAACAGGAGTGGCAAGGAACAACAGAAGTGACAGCAGTAACAAGTAGCAACATTATCAAGCGATAGTAGTAGCAGCAGTAGCAAGTAGCAACAGCAGCAAAAGTTGTAACAGAAGCAGAGCAAACCAAGTAACAGTAGCAGCAACAGTAGTAACAGCAGCAGAGCAAAACAAGTAACATCAGTAGTGGGACGAACTCGTAGGCAATGGGTCGGTGATTCGTTTGGATGATATTCATCATGCAACAGTTATAACATGGAGAGATATGTGGCTAGCTCCCGTTCGTCAATGTGATGTAGGCATGCATTCCGTGTGTAGTCATACGTGCTTAGGGAAAAGAACTTGCATGCCATCTATTGTCCATCCCTCCCGTGGCAGCGGGATCCAAAAGGATACTACAAGATATTGAGGTTCTCCTTTTAATAAAGAACCAGAACAACGCATTACCAGTTGGTGAACACATGTACTCCTCAAACTATGGTCATCATCGAGAGTGGTTCCGGTTATTGTCACTCCGGGGTTGCCGGGTCATAACACATAGTAGGTAACTACAACTTGCAAGATCGGATCTAAAACACACATTTATTGGTGACAACATAATAATTTCAGATCTGAAATCATGGCACTAGGGCCCTAGTGACAAGCATTACGCATGGCAAAGTAGTAGCAACATCAATCTCAGAACATAGTGGATACTAGGGATCAATCCCCATCAAAACTAACTCGATTACATGATAGATCTCATCCTACTCATCACCGCCCAGCGAGCCTACGAATAGATTACTCACGAACGATGAAGAGCTTCATGGAATTGGAGAGGAAAGAAGGTTGATGATGACGATGGCGAAGATTTCCCCTCTCCGGAGCCGAAAACAGACTCCAGATCTGTCCTTCAAATGAAGAACAAGATGTGGCGGCGCCTCCGTATCGCAAAAGCGGCGAAATCTTCTCTTCTGATTTTGTTCTGGGTGAAAGTGAATTTATAGAGCTGAGTTTGGGGGCGGCAGAGCCACGTGTGCCCCACAAGCTTGGTTGCCGCGGCCAGGGGGGTGGCCGTGGAAACAGGGCTTGTGGCCCACTGGACCATCCCCTCCGGTGGATCTTTGCGCAGGTATTTTTCATATTTTCCAGAAAAATTCTTCGTAAATTTTCAGGATGTTCCAAGAACTTTCATTTCTGCACAAAAACAACACCATGGCAATTCTGTTGAAAACAGCGTTAGTCCGGGTTAGTTCCATTCAAATCATGCAAATTAGAGTCCAAAACAAGGGCAAAAGATTTTGGAAAAGTAGATACGATGGAGAGTATCACCTGCATAGACCATATTTTCTCAATTCCTTGAAAATGGTCAGTGATCTTTGTTCACAGAGAAACAACTCATACAATTCAACATAGGAAATCATGACACATAAATTCCATTGATACATGAAGTTATTACAATCTGTGAGACTTCCGTTACACAATTCAACTCCATAATCTCATGAAAACAACAGTGCTTCATGTCACACTTATTGCCATTGTCAAAACTTAAATACCCCATTTTAGCTTTCTTCTCCTGTGGACACTTACTAGCATAGTGCCCTGCTTCCTTGTAATGAAAACAAATGACTCCTGACAAGTCTCGAGGCTTCTTGGTGTTTGCTTTTGCTCCTTGGTTTTCCTACTTCCTTCCTGGGCACATATTGGCATAGTGACCTAAGTTCATGCATTTAAACCATGTGATATGACTCAGGTCCCTATCTACGGGGATTTGGCTCTTCCTAGTGTACTTTCTCTTCCTTCTGGACTTCTTCACTCTCGTCTGTTCTTCTATTTCAGGTGGATCAAACTCTACTTTTTCTGTCGGCCGGTCTCCCAGACACTTTTGGATTTCCTTCATGCAATCCTGTGAAAAATGTCCTTCTTCTCGACATGAGTAGCATGCATTAGTGAAAAATCTGGTTAGGCCTTGTCCATCAGGGTCTTCTATATTTTCCTTGATCACAGGTTCATCTAGAATCTTCTTCTTAAGGGTTTCCTTAATTGCTTCTTTCTGCTGCTTGACAACATGTTGCACCTTGGGGTAAATGTGACACTGAGCTGGGTAGTGGGTGGTTCCTTCACACAAGTAACAAGTGACCTGACTAGTTGGGCATTCCACCGCTGGGTGATTTTCTTCACAATGAGGACATCGTTCATTGTGTTCTTCGTGGGTGCATCCTATATCTCCACATATCTTACATGCATAGAACTTCTTCACACCATTGCAACGGGGATTCTGGGTGTTGGTTACAAAATGAGCTTTTTTGCAGAGTCATCTTGAATTCTTCCCAAGTGATTGCACCTTGCCTTCCATGGATAGCTTCATGCATCTTCCACCAAGTTGCAGCACCTTCTGCAAAGTACCGAAGAGCATACTGGACCATCTCTTTCCTTGCAACAAAGTTACTCCTTAGGTGACCCTCTATGTTCTGAATCCATTGTTCCATCTCCAAGTGAGTCATCGATCCAGAAAACACAACTCCATCTTCATTCATCATATATTGGGTCCAAGGGGTTTGGGATGAGATGGGTAAGGGAGAGAGGGATAGAGGGAGATACACACAATACAAACAATACTTTTGAGAATCGGTTTTATTTGTGGCTGTCGGAAAACACACACAAATGACGGCTCACAAATCATCGTGTCTAACGTGGGTATATAACAAGGGTTTGGACTTCTAATGGCGATATAAATATTGGAACGCTTGAGGGTCTTCGAATTCTTCGGGTCTTGAGAGTCTTCAATTGGCGCAACTTCAATTATTGAAATGCATGGTGAAATCCTCTTTACTCTGAAGTGGCCATAAGATGTTTCGATATCTCGTCCTTCTTTAAGTGGTCTCAGTTGATCCTTTGTGTGGTCAAAGGGAAAGGGTATTGTCTAACAATTTGGAGTAAGAGAGAATAACTGATAAATCTCAGAAAATATGAGATGTAAAGGATCTTTTGAAAGTACAGTTTTAGAGATAGCCTGTCCTAGGAGATTTCTAGTTTCTAGGGTTACGTCCTACAGTCAACATGTGCTCTGATACCATTATGTAGCGATCCGACTCAAAACGATTCAAGCCTCTATGTGTTCTGTGCCATCCCTAGATTGGTATGCTGGCACACAAATCAATGTATATATCAAAGTGCAATCACATGTAAATAATGTAAAACTGATATATACCTCAAAATCTCGTAACACTGAATTGGTATGCGGAAACAGCCAAAGGGGGTGGATTTCCAATAAACACCAATGACAGGTTGAGTGCAGACCGTAACCCTGAATCATACTCTTACTCATCGTAGAAAATATCTGCAACATAAGACGTTGCAGTCGTGTAGGTTATCACATTGAATATGCTGGCAAGTCACAAAAGAGAGGGTGAAAATATCATCTATACTATATGCATACATGGCAGGTGGGGCTGTAGTTTAAGTTTTGCGTAAAGCAAATTTTTCCTACAACAGGAGATAGGTAAAAGCAAAATTTACTACATTGTTGGTTCTTAATGAGAAGGTTCCACCAACCATTTCTCATACCCAAGTTATCAATAACCCCCACATCATTAAGTTATTTGTGTTGAGAATTCCTCATAGCTTCAGTTCCTTTGGCTCAAGTTGTCCATAACCGTGGACACGGCTAATCGATTAGGTTTGAGTACTCTGCAGAGTTTTGCACACGTTCCCCACAAGATTTGATCGCCTCCGCTGAAGTCCTCGCACTTCAGGGTGTTTGAGAACCGGATGATCAAAACATGGTCTTCCAAAGGGTTCCTCTGAGACACTGTCGGTGCCCATCCAATCCTACCGTTCTTCTAAATCTCGTAGCACCGCCCATCCAGAGTCACCACAATGTCCAACCAAGCCAGAGCCCATAATGACTTGTGGCTGTGCAGGTAAGCCTCGGGTCTTGAAGTATCCATCCATCTCTTCGTGCCTGGGTGAAGCTTTCCGCAAGATGTCATGGCGCTTTCCCATGCATCCCGGGTCATCCACTGGCTTCCCCAGGGTGCCCATCTGAAGCATCCTTCACCCAGAGGTATATTGCATCATGAGGTCTTGAAAGTCTTGAAGTCTTCAGGTCTTGATTATTAAGTTCTCACAATACTCATGATAAACACTCAACCAAACCCCGTCAACTAGAAGCATAGCAATGTAATGACCCGGCCAAAGTAACAAGGGTTTATGAGTGTCTACCACATGATACTACATCAAGAACCAAATTTCCAAGTACCTACTTTGCATGCACTGGGTGGAGGAGGTTGAAACTAATGCAATAAAACCATAGGTGAACATATGATCAATTTGAATTTGCCTGGTATTACTTGATGAATATAGTCGCTCTCATAATCCTGATAATTCTACTCGTCGCACTCCGAGCAATCTATCGTAAACGAATAACATTCAATAAACATCCATGCCAAAAGGAAGAACCAAAAGAACATAAGAACAAAACATGTGTTGGTGCAAAATAACAACACACTAAGGTTTAATAAAACATGTGTTGTAAAGTGAAGGTGCAGGAATGAGATCAAAAGAGTTAATGGATGATGAACTATTGCTATATACGCTTAGGATGGAGATACTATGAAAGAGGATCTCAACTATGCAGAGGACAACATGAATGACAAATAGCATATGTCATAAGAATTCAATTGCAAAAAAAGAATTAATTGAAATGGAGCGCTACAACGAAAGTTATAGCGAAATTAAGTATGAATAGAATTTTAATACCATAAAGGTCAAAAGTATTTGAATTGGGCCATGTTTGTTATGAATAGAAAGTACATAACATGAGTGTTTAGGGGCAAAAGAAATCAATGGAAAAGGTGATACTGTTTGCAAGGTATGATCAAACGAAGGTTCAAATTCAAATTTGGATCGCTCAAATTTGAAAGGTTCGAAGGTTCAAACTAATGAACCTACTGTAAATTGGAGGTCAATATGAACATGTAGAAAAAAGACTTACTAGATTTTGAATAACGGATAAAAGATATAAGTAATTCAATATGGCATTGAAAATAGTTAGAATGCGGTGTGGCAACACTATTGTGGACTAGTGGAGTAATGACTATGATCGAAATTATATGTTGGAAAGATAACACTAATTGATATAAACAAAAAGATTAATTTGATACAAATCCGTTCCAATTGGATTCTTCTAAAACGGAGTTACAGATAAAAAGATATGATTAAAAGAAGTTTGAATATGAATCTGAACAAATTTAGAAATTTGAAAATTTTGAAAAGTTGGTTTGATAGGTTCAGTGGATAGGTGAGGTGAAGACTAAAATCTAGGCGTTCGTTTCATCTAATTTGAGTGAACGAGTAAAAAGTTATGGCTATTTGAAAATCAGAGCCAAGGTGTTTTACGGAAGAAACAGTGTTATGTCTAAAAGAATTCTAGTACTAATGTGTAAATACGAAGACTAATTAATTATCTAGTTACTCTATCGTATACTAGTATAGAAATACTAGTCTAAAAACAATAAACTATGGGAGTATAAAAGAAAATTTTGAAGAGAATACATTTAGAATGTAGAGAAGAGATAATTCCAAAGAGGAGACGATTTAGAAAAATCTCGCCGAAGAGAAGAGAATATTTTTATTTAATAAATCTAGTTAAACCAAAGATTGATTTAACCCAGAGTAGATATTTTTTGGATGCTTCTATGTATCTATATTTATAGGTGAAAGGAAGGTCTAAAGGTCAATAGATAGGTAATGTGGGACTAAACATATACGTAATGTGGAGGAAAAAAGAACAAAGCATCGCATGGGCCAAGTAGCGGTTCGGCCTGCCGCATGAGGCAATTCCGGCCAGCCATGTATTTTTTCCGGATGAACAGTATTTGATGTGAACAGTGTTTTTTTTAAAAACAACGATTTTGGAGTTTAAAATTTCCTATAACATGAACATATTTTCAAGACCAATTAAAATAATTTTTAAAACGAATACATTTTTGCAATAACTTTAAAATTAAAAAGAATTTGAATTTCAAAGAAATTGCAATTTGAATCAAGACATTGTCTTTGATTTTGGAGTGTCATTTTCCTCCTCTCATTTGATTTAAAAATTCTTAAGGATTCAAAATAGAAAATTTTGGGAAAGTCATTTTATTCCCTCTCATTATTTTTTTGAAGTTTCAAATTCCACTCAATTTCAAACAATCAATCACATATCATTCAAAGAAAAAAATCCTAATTATTTATTTGTTATAACATTTCAAAATTTATAATTTTGGGATGTTACATTATTAGATATTGTGCGTTCTACGATGTCTCTTACCAATTTGCCGTTATCATTTTGAGGCTATGCATTGGAGATAACTGCATTCACTTTAAATAAGGCACCATCAAAATCCATTGAGACGACGCCATATGAATTGTGGTATGGCAAGAAGCCAACGTTGTCGTTTTGTAAAGTTTTGGGATAAGATGCTTATGTCAAAAAGCTTCAGCCTCAAAAGCTGGAACCCAAAGCAGAAAAGTGTGTCTTCATAGGATACCCAAAAGTGACAGTTGGGTACACCTTCTATCTCAGATCCGAAGGCAAAGTGTTTGTCCCTAAAAACGTAGCATTTCTTGAAAAAGAGTTTTCTCTCGGAAGAATTGAGTGGGAGGAAGATAGAACTTGATGAGGTTTTAGAACCTTTGCTTCAACCAGATGGTGGCATAGGACAGAAAGAGGGTTCTGTCAAAGCTACACCAGTTGAAGAGGAAACTAAGGATGATGATCATGAAACTTCAAATCAAGTCGCTATAGGACCTCGTAGGTCGACAATGGCACGTACTGCTCCTGAGTGGTACGGGAATCCTGTGTTACCAATCATGTTGTTAGACAACAATGAACCTACGAGCTATGGAGAAGCAATGGTGGGCCCAAATTTCAACAAATGGTTAGAGGCCATAAAATCCGAGATAGGATCTATGTATGAAAACAAAGTATGGACTTTGGAAGTATTACCTGAAGTGCGAAAGGCCATTCGGAACAAACGGATCTTTGAGAAGAAGACAAACGCGGACGGTAATGTGACCGTCTATAAAGCTCGATTTGTGGCAAAGGGTTTTTCCCAAGTTCAAGGAGATGACTATGATGAGACTTTCTCACCCGTATTGATGCTTAAGTCCATTAGAATCATGTTAGCAATAACTGCATTTTTTTATTATGAAATTTGGCGGATGGATGTCAAAACAGAGTTCGTTAACACGTTTCTTAAGAAGAGTTGTATACGATGCAACCCGAAGGTTTTGTCGATCTAGAGAATGCTAACATAGTATGCAAGCTCCAGTGATCCATTTATGTACCGGTGCAAGAATCTTGGAGTTGGAATCAATGCTTTGATGAGGTGATCAAGGCGTTTGGGTTTATACAAGTTTTTGGAGAAGCTTGTATTTACAAGAAAGTGAGTGGGAGCTCTATAGAGTTTCTAATATTATATGTAGATGACATATTGTTGACTGGAAACAATATAGAACTTCTGGGAAGCGTAAAGGATTACTTGAATAAGAGTTTTTCAATGAAGGACCTGGGAGAAACTGCTTACATATTAGGCATCAAGATCTATAGTGATAGATCAAGACATGTGATAGGACTTTCACAAAGCACATACCTTGATAAGATTTTGAAGAAGTTCAAAATGGAACAACGAATGGGTTATTTCCTGTGTTATAAGGTATAAAGTTGAGTAAGACTCAATGCCCAGTAAGTGCAGAAGATAGAGAAAAGGTGAGTGTCGTCCCCTATGCTTCTTCCATAGGGTCTATCATGTATGCAATGTTGTGTACTAGACCTAATGTCAGCATTGCCATAAGTATGTCGGGAAGGTTTCAAAGTAATCAAGAATGGAGCACTGCACAACGGTCAAGAATATTCTGAAGCACCTGAAAAAGACTAAGGTAATGTTTCTCGTTTATGAAGGTGACGAAGAGCTCATCATAAAGGGTTATGTTGATGCAAGCTTCAAGACTGATCCGGATGATTCTAAGTCACAAACCGGATAGATATTTATTCTCAATGGGTGTGTGTTAAGCTGGTGCATTACCAAGCAGAGCGTCGTAGCTAATTCTAGATGTGAAGCAGAGTACATAGCTGCTTCGGAGGCGACTAAAGAGGGTGTATGGATGAAGCAGCTCATGATAGATCTTTGAGTTGTGCCAATTGCATTGGATCCAATAAATCTGTTCTGTGACAACACTAGTGCCATTGCTCTAGCCAAGGAACCAAGCTTTCACAAGAGGACCAGACACATAAACAAACGCTTTAATGCCATCCGCGATTACATCAAGGAGGAGGACTTAAATATTTGCAAAGTGCACACGGATCTGAATGTTGCAGACCCGTTGACTAAACCTCTACCACGAGCAATATGATCAACACCAGAACTATATGGGTGTTAGATTTGTTACATTATAAATCACATAGTGATGTGAAGCTAGATTGTTGACTCTAGTGCAAGTGGGAGACTATTGGAAATATGCCCTAGAGGAAATAATAAAATAGTTATTATTATATTTCCTGTTTAAAGATAATCGTTTATTATCCATGCGAGAATTGTATTGAATGGGAACTCACATACATGTGTGGATGCATTGACAAAAACACTGTCCCTAGTGAGCCTCTAGTTGACTAGCTCGTTGATAAAAGATGGTTGAGGTAACCTAGCCATAGACAAGTGTTGTCACTTGATAACAAGATCACATCATTAGGAGAATGATGTGATGGACAAGACCCAAACTATGAAGGTAGCATGTGATTGTGTTATTTTGTTGCTACTATTTTCTGCATGCCAAGTATACATTCCTATGACCATGAGATCATGTAACTCAATGACACCGAGAAATTCCTTGTGTGTATAAAACGTCGCAACGTAACTGGGTGCCTATAGAGGTGGTCGACAGGTATCTCCGAAGGTGTCCGTTGAGTTAGCTTGGATCAAGACTGAGATTTGTCACTCCGTATGACAAAGAGGTATGCCAGGGCCCACTTGGTAATACAACATCACAAACAAGCCTTGCAAGCAATGTGACTAAAGCGTTAGCCATGGGATTGAGACTTGCCAGTAATGAGATTGAAATAGGTATAGAGACACCGACGATCGAATCTCGGGAAAGTAACATACCGAAGGACAAAGGGAATGTTATACGGGTTTAACTGAATCCTTGACATAGAGGTTCAACCGATAAAGATCTTCGTAGAATATGTAGGCCAACATGGACATCTAGATCACGCTATTGGTTATTGACCGGAGAGTGTCTCAGGTCATGTCTACATAGTTCTCGAACCCGCAGGGTGTGCACACTTAAGGTTCGGTGGCGTTTCAGTATTATTGAGTTATGTATGTTGGTGTCTGAAAGTTGTTCAGAGTACTGGATGAGATCCCGGATGTCACAAGGAGCTCCGAAATGGTCCGAAGCCTCCTCCTTGGAGTAGGAGGCAAGGCAGCCCTCCCTCCTATTCCTCCTATATATAGTGGAGATTTTGAGGACAAACTTCACCAGAAAAAGCCATGTGCTGCCCTCTCCTCCATAGATCGTCTCCCTCATCTAGATTAGTCCGACATCGCTTGGCAAAGACTTGCCGGATTAGTTCACCACCACCACCACCACGCCATCATGCTGCCAGAGAACTCATCTACCTCTCCGGCCCTCTTGCGGGATCTAGAATGCAGAGATCATCATCGAGCTGTACGTGTGCTGAACGCAGAGGTGTCGTCCGTTCGGCACAAGATCGGGACGGAGTTTGTGGGACGCTTGCGATTCGGATTGCGAAGACGTTCGACTACATCAACATCATTTCTTAACGCTTCCCGCTTAGCGATCTACAGGGTATGTTGATCCGATCCCCCTCTTGTAGATGATCATCACCATGGATAGGCCTTGCGTGTGTATAGGAATTTTTTTGTTTCCTATGCAATCTTCCGCAACAATGAAACCAAGGTTTGTCGAATCAATAGGAATAGCAAACCGTCTTGAGCGGTCGCACACAAAAGAACAAACAACTTGCACCCAACGCACGCAAGAGGGTTGTCAATCCCCTTGATCTTGTTATTTGGAAGCAAGTGAGGTGTGTAGATAATTGTAAATAGCAAAATAAAATGGAAACAAGTAAATGGTAGCTAGGTATTGAAGGATTTGTAAATATATGGTGAATAGTCTCGGGTATATAGTTTTCCCTAATGGCATCTCTCATAAAAAAGAACATACGATGGGTAAACAAATTAATGTTGGGCATTTGATAGGAAATCGGATAGTTATGCGATATTCACGATAATGATCATGTTTATATAGACATCACATCCATAAGAAAATAGACCGACTCCTGCCTGCACCTATTAGAATTACTCCACTCATGGATGGCTATCCAACATGCATCTAGAGTATTAAGTAAAATAAACTAAAGCATGGAGAGTGACGACATGATGTAGACAAAGTCAACTCAAGGAATATCAATAAACCCCATCGTTTTATCCTTCGTAGCAACAACGCAAAGATGCATCTTGTCCCCTAATGTCACGGGGATTTAGAAATTCGCCAGGTTCAACCTACTACAACGCACGTGTCTCACCGAAGAAATATCAATCTAGTTGTTAAAACAATTTCAATAGATCAGACAGAATTACGAAGCTATCATAATCATGCACATAAGAATCATTATAGTATTGAAAGAAGACTCAAATATTTATCATAAATAATCTGAACATAAACCTACATTTCATCGGATCCCAACAAATGCACCACTCAAAAGGATTACATCATATGGATCAAAGCGAAGATGCGATGATCATTGTACTAAAGATCAAGAGAGACATAGATTTCCATCTAGGTACTAGCTATGAACCCATAGGTCTATGGTGAACTAATCACATATCATCATGAGGGCAAGAAAGTTAATGAAGAGGCCCTCCGTAATTGGCCCCCCTCCAGCAGGAAAATAGACTTCCGACAGCTTAAAAATTGTCTCGGGACTGCCACTAGGGTTTTTAGGATATATGAGAATTTATAAGCAAGAGAGCGAAGTCGGGAGGTCCTCGAGGGGACCACAAGACATGAGGGTGTGACCCCGTGGTCGTGTCTGGTTGGCCTGTAGGGCCCTCGGGTGGCCTCCAACCTTCTTCCGATGCTCGTTAGTCTTCTTTTGGTCCAGAAAAAATCTCCAAAAAGTTTCACGTCAATTGGACAAACCTGATGAGTGAAGAACATGCACTAGGCACTAGGTCAATAGGTTAATGCTCAAAAATATTATAAATTGGTAAATAATTACCTAAATAGTATCCTAGAATGATAAAATGTGAGCATGGAACAATAAAATATTATAGATACATTGGAGATGTATCACACTGTGATGTGTGGAGGGGTCCACATGACTCCGTTGCGCATGATTCCAATGCTGAAAAATCCTATAAATCCCAAAAACCTCATAGATTAGGAAAGAACTGTTAGAGTATTATATATATAGCCATGCAACCTTGTGTATTTACCCTATTTTATAAGGGGTTTCTTGCATATTCTACACACTTGTAAATGTATATAGACTGGCCTATGGCCTCCTGGAAATACAAGTTGCATATTTCCTAACATGGTATTAGGGTCTAGGTTCTTTTTCGCATGCGCAACTCATCCTCTTCCCGATCCAATCTTTTGCACAGCCGCCAGCGCTGTCTCTTCTACCCGTGGTTGCCTTTGTTCCCCGCTGAAGGCCGCCATGTACGCTCCCGAGTTCTGCCCGATCCCGTTGCCCGAGTCCCGCTAGATCTTGACGCTTGGGTCGCTCGATCTTGGGCTCTTGTCTTAAGGAGAGCAACCCCCGGTCAACTTTGAGTGCAAGTCTTGAGCGACAGTCTTCATCCTCTCCGAATCCAGTTGCCCTAGTCCCCCGCCCACGTTGGCAGCCTTCATCCTTGCATGATCCCGTTGCCACACAGCCCTGAGTACGCAACACACGCCGGATCCCATTGCCACACTGCCCCCAGTCCGCCGCCCACACCAGACCACGTCGCCGCATCGCCCTCATTCCCCCGTCCATGCCAAATCCTGTTGGCAGGCTTCATCCTCGCTGGATCCCGTCGCCACACCGCCCCCAGTCCGCCACCCTTGACTGATCTCGCCAGCTCCCGTAGCCACACCGCTGTGCATGCCGGATTCCACCATCGTCTCGCCAGATTCTGCTATTGCTGGATCTCGTTGCCAACTGCTGCACATGATTCAAGTGTGCTTCTGTTCATTATTGTGGGTTGTTGACTAAAAAATGTCTCCACCATTAGGCTATGTTGGCGTTCCTTGCTGTCTGGAGATTTTTGATGGCACTAACTACACCGAGTTCATTGGCTTTATGGGCATTCATATGCGTGGCATCTGTCTATGGGGTGTTCTTTTTTGGCGAGGTCCACCACTACATTTCGTTCCTCGTGTGGCTCCTACTCCGCCGATGCCACCAGCTCTCCCCGCGGATGCTAATAAGGCCGTGAAGGATGCATCTAAGCTTGCTGATGAGGTTGTTGTTCGTGCTAATGATGAGCATGCTTTGGTTTATGAGGAGACCCTTGCTACTACAACAAAAGACCTTCCAACGGCGCCAGAAATAGGTGTGTTGATGGCACCAGGAATCCTTCTGGTACGGCTACGCCTTAAGGGACTTCCTAGGCAAATATGCAAAGGATTTCCGCCTTGGCCTTGGAGCCTTGCGTTGGTGTTCCCTCGAAGCGGAAAGGGTGATGTAGCGCAGCGGTGGTAAGTATTTCCCTCAGTTTGAGAACCAAGGTATCGATCCAGTGAAGGAGTATCACAAGAGGCTGCACAAACACAAAAAGCTTGCTCCCAACGCTATGAAGGGGTTGTCAATCCCTTATAGATTTTTCGCCAAGTGAGAACTGAAAGCAACAAAGTAACAAAGCAAAGTAAAAGCGAAAGTGGAAACGATAGGTGTGAATAGACCCGGGGGGCGTAGTGTTTACTAGTGGCTTCTCTCATGAAAGCAAGTAGACGGTGGGTGAACAAATTACTGTCGAGCAATTGATAGAACCGCGCAAAGTCGTGACGTCATCTATGGCAATGATTATATCTATAGGCATCACGTCCAAAACAAGTAGACCGATACTTTCTGCATCTACTACTATTACTCCACATGTCGACCGCTATCCAGCATGCATCTAGTGTATTAAGTCCAAAAGAACAGAGTAACGCCTTAAGCAAGATGACATGATGTATATGGACAATCTCATATCTACGACAGAGCCCACCTTGTTACCCTTGATGGCAACTACATGATGTGTGCCTTGCTGCCCCTACTGTCACTGGGAAAGGTCACCACACAGTAAGAACCCAAAATCAAGCACTTCTCCCATCGCAAGAATCATAGATCTAGTTGGCCAGAAAAAACCCAAGACTCAGAGAGACTTACAAGGGTATCAAATCATGCATATAAGAAATCACCAAAGACTCAAATATATATCATAGATAATCTGATCACAAATCCACAATTCATCGGATCTCCACAAACACACTGCCAAAGAAGATTACATCAGATATATCTCCATGAAGATCATGGAGAACTATGTATTGAAGATCCAAGAGAGAGAAGAAGCCATCTAGCTACTAACTACTGACCCTGAAATGAACTACTCACGAGTCATTGGAGGGGCGATGATGATGATAAAGAAGCCCTCCAACTCCAAAGTCCCCTCCGGCAGGGCACCGGGAAGGGTCTCCATATGAGATCTCGCAGAAATGGAAGTTTGCGGCGGCGAAAAAGTATTTTCGTGGATCCCTTGATTTTTTTTCTGATTTTTAGGGATTATATAGGCGCAAGATCTAGGTCAGGGGGGCGCCAGGGAGGCCACAAGCCTGCCCACCGCCACCCCCTGGTGGCGGAGTGGGGGCTTGTGGGCTCCTTGTAGCCCTCCTGGCTTGGCCCACAAGCCACCTGATCTTCTTCCGTTCGGGAAAAAATCATTTCGGGGATTTTATTCCGTTTGGACTCCGTTCCAAAATCAGATCTGAAAAGAGCCAAAAACAAAGAAAATACAGGAACTGGCACTTGGCACTGAATTAATAAGTTAGTCCCAAAAAAGATATGAAAGGTACATAAAACATCCAAAGATGACAAGATAACAGCGTGAAACCATCAAAAAATTTAGATACGTTTGAGACGTATCAAGCATCCCCAAGCTTAACTCCTGCTCGTCCTCGAGTAGGGAAGTGATAAAGAATGAATTTTTGATGCTTTCATGCTTCCTAGCATAGATGTCCTTTGTAACTCCTCCTATGTGACGTGAATGTTCAGATACATTAGATTCAAAACAATAGTTTTCTATTGACGTGGAAACAATAATAATTCAAGCAAACTAGCAAGGTAATCATGAACTTTCAAAATAACAAGGCCAAAAGAAAGTTATCCCTACAAAAGCATATAGTGTGGCTATGCTCTATCACCATTGCACAACGTATTTAAATCATGCACAACCCCGGTATTGGCCAAGTAATTGTTTCACACCTTTACTTTCTCAAACCTTTTCAACTCTCACGCAATACATGAGCGTGAGCCATGGTTTTAGCACTATAAGTGGTGTGGAGTGTGTTTGAGGTTGCAAGACAAAATAGGAGAAGATGGTCACATTAACTAGGCATATCAATGAGCTGTGGAGATGCTCATCAATAGATATCAATGTGAATGAGTAGGGATTGCCATAAAAATGATGCACTAGAGCTAAGAGTATGTGAAAGCTCTTAAGGAAAACTAGTGGGTGTGCATCCAACTTGCTTGCTCACGAAGACCTAACGCAATTTTGAGGAAGCCTATCATTGGAATATACAAGCCAAGTTATATAATGAAAATTTCCCACTAGCTATATGGTGGTGACAAAACGAGAGACTCTCAATCATGAAGATCATGGTGCTTAATATGCACAAGTGTGGAAAAGTGGTAGCATTGTCCCTTCTCTCTTTTTCTCTCATTGTTTTTGGTGGGGTCTTTGGCCTCTTTTTTTTATTTTCTTTTTTTGGTGGGCATCTTTGGCCTCTTTTATTTCCTCACATGGGACAATGCAACATCAATGATGTTCATCACACTTTCAACTCAAAACTCGGAGCAACGATGACTCTATATGGAATGCCTTCGATAGTGTATCGTGACAATGATCTAGCATGGCATAGACATTAATGGAAACATCATGCAATGACAATGTAGACGTGATGGCACATGTCATGGTGGTAGTTGCATGGCAATATATCTCGGAATGACTTTGAAAAAGACATAGTAGGTAGGTATGGTGGCTGTTTTGAGGGAGGCTAATGGTGGGTTTTGTGTACCGGTGAAAGTTACACAACACTAAGAAGATAGTGATGGTGGAAGGTGAAAGTGCATCTAAACCATGGACTCAACATTAGTCATGAAGAACTCATATACTTGTTGCAAATGTTTTATTAGTAATCGAAACAAAGCATTCAACGCATACTCCTAGGGGAAGGGTTGGTAGGTATAAACCATCGCGCGATCCCGACCGCCACGCAAACGATGACAATTGATAGACTAATCATGCCCAGATTTCATCACATAGCGGTTCACCATACCTGCATGCTATGGGAATCACTAACTTCAACACAAGTACTTCTAGATCCACAACACCTTACTAGCATAACTTCAATATTACCAAAACCACAACTCAAAACTAATTGAGATGAATCAAACTTCTCTAACTATTCAATGCACATGAACGTGGAAGTTTTCGTATCCCTTTGGATAACTACCCCTTTTGAGACTACTTTCAAAGCATAGATCAACTACCAAGCCACGCACCGCTGTGCTCTAAAAGATATAAGTGAAGCACATAGAACAAAAGTAACTAGCTCAAAAGATATAAGTGAAGCACATGTGAGCTGAATTGTCTACCGAAAGATATAAGTGAAGCTCGACAAAATCACGGTGAGTGCATGTCTCCCTCTCTCTAGGTGAGCAGAAAGGAATATTGTGACAAAACAAAAATAAAAGACTCCTACGATACAAGACGCTCCAAGCAAAAACACATAACATGTGGTGAATAAAAATATAGCCCCAAGTAACGTTACCGATGGATTGAAGACGAGAGAGGGGATGCCTTCCCGGGGCATCCCCAAGCTTAGGATTTTACGGCATCCTTGAATCTCTTGGCGTGCCTTGGGCATCCCCAATCTTGAGCTCTTGCCACTCTTTATCTCCTTGTCCATAAGAACTTCAGCCAAAACTTGAAAACTTCACAATACGAAACTTAAACAGAAACTCGTGATAACATTAGTATGAGAAAGCAAACCACCACTTCCTTAGGTACTGTAGCAAACTTAAATTCTACTTGTGCTGATGTTGGGTTACTGTATTTTCAATCTTTCATGGCTAATACCCCCCGATACTATCCATAGTTTCATCAAAATAAGCAACCAACACAACAAAAACAGAATCTGTTAACAACAGACCAGTCTGTAGCAATCTGTATATTTCGTATACTTCTGTTACTTCACAAATTCTGCAAAATTACGACATTCTGAAGAATTTGCGTAGAAATCAGCAGAAAAAAGAATCAACTCAAAAGCTCTTATATAAATAAAATTAAAAAAATTTCGTGAGCGGAAAGTTTCTGTCTTTTCCAGCATGACCAAACGATCATCCCCAAGACTAATCATAACGGTTTTGCTTGGCACAAATGCAAAACGAAACACAAAAAACACAATCATAACAGAATTATGAAAGTGTGAAAAACACAAAACAGAAATAAAAAGGATAGATTCGTTGGGTTGCCTCCCAACAAGCGCTTTTGTTTAACGCCCTTAGCTAGGCAAAAGGTGATGGAATCACGTATAGTCGTCTTTGGTGCTCAAACCATAAGTAGCCCTCATCATAGATTCATAAGGCAATCTTATTTTATTTCTAGGAAAGTGCTCCATGCCCTTCTTTAAAGGAAATTGAAATGTAATATTCCCTTCCTTCATATCGATGATAGCACCAATAGTCCTTAGGAAAGGTCTACCAAGAATAATGGGACATGAAGGATTGCAATCTATGTCAAGTACAATGAAATCCACGGGTACATAGTTCTTATTTGCAACAATAAGAACATCATCGATCCTTCCCATGGGTTTCTTGACAGTATAATCCACAAGATGCAAATTAAGAGAACACTCTTCAATCTCATGAAAACCAAGAATATCACATAAAGACTTTGGAATCGCGGAAACACTAGCACCCAAATCACACAAAGCATTGCACTCATAGTTTTTGATCTTGATTTTGATAGTAGGTTCCCACTCATCATGAAGTTTTCTAGGTATAGAGACTTCTAGTTCGAGCTTCTCTTCAAGAGATTTCATCATAGCATCTACGATATGCGCGGTAAAGGCTTTGCTTTGGCTATAAGCGTGTGGAGAGTTTGCAATGGATTGCATCAAAGAAATGCATTCAAATAAGGAGCAATTATCATAATTGAATTCCTTGAAATCCAAAGTGGGAGTTTCATTACTACCCAAAATTTTGATTTCTTCTACTCCACTCTCCACACCTTTATCATCAAGATGGGTGGACTCTGAATCATTGGGGCGTTTTTCAACCAAAGTGGATTCATATCCAGCCCACCATAAATAGGTTTGACACGCGAAAACAAAGATTCAAGAGGAGACACACCAAGCACTTTAAGATCTTCGTGATTTGCATCACTAGAACGCACCCTTTTAAACCATTCATGCCTAGCGCGAATTTGGGCGGTTCTTTCTTTGCTCTCATTCATGGAGACACGCATAGCTTTCAAAGTTTCATCCAAGTTTACCTTGGGAGGAGCGCATCTAACTTTCAAAGCATCAATATCACAAGACATCCTATCAACGCTCTTAGCCAAATCGTCAATTTTGAGTAATTTTTCCTCTATGGACGCGTTGAAAATCTTTTGAGAGTTGATGAATTCTTTGATATTACTCTCTAAATCAGAGGGTAATTTGTTGTGATTTTCATAAGTGTTGTTGTAGGAATTGCCATAATTGTTAGAGGAGTTACTAGGAAAAGGCCTAGGAACATAGTTTCCTCTAAAAGCATTGTTGTTGCCAAAATTGTTCCTACCAACAAAATTCACGTCCAAACTAGCGTTGCTACTCTCAATCAATGAAGATAGTGTCATTTCATTAGGATCTACGGTAGCGTTTCTACTAGCAACCAAATTCATCAACTCGTCCATCTTAGCACTAAGCGAGTTAATCTCTTCTATAGCATGTACCTTTTTGCTAGCAGGCGACCTTTCAGTGTGCCACTGAGAGTAGTTGGTCATGATATTGTCTAGGAGTTTTGTAGCGTCTCCTAACGTGATTTCCATGAACGTTCCACCTGAGGCGGAGTCCAAGATATTGCGAGAAGTGAAATTCAAGCCAGCGTAAAAGATTTGTATAATCATCCACAAACTCAAGCCATGAGCGGGACAATTTCTAATCATAAGCTTCATCGTCTCCCAAGATTGTGCAACGTGTTCATGATCAAGTTGCTTGAAATTCATGATATCGTTACGTAAGGAGATGATCTTAGCCGGCGGAAAATACTTGGATATGTAAGCATCTTTGCACTTATCCCAAGAAAAGATACTATTTTTAGGTAAAGAAGAAAACCAAGTTTTTGCATGAAGGAAAGAATCTGTTGATGGCAGATTATTCCTAACAGAAGTATCAATGGCGCCAAAAAAGTACTGTAGCAGGTAGTAGCAGTGTAACGAGTAACATCAGCGGCAAGGAACAGCAGTAGTGACAGCGGTAGCAAGTAGCAGCAGTAGCGAGTAACAGCAGTAGCAAGTAACAGTAGTAGCAACAGTAGTGGCAGCAGCAGCAGGAAAAAGCAAGTAACAGTAGCAACAAGTAAGAGTAGCAGCAACATTAGTAACAGGAGTAGCAGCAGAGCAAGTAACAGTAGGAGTGGGACAAACTCGTAGGCAATGGATCTGTGATTTGTTGGATGACATTCATCATGCAACAGTTATAACACGGAGAGATATGTGGCTAGCTCCCGTTCGTCGATGTGATGTAGGCATGCATTCCGTGTGTAGTCATACGTGCTTAGGGAAAAGAACTTGCATGACATCTATTGTCCATCCCTCCCGTGGCAGTGGGGTCCCAATGGATACTACGGGATATTAAGGTTCTCCTTTTAATAAAGAACCGGACCAATGCATTAGCACTTGGTGAACACATGAACTCCTCAAACTATGGTCATCACCGGGAGTGGTTCCGGTTATTGTCACTCCGGGGTTGCCGGATCATAACACATAGTAGGTAACTACAACTTGCAAGATCGGATCTAAAACACACATATATTGGTGACAACATAATAATTTTAGATCTGAAATCATGGCACTCGGGCCCTAGTGACAAGCATTAAGCATGGCAAAGTTGTAGCAACATCAATCTCAGAACACAGTGGATACTAGGGATCAATCCCCGTCAAAACTAACTCGATTACATGATAGATCTCATCCTACTCATCACCGCCCAGCGAGCCTACGAATTGATTACTCACGAATGATGAAGAGCTTCATGGAATTGGAGAGGGAAGAAGGTTGATGATGACGATGGCGACGATCTCCTTGATCCGGAGCCCAAAACAGACTCCAGATCTGCCCTCTAGGGCAAGAATGGGATTTGGCGGCGCCTCTGGATCATAAAACGCGATGAACTCCTCTCTCTTGATTTTTTTCTGGGACGAAAAGGAATAAATAGAGCTGGAATTGGGGGCAGCAGAGCCACATGGGCCCCACAAGCCTGGTGGCCGCGACCAGGGGGGAGGCCGCGGGCACAGGGCTTGTGGCCCACTGGCCCGTCCCCTCCGGTGGATCTTTGTGCAGGTATTTTTCATATTTTCCAGAAATATTCTCCATAAATTTTCAGGACGTTCCGAGAACTTGCATTTGTGCACAAAAACAACACCATGGCAATTCTGCTGAAAACAGCATCGGTCCGGGTTAGTTCCTTTGAAATCATGCAAATTAGAGTCCAAAACAAGGGCAAAAGAGTTTGGAAAAGTAGATACGATGGAGAAGTATCAGCCGCCTCCGTAGCCTCGGGTTGTAGACCGTATACCTATGAAAGGTGAGGTGTAATTCCATGTCTGTGGTGATCCCATACTTCCTAAGTTGGTGCTAGAGGCCATAAATGGTGATCTAAAGAGACTTCATGACGATGTGCTATGAAGAGAGAAAAACTCTATGTGTCAAAAAATCCAGGATACCCGCTCTACGTGGTTAACGTGCTGCAACAAAGGTTGTTCGTCCAAACATTCCCTGCGGATAAGTTCTTCCTTCGATTTGTTTACCTCTTCTACATGTTTCATATGGCAAAGATGGATTTGACATTCGTCCGCATTTATGCCTTTTACATGAACTACATCGTCAGGCGGGGTCAAATATCTTATATCTTAGTCGCAGATACATACTTTATGTGCGGGCTTCTTGGCAGTTTGTGAACAACACCATCAATATGCAACGAAGTACATCACCGATTTAATGGTGGCCCATAAGGATAGGGAGACGATTCTCTTCCCTTATCATCCCATTTAAGTCATCCGCGGAAATCCATGTGACACATACATAATTTCGTAAATTTCAATCATTCATTTACACGCTTGGAGGATAATTTGATGTCTACTTATTTTGCGTAGTGAGGGACGCATCGTCTCATCATTCTTTGCCCCCATTTCTCCCATGTTCTTTTCTTGGACTCATCGAAGAACATAAAGAAAAAGGATTACACACACATCAAGGGTGTTCTCGACAGTGCTATCTTAAGCTACGCCCAACGGGGTGGAGAGATCGCGGTCTGGAGGAAAAATAACCACGCGCCCTGCTTCGCCCATAAGATCGACTTCTGTTGCATCCAACAACCGAATGGTAGTCTTAATGACGGATTCTATGCCATCCACGACATGCTATAATATGGAAGGGGTTCCCACAAACTTCGCATGTCAGCTAAATCTGGCAATATCGATATTCTGCAATGTGCGAGGAAACTAGGCTATGCACCCGATCATCGACTACGAGACGAGTTCTACTATACATCGAGCGTGAACTTGCCCAAGTCATCAATAAGGAGGTCGTCGAAAAAACAGGGATGTTCTATGAAGATGGGAAATTTCGTGGGAAGACGTACGAACACGCGTAGCCGCTCAACTTCTTGACGTGAAGCCTTTCACGGAGCGCGGGTCCTTCATCCTTGATTTGGAACGATTCACAACATTTTGGACTGATTGATGATGACAATGTGTCCATTTAGTCACTACTTTCTCTATGAAGAAAATTTGAATTTATGCACGACGAAACTTTGTGATGTAATCAAACTATCCTCCTCAACTAGCATAGATCACTCTAGTTAATTAGTTCGGGTATGGTGTACTTCGTTATTTATGTTCATGATATGTTGCTTGTATTTGCTAACTTTGTCGCTTCGTGTTGCTCAACTATATTACATTGCATATTATCGATGAATTCATCATGTGATGATGTAGGTATATAGATCATCGATGGTGAAGAAGTGTTATTCCGTATACATAGGGAAGGTTCCAGGAGTGTATGAAGAGTTGCAAAAGTGTCACGACCAGGTGTACGGATTCCTCGGCGGCATCCAAAACAAGGCGAAAGCTAGTTACTTGAGGTGGACGCTAACGCGAGAGACGGATCGGAACCGGTGCCTCAAGAACTACTACATTATCACGCTCTTGCTCATAGTGATCTCTCTTCTCTTCTATATCTTAGTTTAGATATAGATGATGAAACATGTGTATCGATGAACATGCAGTTGCTTGTATTCGAGACATGTCACTTAACTTATATCGCTGTCACATCCCTAGTTTCCATTTGAAGTTTAGCAAGATTGTGCTCATGTTTTATCCTTGCATTTAAAAGTGAAAATAGAAATCAAAGAAAAAGCCTAGCACTTCCATATTCAACCAATTCATAAATTGTGATAAATCAATGAGCCCAAAATGACCTCCATAAAAGCCCACCATTTTTTATAAATATTGGAAACAATATTTCAGTGGTGGAACTTATTTTTAAATTACATTTGGCATTATATTTAAATATTAAAATCTACTAAAATCACCCAAATATGTGGTTTTAAATATTTCACAATATCATAAAATGTTGAATATTTTATATTGGCCTGGAAATATTCCAAATAACACCCCAGAGTTTTATTCACTATTTATACAAATAGTTTGGAGCCAAAATAAAATCAAACAAATGTCATAAATGATTTAACAGACATCAGAAAAGAAAGAAAATGGAAAAAACTTACCTGACACTCACCTTGGCCCAACCCAGCTCCCCTCTATCGTCTTCCCCTCGCCAGTCGGCAGCAGGAGGTGGTCGCTGCTTCCTCCAGCGCGGCCACGCACCTGACTGCCTTCCTGGCCTCTCCGTCACGCTAGCCGCGATGGGATAATCCTCCCAAACCCATTCCTTCCCTCTCCCTCTCCCCATTCTCTCTGTTGCGGCCCCTCCTCTCGGCCGCCATTAGAGTAGAGATTGAGCTTGAGTTAGCCGTCTCCTCTGGCCACCGCAAGCCTCCCCAAGCACGCTTTCCTCTCTGCCTCGTCGAGCACGTCGTCCCCGCCAAAGGAAACAAGACCCTGAGCCCTGCATCGCCTCAACACCGTCGTCTTCCTCCTCGGATCACCGAAGTTTTCCGCCATTGTTCTTTCTCTCCAGGCAACCCCCGTGAGCTCAGGGTGCTTTTCCCCCTCTTTTCCCCCTCGATCCCAAGTTCTAGGCCTTGATTTCGCCGGAGCCCAACGAGATTCGCCGCGGGAGCTCGTCGCCGGCGACGCTTCGGTGTTTAGTTGGTCTTTCTGCGGCCACCATCGGCTTCATCTCCTCGCGTAGGTTTCGTAGGAACCCAGCCCTGCACGTGCTAAGCCCCATAGCAGTTACCCCGACGAGGCCCGAGCTTCGGCCGCCGCCAAGCTCGTCGCCGGCTTCGATTCCGGTCACCCCAGCCCGTGGGGTTTGCTCCATCATGCGCGCCATCGAGTGGCCGTTCTCCCAGTGCCCTCCACCGCTTGTTTGGTCATCGAAGATGCGTTTCCGACGCTCTCCGCCATCCCTGGTGCTGCCGGAGGCTCACCGCTGGCGAGATCAACCTCGTCGCCGGTGGGTTCAACCCTCCCGAGCCTATGACAGGTGAGGCCAACCCCTGGTTAAATAAAACTCACCTAAATAGAATTAAAGAAAATGTTAATTATTAATCAGTCATTGACATGTGGGCCAACCACTGTTAATTAGCTATTTAACTTAAAGTTTAATTAAAATCTAACCAGAGTCACTTGCGAGTGGGTCCCACTCGTCAGGTTTGAGTTTCAACGACCAGATTGACCTGCTGATGTCATGCTGATGCAGTAATACTATTTTTGTTTTATAATAATTCCAGAATAAGTGCAAACCTTTGCAAATTCATAGAAAATTAAATATAACTCCAAATTTGACAAATAATATATGAAAAATGATCAGAAAAATTCAATGAGCACAATGGTTCTATTTTCATGCATGACAAACAAAGTTATGAAACAACATCAGGTCAAATCAATTAAATGAATTAGATAAATATATTATTTCAAATAATATTTGAATTTTGAATTCAAATCAGATTCATACTAAGGTTCTGTTAGTCACCTTAAACCATGCTACATTTCATTTCATACCATGATCATGCATCATATTGTTGTATATGAATGATACTGATTGTTGTTATTGTTTCGGTAGGCTCTGCCCTTGCGGATACGTTCGAATATCCGACTGACGGATGTAATCCCTCTGCTGAACAACAAGGCAAGCACCCTTTTGATCATGCCGATATAATCCCATGTCCCTGCTCCTGCTCCAACTTATTGGATTAGGAAAAAAAATATTTCAAATGCTTTACATCGGTAACTGAAACTATTCCTCTGCATCACCTGTCATTGTCACAGTAAAGAGCCAAACCTTGCAACCTAGTATACCTGGTAGTTGCTTGAGCCATGATGTGTCTTATCCTAGTATGCTTGCTATGCCTAGAGTTGTGTTAGGTCTGTTTCATATGGGTGATGAACTGGAATGGATGAATGTGTTCTAGTGACAAAGAATAAGTGTGGAACCAGATTTGGTAAAGGTACCGATGAAAGGCTATGTATGAGTACATGGCAGGTTGTTTCATTGGAACCATCTTTAGGAACTGAGTTCCGTGTATGCAATCCAAGGCTAGTTACTACCACATGCTGGGCCCTGAAATATGACCCCGCTCGACTTATTAATCCCCTAGTACTCGGTCCAGGAGTTGCAAGTAGTTTCTGGTGTTTATAGTCACGCTGGAGGCCGTGCATAGTGCTGACCTTAGAGGTGGGCTATGATGCGTTAGGCAGTGGCACGGTGTACCCACTGGCACCCGGATGGTGGGCTTGGAAACCCTGCACACATCATTTGGGGCCGTGGCGGAAACCTCGGTCGGACTTCCGTGCGGGTTCACTCTCAACTAGGCGATAAACCTGGACTAGGTATTAGTGTGATTAACGGTCGTGGCCGACTCCCTTGTTGGGCTTCCGCTTGAAGGTTGCCGAGGTGCATGACATGCACATGGCGATAAGTGGCGAGAGCATGTGTGAAGAAGTACACCCCTGCAGGGTTATGATCTATTCGAATAGCGACGTCCGCGGATATGGACTACTTGGAGACATATGTTGTTCATAGATAACTTTAATGGCTACTCATACAAGTATCAAGATAAGTGTGAGTATCATGTATGGCATTTCCGTAGGGAGACGGAAAGGAATCCATGATGGTGTATTGTTGTGGTGGTAGTAGACTCGTGTACGACTTATCAAAGTTGTTTAAAACTATTTAAAATTGTAGTTTAGTCTAGCCAAGAGTCAAAGCTAGCTTGCTGCATGAAACCCCACAACCCCCTTTATTGATACACGTGCATGAGTAGATAGATCTATTCTAAAGTCTTGCTGAGCACTTTTGTACTCATGTTTGTTTAATAAATGTTGTAGAGGATACCCACGAGCCAACAAGTGGGTTCTATCCAGACCTCGATGATGACGAGTAGCTGGTGTCCCAGCTACGACCTGGCCCCTTTCAGAAGGGATCTGTACATAGTCAGGCTTTACGCCTTTTCCATTCAATTGTCTATACTCACACAACTTTAATGCTTCCGCTTGGTTTGTATGAATCTGCTTGTATGACTTGAGTGTCAGGTCATGTGACCCCTACCTGTATGAACATATTATGCACGACTCTTCCGAGTCTTCTAAATAAATTTTGGTATGTTGTATGGTTATGTTGTGATGCCATTGTTCTATCTATGCATATCGAGTATGTCATGCGTATGTGTGATGCACTGTGATATGTATGGGATTCGACACCTAGTCGTATGCCCTTAGTAGCTCTCTATACACAGAAATGCCCCTTTGTGTTTTCACCGAGCCTTGGTAGTTCGCTACTGGTCCGGAGACATTGGTTGATCGGCATGTACCCTTCTTAGTTGTTGTGTCACGCGGTGTAATGGAGTCCTTGTAGCTTGCTACGACTCGTCTACACTCACTGATGACCGACAACTGCTTTGCTGGGTTATGTATGCATGTATCTGTACAGTTGAACCACTTGAGTTTATGACTAGTCATGTCGACCCGAGTTCTTCGACATTGGAATGCTAGCGACACAATTGCATACGCGAGTCAAAAGTCGCAAACAGTCCCGGCTAAGGTAAGGTGGCAGTCGTGGGGTTAACCGTTCGTGAGACCGCAAAGGGATGCGATGTGTTACATGCTGGATTCCTCTGGCTTAGGACCGGCGTCCCGACAGCGTTGGTATCAGAGGCTGACTGACTGTAGGATTACTAAGCCAAACTGGTCGAAGTTGAGTCTAGAAATGCTTTAGTTATATATAAGGGAATTTTTTGTGGAAGGGAACGTAAGTTTCTTGCTTCTCTTCTCAAGTCATTCTATTATGGTCATCCTCATCTTTTCTACAAGGATTAAGACTAGGTTACTTATCAATCTCTTAGGATCGCATGTTACTAATCGGTAGATTGTAGGAAAACGGTTCGATAGTTAATCCGAGTTTTCTTTGTTCCAAGGAAAAGAAAATAAGTATACGATGACCATGGAATTGAACTTGATAGTTGAGTGGTTATGCTATCCTATCTTTTGTGGGTTGTCTCAAAAATTTGTTTGAGCATTTACAACCGTTATGCTGCCCAATTTTATCTCCAGAGCTCTAATGCCTTTTGTGTTACTCTCTATTTCAGATGCGTGGCCATCCTCATCGTCACGTGGTCCGTCTGACTAGGTGCATTGATGTGCCGGGTCACACGGCCATGCTGGTCAGGATGATGTCAGTAGCTGGTTACCGCTGGTACCCAGAGTATACAGTGGAGGAGCAGTACCGGGATATCAACCAGAGTTAGTACCTGTGCACTGTTAGGGTATTGCCAGATTACCCTGGAGCCAAGGAGCCGATCCATTGGTCTTATGGATTGGGGGTTACCTTTGACATGGCGGTACAAGATGCCGCCTATTCAATGTTGACCATCATGAGAGCAAGACAGGTACTACTGCAGAATTAAGAGTTCTGTTATGTTCCCGCTTCTCAACGAGGAGAAGATGGATATCTCAGTGGGATCTACTTTGACTCCTCTTTGGAGGATCAGCTGCTGCAGACTACCACTGAGATGTTAGAGAAGAGAGACAAAGACGCTCGTGCCCTTCGCATGGAGCTCTATGCTACTCGTGCCCGTTTGTGGACAGCCTTGACACAGCTAGCACCTGTAGTTCAGACAGGTTATGGGGATATGGAGATGTTGAACCCCGGTAGGACTCATCTTCCAGCTCATGTTGACTGGTCTGCTATTGGAGGTGTCATCCCTCTTCGGGGACCTCTACTGCCACCATCAGGGGACCAAGGCCACACCCGTGTCCTTACGGTTCCCAGGGGTCTCAGTCTAGAGTATTTCCTGATCCACAGGTTTAGCTCCAAGGCCATGGAAGCAACCTTTATGAGATGTTTTATGCGGATGCTTGAACCCGTGAGTGGAAGAGTTGTATTGTAGTAGTTATACATCCACAGTCATGGTTGTCTTGTGCAGTATGACTATGTTGTGAGATAAGTTCCGGAGGCATAGATAAATAATGTATAGGAATCTTGGAAAGCCTCTGATGAGTAGTATCATCTTATCAGTAGTTTGCTCTTCACTTGAGATTGTACTGAACTATGTAATGGTGTGGATGAACCATGGTGTATATATAGTAGTTGCTTGTTACCATGTTGTTCGGATGTTCATTTCCGCATTCCATGTGTTTAGTGCATTCTTAATCCATAGTTAGTATTGATGTTGATCTAGCCTAAGCTGTGAGTTTGTTTACCAGGATGGTGTTTACCAGGCAGAACCGTGCCCCTAGCCATGAGCAGGGACAAGGTAGTCATGCAGCACATGAGGAACTGCCCCACCCACCTTCTCTGGCGGAGGTTATGCTCGAGGCATAAAGAAACAAGCGTGAGACCAACCGTCTGCTAGAACATATTGAGCAAAATACGGCTCGTCAGCCACAAAATGACACAGTGTCCCTCAATGACTTTGTGAAGCTGAATCCCACGAAGTTCCATCACTCTGTTGATTCTCTCGACACTGATGACTGGTTGTGCAGTATATCGCGCAAGATACGCCCTGCCAATGTTTCTGAGGCTGACAAGGCGACCTTCGCTGTACTTTTTGGAAGGCCCCGCCAATCTGTGGTGGGAGAATTATGAAGCTATGCGTCCTGCCGGACCAGCGGCCACATGGGAAGATTTCAATGCAGCCTTCTGTCTGCACCACATTCCAGAGGGTCTGATCGACCGTAAGAGAGAGGAATTTTGTGCCTTCACCCAGGGAAAGTTGACTGTGGATGCTTATAGCAGCTAGTTCGGTAATCTCGCTCACTACACAACTGAAGAGGTGTCAACTCACGCGAAGAAGCAAGCAAGATTCCGCAAGGGTTTGAGCCCCAAACTTCGACGTGACCTGCGCCTTCATGAATGTACAAGTTTCCAAGCTCTTGTCAACAAGGCGATTAGATCCGAGACTGGTCATACCAACTATAAGCCACGAAGAAGCACTTTCGCGACTCTGGCTCCTCATCTGATTCGGCGTTTCCAGAGCACCGGTTGTGGGTCCCGAATAGCTCCCTGCCGCCAAGATATACCCCGAGGCCATCCTATGTGGCGCCTCAGGCAAACCAGACCAATCCCCCAGCAAAGAACTATGGTGGTCCAGCTAGCAATGCTGCACCACGTCCTAATCAGCTGACCTGTTGCAAGTGTGGAGGACCAGGACACTATTCATGAGAGTGTCCTCAGAATATAGCTGCCAAGCAACTTGGGAAGTCTGTTGGGCAAGGCATGTCGGGCAAAGCATATTATGTGAAGCCAACTCCTGCGCGTGGCCACATGAATTATGTTTCAGTAGAAGAAGCTGTAGAGGATCCCGACGTCATTTTGGGTATGCTCCTTGTCAATCATCACCCAACGTCTGTTCTTTTTGACACTGGGTCATCTCATTCCTTCATTTCCGAAAGTTATGCACAGTTGCATAACATGTCCTTTTGTGATATGCAAATCCCATTAGTTGTCCAAACCCCAGGTAGTAAATGGAAAACTTCTAGGATAAGTTATGACAATGAAATCCTAGTAGACATGCTAGTTTTTCTAGCATCTTTGATAGCCCTTAAATCGTCAGATATCAATATCATCTTGGGTATGGACTGGATGTCAGCTCATTACACCAAGATTGATACCCATTCTAGGAATGTTCAACTTACACATCCCTCGGGTGATATAGTTAATGTCTCAACTCGAGTTGCCAAATGCCAACTCTATTCCCTTAATGCTAGTCCTTTTCCAGAACTTGAAGACATTCCGGTAGTCCGTGACTTCCCGGATGTTTTTCCAGAAGAACTTCCAGGAATTCCACCTGACAGGGATGTAGAGATTATGATAGATCTTGTTCCAGGAATTGTCCCAATAGCCAGAAGACCATAAATATGGCACCCTTAGAGCTATCCGAACTTAAGAAACAACTAGATGAGGCCTTAAATAAAGGTTTCATTCGACCTAGCTCTTCTCCTTGGGCTTGTCCCGTCCTCTTCGTTAAGAAGAAGGATGGAACGAATCGAATGGTTGTAGATTATCAACCAGTTAATCTGGTCACCATAAAGAACAAGTATCCGCTCCCCAGGATCAAGAATCCGTATGTTCAGCTCACTGGATCCTCGGTCTTCTCCAAACTGGATTTAAGGTTGGGTTACCATCAAGTCAAGATCAAGAACGCGGACATTCCAAAAACGGCCTTTGTCACTCGTTATGGCCAATACGAGTACACTATCATGTCCTTCGGTTTAACCAATCCTAAAGCCACCTTCTCTCGCTTGATGAATTCAATATTCATGGAGTGTTTGGATAAATTCGTTGTGGTATACCTCGATGATATTCTCATCTACTCGAAGAACGAACAAGAACATGTCGAGCATCTAAGGCTGGTATTGATGAAACTTCGAGAGCATCGCCTTTATGCCAAGTTTTCAAAATGTGAATTTTGGTTACCAGAAGTGACCTATCTTGGCCATATAATCTCTGGTAAGGGTATTGCTGTCAATCCCGAGAGAGTTCAAGCCGTCCTTGATTGGACTCAACCTGAATCGGTTAAGCAAGTTAGGAGTTTTCTTGGTCTAGCGAGCTATTGTCGCCGCTTTGTCGAGAACTTCTCCAAGGTTGCAAAGCCTCTAACTAAACTCCTCAAGAAAGATAAAAAGTTCGAGTGGACACCACAGTGTAAGCATTGTTTTGAGGAACTGAAAAGACGCCTGACTTCCGCACCTGTGTTGCTACCACCAGATTTTTCTAAGGACTTTGTTATCTATTGCGACGCCTCGCAACAAGGATTAGGTTGCATTCTCATGCAGGATCGTCATGTGATTGCATACGCATCTCGACAGTTGCGTCCACATGAGGATAATTATCCCACACATTATCTTGAGCTTGCAGCTGTAGTCCATGCACTAAAAACTTGGCGACATTACCTTCTTGGTAATCATTGCCAAATATTCACTCATCACCAAAGTCTGAAATATATATTCACCTAGCTGGATTTGAATCTCAGGCAAATACGATGGATCGAGTTGATCTCAGATTACGACTTAGGGATAACTTACACCCCGGGGAAGGCCAATGTCATGGCTGATGCACTGAGTCGTAAGTCTTATTGTAACAATCTGATGCTACAACGATGTCAACCAAGTCTCTATGAGGAATTTCGGAAGTTAAACCTCCACATTGTTCCTCAAGGATTCCTTTCTAACCTGGTGGCAAAACCTACTATTAGGGATCAAATCTTAGCTGGCCAAAAGCGTGACAAGGGTAGATCATGGATCAAGGAAAACGTTATTAGCGGAAACGCTAAGGAATTCTCTATAAATGATCAAGATGTTGTGTTTTTCCAGAACCGTCTAGTGGTTCCTAAGAATACACATGTGAGGCAGTTGATCCTTAAGAAGGCTCATGATTCTCCTCTCACCATTCATCCTGGTAGTACTAAGATGTATCAGGACCTACGCTAGAGGTTCTGGTGGACTAGGATGAAGAGAGAAATTGCTGAGTTCATTGCTAACTGTGATTTTTGTCATAGAGTTAAAGCAGAACATCAAAGGCCTGCTGGCACCCTTCAACTTTTAGCTATTCCTGAATGGAAATGGGATAAAGTTAGTATGGATTTCATCACTGGATTTCCCAGGACCAAGAAAGGAAATAATGCTATCTTTATGGTCATTGACCGTCTTTCCAAAATATCTCATTTTCTTCCAGTTCGTGAGAGTATAACAGCTAGCCAACTAGCAGAGTTATATATCTATCGAATAGTGTCTCTTCATGGTGTCCCTCTGGAGATTAACTCAGACCGTGGAAGTATTTTTACTTCTCATTTCTGTAAAAGTTTTCAGAATGCCATGGGGACTCACCTATCTTTAAGTACTCCTTTCAATCCTCAATCAAGTGGTCAAGTAGAAAGAGTCAATCAAATCCTAGAGGATATGCTTCGAGCTTGTGTTATATCGTTCAGTATGAATTGGGAGAAGTGTCCTCCATTCGCCGAATTTTCTTATAACAATAGTTATCAGTCAAGCTTGGGCAAAGCCCCTTTTGAAGTTCTCTATGGACGAAGATGTCGAACACCTCTTAATTGGTTAGAAACCGGAGAGAGGCAACTCTTTGGTCCAGATATGATCCAGGAAGCAGAAGAGCAAGTTCGCATTATTCGTGAAAAGTTGAAAACAGCCCAGACTCGTCAAAAGAGCCAATATGATCGTCATCATAAGGCTGTGACCTTTGAAGTTGGCGAGAAGGCTTACCTTCGGGTTACACCTTTGAAGGGTACCCATCGCTTTGGTATCAAAGGCAAATTGTCTCCTCGTTACATTGGTCCTGTTCGCATTCTTGCCAAACGAGGAGAAGTTGCCTACCAATTGGAACTTCCTCCGCATCTTTCCAAGGTTCATGATTTTTTCCACGTATCGCAACTCATGCGTTGCTTCTGGGATCCTATCTGTGAAGTAGAGCACGAAATTCTTGATCTACAAGATAACCTTTCATACCGGGAATACCCTGTTCGTATTCTTGATCAAGTTGAGCGTACCACTCGACGTCGAAACCTCAAGTTTCTTAAAGTTCAATGGTCAAATCATTCTGAAAAAGAGGCAACATGGGAAAGAGAGAACCGTCTACCAGTTGAGTATCCCGCGCTCTTCTGGACGACTTCCAAATCTCGGGACGAGATTCTTTTGAGTGGGGGTGAGTTGCAAAATGAACCCAAAATGGCCTTCATAAAAGCCCACCATTTTTGATAAGTATTGGAAACAATTGTTCAGGGGTGGAACTTATTTTTAAAATACATTTCGCATTGTATTTAAATATTAAAAGCTACTGAAATCACCCAAATATGTGGTTTCAAATATTTAACAATATCATAAAATGTTGAATCTTTTATATGGGCTTGGAGATATTCCAAATAACACCCAGGGTTTCATTCACTATTTATAGAAATAGTTTGGAGCCAAAATAAAATCAAACAAATGTCAGAAATGATTTAACAGAAATCAGAAAAGAAAGAAAATGGAAAAACTTACCTCACGCTCACCTTGGCCCAGCCCAGCTCCCCTCTGTCGTCTTCCCCTCGCCAGTCGGCAGCAGGAGGTGGCCGCCGCTTCCTCCGGCGCGGCCACGCACCTGAGTGCCTGTCTGACCTCTCTGTCGCGCTGGCCGTGATGGGATAAGCGTCCCGAACCATTCCTTCCCTCTTCCTCTCCCCATTCGCTCTCCTGCGCCCCCTCCTCTCGGCCGCCACTAGAGCCGAGATCGAGCTCGAGCTAGCCGTCACCTCTCGCCACCGCAAGCCTCCCCGAGCACGCCTTCCTCTCCACCTCGTCGAGCACATTGTCCCCGCCAAAGGAAACGAGCCTCCGATCCCTGCATCGCCTCAACGCCATCGTCTTCCTCCTCGGATCACCGAAGTTCAGCGCCATCGTTCTTCCTCTCTAGGCCATCTCCGAGCCCACTCTCGACGCCTCTGCAACCCCCGTGAGCTCAGGGTGCTTTTCCCCCTCGATCCCGAGCTCTAGGCCTTGATTTCACCGGAGACCGATGAGATCCGCCGTGGGTGCTCGTCGCCGGTGACGCTCCGGTGTTCGGTTTTTCTTTCTGAGGCCACCATCGGCTTCATCTCGTCACGTAGGTCCCGTAGGAACCCAACCCCGCGCGTATTGAGCCCCGTAGCAGTGTCCCCGACGAGGCCCAAGCTTGGGCCGCTGCCAAGATCGTCGCCGGGGTTTATTCGGGACACCCCAGCCCGTGGGGTTTGCTCCATCGTGGGCACCATCGAGTGGCCGTTCTTCCAGTGCCCTCCGTCGCTCGTTTGGTCATTGGAAACGCATTTCTGGCACTCGACGCCGTCCCTCGTGCTGCCGGAGGCTCACCGCCGGTGAGATCGACCTTGTCGACGGTGGGTTCAACCCCCCTAAGCCTATGAAAGGGGGGGCCAGCCCCTGGTTAAATAAAACTAACCTAAAGAGAATCAAGGAAAATGTTAATTATTAATCAGTCATCGACATTTGGGCCAGCCACTATTAATTAGCTATTTAACTTAAAGTTCAATTAAAATCTAACTAGAGCTACTAACCAGTGGGTCCCACTGGTCAGGTTTGACTTTCAACGGCCAGATTTACCTACTTATGTCATGCTGATGCAGTAATACTATTTCAATTTACTAATAATTCCAGAATAAGTGCAAAACTTTGGAAATTCATAGAAAATTAAATATAACCCCAAATTTCACAAATAATATATGTAAAATGATCAGAAAAATTCAATGAACACAATGGTGCTATTTTCATGCATGACAAACAATGTTATGAAACAACATCAGGTCAAATCAATTAACTGAATTAGATAAATATATTACTTCAAATAATATTTGAATTTGGAATTCAAATCAGATTCATACTAAGGTTCTGTTAGTCACCTTAAACCATGCTACATTTCATTTCATGCCATGATCATGCATCATATTGTTGCATATGAATGATATTGATTGTCGTTATTGTTTCGGTAGGCTCTACCCTTCCGGGTATGTTCAAATATCCGACTGACGGATTTAATCCCTCTGCTGAACAACAAGGCAAGCACCCTTTTGATCATCCCGATATAATCCCATGTCCATGTCCTTGCGGGTTGTTTCACTGGAACCGTCTTTAGGAACTGAGTTCCGTGTATGTAATCCAAGGCAAGTTACTACCATATGCTGGGCCCTGAAATATGACCCCGCTTGACTTATTATTCGCCTAGTACTCGGTCCAGGAGTTGCAAGTAGTTTATGGTGTTTATAGTGATGCTGGAGGTCGTGCATAGTGCTGACCTTAGAGGTGGGCTATGATGCGGTAGGCAGTGGCACGGTGTACCAAGTGGCACCCGGATGGTGGGCTTGGGAACCCTCCACACATCATTTGGGGCCGTGACAGAAACCTCGGCCGGAGTTCCGTGCGTGTTCACTCTCACATAGGCGATAAACCTGGAGTAGGTATTAGTGTAATTAACGATCGTGGCCGACTCCCTCGCTGGCCTTCCACTTGAAGGTTGCCGAGGTGCATAACGTGCACATGGAGATAAGTGGAGAGAGCGTGTGTGAAGAAGTACACCCCTGCAGGGTTATGATCTATTCGAATAGCCGCGTCCGCGGATATGGACTACTTGGAGACATATGTTGTTCATAGATAACTTTAATGGCTACTCATCAAAGTATCAAGATAGGTGTGAGTATCATGTATGGCATTTCCGTAGGGAGACGGAAAGGAATCCATGATGGTGTATTGTTGTGGTGGTAGTGGACTCGTGTACGACTTATCAAAGTTGTTTAAAACTATTTAAAATTGTAGTTTAGTCTAGCCAAGAGTCAAAGCTGGCTTGCTGCATGAAACCCCACAACCCCCTTTATTGATACACGTGCATGAGTAGATAGATCTGTTCTAAAGTCTTGCTGAGTACTTTTTTACTCATGTTTGTTTAATAAATGTTGCATAGGATACACACGAGCCAACAGGTGGGTTCTATGTAGACCTCGATGATGACGAGTAGCTGGTGTCCCAGCTACGATCTGGCCCCTTTCACAAGGGATCTGTAGATAGTCAGGCATTATGCCTTTTCCTTTGAGCTGTGTGTACTTAGACAACTTTAATGATTCCGCTTGGTTTGTATGACTCTTCTTGTATGACTTGAGTGTCGGGTCGTGTGACCTCTACCTATATGAACATATTATGCAAGACTCTTCCGAGTCTTCTAATTAAATGTTGTGATGTTGATTGGTTATGTTGTGATGCCATTGTTCTATCTATGCATATCGGGTATGTCATTTGTATGTGTGATGCACTGTGATATGTATGGGATTCGACACCTAGTCATATGCCCTTAGTAGCTCTCTATACAGAGAAATGCCCCTTTGTGTTTTCACCGAGCCTTGGTAGTTCGCTACTGCTCCGGACACATTGGTTGACCGGCACGTATCCTTCTTAGTTGTTGTGTCTATCCCTACTGGGAAAAGACACGCGGTGTAATGTAGTCCTTGTAGCTTGCTACGACTCGTCTACACTCGCTGATGACCGACACTCGCTTTGCTGGGTTATGTATGCCTGTCTCTGTAAAGTTGAGCCACTTGAGTTTATGACTAGTCATGTCGACCCGGGTTCTTTGACATTAGAATGCTGGCGACACAATTGCATACGTTTGTCAAAAGGTGCAGACGGTGCCGGCTAAGGTAAGGTGGCAGACGTGGGGTTAACCGTGCGTGAGACCACAAAGGGATGCGATGTGTTACAGGCTAGATTCCTATGTCTTAGGATCGGGGTCCCAACAATCGCTATATCAAGATTATGAAGAGAGATGACATCATTTGTGCTAGATGATGTGATGATATGATGAGACTATAATGTGTATGATATGATGAGCATATTGCATGTTTATGATATGATTATACTACTATATAAAACATTCCCTCAAAAAAGAAGACTGCTATATAGAACCTGTATAAGACCTTCCCTAAAAAAACAGTATAAAATGAGTAGCGTTCGTCGGACACGCGCTACTGCTATGTGTTACATACAAAGTTGTCAGAATCGCGATTCGGAATCGGATCGGAGCTTCATTGCCAGGATCATGAATCTTAGAAACATAACTATCAGGATCTTAGAAACTTAGATTCTATGAGCAAAACATAGAATCCGGAGAGCCAAGTTTGGATCGTAGGATCGTAAGATTCTAAGACTTGATTCACGATTTTGACAACTTTGGTTACATGTAGCGCTCGCTAAACCCATGTTACTGCTACAACCTGCTAGTAGCGCTGGACATACCCACGTTGCTGCTATGTTAGGACAGCAATAGCACATACCAACGAGTGCTACTACTACATGTTAGATGTATCGCGGTGCCCGCTACCGCTAGCCCAAAAACCAACGTTACTAGTAACCTTTTTCCTAGTAGTGGTGTATGTGGATGCAGGCATGGGGCTGGCTCTTGGAAATGCCTGATTCCTTAGTTTCTACTCAGCCTGGGTGGGAGCGCTATTTTGCATGAGTTGGGCCATGCCCAGTTAGACATGCAATCCACAAAACATCTCAAAATTTGCATGACGGTTGCGAGCGAGGTGCTATACATGCAACCAAACACCCCCTTAAAAGAGGAGGACACTACCTATGTAGAAGGGTTAAGTAGCCTTCTTTTTGGGAAACACCACGTAATCCACATGGTCATGCATCTCAAGTTTATAAATATGATCTTTGCATATTGTAAAAAAAACTCCTATTCACAGTTCAAAGCTCCACACCTAGTTTTCTTTTCTAGACTAAGCACACAAGGACAACAATTTTTAGAATCTTTGGACAGTAAGAGAAAGAGGGACGCACTAAGCGATAATGAATTACTAGATGGAGGAAAAGCTTTGAGAAGTGCAAGTAGAAGATTTGTTTTGCATTGCATCTAGTTTATGTAGCTCATTAATTATGTAAAGCATATAAAATTGTAGGCATGGTTTACATCAAGAACTCTATTTAAACTTCTGTGTATTTGGTTTCTTTTTGTAATAATTCCTAACATATTGCACGGTCGCACATCGCTATTTTAATTCCATCAACTACGAAGAGTGGGAAAGCCATGTGAGTTGGACAATCAATATTGAAGACGACGTACAAGGCCAGCTGCCATAAATTAGAGTTTACGAAGGTGTGTTTGCACGACTAATGAATGTTTCCCCTCTTCAAATATTCAATAATTTCCTAATATCATGTATCATCAATCCTGCATACAAAAGGTAATCAAGGCATATTTTGAAATAAGCAACTTAGTAATTAATCTAGTACATTATACTAAAAACAAAATTACACAAAGTGAAGAAAAAATAGATTACAAAGTTTGAAGATAGTCTTACATGTTAAATATGTTGCACATAGGGTGTGAAGCAAATGACAATCACAATTTTTATCTGGGGGTAGAGCAAGCACAAGCACGAGAGCCATCCATGGTGAATTCCGCTGCACAACTGATTACGGTTGAGTACGAAGGTAAATAACACTGGTAGTTTGGAAAGAATATGCGATGTTTGAACTAAATAACCAAGTCAAGTAACATGCACATCATTTTCCATACGTTGGGAGATCACCTTTTGTGTTCGATGCATCCAACATATACCACAAGCTATCACACAACAAGAAATTTTAGAGATGGATGCACACACATAATGAAGACGATATATTAGTGTATTTATTTCATGCAGACATATAAGTATTATGCATAGCATAGCAAAGATGTTGATCGATAAGCATGTGTTATTTTTTTAGTATATTGTAACATCCAAGATGCGATACTACCCTTATTTTGGCATGAGGGCCTCGAAAGGGATAGAAGTGCATCTCGTCGTTTCACAAGAATGGATATTTTTACAAGTACATGTAAAGAAGAGATGAGTATATGGAATTGGCTTACACTCGCACTACTAGGAAAAGGCTTGCTAATGGCGCACCATTTTTTGCTACTAATGGCGCACTATAGGTGCGCCACTAGCATCACGCCATTAGATTTTTGTACTAATGGCACACTACAAATGCGCCATTAGTATCTGGTATACTAATGGCGCACCAGGTAGTGCGCCATTAGTATTGCTCATGGTGCGCCAGATACTAATGGCGCACCAGGTAGTGCGCCATTAGTATATATCCTGGTGCGCCATTAGTATAGATTCCGGTGCACCATTAGTATAGATACTGGTGCGCCATTAGTATATATCCTGGTGCACCATTGGTATAGCTTATGGTGCGCCATTAGTATGCCTCCCAGGGCCATATTTACCCATATGCTCTGGCCTACTAATGGCGCACTAGTGTGCTGAGTGATGCGCCACTAGTATGAATATTAGGTATTTATTTTATTTTTTCTGATATTTGCACAGATTACAAAATATATTATTGCACAGAATATAGATAGCACAACATATAAACAACAGATTTATCGAATACAATAGAAGATTAGTCTCCGAATACAATTCATCATATTAGTCTCCGAATTTAAAATACCGAACAAAGTTAGAACATTACATGTCTCAAGATCGCGAGTAGCGAGTTTGTCTTCACATTACAAGTCGATATATCGACCATCTAAACTACAATCACATATAGAAGAGAGCTGCAGTCATCACGATGAGCATAATCGCAATGAAACTGGTCTTCATCCGGTTCCTCCAACGCTCCCTCCTCTCTCCCGCTAGATAGCGCGCGTATCTAACTTCCGCCTCCGCCCTCGTGGTGTACCCTTTGTAACTGTTACCGCTGAATCGGTGAACCTGTCTCCGACACTCCTCCCAGTCGTCGTAGACTCCGGGAACCTTACCCTTGTACACGACATACGACGGTATCTCTATGCACTAGCTAAGCAAAACGTTAGTAGCAATTCACAGAGACATACAAGTTCATTTAAGTTTAATATTACAACTATAACAGCACGATTCATGGTCCTACTAGTAAATAGCATCGATTATATATAAGTTGAACGACTGTCCAAACCAAAGAGACATACCAGTTCATTAAAGTGTAATATTGCAACATGAATTAGTAGCGATTCACGGGAACGTGGATGAAGCCACCGTCTTTCGTGATGGTCATGAAATTGCGGTCGTTGTCAGCCTACATTTGTAGCATTGTATCTATCTCACTATTGGACAGCGGAGATCTGAGGTAGAACTGCCCCGAGGTACGAAGGGCATCTTGATGGATGATTTCCGCAAACTCCGACTGGATGCGGAAGAATTCTTGTCTGATGTCCGCATCCTGGATTGCCGACAAGCGTGCGGCCCAATCTTTGAGATTATTTTGTAGCCGAAGGTGATTACGGTCCCGTATGATCGCCCACATGTGATGGAGGGCGTAGTAGGCATCCTTCTGACTGCCAGGAGGCTGCTTGACGCAGGAGAACGTCGTATTGTGGGTGAACACGTGCTTGCCGTGCCTGAGACTTGTCCTGCTGAAGGTGCCTCCAGATATGGCGTAGCCCGGAAGAGCTTCATCAAGAACTTTCTTGATATTTGTGTAGTCTTTTTTTGACTGACGGTCCGAGTCGAAATACGTGGCCGTGGAATATTTCAGGCTTAAGAGGATGAGTGTGCAACGTGTGTCACTGCACAAAATACGGAATGTTAGAAAAAAAAGGACGATCAAAATCTAAGAAATCATATGTTACGTGGCGATGAGGGGATAACTTACCAGGGAAAGTAAGGCACGAGGAAGTTATCCTTTTCTGAGTTTGCCAGAATGACGCCTTCGAGGTATGAACTCGCGACTTGCCGGTCCCCAGCGCTGCCCAAGACCATGGCACGCATATAGAAGGGGTCGACTATCACTAGGTCCGGGGTCTTGTCTCTAATGATCCGCATCTCCATCCTCAGCGAAAATAGCCGAACGAAGGTGTAGTGGAGCGGATGAAGGTTAAACATAGCGAAGATGTCAGCAAACTGCAGGACGATCATACCCCCGATGGCGCTATCGACAAAGCCCTTGCCCTCTGGCACCTTGGCCACGAAAACTGGGTATGCCACATTATTCTCGGAGAGACGCCGCTTCTCCAAACAAAGAACACTGTGATGTAGACTCCGCATAGCACCGGTTGCAGCATTGAGCAGATTAGTCGGTAGCATCGGCCTACCCGCCACATGCACCCTCCTCGAGATATCCTTAGGTGAAGGTGGCTCGTCCAGAGCATGGATCGTACTCAGTGCCGGCTGGCTCGCACCCTTGTTAGTCTTTCTTTTCCGTCCCTTCTTCTGCTGATGTAATGGGATCCAGTTCATCTGCTCAGAGACCACCTTCTTGAGTGTGTTGGGGCTGATAATATTTCGCACCTCGGCTATCTGAGGCTCGGTGAAGGCGGCAGCTGGAGGCATCTCCTCAAAACTAAACGCCAGACAACGCTTGTTGCAATTGGGCTTCTCCGCGGTACGAGCTAGATCGCGGTCGTCTTTTCCAGGGTTGGGTTCTTGAGAAGGAGGCCCCAAGAATTCTTCACCGTACCCATGTTCGGCAAAGTACTTATCGACCTTGGTAAATGTACCATCATCGTCATCATCGTCGTCCGGAACCTATTCCATATGCATGTCTGGATCCTGTGCCATATGCATGTCCGGTAGCGTTGCGGTGGTCTTGCCATGGCTTGGCGCCGGCACGACTGGCGGTGTTGTCTGTGGGGTGGTGTCCCCCGCCCCCAAACGAATCTGGCTCTTCGGCCAAAGCAAGGGCCAGCTTAAGCAGGCGCTGAGGGTCATGACATCATCTATGTCGGCCCCAGCGGGGTGGAACGGAGGTAACAAGTCGTCGCAGCCTGGCAACACCCGAACCAGTTGAACCCTATACGTGGTGGGTGGCATCGGTTTACCGTGGAACATGGGGTTGCCTGGTTGAACGATTCTTCCCTTGGCGACATCGATCAACTCGCCGCCCATGAAGTGCAGGAGAGTGCATGGAACGTCGGCACCGGCGCCCTACGAAAACATGTAGGGCGTCAGGGGATGCCCAGTGAAAGGCAAGGAGATGAAGTCATCGGCCGAGAGAGGCTTAGTTACCGTGATGGCGTCGAGCTGAGCTAATGTCGAGGCACCGCCTACGGCTAGCGTGCAAGTGATGGAGGGGCCGCTTGCTGCCGAGGTGCCGGCCGGCGCCGGAGACACCAATGGCGTCGCCTGCATGTTGTGCGAGTTGCTGGCCGTGAAGCTGGGAATCGGGGGCAGCCCCTGTTGGCCGCCCGCAATCCACGCCTGCAGCCCCTCAATCAAGGTAGGCACAATGGCGGTGATCACCCCTCCCACTTGGTGTTGCACTAGCTCTTGGACCATCTCCGAAATCCGCGCCACTTTTGCCTTGAGTTCTTCAACCTCGCGCGACTGGCTTACCAAGTTGGTATTTCTCTCCTTTCGCCCACCAGCGTTATAGTATGACGACCATTCCGTGGACAAGCCTTTGCCGGCCACACGACCAGCTGACGATGGCTTACTGGACTTATCCTTGTTTTTCATTATGTTAAACACCCTATTTAAATTGGTGTCCCAATGGGAGCTCTGAGACGACCCCGCGCTACTGCTTTCAGTGTCCTGTGGAAGGAATGAACCATTTAGAAATTTGGCTTCATTAATTAGAATGCAACCATATGGAGCTAATTACGTGGGGTGTATTCCTTACCAGAACACGCTCAAGCGCCCTGGTCTTCGCATCCATGGTAAGCTCCTTTGTTACTGGGTCCACCTTGTACCGGGCCCTAACATAGTTCCTGGTCTGCTTGTCACCGTATTTCTCGAAGCAGGGTGGTAGGCCTTGCTCGGCATGCTCCGCGTCCTCCTTGTCCCATATAGGTTCCGCCACTCGGTAACCGCCGGGACCGAGTTGGTGGACCCCTAAGTTCAACCCCCGCATTTCTTTCACCCACTGACTTGATTCCGCGGTTGCCTTGCTCTCGCACTTGATCTTGAACTCCTTGTAGTCATCTTCGCTGATCGAAGGATTTTTCACCTTGATCTTCTCATAACTATCACCTTTGTCAATCATTCTCTTCACGACGCTTCTCCAAGTAGACAGGGCCTTGCTCATCTTCGTGAGGGCGGCACTGTTCACTTTATTCCTTGAGAGGCATGTGTTTGCGACGTCACCGGGGAACTTGCATCGTTCGTGCAGCTTCGTGAAGAGGAGGTTGCAGAAATTCCCTCGGTCCTTATGCCTTAGGTTCTCGGTGTTGATCGAGACAGTGCTCCGGAGAATGCACCCGAGCTGAACCGCGTACCCCTTGACTATTTCTTTGGGCGCCGTTGGATACCCGTCGGAGTTCACATCAGTAAATTCCTCCTTTACGGTGCTGAGCAGGTTCGGGCGCCGGTCCTTCCGGTGCCTCTTCGATTGGCTGCCATCTGTGCGTGCGCTGCCATCATCAGTGGCGGCATCCTCGGCAGCACCATCAGTGGTGTCATCCCCGACGCCACTAGGGGTTGTGTACTCGGGATCGGTGTCTTCCGAGGCGTCCTCATAGCGGTGAGGTTCTTCCTCCATCTCCTGGGACAGCTCCCAGAATGGCTTGCCCGAACCGCCGGCCTCATCGTTGTGGGCCATGTTTCGCTCTAAATAGGAAAAAAGTTTGGTCAAAAAGTTGGTTATTGTCAAGGAACAAGATCATGGTCTCATCATTTAGGGTTTGTCGACACCGAGGCATCCTAAAAGCTAAGATTTTATCATTTAGGGTTTGTCGACGCCGAGGCACCCTAAAAGTCTAAGCTTTCATCATTTAGGTTTTTATCGACACCGAGGCACCCTAAAAGCCAGGGTTTTATAATTTAGGGTTTGTCGATGCTGAGGCACCCCAAATGCTAAATTAAGTTTTCATCATTTAGGGTTTATCGATGCCGAGGCACCCTAGGTTGACTGATATATATGGGTATCTTCTAATAATATACCCTATCAAGAAAAGGGAAGGAGAATTCTAAGTTGGGCCTAATCACTTGGCTCTATTGCCACCTATGGTTTAATGCAGCAAGAATAAAGGGGCAGTTGATCCTACTTAATTAAGTACTAAGATACCCCGGCCCATGCATTAGTCGCAAGTACCCCATATGTCCTATTTTTAGCAAAGTCATGCTAAAATTCACGGAAAATTTCAGCATGAACTTTGGTGAAAATAGGACATATGGAGTACCCGAATTTTCCGGAACGGAAGTTAATCGACATTCCGGCAAACTCAAGGGCCTCTCGGGGTACCTGCAAAATCGTCACGAAACGATGGTCGGAAACAAAACCCAGCAAACTAGCACAAAAATGTGCCTCTACTTTCATATGGATGAAAAGGACACACACCATATGGTCCTCTGCTTTCATATGGACAAAAATAGGTCACCCAACAAAAAATCATCAATAGTTTAGCAAGTTTGTACCCTCAAGAATGAACATATAGCAATATCTGTTGTCCCCCCATAACATACGGAAATCAAAATCAGCTCAACTTAGATGACTAGCTAACTCATTTTTCAGATAGCAATATCTGTTGTCCCCCCATTGTACCTAAAGAACTAGCGGCTGCTGCTCCTCTGCTCGTGCTGCTGATGCTCCTCTTCCGCTGATCCAAGTACTGTACCTGAAAATTAATGAAGTTGATTTAGTGTTAAAATTAGGCATGCGTTAAGTATGACAACGCATGTAAAATTGATAAGTACTAGGACAGACTAAGTTAAGAGTTACGGATTACAATGTAGACGTTTTTGCAAGCTTACGAAGTAAACTAAACATTACTTACGAAGTAAACTAAACTTTGAATGGAAGGGAGGATCCCACCTTGAAAGTATCTATCATAAGCAATATGCCATCTCACAAAATACAGAAAACAGACTTTCTCAATAGTTGCCTTGACACACAACATGTGATTATAGAGAACAAGATAACCCTAAGGTGTCATTTAAATTCACCCTGTGATGTTTGGTACATGGATGCATTTATATAGTTGAAAAAAAACACGTGCTTGTGTGAAAATAAGAGAGTCCCGTTATACGAGGTCATGTGGTAAAAAATTATTTTGGTCATGTCTGATCTCTGATGCAGCTAGTTGGCACAGAACCAACCTTCTAAGCATTTGCACAAGCTCCACCAGAACGCACATGACTGACTATAATCACACATTTCCCTGAGCTTCAGTGCGTAATGTAATATAATATGCATCTTTATCTGCTAGTATGTGTGATATCATAAACTTAAGTTTTTCAGATATATAAGCTTGCTTGGTGTACTGTAGAGATCAAATTCATAAGGACAAGGAGGAATTGAGCACTACAGTCAAATTTGACTTGAGGAAAACTGCAGATGTGAGTCACTGAAAGATGTTAAGTATGAAAAGAAATATAAGTCAACATATGACCATGGAGTATAATGACCAACCTTGTATTCGGCCAAGAACAGCTCCACTTGCTAGCCCTCCAACAACAGAATTCATGAGGTCATAGGGTCTTGTAGCTCGAGCATCTCTTGCAAGTTCACGTGCACCTAAGTATCAAAAGAATATGTGCCTTACAAGTTTACTCCAACATGTTGTTTGTCACCTTGATTAATACACATGAGCAAACTAACATTTCACAAGTAGAGAAAAAGAGGTCACGAAACTGTGCAAGCGTGCGATACCACAGGAGCTGACACTAGTATGGGCCACTGTTTGCTGTTTAAATTAGCTTGTAGCTATATATTTAACTTGCATCATTAAAGTAAACTTGAGCCAGCAGGTGAAACTTATATATAGCCAACTAAAGATCAAAACATAAACAATATTCAGTGACTTAACACTCATCCATGCCAACCAATATAAGCTAAACCAGCAGAAAAAATATAACCTTGCAGCATCACCTGCCACTTTCTTTGGACTATTTAATTACAGACTTAGCAGGACTGCAATAAAGCAAGAAACCCTGATAACCTCATGAATATGAATATGATTTTACCATTTATCAATCAATGACAGAATTGAACAAAAATGATGTGCTAAATTAACCAGTTCATGTTCATGTACTGTAGTCGTGTATGCACAACACAACAAATCAGCGAGCAATGAAGTTAACCGCCTAACCCTAAACCAAAAAATTGGGGAATTGTAAAATGGTACCTCAAATCAGACTAAGACAAGTGTCGGGGTGCAGACTGGACGGTCGGTGGCTGCCGCCGGCTTGCAGGGGCGCCACGCGGCAGGGCAGGGCAGCGGGGTCACGGCCTGGGGCGGTGGCGCAGCTGGCACCGAGCGCCGTGTAGGCCGAGGGCGCGACTGAGAGGCAGGTGCCGAGGATCTGGGAAGATGGGCATCCGATGACGAGAAAGGGCGGCAAGGCGGGCAGAGACGGTGACGGGACGGCCGGCGGCTAGGTGCCGAAGGTGGAGGCGGCGGCGGCGACGGAGGCAGAGGTGGAGCAAACCCTAGCGCCTTCAGAGCTCCGTGGGCTGCGTGGACGAAGGTGGGGGAGCTGCTGTTTGGTGAAAGGGGTAGGCGGGAGGCCGCGGGAGAAGAGAGGAGGGCGCGACCCGGCTTAGGAATGGCGCACCCCGAGCGGTGCGCCATTAGAATGTTTTTTATGTAGTAATGGCACATGTATATGAGGTGCGCCTTCTCTATGTTGTTAACCTCCGAAGTAGCAGCGCAGTGGTCCATGGGTTTTGCCTCCTAGCAGGAGGTTGCAGGTTCGAATCCTCTTCCCCCCTCTTTTTTTTCCTTTTTTTTCTATGCATTGTTTTCTTGTGCTGGTTACACCTTGGTTTGAGAAGTGCCTAGTATTTTTTTTATGTTTGCAAGTAGATGTCTAGTATTTTTTTTTGATGTTTGCAATTAGATGCCTATGAATATCTAGTGCCTCACAACAACATCTAGTGCCTAGTATTTTTTTTGCATTGTTTTCTTGTGTTGGTTGCACCTTGGTTTGAGAAGTGCCTAGTATTTTTTTGAGAAGTGCCTAGTATCTTGTGAATAGGTGTTCTAGTGGTTAGTATGCCGACGGCGACGGCGGTAGACCGGGGGAGGGTGCGGGGGGTGCTCGGCGGCAAGGGGGATCTTGCGAGGGGTGATAGCGATCGAGATGGAGGGGATCGAGATCGAGTGTCCTCATGAATATTCAATATTTTTTCATATTGAATATGAAAAAATATCATCAAATTTAAATACAATCGATCTTATCTAGCTATTTGTTCACAATCTTCTTGCCCTTATTTTTCGTAAATGGAGTTCTTCTCTTGAACGGACGTCCTTTAGGTAGGGTGGTCCTGCTTCTTCTTGTGGTGTATGCTGGTACTTCATCATCGTCGTCATGTTGCATCTTCGGGTCGCCGTACTTGTCTAAGTCTTGCTCATTGGTGACTCCATCCATTCTGATGATCTTCCTTTTGCCTCTCCTCACGACAACACGACTGGGATTTGGCGGGTCGGTAATGAAGAAGCATTGGTCCACTTGGGAAGCCAGTACCCATGGCTCATTTTTCGCGGTGACGTTTGCGCCCGCGGTCTTGGATTTGGCTTCGGGTATAAACATGGTGGTGAAATACCGGTCTTCTTTTATGACGCTCTTGGCCCATCTGACACGGAACATCGGGACCTTCTCTCCAGCATAGCTCAGCTCCCAGATCTCCTCGATCCTTCCGTAGTATTTGTCCTTGTCGTTACCGGTGTAGGATTCCATCGTTACCCCGAAGTTCTGATAACCATCGCTCTTCATGTCCTTTCCCTCGGTGTAGAATGTGTAGCCGTTGGTATTGTACGCCTCATACGTCATCAGATTGTGCTCGGCGCCCTGTGACAAGGCGAATATGAGTTGTTCTTCCGTGGAAGAATCCTCATGTAAAGGGTACGACAAAAGCTTCTGCTTGAACCAACGCGTGAAACATGAGTTGTGATCTTTGATTATATCTCCGTCCGTCCTCTGTTGGCCTCGGTCATTGTACGTCTTTTCAATAAAGGTTTTGTGCTCTACGACCCTAGGATCGACCACGTCTATGTGTTGTAGCGCGACTAGGTTTGCTCTTTCAAAGTCGGCGAGTCGACCCTCGAAGTCGACATGCATTTCGCGGCGACCCTCACGGTGACCCCATCCTGCGAGCCTGCCGAGGTGCCTGTTGACGGGCAGACCAACGGGGTTCTCGATGCCTAGATAATTCACGCAGTAGGAGATGCACTCTTCGGTCAGAAAGCCCCTGGCTATGCTTCCCTCTAGACGTGACATGTTGCGAACGTATCCTTTGATGACACCATTCATCCTTTCGAGCGGCATCATGTTGTGCACGAACGTCGGCCCGAGTTGGATGATATCCTCGACGATATGGACCAGCAGATGCACCATAACGTAGAAGAATGCTAGCGGGAAGTACATCTCAAGCTCCCATAGTATCACCACGATCTCTTCCTGTAGCCTACTGAGTTGCCTCACGCCAACCGACTTCTGAGAGATGACGTCAAAAAAGTTGCATAGGCCAAATAGCGTTTCACGGACGTGCGCGTCCATGATCCCACGGATTGCAACTGGAAGTATCTGCGTCATCAGCACGTGACAGTCGTGAGACTTCATCCCGCTAAACTTCTGCTTCGCTGAGTCTAGGTATCTGCTTATCTTCCCCGCATAACTGTAAGGAAGTTTTACTCCTACGAGGCAGGTGAAAAACTGATCGATCTCCTCCTGACTTAGAGTGAAGCACGCGGGAGGGAAGTCATTTCCGGTCTTCTTGTACTTTTTTCCTTTGCGACGACTTTCCGTGTCCTGCTTCGCCTCATCATCATCATCATTAGCGTGAAGCTCCTCCCTAATACCCATTGATTTCAAGTCTGCCCTTTCTTTCGGTCCATCTTTGGTCCTCTCTGGCATGTTGAGCAGGGTACCAAGCAGACTCTCGCACATGTTCTTCGTGATATGCATGACATCAAGGTTGTGAGGCACACGGAGGATCTTCCGGTACGGCAAGTCCCAGAAAACAGACCTCGTTTTCCATACCTTCAGCAGCAGCTCTGGCGCCTTTCGCTTCTTTCCCGGCTCTGGCGCCTTTCCCGGCGGTGGGCACTCTTTCCAATTTTTCAACAGCTCGTATATTTCCTCGCCGCTCCTCATAAGGGGGCATCTTCGGGGTTCGGTTTCACCATCAAACAGATCCTTGCGTTTTCTCCATGTGTCATCGTCGTGAAGCCACCTTCGATGTCCCATGAACACGGTTTTTGAAGACCCCGAATCTCTATTTAGCTGGCGATACATTGTGTCATCCATGCACCTGACGCATCCAAAATATCCGTGGACCACCTGCCCCGCGACATATCCGTAACCGAGATAGTGGTGCACCGTCGTGAGCAGTGCGGCTCTCATAGGGAAATATTCTTTCTCTGCAGCGTCCCACGTATTGGCTGGCGTTTTCCACAGCGTGTCTAGCTCCTCTTTCAGCAGCCCCAGATATAGATTGATGTCATTCCCTGGTTGTTTCGGCTCTTCAATTAGCATACTCATGTGAATGTACTTCCTCTTCATGCACAACCAGGGGGGAAGGTTGTACATCCACACAAACACAGGCCAGGTGCTATCTGTGCTTCTCTGGATGCCAAACGGATTGACTCCATCGGTGCTCGCACCCAGTATGATGTTCCTTGGATCGTCCCCAAATTCTGGGTATTCGTAGTTCAACGCTTGCCACTGGCTCGCATCCTTAGGGTGACTCAGCATCTTGTCTTTTTTATTTATCTCCGGATCATTTCCGTCATCTTCTCGCTTTTTCTCCTCCCTATCCGCATGCCAACGCAAGAGCTTTGCTACCTTAGGGTCCGTGAAATACCGTTGCAGACGAGGAGTGATCGAAAAGTACCACACCACTTTTCGAGGAGCTTTATTCCTCTTCTTGTATCGACTGACGCCGCACACCGGACATATGGTAGACTCTGCGTGCTCGTCTCGATAAATGATGCAATTGTTCATGCACACATGGTATTTCACGTGCGGTAAATCCAGAGGACACACGATTTTCTTCGCCTCCTCGAAACTGGTCGGGCACTTGTTCCCCTTGGGAAGACGTTCGTGCGAGAATGACATGTTCTCGTCGAAGCATGCGTCGGTCATTTTGTGTTTTACCTTCATCTCCAAAGCCATGAGCGTTACTTTCAGGCGGGTATCCTCGGGCCTGCATCCTTCATACAATGGAGTAACCGCGTCTATCTCCAGTTGATCCAGCTTGGCTTTCTCTCGGGCGGCAGCTCTTGCGTTATCCGTCTGCTTGAGAAGCAGCTCTTGAATATGAGGGTCCTGCACCCAGGCCATGGATGGTCCATTGTCTTCTGCTCCGGCATCTTCATCTCATGATCATGCCCTTCATCTGCTCCGGCATCTTCCTCATCATCATGTCCGGCATCTTCTACATGATGACTGTGTCCTGGAGATTCTTCGTCTTCTCGCCCGCCCTCGCCGCGTTTGTCTTGCTCATGCCCTTCCACATTTCTTTCCCGGCCCCATGAACGACTTCATAATCATCTTCATCACCTTGCCACAGATAGCCATCCATGAAACCACGCAAGAGCAGGAAGTCCCGCACCTTTACGGAATCCGGGTCCATAAGGCTCTTCAGCTTGCATCTTCGACACGGACATCTTATCTCAGTTTCGTTCTTTTGAAGCATCTCGGCCTTCGCGGAGCTCAAAAACCTATTCACAATACCTTCGGTCATCGTGCGGACCATGGTCGCCTGCGGGGTAGAGCAAAACGATATTTTAGAACCAAAAAAAAAATTGTCATGACTTTCCCTAAAAATAGGACAAAAAAGAATGCATAGTGCCATATTCTCGCCGAAACGGAAATGAATCAACATTCCGGGAAAATATTGGCAACTATCGCATTTCAAATACCGGTACCTGCAAACACAAACATATATGCAACACCACAAACATATGCAACACAACAAACATAAGTAGATCTAGCTAGGCCATAAAAAGTGCATGTGCACGTTGCTGGAGGGAGAAAAAAGTAGATCTACAACATAAAAGCTTTCCCCTTATTTACCTATCAAAAAAGGTAATTTAACCACTTAATTTGGGTGAATCTATGATGCAAATGAGGTGAGGAGGAGGAGGCACCCGAGACAAGCTTGGAGGAGGAGGTGGAGAGAATGAAAGTGGGGAAAGTGAGTGTGGTAGGTGGCTGTCCAAAATATCTAGGTGGTCCGAGGTTACTAATGGCGCACCACCTACATATGCGCCATTTGTAACCCTGGTTACTAATGGCGCACCTCCTCTGGTGCGCCATTAGTAGTTCTGTATAAAAAAAATAGTAGTGGTGCACCACCAACAGATGCGCCATTAGTAACACTGGTTACTAATGGCGCACTAGCTTTGGTGCGCCATTAGTAGTTTGCAAAAAAAACCAATTTTTTTTATAGTAGTGGCGCACTACTAACAGATGCGCCATTAGTAACCAGGTTACTAATGGCGCACCAGGTGCTGGTGCGCCATTAGTAGTTTTGCAAAAAAAAATATAGTAGTGGCGCACCGAGAGTGTGGTGCGCCATTAGTATCCACCACACTAATGGCACACCTCACATGGTGCGCCATTACTATATAGTAGTGGCGCACTGCTTGTGTGGTGCGCCATTAGTATCTATATCATCTATAGCCCTTTTCCTAGTAGTGTCGCCACAAGCTACTACATGAACATCTCATTACAACAATACACTCAATCATCATGTAGAAAAGCAGGGTCCAACTACGGTTGAAATCAATTGATAAAACGACGTCCATCCTTGCTATTCCCAGGTTGCTCGCTTAGAACCCATCCTTGATCAAACAAGAAGAACCTCAACAATCTCATTTCCAAAGTTATCAAGACTAGCAAAGTTTAATGGGTGGTATGATTAAGTGGTGAGGCTGGAGCAAGCACTAAGCATTTATTTGAGTGGCTAAGTCACGAGTACAAGAATAAGAGGGGGTGGTCCATGCATAAACGGTCGTGAAGTAATAATGATCAAGAAATGATCCTCAATACCTACTTACAAGTCCAACATAACCCCCCGTGTCCTCTCCCGGATGCATAACTCACGATTAGAGACAACCACGGTAACGCATACAGTTGGCATATTTTAATTGAGTTTAATTCAAGTTTGCTATGACCAGGTGTTAAACAAATTTTGAAGTTGCCACATAACAACGGGCATGGCTTTCCGAAAGATTTAACCCTGTAGAGGTGCTCCAACTTATCCATCACAAACTAGCCACAAGTTGTGTGGAAAACCTCAACCATGCAAAAGGATCGTAGTCTCCTCGGAATCCCGGTGCAAAGCCTCAACCTCGAGATAGCCCAAAGTATCCTAGGAATCCCGTGCACAAGATGTTCGAAAAAGGTAAAACAAATCCAGCAAGGCCACTGACATGTCGACGAACCCGATAGGAGCCGCGTATCTTGTTCTCACGACATGACCAGATGAGCACTACGTAAAGTGGCCCCGGGTGGCCCCTAAGTGGCTCTTTTTGGGGCCAGCACCATCAGTAGTGGCCCTCCCTGTATTATGATGAATTAATCTCCGGGTTCATGAAGCCCTATGCGTTAATAATGTTGTTCAATATTATTATGTTGGGCAAATATAGTACCAATGTTGGCTGAAGAGTTTTATCCCAAAACAAAAATCAAGGGGTCCCCATAGCAACCCCACGCATGTTAGGAGCACTCAATATGGAACATAACACTCGTACACAAGTAACTAAGATGCAAATATGGAACAAAACACCGAGCCAATAGGCGAAGCATTTGGAACACCCAAAAATATTACCATGTTTTTATTAAGTAAATTATTTTTCCACGCATATTAATTTTTATTTTCTGGAATTTTGTTGGTTTCAGAACCATCCTTCCCTTTAAATCTTAATTTTTCCCCTTCAATATAAACTTTTGGAAAAATCTAATGGAGCTTGGATGTTTGATTTAGAAGTTTTTCATTTTCTTATAATATTTTAGTGAGAAATATTTTATAATTAAACTTGCCTCACATGATTCTTCTAAATGGCCTTCTTATTCTTTAAAGGATCTCTATTGTACTACAAACGTTTCAAATATTCTTTTAAAAAATTCCAAATTTTTTTGGAGATGTCATGTGATACCTATTGATCACTTTTATACAAGACCTTGTCTTAGTCTTCTCAAAAATTTGAGCAACATTCCCATTTTCATTCCAGTCTAGTTTGGCATTTTGAACTACAACCCTATTTTATTTTGCCCCAATCTCCATGAGATTTTTCCTGCTTGTGGTACTCCCTACCAAACCCTTAAGTCCAAGACTCTGAGCCATTGGAATATTTTTAGCCCATGCAACAATGTCCTATAGTTTCTATCTAGAAAATATTTTCTCCAAAACTTGCACAAGCAAGTTTATATTTGTACACAACTAACTTGATCATCATATCCAGCATATAAAGAGACCTGAGTCTGTAGATTTTGGCCACCAACAAAGTTTTCTTAATGCCTCTAGCCTTCTGTCGAGCACCTTTTGTGCATGGCAGAATTTGGCAAGCCATAAGATTTCATTTTGAACCTGGTACCCTAACCTCAACTACCATGTCCTAGGGTCTCTGCATGACACTTCTAGCCATCCTGCTAAACCTCAGCCCATTGGATAACCTAGGCGTGCTCTGGCATTTCATCAGGCAACTGGTCAGCGTGCCTATAGCGCTAACAAAACATGCGTTTTGCACGTGTTGGCAAGCGCGTCGCCGCACCTCACCTACCCCCGTGTTGTTGCCTTTTCCCTGCTTGTAGAGCTGCACCGCGCTCCCTCCCACTCACTTGAGCTACCGACAATCGACTACAAAACCAACACCGCCACAACATCCCATTGGTGGCATTGCCCTCGGCCGCGTTCGCCTCTCCCATGACAGCGACACCCAAGACACCCCCGTGCATGAGCTAACTTCGTCAAGAAGTACCACACTCGTTCTGTAGATCCCAACCACACTAGTTGCGCCACATTGCTCCTCCGGCGACAGTGGAGGCAAGCCACCGTGCTTATCCACGGTCGTCGCAGGAACCGACCTAGATGCCTATATAAGGCCCCCCTCGAGCGCCCCCTAGCCACCAGGGATACGTCGCGTGCCTCAAGAGATCGTCCAATGCAGCGAATCAAGCCAAAGGGAGCCGTCTTCCTCATTCCCGACCACCACACCTGTCGTAGATCCATGGTCAAATTCATCAGCACCGAGGCTGATCGTCCTCCTCAACCCACACGAGAGCCACCCTTGCGACCCCACGGTTCCTATAATCACTTCTAGTTGCTCAGGGAAACCACCGCGAGCGAGTTCTACATTTGCCCGATGCCGCCGTCTACCGGAGCGTGCTCCACCGGTGACCCCCTTCACCTCCGCGCCCATGGAGACTACCGGGAGGACCGCCAGAACCCTCTGGAATCCATTCCCGCAAGTAAATGACTGAAAGCCACAACCATTCGTCAGCGAGGAGCATCGGAGCTCCGCCACGTTCAAACCTAACTAGTGGGCCAGGCGGCCCCTTGTCAGTGACCTAACACCATGGATGAGACTGTTTAGTGGAGGCACCTTCTTCAGAGTACATGTTCCCCTTTAGAAAGCATACTTTTGAGTAAAACATTTCCTTTTTCTTTTTATTTTCAAAACCAAAAATTTGACCAAAGTTTGATTGCCTTTAGTTTCTAAACTACAACTCCAATTGACTTGATTCTTTTTCCCACACTTCACAAATTCCCTCTAGTTTATTTTAGGATTTATTTAAAAATTTCCAAACAATTTTTTAGTAAAGTTTTGGAATTGTGTGTTGATTCAAATATTTCCAAAAATAGGAATTGGAGGGAAGACTAAACTTTCAAAAAAATTGGAGTGCACCCTATCCTTCTACATACTCAAGGCAAGCATCTTGGACACTGATATGATTTGCTTGAGTGATTGTTTGTGGTGATGTATGATTTACATGGCTATGGTGCTGAAGTGAGCATAACTATATGTTGTTATTTCATGCATATTGTTCGTGGTAAAAACTTCATTTCAACATAAAGTGCATGTGATAGTGGTCATATCTTCACGTCACACATGTAGAGGCTAACCGGATGAAATCCACAGGAAGGTTATGTCTTGTGTAGGCACGACCATGGGACGGGTATCCTGTAGTGACGTGAGTTATCCGTGGAGGCATGGCGGGGTATGATAGAAGTGACTTGATACGTCTCCAATGTATCTATAATTTTTGATTGTTCAATGCTCACATATTATCATTCTAGGATACTTTTTGGGCATTTACTTACAAATTTATAATATTTCTGAGCACTAACCTATTGACCCAGTGCCCAATGCCAGTTCTTGTTTTCTGCATGTTTTTTGCTTTGCAGTTTTACCCTACCAAACGAAGTCCAAATTCCATGAAATTTTAATACGATTTTCTGTGGAGTATACAAAGACCTACAAGAATCAGAAGTGAACGAGAGGCCGCACGAGGGAGGCACAAGCCAACACGGTGTAGCCCAGGGCGTGGCCGCACCCTGATGGCTTGTGGCCCCCCAAGATGCGTCCCAACGCCCCTCTCTAGCCTATAGATTCACAAATATTCCGAAAACCCTAAGAGCACTCCCAAAACACTTATTCCGCCTCCGAAAGTCTATTTTCTGACTGGAGGCCATCTAAACCTCCGTTCCGGCGATCTGTCGGAGGGGAGATCAATCACAAAGGGCCTCTACATCAACCTTGCTACCCTCACCATGATGTGTGAGTAGTTCACCACAGACCTACAGGTCTGCAGGCAGTACCTAGATGACAATCTCTCTCTCGTATGGTCTTCGATACCATGTGCATCGCATCTTCGCTTTGATCTATCTGATGTAATCACTATGTATGGTGTGTTTGTTGGGATCCGATGAATTGTGGGTTTATGTTCAGATTATTCATGAAAAGTATTTGAGTCACCTCTGATTATGATTATTAATTGCATGATCATCATAGCTTCGTAATGCTCTCTGATCTATTGAGATAGTTTGGCCAACTGGATTAATATTTCTTCAGTGGGAGTGGTGCATTGTAGTAGGTTCAACGTGGCGAATTTCTATATCCCAGTGACAGAAGGGCACAAGATGCGTCTTTGTGCTACTGCTACTAAGGATAAAATGATGGGGTTTATTCATATTAATTGAGTTTACTTTGTCTACATCATGTCATTGATCTCCAAGCATTACTCTGTTTTTACTTAATACATAGAGAGGCAAGCATAGAATCGGTCTTGAAGTGGAGTAATAGTAATAGGTACAGGCAGGAGTCGGCCTATTTTCTTATGGACGTGATGCCTATATACAAATGATGATTGCTGTGAAAATCGCATAAATATTCGCTCTTCTATCAATTGCCTAATAATAATTTGTTTACCCACCATATGCCTTGGCCATGAGAGATGCCACTAGGGAACACTACGGCCCCCGGGTCTATTCACTCATATATATACAAATGCTACTTCTACCTTGCTGCCATTATTTGTGTTTTATTTTATTTTGAAATTTACAATTAGCAACAATTATCTACATACCTCATTTGCTTGCAAATAACGAGATCAAGGGGATTGACAACCCTCTTGCCCGCGTTGGGTGCAAGTTGTTTGTTTCTTTGTGTGCAGCCGCTGAAGACGGTTGAGGATTGGTATTCATGTTGGTTCGATAAACCTTGGTTTCATAACCAAGGGAAATACTTACCCGCATTGTGCTGCGATAGCCCGTTCCTCTTCACGGAAAACCAATGCATATCACACTCATCAGGAAGGATTTCTAGAGCCGTTGCCGGGGAATACCATCACCAACTATCAAGTAGCTTCTCACATATTTTCATTCACTTGTTCTTATTTTTATTAGCTGTTATATTTATTTTTTCACATGAAAAATTAAAAATACAAAAAATATTTATCTTTTCATGTTACTAGTACTCTTGTTCGAAGTCATGTCTAGTCCTTGTGCGGAAATGCCTCTTCCTCCTTACACGGGAGAAGGTTCCGAAGTTTTAATATTTAAGAACTTGGGTGTTGAAACTTTAAAAGAATCTTGGGACAGATAGCTAGTTATAGAAAAGAGATCTAAGATCAAATGTCATATTAATTTACTTCTTACAAGTTTTTACGTTGGCTTACCTTTATCCTTTAGAGGTGTCCTTGCTTCCATGTTTGAAAAAGATTTTCTTGGGAATAATGCTTTTCATACTTATGAAATGATGAACGTTATATTTGGGGAACCCAATATAGAGACTATCGAACCTATCGTGTTGGTTATTCACCGTCAAACCGATCTAATGAAAGAAACTAAGGCTATCATGGAAACCAATTTTGAAGTGCTTTACAATTTGTCCAATAAAATCAATAGCAATGTCGTAATGCAAAATAATCGTTTTGATGCTTTGGATCCAAATATTTATGATCTCAGCATTTTGAGTGATGGCATGAAAATTATCAAGGACAAACTGGAACAAATTGTCCACTGTGTCAAAGATGACAACCTTGGAAACTATACATTATGCCTAGCTAGGGGCATAAAACAATAGAGCTTGTTGGGAGGCAACCCAATAGTTACCTTATTTTTTGCTTTCTAGTTTCTGTTATTTTGTGTTGACATGATTATTGCCTCTATAGTGATTTTGTTTTTATGTTTCAATTATTGTTTGTGCCAAGTAAAGCCTTTGGGATAACGTATTTGATGAGTATGATTGATGCTGTGCAAAAACAGAAATTTTGTCTCCAGTGCAGAATTTTTATTTCTCTGTTGGAGCGTGCTAAATTCTTGAAATATTTACACATTATTTCTGTAAAAATTCTCCACATTTTCCTAATTTTTCAGAATTTTTACAGTTACAGAAGTATGGGATATTTACAGATTGCTACAGACTGTTCAGTTTTAAACATATTATGTATTGCCTGCTTTGAGGATGCTATGGATTATATGGGGGCGTATAAGTCCTGCATAAGTTAGAATAAAGTACCTATTATTCAATTATAAATTAAGAATAAATTTAACACAATACCTAAAGTATGCAATATATTGCTTGTACTAACGGATGTCACGAAGTTTTGTTGAGTTTTGTGTGATTGAAGTTTTCAAGTTTTGAGTGTGATCGCGATGGACCATGGAATAAGGAGTAGCAAGAGCCTAAGCTTGGGGATTAACAAGGCACACTAAGTATTATTCTAAGGAATACTCAAGCGTCGAACCTTGGAGATGCCCCGGAAGGCATCCCCTCTTTCGTCTCAAACCATCGGTATGTCACTTGGAGCTACGTTTTTATTCATCACATGACATGTGTTTTGCATGGAGCGTCGTTTGATTTTGTCACAATCATCATTTACTGGACACACCTATTAGAGAGAGACTCACCTTTATTATGATTTGCTAGAATACTCTATGTGCTTCACTTATATCTTTTGAGCTTGGCACTTGCTCTAGTACTTCACTTATATCTTTTCGAGCACGGTGGCGTGTAGATTTTATAGAAATAATTTGCCATCGTTCTTCACTTATATTAGTTTGAGAGATGAATAAATAGTGACAGTAATTTGCATGGGTCATAAGGCTAGTCAAAAATAATAGGCATTCAATGAATGATAATCAAAACCATCATGTAGCACACATTGAGATATTGTGAGTTAATGACATTGATGTGGTAATATGAAAAAGGTGCAAGTCCATAATTGTTGATTCATATAAGTGTCGGGATTAAAGGGGTGTTAACTTGTTGTTCATATAAATATTAAAGAGGCATGGTGATGATGTGTGAGCATTCTTATTCCTTGATAAAATCCTAGTGTTGTCTCGAGTTGGGGGCGCGTGGCTGTTAACTCCCACCAACCCCCTTCCTCGGGGCATGCGAGTAGTGCTTTGATGTGTGATAAAACTAATAACACTTTGCAATATGTGAGTTCTTTATGACTAATGTGACACCTTTTACATATGCATCTTTACCTTCTCATATTTGGTAGCCTCTTCGGTACCGTGAATAGCCCATTCTCAATTCGAGGATTGGTGCAACTTTCGCCGATGCATCCACACCCCGCGGAATGATACACTCTGTTGCACAAAAGCCTCATTATATATTAATAAAAATGGCCACCATACCTACCTATTATGGCATTTCCATAGCCATTCCGAGATATATTGCCATGCAAATTCCGTCGTCACTTCACATGACTAGTTCGTTCATCGTCATATTACTTTGCATGATCATATGGAACTGACATAGTATTTGTGGCAAAGCCACCTTCCATCATGTTTTTGATACATTTTACGCTAGATCATTGCACATCCTGGTACACTTTTATAGGGATTCTCAGGGAGTCATATATTCCTATCAGTTCTCCATACTGAGTTGTAAGTAAATAAAAGTGTGATGATCATCCTTGTTAGAGCATTGTCTCGGTGAGGAAAGCATGATGGAGACTATGATTCCCCACAAATCGGGATGAGACTCCGGACGAAAAATAAATAAAATGGGGGAGGCTAAATGAGCCGACCATAGATAAAAAAATTATGGGGGAGGCATAAAAATAAAAAAAGAGAGAAAAGCCCACCATATATAAAAAAATAAAAAATGAGAGAAAAAGAGAGAAGGGCCAATGCTACTATACTTTACCACACTTGTGCCTTAAAGTGGCACCATGTTCTTCATAGCAGAGTCTCCTATGCTACCACCTCCATATGCTAGTGGGAATTATCTTATCATAATAAACTTGGCTTATATTTTCCAATGACGGGCTTCTTCAAACACCCTAGGTATTCATGAGCAAGCAAGTTAGATGCACACCCGACTTAGCTTCAGTTGAGCTTTCATACACTTGTAGCTCTAGTGCATCATTTGCACGGCAATCCCTACTCCTCGCATTGACATCTATCGATGGGCATCTCCATGGCTTGTTGGTACGCCTAGTTGATGTGAGATTATATTCTCCACTTATCACCCCTTTGATATCTACCACCATATTCTATGTCCAATGGTTCACGCTCATGTATTGCATGAAGAATGAAAAGTTGATGCATATTGAAGAAGACGATCCAATTGCCTGACTTGAACACCGTGGTGCTTAACATTTGTATTTATGTGGTGAAGACGGGGTCATGCCTTGCTAATACAATAACGATGAATATTGGGAAAACATTCTTTTATGATCGTGTACTTTGAAAATCAATAATTGTGTTGCTTATACTTAATAAATATTATTATGTTGCTGTTTGTTAATGCATCATTTCTCAATGATCATACATACAAGATATTACATTATGGATAGCATGTCACATCAAAACTTCTATTTTTATCATTTACCTACTCGAGGACGAGTAGGATTTAAGCTTGGGGGTGCTGATACTTCTCCAAGGTATCTATAATTTATGATTGTTCAATGCCGATATATAATCATTCTAGGATACTTTTTGAGCATTCATTTACCAATTTATAATATTTTTTAGCACTAACCTATTGACCGAGTTCCCCAGTGCCAGTTCCTGTCTTCTGCGTGTTTTTTGCTTTGCAGGTTTACCCTACCAAATGAAGTCCAAATGCCACAAAACTTTAATATTAATTTTTCTGGACTATATGAAAACCTGCAAGCATCGGAAGTGGACGAGAGGCCGCACGAGGGAGGCACAAGACAACAGGGCGCGACCCAGGGCTGGGCCGCACCCTGATGGCTTGTGCCCCCCCTGGATGCCTCCCGATGTCCCTCTCTCGCCTATAAATTCACAAATATTCTGAAACCCCTAACAGCACTCCCGAAACACTTTTTCGCCGCCGCAAGCCTCTGTTCTGACGGGAGCACATCTAAACCTCCGTTCCAGCGATCTGACAGAGGGGAGATCAATAATGGAGGGCCTCTACATCAAACCTTTTGCCCTCACCATGATGTGTGAGTAGTTCACCACAGACCTACGGGTCCGTACGGAGTACCTATATGGCAATCTCTCTCTCTTATGATCTTCAATACCATGTTCATCGCATCTTCATTTTGATCTATCCGATGTAATCACTATGTATGGTGTGTCTGTTGGGATCTGATGAATTGTAGGTTTATGTTCGGATTATTCATGAAAAATATTTGAGTCACCTCTGATTAATATGATTCTTAATTGCATGATCATCATAGCTTCATAATGCTCTCCGATCCATTGAGATAGTTTGGCCAACTAAATTAATATTTCTTCGGTGGTAGTGGTTCGTTGTAGTAGGTTCAACCTGGCGAATTTCTATATGCCAGTGACAGAAGGGGACAAGATGCATCTTTCTGTTGCTGCTACTAAGGATAAAACAATGGTTTTTTTTCATATTAATTGAGTTTACTTTGTCTACATCATGTCATTGTTCTCCAAGTGTTACTCTATTTTTACTTAATACGTAGAGAGGCAAGCATAGAAGCGCTCTTGTAGTGGAGTAATAGTAATAGGTTCAGGCAAGAATCAGCCTATTTGCTTATGGACGTGATGCCTATATACACATGATCGTTGCCGTGAAAATCGCATAGTTATTCACTGTTCTATCTATTGCCCAACAGTAATTTGTCTACCCACCATATGCCTTTGCCATGATAGATGCCACTAGGGAACACTACGACCCCCGGGTCTATTCACCCATATATTTACAAACGCTACTAGTACCTTTCTCCCATTATTTGAGTTTTATTTTATTTTGCAATTTACAATTATCAACAATTATCTACACACCTCATTTGCTTGCAAATAACGAGATCAAGGAGATTGACAACCCTCTTGCCCACGTTGGGTGCAAGTTGTTTGTTTCTTTGTGTGTAGTCGTCGAAGACTGTTGAGGATTGGTATTCCTATTGGTTCGATAAACCTTGGTTTCATAACTGAGGGAAATACTTACCCGAATTGTGTTGCGATAACCCGTTCCTCTTCACGGAAAACCCAATAGAGATCACAGTCATCATGACCCTATCAGATATGGTGAAGAAAATATGTTGTGCTAACCATGCAGGGAACACAAAAGCCTCCTGAGTCAACTGTAGATCGAGTCTTGTTCAAGTAACCTCCCATACTTGTTTCGTACTATCATTTGTCCCTGTCATAGGCAAGGTACGATCTAGTAAGTCGTCAACCCTTTCTTAGCACACACCATACAGAGAGGCCATAGTGAAAGATACTAATGGCCACTGGTAGGCATGTCACTTTGTCCCGGGGCATGGGTATTTTTGGTTGGTACCGAGAGTGGCGCACTCCTTAGTAGCGCGCGGTATAAATTTGATACCATGTAAATTGAGATTTGAATCTCCCCTCTTAGAGTTTATTTAACGAGTGCCGACGGATATCCCAGGCATCGGGAAGTTAAGCCGGTGTGTGCGGGTCAGGTGTGTTTTCAACTCAAAGGACGTAATCGAAATTAGTTGACATCTCTCGTTGACTAAAGAAATCTGTTACTCATGGGTAAAGAGTACACCCTCTGCAGTGTTACAATATCTATTCGAATAGGCATGTCCATGGTTGAGGACTATAGTCTGGCATAGGTCAAGTGTCGGTGTGAGCGTCGGTCTTGGGAGGAAATATATTTAATCATGATAATAATTGTGAAAGGTGGTGGATGGTCATATTTATTATTTTTACCATGGACTAACCCCTTGTGTGTATGAATCTATAATGTCCTTGGGACGGTTCTACCTCCTGGATATTCATTGTTATGATTATCTTATATGCCCTTTATGTGGCATCGCTCAGATGCGTTGCTTTGGCATGCATGTTATTATTTACTCATTAATATTATAAGCCCTTCATGTGACGTCGCTCAGACGTCCGACTGTGGCATGCATGTTATTAGTTTCTTATAAGCCCTTTCTATGGTGTCTCTCACATGCCCGACTGCGGCACACATTTTATTATTTCATATAATCCCTTTCTGTGGTGTCGCTCAGGCGCGTGACTGTGGCATGTTTTATATTTTATCCTTTCGAGGCGTCACTTCAGACACCCGATAGAACTATTTTATGTACTTGGATCTTTCGGAAGGATTACCTCCTGATGTTCCATTTTATCTTCATCTATTGATTGTTTACTTAATTTCTAGTATGGATAAACTACGTGATTGCTGGAAATTATAAATTTATCATATGACTGAATGAATACCACTAAATAGTTTTTAGTGCATATTAATCACATGCTATATTATGTTTGTCTTCATAATGTTTGCGAATATATTCAAAGTACTCACTGGCTTGTACGTGTCTATTGTCTTGGCTAGATTGCGTATTTGGGGAGGAGCATCCGGATGACAGCCCAGAACCTAGGCACCGAAGATAGCAGCCGCGTGAGATAGGAGTTAACCAGGCCAGTTGTTCCTGTGGGAAATGGAGTCCCATAGACACTGGAGATCCCCGTACCGCTTTCGCCATTAACCACTAGTGACCTTTGTTGTACTCCATAGACCATAATGGTCTTGTATCCCAAAATTATGTATTTCTTGGAAATTGGTATCTAGGAAGTGTGCACCATCTAACAGTATTCTTGGGGCTGGTATGCACAAGGGTCATTTGATGGGAAATTAATATCCTCAAAAAATCGGCCCTGACAACCTTGCTATCAGAGTCAGGCTGACCATTGGCTAATCCTATCTTAGCTAGGTCAATAAAACCTAGGTAACCACCCAGCCAAACCAGTATCCTACCCATAGCCAAGCCTAATCTAACCAGTAGCATGTATAGTGATAACCGACACCTTTCGGCAGTCGGTGCCCAACCTATCATACTAGCCCTGTGGGCACACGCCCGTGACCGACACCTGAGTTGTCCTATTCACAAGCGTGCGAGGGAAGACTCCGTTTCTTTTCTATAAAGGGAACAATTGCCCCAACCCAACAGACCACAGCCACAACCAAAACCCAAAACCACAAAGATGTGGGGTCTAGTAGTTCACAACGAGACCACTGCATCTGAGCAGGGAGCTTTTGTAACCATCCTCGCTAACCTCACCCGCCGTGCCTTTGCAATAGAACAACCGCGAGAGTATGTTGTGTACCAAGGGCACACAAGTGATGCAATCTATCACTTCTGGTCCACAATGCACATCTATGGCAGGGGTATATCCCCAAAGCGCCCCTACCGGTTCACCGAATGTCAACTTCCTACGAGCCACAAGCCATCCAACTAGCAGCTCGAGTGTCTATAGTTCAACTTCGACACCTATGGACGAGGGTTAAATGCAAATCGTTTTACTACTACCCCCACCACAAAAGTTATAGTAGGCTGCCCCAAGTCGCCAACGGAGACCATGAGACCGACCCTGTCCCGTTGCATCTTGTGTGCTCAATTAGAGCGCAAGAGGCATTATACGAGCATGTCACCCTCGACCAATTTGATGCTCGTGGGGAGCTAGCTCGCTTGACCCCAAGGAGGAAAGCAGCGGAGCCCGACGCCATGAACCCATTGGTGGGTCTACCCCTGCTGCCGACCCAAACCATGCACCAATCTCCCGTGAGGAGCTTCGTCCCATCCTGGGGATTTTCTCCAACAAAACGGCAGCCACGACACCCTCAATGGGCATCATCGCTACCCCGATCCTTGTAGCGCCGCATTCCACCCAAGCAACCTCGACGTCATAGTCCCACAAGTCTCAACGTCTATGAGACCCGCTCGACTGGACGTGAACAAAGTAGGCTAAGCCGTAACCCAACCCTAGTATACCACTACCAACTAATATTATAAGCTCGTATCATCATGAATAAATTGGCAGACTGTCTGTGTGCCTATTTTTAATAGTACCACTTGTGGATATGTGTATACCATTTGGCTACATAATTAAATTGAGAGTAACCACACGGATCCACCCGAACCAACAACCACAGTAATATGTCACATTTTGTGAAGTATATCTCACTTTGACCCGAGCACAGTAATATGTCCAATAGAGCATAACTGACCACCAAGATCAACCCAACCTGAAGTGTGTGCCCTAGTCCAGACCTATATAAAGAGTCGCTCGGTGATCATCCTCACTATCCCTCAGCTTGTGCACTGCCTTCATATCCATATTTCCCATGCCACACCAAGAATTCAGAAGGCAACTCCGGGCAGTTTTGTTAAGACATTGTGGGATTTTATCCGTAGTACGATGGGTTCTCCCCACCCACCCAGTACAAGTTGTTCAAATTGAGGATCGCTTCCACCGCCTATAAGTATTGGGAAATTGTGCAGGTCCCTCTAGAAAGCCCGAACCAAGACCCTATGGAAGTCTCCTTCATCGGCAAATCAATGCCCACTCCGAAAATGGCCATAAAGGTTGCTCCCTACGAAGCAATTACCCGCCTTCGATTTGTAGTACCCTTGAGCTTCTTCTTCTAGGTGAATATTCTCTTCTTTTGTGTGTGTGGGGGAGGGGGGGAGGTCGTGCACTCATTGGAGTAGTGTCTGAGACTTCCACAATTGTAACAATTTCTGTCATGTGTAGATGAACGCTTCTCTTCATATACTGAGTTGGAGCTTCTCTCTTTGCCTGTGCTTTTGTAGAACTTGTTGAATTTCGTGGCCATGCATGAGGCTTATCTCTTAATTGGTTACAAGGTTGTCACTTGAGCTAGCGGGAGTGTCACTTGAAGCTTTCTATGCATCATTTGACTTGTTATGAATCTCTTCTTTGTCTTTGAGTGACATTTCGTGGGAAATAATCCTTCCAATGACTTCCGTTGGCTTGAGATCTTTGTAGTTTTGCATCATTTGGATCAAGGTGAAGATGGTGTAGTACATTCCATCCAAGGCTCTAAGTATCTTCTTGACGATGAATTTGTCGGTCATCCCTTCGCTTCCTAAGATGACAACCTCATTTGTGAAGATTGCGAGCCTAGAGTTTATTTTAGCAACTCCTTCATCATCCTTCATCTTGAACTTATCAAGTTGACTTTGTAGCACATCCAACTTAGATTCCCTGACGGAGTCAGTACATTCGTGCATGTCAACCAAAGTATTCCAAATTTACTTCGCATTCTCCATGCGGCTAATCTTGTTGAACTCTTCGTGGCATAGGTAGTTGAATAGAATGTCGCATTCTTGAGCGTTATATTGCAACATCTTCAAGTCTTCCGCGGTCCTTCTCGATCTGGTTCCCTTCCATCACCAAAGAATTCACCTTGCAAACCAACATGAACAAAAACCCAAACAGCGGGGTTATGACCAAGAATATGCACTTTCATCTTATGCTTCCAAATAGCAAAGTTTGTACCATCAAAATATGGCCCTCTACAGTGGTAATTTCCCTCACTAGACGCCATACTATCCTAGGTTGTGAAACCAATGAAATGGAAACCAATGTCGTGATGCCACTTGTAGGATCCTAAGTATGTCTAGAGGGGGGTGATTGGACTACTTGACCAAATAAAACCTTAGCCTTTTTCAATTTTTTGTAGTTGGCAAGTTTTAGCAATCATAACAAGTCAAGCACACCCTACACATGCAAGTCTAAGAGTATAGCAATGGAAAGTAAATACATGCACATGTAAGTAGGGGATAGGGATAGTAAGATCAAACGCAAATTTGACACAGAGATTTTTGGAGTAGGGGATGGGGACTTCAACCCATGGAGGGTAATGGTCGCAAGAGTCCACAAAAGGCTCCACCCATGAAGGATCCACAGAGAAGCAACCTTGTCTATTCCACCATGGCTTACATCCACAAAGGACTGGCCTCACTCGGGGTAGATCTTCAGGAGGTAGGCGATCTCCTTGCCCTTACAAACTTCTTTGTTCAACATCACACGAAGTCGGAGGCTCCCAAGCGACACGTAACCAATCTAAGAGACACCACTCTCCAAAAGGTAATAGTTGTGGTAAGTATGATGAACTCATTGATCTTGTGCTTCAAAATATAGTCTCCTCAACACTCAATCACTCTCTCACATATTTGGCTTGGGTAGAAGAGGTTGATTGGGTAGAAACCAACTTGGGGAGGCTACAAATCGAGATTCATATGGCTGGAGTGGAATATCTTGATCTCAACACATGAGTAGGTGGTTCTCTGTCAGAAAATAGATGGGGAAAATGTTGGTTTGTCATGATTGCTTGCTCTCCAAATGAGAGGCAGGTGTAGGGGTATATATAGGCATTTCCAAATATCCAACGGTTACAACATTATTTCCGAACTCTGGGAAATTGAAGTAAAAAAACTTGGTTGCACCGACTAGTGCAAAATGTGGCAACTTTTGGCATTTCGGTGAGACCGATATACATATCTCGTTGAGTCCGATTTGGCTGGCATAGGCAATTACCTAAAGTCGGTGGCACTAATTTGCAGAAATCAGAAATTCTTGTTTTCGGCAATAGGCAACGAGGGAGTTGGTCACTTTTTTTGGTTGCACCAAAATAAAACTTGGTGGCACAGGGATGGTTGTGGAGATTATGATTGATGAAGATAATGAATCATGGAGGTGGCTAGGATTGGAGGAGTTTATATAAGAGCTCTCCCATAGCCTCCTCCCTTGATATGGCTTCTATCCTTTGATCCAATGGCTCTAGATTAGCCCAATCCTCTTTGAAATCATCCTTTGAAGGCCAAGGAATTCATGGGAACAAATGGAGACAGAATTCATGAAGAATAACGTCATGAGAGGAAACTTTAAGTGTTTGGATGTCAAACCGGCGTTGAGACGACCGCATGCGGTCGTATGGAACACCTTCTTTTGTGATGACCTCTTTTGGTGATATGGTCGCCATTTTTTATACAAACTCGGAGTTAGACATTTTTGGGCTAGTTGGATTCTTATGAATGATGTAGATCCATTTCTGGTTTTAGATCTTCATTTGGAGCACTTCGGGAAAATGACTTGTCCCACCTTCGAAATGGCTAAGTGTGAGTCCTCGATGTCTACCATTTGGACTCCTTCCATCGTGCTAACTACTTGGGAAGTCCATCTCACCTAAAAGACACACAAAGACAAAGAAAACTAATAAAAACTAAGAAATCCATGGATTCACATTAATCATAAATAACTCACATACTTATTGCAAATATTTATTAGCTCTCTCAAAGCAAAATACTACTCGCATGCTCCTAGGAAGGAGGTTGGTAGGAGTTAACCATTGCGCACCCCGACCTAAACAACACTAGGATTTCAACAAGGAGTAAGAATGCTCGCACATCATCACAATGCCATAAAAAATATTGAGATGAATGGTAAGTTAACACCCTTTAATTATCATTATTTCAACTAACCAACAATCATGCAATCACGACCTTTCATATTACCACATCAATATCATTAACGCATAATTTCTCTTTTATGTGCTACATGAAGGTTTTGATTATGCACTCCTTGGATACCTATTATTTTTGGACTAGTATTATAAATCGTGCTAATTAGCTTCACTATCTATTAAACTCTCAATAAAATTTAAGTGAAGAACGATAGTGCAATTATTTCTAGAAATCTATATGTCACCGTACTGTGAATGATATAAGTGAAGCACTAGAGGAACTACTTGGCTCAAACCATATAAGTGAAGCACATAGAGTATTCTAACAAATCATGGTGAACATATGTCTCTCTAAAATAGGTGTGTCCATCAAACAATGATTGTGGAAAACTAAAAAAAGCAAACTATAACACACAACGCTCCAAGCAAAACACATATCATGTGATGAATAAAAATGTAGCTCCAAGTGAAATACCGATGGATTGAGATGAAAGAGGGGATGCCTTCCGGGGCATTCCCAAACTTAGACGCTTGATTCATCCTCAATTTACCTTGGGGTGCCTTGCGCATCCCCAATCTTAGTCTCTTTGCTACTCCTTATTCCTTCATCCATTGTGATCGCACCCAAAACTTGAAAACTTCAGCACACAAAACTCAACTAAAAACTCGTGAGATCCGTTAGTACTGTAGGTGAACCATAAATTTTAGGTACTATTATAAGTTGACTAATATTTTACTATTGCATAAGATATTATATTCTAACTTACCCATGAACATAACCCCGATATAATCCATAGCATCATGAAAACAAGCAATATTTGCAAGCAAAACTAGAATGTGTCTAAAACAGAACAATCTATAGTGATCTCGAAAAACAACATACTTCTTTAACTCTGAAAATTATGAAATATTGGGACATCCTGGGGAACTTGTATACCAATAGTGTGTAAAAAAATCATATCAAAAATATGTTCCAGCAAAATCAGAGAAACTGTGCACTAGACGTGAAAGTTTTTGTTTTTGCACCGCATCAATTTTACTTATCATCGAAAATCATCCCAAAGGCTTTACTTGGCACAAACACTAATTAAAACATAAAAACACAATAATTACAGCAGCAATAATCATGTTAACTAGCAAAACATAAAGTAGAACAAGAAAATAACATAACTATTGGGTTGCCTCCCAACAAGCATTATTGTTTTATGCCCCTAGCTAGACATAATGCATAGTTTCAAGTGTTTCCATCATTGTGATCAAGATCCGCAATCACACAACCATGCTTTTTTAAGAAAAAGGAGGAGTCTCGGTCACTTATCATGTTTACAAAATTGGGATGCACACTGTTCATTTTAAGATCCTCATTTCTATTTATAGGAGTGATACTAGGATTCTTGAGGACATACATTACCTTGGAAATTTTCCCTTGCAAGGTACTAGCATTGTTTTAGAGGTAGTGAAAGCGGAACCCATTTTATCAATGACTTCCTCCATTTTATCAATTCTACTAAAACCTTGCTCTACCCGCTCATTATCTTTCTCCTTTGATCCTTTCAAAGTAATTCCTACCTTAGATCCAAATTGAGTAAAATTATTATGAATCTTTTTATCCAACTCCTAAATTTGTTCTTTAGTGGCCATTTTATTTTCAATAATATCTAGCCTTTTGATAACATGATCAAAAGTTAAAGTAGTGTGATTAATAATGATAGGTGGTGATCCCACTAAATTACTCATGGCCTTGAAAGGATGTGAATTGTGACTCATTAAGAAATTACCACCGGTAATAGTGTCAAGCACAAATCTATACCAAACAGTAATACCCACATAAAAATTATGAATCAAGATATTCGTGGATTTCTTATGAGTTGATCTATTTTGAGTATTGCAAATCTTGTACCAAGAATCTTTTAAACTTTCTCCTCCTCATTGTTTAAAGTTAAGCACCTCATTCACGAGAGTACATGAAACAAAGGAAGAACTAGCCATAGCAATAAGCAAACAAATAAACTATGAAAGATAAATATTTTTTTATTTTTATAGCAAGTGAAATATAACAGAAAACAAAAAGTAGAAAAAGTGAATGATAATCTATGAGAAGGTACTTGATAGGAATGTGGTGATACTCCCTGGCAACGACGCCAAAAATCCTTCCTGATACTTGTGAACTGCATTAGGATTTTCGCCGAAGAGAACGGTATGATGCATCAATGTGGAGATAAGTATTTCCCTCAGTAAGAACCAAGGTTATCGAACCAATAGGAGGACCACACAATTTCCCGTGTTTAGTGCCTACACAAAAAAGAGCACACACTTGCACCCAACACGGGCAAGATGGTTGTAAATCCCCTTGAACTCGTTAATTGCAAGTGATAAGTAGTGAGAGATAGACAATTTGATAATTGTAAATTGAAAATAAAAAGAAAGTAAATAATGGCACAAAGATATTTAGAGTTTTGATAAATATATTTGTGAAGAGACCCGGGGGGCATAATTTTTGCTAGACGCTTCTCTCTCGAAGGAAGCATACAGTGGGTAGAAATATTATTATTGGAAAATTAAAATAAAAGTGGATAGTCATGAAATATTTATTCACGAAAATGATCATGTATATAGGCATCACGTCCATAAGCAATTAGACCGCCTCCTGCCTACATCTACTAGTATTACTCCACCCATCGACTGCTATCCAGAATGCATCTTGAGTATTAACTAAAAACAAAGTAATGCTTAGAGGATGATGACATGATGTGGAGAAAGTAAATCCAATGAATATGAATGAACCCCAACGTTTTACCCTTAATGGAAGCAATGCAATATGTGTCATGTCTCTTTCTGTCACCGGGATTGTGCACCGCAAGATTGAAGCCGATACAACGCACCTCTCCCACTGAACATAAATCAATCTAGTTGGCCAAACCGAAGCGATAGATGGGAGAGAATTATGAAGCTATAACAATCATGCATATAAGAATTTAGAGAAGACTCAAATATAATTCATGAATAATCTGAACATAAAGCCACAGTTCATCTGATCCCAACAAACACACAACAAAGAGTGATTACATAACATACATCACCGCGGGAATCGCAGTGATCTTGGCAATGAAGAATGCAGAGAGAGAGAGAGAGATAGCCATCTAGGTACTAACTATGGACCCGTAGGTCTATGGTGAACTACTCATACATCATCATGATGATAACAAGGTTGATGTAGAGGCCCTTCGTGATCGATCCCCCTCCGACAGGGCACCGAAACAGGGCTCTAGACGAGCACATGGCAAAACAGAGACTGGTGGCAGCAGAAAATGTGTTTTGGGAGGATCTATAGGGTTTTCCCCAAATATGTGAATTTGTAGCAAAGAGATCAGGGCCAGAGGAGCTGGGAGGTCGCCCCAATCCATGAGGGTGAGACCACCACCTGGATATGCCTTGTTGCCTTGGGGGCACCTCGTGTGCCCTCCGGTCTTCCTCCAAAGCTACCAGGTATAATTTTTTGTCCAAATAAAATCATCAAAAAGTTTTGGGGTATTTGGACTTCATTTGGTACAATATTCCTGAATGGCCAAAAAACATGCAGAAAAATGCAACTAGAACTCCTATAGGATACAAGTATGTCTAGACGGGGGTGACTAGACTACCTGAGCAAATAAAAACTTAACATTTTCCCAATTTTATTGGTTGGTAGGTTTTAGCAATTTCATCAAGTCTAGCACACCCTACACCTGCAAGTCTACGAGTATATCAGCGGAAAGTAAAGACATGCAAGTGTAAGTAGATGATAGGGATATGAAGATCAAATGCAATGAAGAAGCAGAGATTTTGGGCATGGTTCCGATAGGTGGTGCTATCGTATGTCCACATTGATGGAGAATTCAACCCACGTTGGGTAAAGGTTGCGCGAGTCCATGGAGGGCTCCACCCACAAAGGGTCCATGAAGAAGCAACCTTGTCTATTCCACCATGGCCTACATCCATGAAGGACTAGGCTCACTTGGGGTAGATCTTCACGAAGTAGGCACTCTCCTTTCCCTTACAAACTTCTAGGTTCAACTCCATACGATTTGGAGGCTCCCTAGCAACACCTAACCAATCTAGGAGACACCACTCTCCAAAGGTAATACCTATGGTATGGATGATGAACTCCTTGCTCTAGTGCTTCAAAAGATAGTCTCCTAAACACTCACTGTCTCACATAATTTTTCTTGGTAGAAGAGACTGATACGGTGGAAAGCAACTTGGGGAGGCTAGAAATAAAGAATCATATGTTTGGAGTGGAAGGTCTTGATCTCAACACATGAGTAGGTGGTTCTTTCTCAGAAAATGAATGGTGGAAGTTTTTTCTTGTTCTGAGTGCTCTCTATCCAAATGAGCGGGAGATGGAGGTGTATATATAGCCATATCCAAAAATACAACCGTTACAACATTATTACACAACTCGTGGAACTAAAGTAAAAACTCGGTTGCACTAACTTGTGCAAAATTTCCTAACTTTTGGGTTCTTGGTGAGACTGCTATATAGCATCTCGGTGAGTCCGACTCAGTTGACCTAGGAAGCTCCTCACTTCTGTGACACCTTTGTAAAATCCGGAAATTCTGAATTTTAGCAAATGGATACCAAAAGGTTGGTCGCTACTTTTTGATTGTACTGAAGCAAAACTCGGTTGCACCGATTTGCTAGGTTTTGGCTTGGGATATGTCTAAGGAAAACTCGGTGTGGCCCATATGTAGAAACTTGGTGGCACCGAATTTGACTTTGGAATTGTGGAATGAATATTTTGTGGGCGAAATGTTAAGATTTTTGGTGGCTAATCCCTAAGCACTTGGAGCAACCAGATCATTAAAGATACCTCATCCCCTTTTGATAGTATTGGCTTTCTATGGACTCAAATGTGATTTATCACATAAATATAAAATGTAGAGTCTTGAATCTTTTGCCAGTTGATGTTGCATGCATGTAGGGAATCTCCTCACAATCCTAGCCAATCCATTCATTGTACTTTTCCTGAAATATACTTGATAGATTGTCACATCCCTGGAACCCTAACCAAGGTTTAGCATTGTGCTCATATTTTGTTTGCATTGCATCCAAGAAAATGGCAACAAGATCAAAGTAAGTGGTGAAGGGAAACTCAAAACCCTAGACACTTCTTAATTCAAAGGAATTATAAACTTATTCAAATCAATGAACCCAAAATGGCCTCAAGAAAAGTTCAACTTTTCTGATAATTCTTGAAAACAAATAAGCAATGAAGGAAACCATTTCCTTTATACTTTTGGCATTTTAAATAAATGCAAAAGACTACTGGTTTCAAGTTTTAAATTTGAATTCAAAGATTTATAGTTTTCAAAAATGCTAAAAACTTTATGGGTGATTGGAAATATTCCAACTAACACCCCAGCATTTTTCAAACTGTTTATGGTTTGTTTGTGAAGCCAACATTAATGGGAAACAATGTTAGTAAATAAAACAGAAGGAAAAGAGAAATGAAGAGCTTACCTGTTATCTATCGCCGGCCCAGCCCACCACGGGCTCCCCGGTCATCTCCCTCCTCCTGCTAGTAGGCAGAGGAGAAGATGAGCACGGCGGCCAAGCCCCGGCCACCTCCTGCCTGCCTGCTCGCAGCTAGAGGCCCCCAGGAACGCCAACGCGACGCCCCAAGCCTACTTCTCCTCCTCCCCGCGGCCTTATCTCCTCACCTCGGCCTCTCGTTCCCCTTTCCCCTCTCGGATCTCTCTCTCCCCGAAGCTCCGGTCGCCGTCGATCCGTTGCCTTCTGGTCCTCCCCGACCCTGCGGACAGCTTCACAAGAACCGCCGTGAGCTCCTCTTCCCGTTCAACCTCTTCCCGAGGCCATTCCCCTCCTCTAACCCCGTTAGTCGCCGGAGCCCGAAGGTCCTCGTCGCCGGCCATGTCGTTGCCGTCATTGTGTTACCCCGCTCGCGAGACCGAGCTCAGAAATGAGCTCCTGGAGCTCTGTAGATGCCGTAGAGCCCTTTCCCCAGCTCGCTAGTGCCTCGCAACGCCACACCCGACGATGCCCAAGCCGCAGCCGCCGCTGACCTCGTCACCGGCGTGGATTCGGGTGACCACTGGGTCCAGCTTCTCCCCCTTTAGATGCGGCGCTTCACTAGCTAGCCGTAGCACTAAACCGCGCCCAAAACCGATGCCCGTGGTCCTCCGCTGCGCCCGTGGTCGCCGCCGGACATATTCCAGTGGGGGCCAACGTGGTCAACTAGTTACCCACTAAACACCCCCCTAGCCACTGACAGTGGACCCCAGGGTGGGTCAAACCCCAGTTAGGGCTGGTCAACTCGGGGATTAGTCCCTGGTCACTGACGAGTGGACCCCACCGGTCAGGTTTGACCTGGCCCAGTCTCTGTTGACCAGAGACGTCATTATGACATAATAAAGGGATTTTCTGATATAAAAATAATTCCAGAAATGTCTAAAACTTCTAAAAATCATAGAAAATAATCTGTAAGTCCAATGAAAATAATATATATATGAAAAAGTATCCGAAAAATTCAAGGAATCTGAATATGTCATTTTCAAACATGTTTGAAAATGTTACTGAACCCAAACATGTAGATTAATGAATAAGTTAATTCTTATAAATACTTTGGAGATGGAATTTGGAAATTATTTAAATTTCACTACAAATGATATGATCAAACACTGTCCAAATCACAAACCAGCAACCTAACATGTCACTCCATGCATGTTAAAAGCAAGTTGATGTGAGCATCAGGTCGAATCAATTAAAATGGTATCCCAGAATACCTCGTTTGAAGTAATATTTGAATTTGATTCAAATCAACTTCAAACCTAATAAATGTTAGCTATAATAGTATACCACTTTGCATCCTCATGCCATGCTCATGCATCCTCTTGTTGCATATGCTTGTGATTGATTGTTGTCACTCTTTTTGGTAGGCTCCGCTCCTCCGGATTCCACCGAATATCCGACTGACGGATATTGTCCCTCCTCTGAGCAACAAGGCAAGCAACCATTTTGATCATCCCGATAAATCCCAAGTTCTCGCTCCTGCACTTACTTATTGCATTAGGATCAAATGCTTCAAATGCTTTGGCACGTTAGTTGAACCCACTTCCTTTGCATGACCTATCCTTCTCATAGTAAATAGTTGAACCTTGCAACCTAGCATACCTGGTAGTTGCTTGAGCCATGATGTGCCTTATCCTGCTATGCATGCTATGCTTAGAGTTGTGTATGGTCTGTCATCTGGGAGATGAATTGAATTGTGAGAATGTGTTCGGTAAGCAAGGGTTGTGTGTTGAACCTGATTTGGTAAAGGTACCGGTGAAAGGTTGTGTAGGAGTACATGGCGGGTTGTTTCATTGGAACCGTCCTTAGGAACTGAGTTCCGTGTATGTAATCCAAGACGAGATACTACCACATGCTGGGCCCCGAAATATGACCCCGCTCGACTTATTAATCGCTTAGTACTCGGTCCAGGAGTTGCAAGTAGTTTCTGGTGTTTATAGTCATGCTGGAGGCCGTGCATAGTGCTGACCTGAGAGGTGGGATGTGATGCGGTAGGCAGTGGAACGGTGTAAAGTGGCACCCGGATGGTGGGCTTGGGAACCCTGCGCACATCGTTTGGGGCCGTGGCGGAAACCTCCGCCGGACTTCCGTGCGGGTTACCCTCAGATAGGCGATAGACCTGGACTAGGTACTAGTGTGGTTAACGGTCGTGGCCGACTCCCTCGCTAGGCTTCGGCTTGAAGGTTGCCGAGGTGCATGACGTGCACATGGCGATAAGTGGCGAGAGCGCGTGTGACGAAGTACACCGCTGCAGGGTTATGATCTATTCGAATAGCCGCGTCCGCGGATATGGACTACTTGGAGACATATGTTGTTCATAGATAACTTAAATGGCTACTCATAAAATTGTCAAGATAAGCGTGAGTGTCGTGGACGGCATTTCTGTATGGAGACGGAATGATTCCACGATGGAGTATTGTTGTGGTGTTAGTGGACTCGTGTGCGCAAGATCAAGTTGTCAAAAGTTGTTTTAAAATGTAAGTTGTCTAGCCACGAGTCAAATGTTGGCTTTCCGCATGAAACCCCACAATACCTTTTTGATTCATTGCATGAGTAGATAGTTATCCTAAAGTCTTGCTCAGTACCTCCGTACTCATGTTTGTTTAATAATTGTTGCAGAGGTTGTTAATGACCCTATCGGAGGGTTCTTCCTAGACATCAACGACGACGAGTAGCTAGTGTCCCAGCTACTATCTGGCCCTAGGTTGGGTCTGTAGTATAGTCAGGCCATGTGCCTTCTAGTTTCACCTGTCTGTACTCAGACAGTTTTAAATACTTCCGATGGCTTGTAACTGAATGTCTGCTATGATGGGTCGTGAGACCCTTACTGTGTAATATTATGTGTGTGGCTCTTCCGAGCCTCTTAAATAAAGCTTGTATGTTTATGGTTTCGATGTGATGCCATCGATGTATCTATACATATCGGTATGCCATGCGTACGTGTGTCGTACTTGATATGTATGGGGTTCGATTACCAAGCCGTAAACTTTAGTAGCACTCCTTACAGGGAAATGCCCTTTGTGATCCAACGAGCCATGGTAGCTGTTGTGTCTGTCCTCTTTGGGAAATGTCACGCGATGTAATGGAGTCCTTGTAGCTTAATATGACTCGTCTACATTCGCTGGTGACCGACACCTGCTTTGCTGGGTCATGTATGCATGTCCCTGTGCGGAACTGCCACTTTGGTTTATGACTAGACATGTCGATCCGGGTTCTTTGTCATTGGAATGCTAGCGACATAATTGCATACGTGAGTCAAAAGGCGCAAACGGTCCCGACTAAGGTAAGGCTGCAGCCGTGAGGTTAACCGTGCGTGAGACCGCAAAGGGATGCGATGTGTTACAGGCTGGATTCCTATGGCTTAGGATCGGGGTCCGGATAGCGTTGGTATCAGAGCGTGACTGACTGTAGGACTACTAAGCCAAACTGGTCGAAGTTGAGTCTAGAATTGCTTTAGTTATACATAAGGGAATTGTTTGTGGAAGGGAACGTTAGACTCTTGTTCTCTTCTCAAGTTATTCTATTCTGGTCATCCTCGTCTTTTCTGCGGGAATTAAGGACTAGGTTACTCATCTTCTTCTAGGCTCGTGTTTCTGATCGATAGATTATAAGACTACGGGTCGAGAGTTATATTGGGTTCCTTTTATTCCTAGGAAAAAGTAAGTAAGTTTGATGATCAGAGACTTGAACTTGATAGTTGAGTGGTTACGCTATTCCATTTTGGGTTGTCTCAAAATTTGTTTTTGAGCATTTACAGCCGTTATGCTGCCCAATTTTGCATTCAGAGCTCTAATGCTTTTGCATTACTCTCTATTTTTAGATTCCTGGCCGTCCTTCTCGTTAGGTGGTATGTATGACCAGGCGCATTGATCTGCCGGGTCATACATCCATGCTGGTCAGGGTGATGTCGGTGTGCGGTTACCGCTGGTACCCCGAGTACACAGTGGAGGAACAGTACCGAGACTTCAACCAGAGCCAGTATATCTGCACTGTTAGGGTATTTCTAGACTACCCTGGAGCTGAGGAGCCAATCCATTGGTCCTATGGGTTGGGAGTCACTCTTGACATGGAAGTACAAGATGCTGCCTATTCAATGTTGGCCATTCTGAGGGTGAGACATGCACTGCTGCAGAATTCAGAGTTCTGCTATGTTCCTGCCTCTCAGCCTGGTGAAGAGGGATACCTCAGCGTAGTCTATTTTGATTCTTCTATGGAGGATCCACTACTGCAGTCCACTGCTGAGATGCTAGAGAACAGAGACAGGGATGCTCGTGCTCTCCGCATGGAGCTTTATGCTACCCGTGCCCGTCTGTGGATGGCTTTGACACAGCTGGCACCGGTAGTCCAGACAGGGTACGGAGATATGGAGATGCTGAACCCTGTTAGGACCCATCTTCCGGCCCACGTTGACTGGCCAGCTATAGGAGGAGTCACCCCTCTTCGGGGACCCCTATTACCATGAGTCAGGGGACCGAGGCCACATCCGTGTCCTTATGGATCCCAGGGATCTCAGGCCAGAGTGTTTCCTGATCCGCGGGTTGAGCTTCCAGGCCATGGAGGCAATCTCTATGAGATGTTCTATGCGGATGCCTGAGCTGTGTGTGGAGGGATAGTATGGTAGTAGCCGTACGTTCACAGTCCTGCGTTACTTGTGAAGTATGCATGTGATGTGAAATGAATTCCGAAGGCCTAGATAAATAATGTATAGGAAGCTTGTAAGCCTCTGATGAGTAGTTTCATAATTTCAGTAGTTTGCTCTTCTATTAAGGTTGTACTGAACTATGTAAGGGTGTGTATGAACCATGGTGTATATATAGCAGATGCTTGTTGCCATGTTGTTCAGATATTCATTTCCGCATTCCGTGTGTTCAGTACATTCTTAATCCATAGCTAGTATTGATATGATATTGGTCTAAGCTGTGAGTTTGTTTGCCAGGATGGTGTTCACCAGTTTGAACCGTGCCCCTGCTCATGAGCAAGGCGAGGGTAGTCAAGCGTTGCACGAAGACCTGCCTCACCCGCCCTCTCTTGCGGAAGTTATGCTTGAAGCAGAGAGGAACAAAAGAGAGACCAACCGACTGTTAGAGCGTATTGAGAAGAATACGGCTCGTCAGCCTAGGAATGCTGCAGTGTCCCTCAATGACTTTGTGAAGCTAAATCCTCCAAAGTTCCATCACTCTGTTGATCCCCTCGACGCTGATGACTGGCTGTGCAGCATGTCACGCAAGATTCACTCTGCGAATGTTTCTGAGGCCGACAAGGTGACCTTTGCGGCGTATTTTCTGGAAGGACCCGCCAATCTGTGGTGGGAGAACTTTGAAGATATGCGTCCTGCTGAGCCAGCAGCCACATGGGCAGACTTCAGTGCATCCTTCCGTTTGCACCATATTCCAGAGGGCTTGATGGACAGAAAGAGAGAGGAGTTCTGTGCTTTCACCCAGGGCAAGATGACCGTGGATGCCTATAGCAGCGAGTTCGGTAACCTCGCCCGCTATGCAACAGAGGACGTGTCTACTGACGCCAAGAAGCAAGCAAGATTCCGTAAGGGTCTGAGTCCTGAGCTTCGTCGTGATCTGCACCTCCACGAGTGTGCAAGCTTTCAAGCCCTGCTCAACAAGGCGATCCGTGCCGAGACTGGTCATACCGACTTTGAAGCCACAAGGAAGCACTCCCGTGACTTTGGCTCGTCATCTGGTTCCGCATTTCCAAAACGCAGGCTCTGGATTCCGAACAGTTCTCTGCCGCCAAGATACACTCCGAGGCCATCCTACGTGGCGCCTTAGATGAATCAGACCAACCCTCCAGCAAAAACTTATGGTGGTCCAGCTAGCAATGCTGCACCACGTGCCAACCAAGTGATATGCTACAAGTGTGGAGAACCAGGGCACTATTCCCGTGAGTGTCCTCAAAATGTGGGTGCCAAGCAACCCGGAAAGTCCGTCGGGCAAGGCAAGTCGGGCAAAGCTTACTATGTGAAGCCAACTCCTGCACGTGGCCGTGTGAACTATGTCTCAGTAGAAGAAGCTGCAGAGGATCCCGACGTCATACTGGGTACGCTTCTTCTTAATCATCACCCAGCGTCTGTTCTCTTTGACACTGGGTCTTCTCATTCCTTAATTTCAGAAAGTTATGAATAGTTGCATAACATGTCTTTTTGTGATATGCCAATTCCATTGGTTGTCCAAACTCCTGGTAGTAAATGGCAAACCTCTAGGATAACCTATGACAATGAAATTCTAGTAGATAGGCTAGTTTTTCTAGCCTCATTGATAGCCCTGAAATCTTCGGATATTAATATCATCTTGGGTATGGACTGGATGTCAGCTCACTATGCCAAGATTGATACTCATTCTAGAAATGTTCAGCTTACCCATCCCTCGGGTGAGATAGTCAATGTCTCTACTCGAGTTGCCAAATGCCAACTCTATTCCCCAAATGCCAACCCTCTTCCGGAACTTGAAGACATCCCGATTGTCCGTGACTTCCCGGATGTTTTTCCAGAGGAACTGCCAGGAATTCCACCTGACAGAGATGTAGAGTTTGTGATAGATCTTGTTCCGGGAACTGTCCCAATAGCTAGAAGACCATATAAGATGGCACCCCTGAAGCTAGCCGAACTTAAGACCAACTAGATGAGGCCTTGAATAAAGGTTTCATTCGTCCTAGCTCTTCTCCTTGGGCTTGCCCCGTCCTCTTCGTTAAGAAGAAAGACGGAACGGATCGAATGGTTGTAGATTACCGACCAGTTAATCTGGTCACCATAAAGAACAAGTATCCGCTCCCCAGGATCAACAATCTGTGCGATCAGCTCGCTGGACCCTCAGTCTTCTCCAAAATGGATTTGAGGTTGGGATACCATCAAATCAAGATCAAGAACGGGGACATTCCAAAAACGGCTTTTGTTACTCGTTATGGCCAATACGAGTACACCGTCATGTCTTTCGGTTTAACCAATGCCCCAGCCACCTTCTCTCGTCTGATGAATTCAATCTTCATGGAGTATTTGGATAAATTCGTTGTGGTATACCTCGATGATATTCTCATCTACTCAAAGAACGAACAAGAACAGGCCGAGCATCTAAGGCTGGTATTGATGAAACTTCGAGAGCATCGCCTGAATGCCAAGTTTTCAAAATGTGAATTTTGGTTACCAGAAGTGACCTATCTAGGTCACATAATCTCTGGTAAGGGTGTTGCTGTGAATCCCGAGAGAGTTCAAGCCGTCCTTGATTGGACTCAACCAGAATCGGTTAAGCAAGTTAGGAGTTATCTTGGTCTAGCGAGCTATTGTCGCCGCTTTGTCGAGAATTTCTCCAAGGTTGCAAAGCCTCTAACTGAACTCCTCAAGAAGGATAAAAGGTTCGAGTGGACACCACAGTGTGAGCATAGTTTTCAGGAACTGAAAAGACGCCTAACTTCCGCTCCTGTGTTGCTACCACCAGATTTTACTAAGGACTTTGTTATCTATTGCGACGCCTCGCGACAAGGATTAGGTTGCATTCTCATGCAAGATTGTCATGTGATCGCATACGCATCTCGACAGTTGCGTCCACATAAGGATAATTATCCCACACATGACCTTGAGCTTGCAACTGTGGTCCATGCACTAAAAACCTGGCGACATTACCATCTGGGTAATCGTTGCGAAATATTCACTAATCACCAAAGTCTGAAATATATCTTCACCCAGCCGGATCTGAATCTTAGGCAAAGACGGTGGGTTGAGTTGATCTCGGATTACGACTTAGGGATAAATTACACCTCGGGGAAGGCCAATGTTATGGCTTATGCACTAAGTCGTAAATCTTATTGTAACAATTTGATGCTACAACAAGGTCAACAACATCTCTATGGGGACTTTCGGAAGTTGAATCTTCATATTGTTCCTCAAGGATTCCTTTCTACCCTGGTGGCGAAGCCTACCCTTAAGGATCAAATTATAGCTGGCCAGAAGCGTGACAAGGGTATATCACGGATCAAGGAGAATATTATTAGCGGAAACGCTAAAGAATTTTCCATGAATGATCAAGGTGTTGTGTTCTTCCAGAATCGTCTAGTGGTTCCTAAGAACCTACATCTAAGGCAGTTAATTCTTAAGGAGGCCCATGATTCTCCTCTCAACATTCATCCCGGTAGTACTAAGATGTATCAGGACCTACGCCAGAGGTTCTGGTGGACTAGGATGAAGAGAGAAATTGCTGAGTTCGTTGCTAACTGCGACGTTTGTCGTCAAGTTAAGGCAGAACATCAAAGGCCTCCTGGCACCCTTCAAGCTTTAGCTATTCCTGAATGGAAATGGGATAAAGTTAGTATGGATTTCATTACCGGATTTCGCAAGACCAAGAAAGGAAATAATGCTATCTTTGTGGTCATTGGCCGTCTTTCCAAAGTAGCTCATTTTCTTCCCGTTCGTGAGAGTATAACAGCTAGCCAGCTAGCGGAGTTATATATCTCTCGAATAGTGTCTCTTCATGGTGTTCCACTGGAGATTAACTCAGACCGTGGGAGTATCTTTACTTCTCACTTCTGGGAAAGTTTTTAGAATGCCATGGGGACTCACTTATCTTTTAGCACTGCTTTCCATCCCCAATCAAGTGGTCAAGTAGAAAGAGTGAATCAAATCTTAGAAGATATGCTCCGAACTTGTGTTATATCATTCGGTATGAATTGGGAGAAGTGCCTTCCATTCGCCGAATTTGCTTATAACAATATTTATCAATCAAGCTTGGGCAAAGCTCCTTTTGAAGTTCTCTATGGACGAAGATGTTGAACACCTCTTAATTGGTCAGAAACCGGAGAGAGGCAACTCTTTGGCCCGGATATGATCCAGGATGCAGAAGAGCAGGTTCGCATTATTCGTGAAAAGTTGAAAACAGCCCAGTCTCGTCAAAAGAGCCAATATGATCGTCATCATAAGGCTGTGACCTTTGAAGTTGACGAGAAGGCTTACCTTCGGGTTACACCTTTGAAGGGTACCCATCGATTCGGTATCAAGGGCAAGTTGGCTCCTCGTTACATTGGTCCTTTTCGCATTCTTGCCAAACGAGGAGAAGTTGCCTACCAGTTGGAACTTCCTCCGCTACAAGGTTCATGATGTCTTCCACGTCTCGCAACTCAGGCGTTGCTTTTCGGATCCTATCTGTGAAGTGCACCACGAAACGCTTGATCTCCAAGATAACCTTTCTTATCGAGAATACCCTGTTCGGATTCTCGACCAAGCTGAGCGTACTACTAGACGTGAGAACATTAAGTTTCTTAAAGTTCAATGGTCAAATCATTCTGAGAAAGAGGCAACATGGGAAAGAGAGGATCGTCTTTGACAAGAGTATCCCGCGCTATTCCCGACGACGTCTAGATCTCGGGACGAGATTCTTTTGAGTGGGGGTGAGTTGTCACATCCCTGGAACCCTAACCAAGGTTTAACATTGTGCTCGTATTTTCTTTGCATTGCATCCAAGAAAATGGCAACAAGATCAAAGTAAGTGGTGAAGGGAAACTCAAAACCCTAGCCACTTCTTAATTCAAAGGAATTATAAACTTATTCAAATCAATGAACCCAAAATGGCCTCAAGAAAATTTCAACTTTTCTGATAATTCTTGAAAACAAATAAGCAATCAAGGAAACCATTTCCTTTATACTTTTGGCATTTTAAATAAATGCAAAAGACTACTGGTTTCAAGTTTTAAATTTGAATTCAAAGATATATAGTTTTCAAAAATGCTGAAAACTTTATGGGTGATTGGAAATATTACAACTAACACCCCAGCATTTTTCAAACTATTTATGGTTTGTTTGTGAAGCCAACATAAATGGGAAACAATGTTAGTAAATAAAACAGAAGGAAAAGAGAAAGGAAGAGGTTACCTGTTATCTGTCGCTGGCCCAGCCCACCAGGGGCTCCCGGGTCATATTCCTCCTCCTGCTAGTAGGCAGAGGAGAAGATGAGCACGGCGGCCAAGCCCCGGCCACTGGAGGCCCCCAGGAGCGCCAGCGCGACGCCCCGAGCCTACTTCTCCTCCTCCCTGCGGCCTTATCTCCTCACCTCGGCCTCTCGTTCCCCTTTCCCCTCTCGGATCTCTCTCTCCCCGAAGCTCCGGTCGTCGTCGATCCGTCCCCTTCCGGTCCTCCCCGACCCTGCCGGCAGCTTCACAAGAACCGCCGTGAGCTCCTCTTCCCGTTCCCCCTCTTCCCGAGGCCATTCCCCTCCTCTAACCCCGTTAGCCGCCGGAGCCCGAAGGTCCTCGTCGCCGGCCATATCGTTGCCGTCGTTGTGTTACCCCGCTCGCGAGACCGAGCTCAGAAATGAGCTCCTGGAGCTCTGTAGATGCCGTAGAGCCCTTTCCCCAGCTCGCTAGTGCCCCGCAACGCCACACCCGACGATGCCCGAGCCGCAGCCGCCACTGACCTCGTCGCCGGCGTGGATTCCGGTGACCACTTGGTCCAGCTCCTCCCCCTTTAGATGCGGCGCTTCACTAGCTAGCCGTAGCACTAAACCGCGCCCAAAACCGATGGCTGTAGCGCCGTTTAGCTCAACTCCGGCGAGTCCTCCGCCGCGCCCGTGGTCGCCGCCGGCCATATTCCGGTGGAGGCCGATGTGGTCAACTAGTTAGCCCACTAAACACCCCCCTAGCCACTGACAGTGGACCCCAGGGTGGGTCAAACCCCAGTTAGGGGCTGGTCAACTCAGGGATTAGTCCCTGGTCACTAACCAGTGGACCCCACTGGTCAGGTTTGACCTGGCCCAGTCTCTGTTGACCAGAGACGTCACTGTGACGTAATAAAGGGATTTTCTAATATAAAAATAATTCCAGAAATGTCTAAAACTTTTAAAAATCATAGAAGATAATCTGTAAGTCCAATGAAAATAATTTATATATGAAAAAGTATCATAAAAATTCAAGGAATCTGAATATGTCATTTTCAAACATGTTTGAAAATGTTACTGAACCCAAACATGTAGATTAATGAATAATTTAATTCTTATAAATAGTTTGGAGATGGAATTTGGAAATTATTTAAATTTCACTACAAATGATATGATCAAACACTGTCCAAATCACAAACCAGCAACCTAACATGTCACTCCATGCATGTTAAAAGCAAGTTTATCTGAGCATGAGGTCGAATCAATTAAAATGCTATCCGAGAATACCTTGTTTGAAGTAATATTTGAATTTGATTCAAATCAACTTCAAACCTAATAAATGTTAGCTATAATAGTATACCACTTTGCATCCTCATGTCGTGCTCATGCATCATCTTGTTGCATATGCTTGTGATTGATTGTTGTCACTCTTTTCGGTAGGCTCCACTCCTCCGGATTCCACCGAATATCCGACTGACGGATATTGTCCCTCCTCTGAGCAACAAGGCAAGCAACCATTTTGATCATCCCGATAAATCCCATGTTCTCGCTCCTGCACTTACTTATTGCATTAGGATCAAATGCTTTTGCCACGTTAGTTGAACCCACTTCCTTTGCATGACCTATCCTTGTCACAGTAAATAGCTGAACCTTGCAACCTAGCATACCTGGTAGTTGCTTGAGCCATGATGTGCCTTATCCTGCTATGCATGCTATGTTTAGAGTTGTGTATGGTCTGTCATCTAGGAGATGAACAGAATTGTGAGACTGTGTTCGGTAAGCAAGGGTTGTGTGTTGAACCTGATTTGGTCAAGGTACCGGTGAAAGGCTGTGTAGGAGTACATGGCGGGTTGTTTCATTGGAACCGTCCTTAGGAACTGAGTTCTGTGTATGTAATCCAAGACGAGATACTACCACATGCTGGGCCCTATAATTTGACCCCCCTCGACTTATTAGTCGCTTAGTACTCGGTCCAGGAGTTGCAAGTAGTTTCTGGTGTTTATAGTCATGCTGGAGGCCGTGCATAGTGCTGACCTGAGAGGTGGGCTGTGATGCGGTAGGCAGTGGAATGGTGTAAAGTGGCACCCGGATGGTGGGCTTGGGAACCCTGCGCACATTGTTTGGGGCCGTGGCGGAAACCTCCGCCGGACTTCCGTGCGGGTTACCCTCAGATAGGCGATAGACCTGGACTAGGTACTAGTGTGGTTAACGGTCGTGGCCGACTCCCTCACTGGGCTTCCGCTTGAAGGTTGCCGAGGTACATGGCGTGCACATGGCGATAAGTAGCGAGAACGTGTGTGACGAAGTACACCCCTGCAGGGTTGTGATCTATTCGAATAGCCCCGTCCGCGGATATGGACTACTTGGAGACATATGTTGTTCATAGATAACTTAAATGGCTACTCATAAAATTGTCAAGATAAGTGTGAGTGTCGTGGACGGCATTTCCGTATGGAGACGGAATGATTCCATGATGGAGTATAGTTGTGGTTTTAGTGGACTCGTGTGTGAGAGATCAAGTTGTCAAAAATTGTTTTAAAATGTAAGTTGTCTAGCCACAAGTCAAATGCTGGCTTTCCGCGTGAAACCCCACAATACCTTTTTGATACATTGCATGAGTAGATAGTTATCCTAATGTCTTGCTGAGTACCTCCGTACTCATGTTTGTTTAATAATTGTTGCAGAGGTTGTTAATGACCCTAACGGAGTGTTCTTCCTAGACATCGACGACGACGAGTAGCTGGTGTCCCAGCTACGATCTGGCCCTAGGTTGGGTCTGTAGTATAGTCAGGCCATGTGCCTTCTAGTTTCACCTGTCTGTACTCAGACAGTTTTAAACACTTCCGATGGCTTGTAACTGAATGTCTGCTATGATGGGTCGTGAGACCGTTACTGTGTAATATTATGTGTGTGGCTCTTCCGAGCCTCTTAAATAAAGCTTGTATGTTTATGGTTATGTTGTGATGCCATCGATGTATCTATACATATCGGTATGCCATGCGTACGTGTGTCGTACTTGATACGTATGGGGTTAGATTACCTAGCCGTAAACTTTAGTAGCACTCCTTACAGGGAAATGCCCCTTTGTGATCCAACGAGCCATGGTAGCTTGCTATTGCTCCGGACACATTGGTTGACCGGCATGTGTCCTTCTTAGCTGCTGTGTCTGTCCTCTTTGGGAAATGTCACACGATGTAATGGAGTCCTTGTAGCTTGCTACGACTCGTCTACATTCGCTCGTGACCGACACCTGCTTTGCTGGGTCATGTATGCCTGTCCCTGTGCGGAACTGCCACTTTGGTTTATGACTAGACATGTCGATTCGGGTTCTTTGTCATTGGAATGCTAGCGACATAATTGCATACGTGAGTCAAAAGGCGCAAACGGTCCCGGCTAAGGTAAGGCTGCAGCCGTGAGGTTAACTGTGCGTGAGACCGCAAAGGGATGCGATGTGTTACAAGCTGGATTCCGATGGCTTAGGATCGGGGTCCCGACATAGATCCATTAATCCAGTGAAATATATGTTGTTATTAATTACCAAAACAACCTAGGGAGAAGTTGTGCTTTCAACTAGGCACTAGGTTAATAGGTTAGTGCTAAAAAATAATATAAAATGACAAGTAACTGCTTAAAAAGTATCCTAGAATGATAATATAATAACATGGAACAATAAAAAAATATAGATACATTGGAGACGTATCAGCAGTCACCAAATAACTTTTATTTAGGCTTAAAACTAATCCTGGAGGTATAGCAAGCATGCCGATGGCGATTGCATAAACCTTGGAGACACTTCCAACGTGCATCGTCACCTCATTCTTAGCTAGTCTCATTTATTTCGGAGATCCTGTTTCAAGTTACTAATATTAACTACTGAACCGGTATCAAATACATAGGGCTACTACAAGCACTAGTAAGGTACAAATCAATAACATCTATATAAATTATACCTTTGTTGACGTTGCTAGCCTTTTTATCCGCCATCTATTTGGTGTAACATCCCAATTTTCCTAATTAGGAATGTTTTACATTGTAGCTAAGCATCTATGCATATTCATTGAAATAAAGTTTGCATTTGAATTCTTTCGACTTTGGCTTTTGCATTTCTATTTTTCCTCACACGAGAAATGCCGGGAAAATAATCTCTTGCACGCAAGAGAGAGAGCGGAGGAAAATGACCCTCCAAAGTGCGGGGCATTTCTGAAATATTTGGAGCCAAGAAATCCAAAGTTTTATCGTGAGAATATTTGCAAAAAGAAATAAAGCATTTAGGGGATTTTCTGAAAAAAAAACATTTTTTAAAAGTTTTTATTTTTTCTTTGGAAAAATGTTAATCAAGTAGAGGATATTTTTCTGATTTTTTTGGTATATAATACCCCATATTAATTATTTTTTTGTTTCCTTTTTATTCCCTTTTAATTTCTGTTTCGGAAAAAGACTAAAATAGGAAAGGTTTTTTTTTCAAAAGGAAACCGCGCCTGGGCGCATCTTAGAGTTGGGCCGAAATCCCCAATAGCCGGGATCCGAGATCCCTAAGGATCGGCCGACCGCCCCCAAGCCCCCCAGCCCCCTCTCCCTGCCGCGTGGGACCCACCGCTCGATCTCTCCCCCACCTCGGTCACCTTCCTCCTCTCGCCCCCCCTTTCCAAAAACCGAGCCCGAGCCCGAGTTCTCCCCAGCTTCGCCGGGATCCGCCCGATCCCCATGCTCTTTCCCTCCCCGAGCGCCTCTCTCCCCTATAAATACTGCCCCCGGCCGCCGCACCCCGTTCCCCACATCGCTATGTCGTCCCGCCGCCCCCAACCCGCCCTGCTATAGCCGCCGCCGGAGCATCCGAGCTCGGCCTACTCCGGCCACCCACTGCACCACCTCCGGCCACCCCGACCCCTCCCCGACGCCACCAACGCGCTCGCCGCCCTCGCCCGCGCCGACTGGAGCTCTCGCCGCCGCCGGAGACCCTCTGCAGCACCGTCCCCGTCCACACCCGAGCCGTCGCCGTCGTCAGGCCTCGCGGGAGACTCCCACGCCGGTGAGCACCCCATCCCCTCCCCGTAGCCGTCCGATATTAGATGTACGCTCGTGATTAGACACTAGGTAACCCTTCGGTTTTGTTAAGAAAACCGTTCGGTTTTCTATTAGTATTAGTTAGCGAGCAGTTTTTCTTTACTTTGCGAACGTTCGTTGGATTAGCTACGCAACACTCACCCCTTGGCCAATCAGAGAGCACCACGTGAACCCCCTGTTCACTAGTTAGGTTTTTTTTTATTTTCAGTTTAATTCAAAAAGAGAGGCACATTCAATTTTCTTTTGATCATAACTTTTGATCCACAAGTCCAATGAGGTTGATTCTTTTTCCAGTAGATCCCAATTTTTCTGTAGGTTTTAAAAACATATAATTTGTCTTTGTTTGAAATTTTAAAATTTGAATTAGATCAGATTTAGTTTAAACCTTGTTTTGCTTATTCCAGGAGTTTAAAAAATGATTTTGAGTTGATTCTTTTTGCTACTGCTCCCTAGTGATTATATCTTACTGTGGTAGGAGTTTCAAAAAAAATTAAATAGTTTTACTTGGGTTTTTAACAGAAACAAGTTTCTGCCTTAGTGACGTGTAGTAAATTCTTTCACTTAGGCCATAGCAAATTTTTACTTGTGATGTTATTTTTACTTGTTGTTTGATTGTAGTCCTTATGGTGTTTATTTGTTTGTATCGGTAGATCACACGGAGTGCGAAGCTTGTTACTTAGAAGCGCTCGATCAAGACAACTATCATCAAGGCAAGTTATTTTGATCATACAATTTCCTATGTTTTTTTGATGCATGGTAGTTTCACCTTTCTTTCCCCAATTGCATGCTGCTTAGGTACTTGGAAATTTTAGTATAGGTTGTAGTATCATGTGGTAGGCACACAACAACCCCGATACTTGGCCCCGGGACGACAAATTTCTTATTGCTAAGCTTGAGTAGACGGGTTTTTGGTTGAGTGCATAACACGAGTGATGCGATGTTTATTAAATAACCAAGACCGGTTAAGACAAGATTTTCAAGACCTCGGACGCAATGCAACTCTGGGTGAAGGACGGTTGATCAGCTCCCTGGAGAAACCAGTGGATGACCCGGGATGCTGGAGACGGCCATGACATCCTGCGGAAAGCTTCACCCAGGCTCGAAGAGACGGACGGAGACTTCAAGACCCAAGGCTTACCTGCACAGCCACAAGTCATTATGGGCTCTGGCTTGGTTGGACAACGCGGCGACTCTGGACAGGCAGTGCTAGCAGATGTAGAAGAACGGTAGGAATGGATGGGCACCGACAGGGATTCAGAGGGACCCGTTGAAAGACCATGTTTTGATCATCCGGTCTTCAAACACCCTGAAGTGCGAGGTTATACACGGAGGCTATCAAATCTTGTGGGGAACCTGTGCAAAACTCTGCAGAGTGCCCAACCTAGTCGATTAGCCGTGTCCACGGTCATGGACAACTTGAGCCGAAGGCATTGAAATTCCCCTGAACTCTCGGCACAACTTAATAATGATGTGGGTGTTAACAACAACTCGGGTACGAGAACTGGTTGGCGGAACCATCTCGTTAACAACAAACAATGTAGTAATATTTTGCTTCCAGCCCCTCTTGTTGTAGGATAAAATTGGCTTTATGCAAAACTCATAGCCCCACCGGCCAAATATGCATGTAGAGATAGTTGATTACTATTTTACTCCTCTCTTTGATGACGTGCCGGCATATTCCATATGCTGACCCACACGGCTGCAACGTATCATGTTGCAGAGTACTTTTCCGACCAGGAGTGAGGCTATGATCTACGCTCGGCGACATGCCCTGGATGGACTCGTCTACCTGATGCTTCCGCTAGTCTTCGTTAGTTATCTCATGAGATGGCCTTCAGCCACTTTATTGTAATCCTTGATTGTAATAAAGTACTCATTATGAGATTTCAATTAATAAAGTTGTGTGATTGAACTCTGGAATATATACATTAATGTACTGAGTGTGTACCAGCATGATCTTGGGATGGTACGGAAACACCAGAGGCTTGACTCGTCTTGAGTCGGGTCGCTACAGAAATAGTATTCAGAGCACACGCTGACCATAGGACGTAACCTCTAGGAATGGAAAACCTTAGGAAGAAAACTATTTTTTCTTATGTCTATAAATCTTCTATTTCCTCTTCTGATCATTTCTGACTTCTCTCCGATTTTCCAATGTTTTAGATGGCCTCCTTCATCCCCGTTAAGTTCACAGAGTTTTGCCAGCCCGACGCCACTATGCCTTTCGGAAAGGAGTTGGTACAGATCACCAAGGACTTGAGGATTGCTCTGCTGACCATCACAGGGAAGCCGACTTCGTCTTACCCGGAGGATTCACGCTACAGGATCGAGGTGCACGTTCCTGGAAGGACATTCGAGCCGCGCACTGAGCCGGTGGATTTCAAGTTCATCGCACCCAACTGGATTCTCGGAAGGGACATGGCGGTCCATTGTGCACTCGGACGTATCAAGGAAGAGTAGAAAGGCTGCCCTATTTCACCAGACCTATTCACCGTATCCCGGAGAAGTGAAGACGGAGAAATCATCTCAAGCAAGACCAAGGACGCTCTCCTGTCTTATGCCCAGACCTTGGGGAAGCACAGCGGGACTCTGGAGCATCGTGTGATCAAGGACGCCAGGAAGATCAAGCAACTGTCGCTCCGCGAACTCGAACTCGAAGAAGCAGCCCGGGAAGCCCACTATGAGCACGAACTGGAGGTGAAGGATTTTCTGGAGAGGATCAAGAAGCTGAAGACTCGACTTGCATACCTGGAGGAGGAACTGGACATGGGCGAGAACCTTCATCCCGAAGGTGACGTAGCCCCCTTGATCAGCAATGACGAGGACTATGAAGAAAGCTCCACCGAAGGACCCACCACCATGCTTTTCTGAGGAGGACACTTAGACTAGACCACCAAATTTACCTTATCGTTAAACGATTAGGCCGATGTTTAGGATTATCGAATTTTGTATCCCCGTGTGAATCTTTGTGATGGTATTGAATAAAATGTGTGGTGTGATACTTGTTTGTTGCATTTCATATGGGTAGTGTAATTACTCTTGGACCATTGTTCTATGCTAATCTCACCCCTCTACAAACATCAGATGCCTCCGAGGCGTGCCCCTACTTCCAACTTTCCACCGGAACTCACCCAGTTGATTCAGCAACAGAACACCCTGATGCAGCTGATCATCCAGAACCAGAACAATAACAACAACTGTCATCCACCCCAGGCCAACAATCTCACCCGTTTCCTGAGGTTGAACCCTCGAACTTTCTCCAGCAGCATTGAGCCCATTGTGGCAGATGATTGGCTCCGCAAGATGGAGCGTGAACTTATCATTGTTGGTTGTACTGAAGCTGAGAAGGTGCGCTTTGCCGCGCATCAACTTGAAGGCCCTGCAGCTGCATGGTGGGAGAACTACACCACCACATACCCCACTGCTGGAGTCACTTGGGAGCAGTTCAAGCAAGCCTTCCGCACCGCACATGTCTCAGCTGGTGCAATGAGTCTGAAGAAGCGTGAGTTTCGCAACTTACGCCAGGGGAATCGCTCTGTGGCTCAGTATGTCGATGAATTCAGCATGCTCGCATATTATGCACCTGGAGATGTGGCCGATGATGCGGCCAGGCAGGAAAAGTTCTTGGAGGGACTCAATGATGAGCTGAGCATTCAGCTGACTGTAGCCACCTTCAACGACTATCATGAGCTGGTAGATAAGGCCCTCATCTTGGAGGGGAAACACCAGCAGATGGAGAACCGCAAGCGGAAGTATGGGAATGGAAAGTTCAACTCCGGCACTCAGCAGAAGCCTCGCTACACCCCCTATTCAGGGAATACCGGGACTGGATCCGGTAAGTTTGGAGGACACGTCCAACATAACCACCCAGTGCACAACCATGGAGGCCACAACCATGGAGGAAATGGGAAACACCGCAACAACAACAACTTGATGAATGGCGGTACTGGCACTCAGCAGCATTCAGCTCCAGCTCAGAAGGATCTGAATCACATCACCTGCTTCAAGTGTCAGAAGACGGGACACTATGCCACTGAATGTCCCCAGAACAAGCAGGGAAATGGAAACGGCAACGGAAACTCTGCAGCAAAGAAGCCCAATCCTTTTCCTCGAGCTCAGGTGAATCACATTGATGTTGAAGAGGTCTATGATCACCCCGATACTGTGGTTGGTAAGTTTTTTCTATATTCACGTCCAGTATTGGTACTTTTTGATTCTGGTGCATCGCATTCATTCATATCAAGGGTAGTTGTGGAAAATTATAGTTTGCCAACTAGAACCCTCAGCCAGCCTATTAAGGTCAGTTCCCCAGGAGGTATGATGACAGCGGGGATAGGATGCCATGCTTTGAGTCTCAACATCGGGAACCATAATTTTCCCACCGACCTCATCGTATTAGAGTCCCAGGGATTGGATGTAAGCCTAGGCATGGATTGGTTGGCCAGGTATGAAGGGAATATTGATTGTGCCCTTAAGTCTATTTTGCTCACCACCCCCGAGCAGAAATGGATTAAGTACGTGTCTCAGCGCCCGACACGGAGTAAACGAGTAAACTCTCTCACGGGAGTAGTCCAGGAGGAAGTACCGATTGTATAGGAGTACCCAGATGTATTTCCGGAGGAATTGCCGGGCATGCCACCTGATAGAGAGATTGAGTTCTTGATTGAGCTATTACCCGGAACAGCCCCGATATCCAAGAGACCCTATCGGATGCCCGCAAATGACTTGGTAGAAATCAAGAAGCAAATTAAGGAGTTGTTGGACAAAGGGTATATTCGCCCAAGTTCTGCACCTTGGGGAGCCCCAGTGCTCTTAGTTGAAAAGAAGGATAAGTCCTTGAGAATGGTTGTCGATTATCGTGCATTGAACGAGGTGACCATCAAGAACAAGTACCCCTTGCCGATGATTAATGATCTGTTTGATCAGTTAGTTGGAGCTCGCATATTCTCAAAGATCGATCTTCGATCCGGGTATCATCAGTTGAAGATTGGTGAACAGGATATACCCAAGACAGCCTTCACCACTCGGTACGTCTTGTATGAGTACACGGTCATGTCATTTGGACTGACTAACGCTCCGGCATATTTTATGAATCTGATGAACAAGGTATTTATGGAGTACTTGGACAAGTTTGTCGTAGTGTTCATCGATGACATACTGATATTCTCCAAGAACGAAGAGGAACACAAGGAACATCTCCTTCTAGTTCTGGAGAAACTTCGAGAGCATAAGTTGTATGCAAAGTTTATCAAATGTGAGTTTTGGTTGAAGGAAGTCGGATTCCTCGGACACGTCATCTCAGGAGAAGGAATAGCAGTGGACCCTGCCAAGGTCGCAGCAGTCACCGAATGGGTAGCACCCACTTCAGTCAAGGAGATCCGCAGTTTCCTCGGACTTGCCGGATATTATCGGAGGTTCATTGATAATTTCTCAAAGATCGCCAAGCCCATGATAGAGTTGTTGAAGAAGGAATCCAAGTATGTTTGGACTGAGGAATGTGAAACCAGTTTTCAGGAGTTGAAGAAACGTCTAGTTACAGCCCAGTGCTGATATTGCCGAACATTCGGAAGGATTTCCAGGTTTATTGTGACGCTTCTCGTCAAGGACTCGGAGGAGTGCTCATGCAAGAAGGTAAAGTTGTAGCCTATGCATCCAGACAGCTCAGATCCCATTAGTTGAATTATGCCACGCATGACTTGGAACTAGCAGCCGTAGTGCACGCTCTTAAGACCTGGAGACATTTCCTGATCGAAAATAGTTGTGATGTTTACACTGATCACAAGAGCCTGAAATATATCTTCACGCGGAATGAGTTGAACCTCAGACAGAGGCGATGTCTAGAGTGGATCAAGGACTATGACATGAGATTGCATTATCACCCAGGCAAGGCAAATGTTGTAGCTGATGCGTTGAGCCGCAAGAGTTATGTGAACACCCTCATAGCAGGAGGGTTACCCCAGGAGTTAGCCGATGACCTCCGAGAGCTCAAATTGGAAATAGTTCCAAGAGGATTTGTTGCCACACTAGAAATTCAGTCCACTTTGACAGAAAAGATCCGCGAAGCACAGAAATCAGACAAGGAGATAGCTGAGATTAAGCAGAAAATGAAAGACGAGAAGGCTAAAGGTTTTCGTGAGGATGAACACGGAACTTTATGGTTTGAGGATCGCATTTATCTGCCCAATGATCCCGAACTCAAGAGGTTGATACTTCAGGAGGCCCATGATTCCCCGTACTCGATACACCCCGGCAACACCAAGATGTATCTGGATCTGAAAGAAAGTTTCTGGTGGACAGGAATGAAGAAAGACATTGCCGAGTTTGTAGCAATATGCGATGTTTGTCAGCGAGTAAAAGCCGAGCATCAGAAGCCAGCAGGTTTTCTCCAACCTCTGCCGATACCCGAGTGGAAATGGGAAAAGCTTGGTATGGACTTCATCACTGGATTACCCAGGACCCGTTCTGGCTATGATTCTATTTGGGTTGTGGTCGATCGTTTGACCAAGGTAGCACACTTCATTCCTGTGAAGACTACTTACACGAGAGCCAATCTGGCCAAGATATATATGACCAGGATCGTATGTCTACACGGAGTACCGAAGAGCATTGTGTCAGATAGAGGATCTCAGTTCACATCAAAATTTTGGCACCAACTGCATGAAACCTTGGGAACGAGATTGGAGTTCAGTACAGCTTTTCACCCACAGACAGATGGACAGACCGAGAGAGTCAATCATAATCTGGAGGACATGTTGAGAGCTTGCGCGCTAGACTATGGGTCTAGTTGGGATGACAATTTGCCTTATGTCGAGTTCTCATACAACAACAGCTATCAGACCAGCCTGAAGATGGCCCCTTTCGAAGCTCTATACGGAAGGAGGTGCAGAACACCGTTGATGTGGGATGGAGTTGGAGACCGACAACTTTTTGGTCCCGACCTTATCCGAGATTCTGAAGAGAAGGTCAAGCTAATTCGTGACCGACTCAAGATAGCTCAGTCCAGGCAGAAAAGTTATGCTGACAGCAAACGCGAGGAAGTAACGTACGAAGTGGGAGACCGAGCATACCTTCGGGTGTCTCCACTTCGAGGAATCAAGAGATTTGGTGTGAAAGGAAAGCTAGCACCTCGTTTCATTGGCCCCTACAAAACTCTTGAACGTAGAGGCGAAGTTGCATATAAACTGGAACTACCGGAAGGATTGTCCGGAGTTCATGATGTCTTCCATGTTTCCCAGTTGAAGAAATGCCACGCTGAGATGGCCGATGTTCCGTTGAGAGATACAGTGCCCCTAGAGGCCATACGGCTTGACAGTGATCTGACGTATGAGGAGAAACCCGTCCGGATTATTGAGACCGCCAACAGAGTTACCCGCAGCAAGATCATCAAGTTCTGCAAGGTGTTGTGGAGCCATCACACCGAGGAAGAAGCCACGTGGGAACGAGAAGAGGATCTTCGTCGAGACCACCCGCACCTATTTTCTAGCCAACCCGAATCTCGAGGGCGAGATTCATCTTAAGGTGGGTAGGTTTGTAACATCCCAATTTTCCTAATTGGGAATGTTTTACATTGTAGCTAAGCATCTATGCATATTGATTGAAATAAAGTTTGCATTTGAATTCTTTCGACTTTTGCTTTTGCATTTCTATTTTTCCTCACACGAGAAATGCCGGGAAAATAATCTCTTGCACGCAAGAGAGAGAGTGGAGGAAAATGACCCTCCAAAGTGCGGGGCATTTCTGGAATATTTGGAGCCAAGAAATCCAAAGTTTTATCGTGAGAATATTTGCAAAAAGAAATAAAGCATTTAAGGGATTTTCTGAAAAAAAACATTTTTTAAAAGTTTTTATTTTTTTTTCTTTCGAAAAATGTTAATCGAGTAGAGGATATTTTTCTGATTTTTTTGGTATATAATACCCCATATTAATTATTTTTTTGTTTCCTTTTTATTCCCTTTTAATTTCTGTTTCGGAAAAAAGACTAAAATAGGAAAGAGATTTTTTTCAAAAGGAAACCGCGCCTGGGCGCATCGTAGAGTTGGGCCGAAATACCAGTAGCCGGGATCCGAGATACCTAAGGATTGGCCGACCGCCCCCAAGCCCCCCAGCCCCCTCTCCCTGCCGCGTGGGACCCACCGCCCGATCTCTCCCCCACCTCGGTCACCTTCCTCCTCTCGCCCCCCCCCCCTTTCCAAAAACCGAGCCCGAGCCCGAGTCCTCCCCAGGTTCGCCGGGATCCGCCCGATCCCCATGCTCTTTCCCTCCCCTAGCGCCTCTCTCCCCTATAAATACTGCCCCCGGCCGCCGCACCCCGTTCCCCACATCGCCACGCCGTCCTGCCGCCCCCAAGCCGCCCCGCTGTAGCCGCCGCCGAAGCACCCGAGCTCGGCCTACTCCGGCCACCCGCTGCACCACCTCCAGCCACCCCGACCCCTCCCCGACGCCACCAACGCGCTCGCCGCCCTCGCCCGGACCGACTGGAGCTTTCGCCGCCGTCGGAGACCCTCTGCAGCGCCGTCCCCATCCACACCTGAGTCGCCGCCGCTGTCAACCCTCGCTGGAGACTCCCACGCCGGTGAGCACCCCATCCCCTCCCCATAGCCGTCCGATATTAGATGTACGCTCGTGATTAGACACTAGGTAACCCTTCGGTTTTGTTAAGAAAACCGTTCGGTTTTCTATTAGTATTAGTTAGCCGAGCAGTTTTTCTTTACTTTGCAAATGTTCGTTGGATTAGCTACGCAGCACTCACCCCTTGGCCAATCAGAGACCACCACGTGGACCCCCTGTTCACTAGTTAGGTTTTTTTATTTTCAGTTTAATTCAAAAACAGAGGCAGATTCAATTTTCTTTTGATCATAACTTTTGATCCGCAAGTCCAATGAGGTTGATTCGTTTTCCAATAGATCCCAATTTTTTTGTAGTTTTTAAAAACATATAATTTGTCTATGTTTGAAATTTGCAAATTTGAATTAGATCAGATTTAGTTTAAACATTGTTTTGCTTATTCCAGGAGTTTAAAAAATGGTTTTGAGTTGATTCTTTTTGCTACTGCTCCCTAGTAATTATATCTTACTGTGGTAGGAGTTTCAAAAAATGTTAAATATTTTTACTTGGGTTTTTGACAGAAACAAGTTTCTGCCTTAGTGACGTGTAGTAAATTCTTTCACTTAGGCCATAGCAAATTTTTACTTGTGATGTTATTTTTACTTGTTGTTTGATTGTAGTGCTTATGGTGTGTATTTGTTTGTATCGGTAGATCACCCGGAGTGCGAAGCTTGTTACTTAGAAGCGCCTGATCAAGACAACTATCATCAAGGCAAGTCATTTTGATCATACAATTTCCTATGTTTTTTCGATGCATGGTAGTTTCACCTTTCTTTGCCCAATTGCATGCTGCTTAGGTACTTGGAAATTTTAGTATAGGTTGTAGTATCATGTGCTAGGCACACAACAACCCCAATACTTGGCCCCGGGACGACAAATTTCTTATTGCCAAGCTTGAGTAGACGGGTTTTCGGTTGAGTGCATAACACGAGTGATGCGAGGTTGATTAAATAATCAAGACCGGTTAAGACAAGATTTTAAAGAACTCGGATGCAATGCAACTCTGGGTGAAGGACGGTTGATCGGCTCCCTGGAGAAACCAGCGGATGACCCGGGATGCTGGAGACGGCCATGACATCCTGCGGAAAGCTTCACCCAGGCTCGAAGAGACGAACGGAGACTTCAAGACCCAAGGCTTACCTGCACAGCCACAAGTCATTATGGGCTCTGTCTTGGTTGGACTACGCGGCGACTCTGGACAGGCGGTGCTAGCAGATGTAGAAGAACGGTAGGAATGGATGGGCACCGACAGGGATTCAGAGGGACCCGTTGAAAGACCATGTTTTGATCATCCGGTCTTCAAACACCCTGAAGTGCGAGGACATATACGGAGGCGATCAAATCTTGTGGGGAACATGTGCAAAACTCTACAGAGTGCCCAACCTAATCGATTAGCCGTGTCCACGGTCATGGACAACTTGAGCCGAAGGCATTGAAATTCCCCTAGACTCTCGACACAACTTAATAATGATGTGGGTGTTAACAACAACTTGGGTACGAGAACTGGTTGGCGGAACCATCTCGTTAACAACAAACAATGTAGTAATATTTTGCTTCCGGCCCCTCTTGTTGTAGGATAAAATTGGCTTTATGCAAAACTCATAGCCCCACCGGCCAAATATGCATGTAGAGATAGTTGATTACTATTTTACTCCTCTCTTTGATGACTTGCCGGCATATTCCATATGCTGACCCACACGGCTGCAACGTATCATGTTGCAGAGTACTTTTCCGACCAGGAGTGAGGCTACGATCTACGCTCAGCGACATGCCCTGGATGGACTCGTCTACCTGATTCTTCCGCTAGTCTTCGTTAGTTATCTCATGAGATGGCCTTCAGCCACTTTATTGTAATCCTTTATTGTAATAAAGTACTCATTATGAGATTTCGATTAATAAAGCTATGTGATTGAACTCTGGAATATATACATTAATGTACTGAGTGTGTACCAGCATGATCTTGGGATGGTACGGAAACACCAGAGGCTTGACTCGTCTTGAGTCGGGTCGCTACATTTGGGGAAGTTCCCCTTCTAGTGATCGTTCCCCTTACAATAGAAACACTCAGTCTCGGGTTTGGGTCCCACCTTGGGTTTCTTCAGTGGAGCAGAAATTGGCTTGCCATTCTTGAAGTTTCCCTTCATTCCCTTGCATTTCTTGAAACTAGTGGTCTTATTAACCATCAAAACTTGATGCTCCTTCTTGATTTCTACCTTTGCTGTGTAAAACATCGTGAATAGCTCAGGGATCATCTTCTCCACCGTTGCATGTTATAGTTCATCACACATCTCTAGTAGCTTGGTGGTAGTGGCTCGCGAACTGTGTCAATCACTTGCTTATACGAAAGATTAATTCCCACTTGATTCAAGAAATTGTAGCACCCAGACATTTTGAGCACATGCTAACCGACTAAGCTATTCTCCTCCATCTTACAACCAAAGAACTTGTTAGCGGTATCATACCTCTCAACACGGACATGATCCTGAAATACCAATTTCAACTCTTGGAAGATCTCATATGCTTTGTGGCGTACAAAATGTCTTTGGAGCCTCTATACTAAGATGGAAAGTATGGCTCACTGAACTATTGAGTAGTCATCAGAACGTGCCTGCCAGACATTCACAATGTCCAGAGACGACGATTGAAGGGGTGGCACACCGAGCGGTGCATTATACGTCTTCAATGTACTGATAATTTGTGAAGTATTCGTACTATATTTTCCTATGTTTACAATACTTTTATATGGTTTTGATGCACTTTATATGGTTTATTTAGAACTAACCCGGACCGACGCTGTTTTCAGCAGAATTACCGTTGTATTGTTTTTGAGCAGAAAATAAAAGTTCTCATAATCGCGTAAAACTTTTTTATGATTTTTCTCGGAAAAATAAGAAATACCAGAGCAAAGAAACACCAGAGGGGCCCCCACCAATGGGCCACAAGACAACTAGGCGTGCCCCCTGGGCACGTCCTAATAGCTTGTGGCGCCCACATGGCTCCGACTGACGTTCTTCGAACGCTGAAAAATCCTATAAATCCAGAAACCCACGAAAGTTAACCTAGAACTTCCGCTCCACTGCTGCAACTCTCTTTATCCAAGAAAAAAACCATATGGAGCCTTTCGAGTACCCAGCCAGAGGGGGAATAATATATCCGGTGGCCATCTTCATCATCCTCACGAAGGCCATGACGAGGAGGGAGTAGTTCACCCTCGGGGCTGAGGGTATGTACCAGCATCTATGTGTGTAATCTCTCTGTGTCTCTCTCTCCAGTTCTTGAGATGTCACGATCTTGATGTATCACGTGCTTTGTTAATATAGTTGGATCATATGGTGTTCGTCCATTGCTATGTTGATGTGATGAATTGAATCTTTCCCCTTGAGATTTTGTTATGGTGGATTGAATATTGGATTTGAGATTACGTGATGTATGTCTTGGCACTCAACCTGCGGATTCCCGTGGTGACAATGCGGAATCTATGCATAGGGGTTGATACATGTTCTTGTCCAACTTTCTTCAGTAGAAATCTTGGGGTACTATTTGAAATCCTTTGTGTTGGATGGAATATGATGAATCTGAAATTTTTGATGCATGATGAATAATTAACCCAGGAATAGCCCAAAAGACTGATCGGAAAGAATAACTTTGAGGTGGTGCACTTCCTACAACAACTTCTTATTATGTTCTCCGCTAATAGGAACTTTGGAGTGATTCTTTGATGCATGTTGAGAGATGACCACATGATTCTACTATGTTAGCATTGTTGAGATATTGCACTAGTGAAAGTATGAACCCTAGGCCTTATTTCCAAGCATTAATATACCGTTTTGCTCATTGCTTACTACTTGTTACCTAGCTTTTTTTATTTATTCACACTATAAAAATCTATTTCTATTATACATACTATGCTTGTATCACCATCTGTTCGCTGAACTACTGCACCTATACAATTAACATTGTATTGTGTGTGTTGGGACCACAAGAGATTTCTTGTATTTGATTGTAGGGTTGTTTGAGGACCATCTTCATCCTACACGTCCCACAAATTTGTAAACCTTAGGCCATCCACTTGAGGGAAATGTGCTGCTATTGTACAATACTCCGCACTTGGAGGCCCAACAACGTCTACAAGAATTAAGTTGCGTAGTAGACATCAAGCTCTTTTCTTGCGCTGTTGTCGAGGAGGTGAGTGCTTGAAGGTATATCTTCACATCTTGCAATTAAATCTTTTTATTTTCTTGTTTTTAACTAGTTTGATTTTATAAAAGAAAACTAAAAATGTCTTTCATGAAAATGATGGTTCAGAAAATTGTTCTCAATTATTAGAGGAAGACCTTATAGAAATGCTTAATGTGAATTCCTTGAATGATGAGCATGATAGTAATATTGTTATTATAAATTCTCTCAATATCCATGATGCTAATGATATGCAAAGCCACAAGCTTGCGGATGCGATGTTTGATGAACATGATATTTTTTCCCCAAGTTTTGATGAGCAAATTTATTATGATGATAACATGCATCTTATTTATGATGATTGTATTGATGAAAGTGGGTTTGGAAGAGTGTCAAATCTAGGTATTAATGATCCCATTATTTTGGAGGGTGTTGAATCTTTCATAATGATAAAATTGGATTTGGAGAGGTTAGGACCTTATTTAGCGATGATTCCACTATTTCAGAAGAAGTTCTAATTGATTATGACAACAAAGTTGCTATCTATGATGATTATGGTGATGACATGTATCCTGTAAAGAGTGATAATAACCATGAAACTTGCCATCACGATTTTAATATTCAACGTGGTTTTGTCAATCAAGTGTCTCATGATAGTTATTTTGTGAAATTTGCTCCCACTACTATGAGTGAGAAGAAAATTGCTTATCGGGAGAGTAATAAATTTTCTATGCTTGTGGATCATGAAAAGAATGCTTTATGTGATAGTTATATTGTTGAATCCCTTGATTATGCAACTCAAAATTGTTATGAAAGAGGACATATGCTTGTAGGTATTGCAACAATATCAACTTTCCTCCCTATGTGTTCAAAGTTTTGAAGTAATGCTATTTTGACTGCCTATTCAAGTTCATTCTTGCTACAACAAATTGTTTGCTTGCAAAATCCCAATGCATATGAAGTGGGTTAGAGTTAAATTTGCTTCTCATGTGATTTCTGATGCTTTTTGCATGTTTAAGTTCATTACTGCTATGTGAGCATCATTGAAATCATCATGCCTAGCTAAAAGGAATTAAAGGAATTGTTGGGAGACAACTTGTCGGGCCACTAGGACCGAGGCCCGTCGGCCTATGGCCCTGGACGCGACATGGCGGGATAAGCCTAGTTCGGCCCATCAGCGAGCCTCGCAAGGAGAACCCTCGCGAGGGCTTGTGCCTCGCGAGGTGAGCACTTGAAGATCATCAACAAGGGCCTCAGGAGGGCGTCCACTGCAATGTTTTCCCCTAAGGCCCCCGTGAAGCAAGCCCGCCGAGGGCGACTTGATCGGGTCCCATTACCGAGCTCTTCACGTGGATAAGGCGGACTTTGCATGCGGTGCATGAGCGGTGCCAACGATTGCATATGCGGGGTTTCCCCTTCGGTGCTAAGTAAGTCGGGACAGTTGGCGTGCTCCCGAAGCGACTCCCGAAGGTTTCATGTTTGGTGCAAGGAGAATAAAGTCGGAGGCTCCACACGACGGAGGTCATCCCCGAGCCCACCAGTGCGTCATAAAGAAAAGCTTTTGCCTGCGAAGACCACCTTTGTTAGGGCGGACTGCAGTCCTATCTCCTTTAGAAAGTGGTCATTGTGGCAACCCTTCCCGCCAATGTTTACAGGGGGTAGAGGACCAAGGCTCGTATATAGGAGAGGCCTGACCTTCGTAGAGGGAAACAAACCTCACCCCGAGCTAGGAAAAGAACCCGCCTTTGTACTTGTCTTCCACCTCAAGCAATCCCACCACAAGTAGGAGTAGGGTTTTATACTATGAGGTGGCCTGATCCGGGGTAAACTGTCATGTGTTTCAGTTCATCCTTCTAGTTGGTACTACCGCCGGACCATCGTGAGGCTGAGAGGTTGAACAGGGTTAGAGAGCGAGCGCAACCTAGTGTTCGACCCTTTCTTTGGGTCTGCACAGCCCTAATTCCGACATTTGGTGCACCACGTAGGGGTGCGCAGCCGCTCTTCCGCTCTGGTTTCGCTCTAGCTTCACCAACCCCATGGCTTACGCCCGCCGCATGCTCCCTGGAAGCTTAGCACGAGACGGTCGTCACCAACATTGTGGACACCATCGTATTTTCCCCCGCAGCGCACGGGCAGCAGGGCTTCCCGTGTCCACCAGCGCATCAAGGAGGTCGCTCTGCTATGTCCCCCGCGGCATGTGCTTCGGTCTGCGTTCACATGGGGGACCTGGACGCGCAGGATGCGGTGCTCATGGCAAGCGAACTGCTCCGCAGCCGTCGGATGGACGGACGATACGACACATGGGCGGACCATATCGTTGAACTCGTCACCGTCGCCAGGAGGGCCTTGGCTCCCTACGCTCCAATTTGACCCCCACCATCGGAGGCAGGGTGCTCGACCAGCGAGCCGCCCTCGGGTGGCGGCTCGCTCGGCCCGTAATCTAACGGGCCCAAGCAGGCCCCGCCTCATGTCGTGCTCCTGCTCCACAGGGTCCCGGTGACCGGCCTCGGACCTCAGCCGACCCCCTGCAGCGACGCACCTCGTAAGGCAGGCGGCAAGTTCTGCACCCTCCACAACATGCACACCCACAACACAGAGGATTGCCAGGTAGTCAAGATCCTCAACAGCAAGCGCGCCGCTCAGCGCCGAGACCATGACGTCTCTACCAACTGTAGAGGAGACGTCTGTGACCATGCCCACCAACCCCGCGACGACGGTGGAAGTGGCCATCCACGAGATGATGCATGGCGCAGATCCCCCTGCGACGACACCACCTGGATGGTGTCTTCGTGCCATCACGCCCACAACCCCCCGAGCAAGGGGGTGTTGCGTCGGGTGCTGGCGTCTAAGCCTACGTGTCGCAAAATGTCACCCGCTTTTCCCAGGCGTGAGGAGCATGCCGACCGCCACCATCGAGTCGGGCTCGAGGGCTCCAGCCTAGGTCCGCCAGGCATGGCCGTAGCGATGGGAAGGCGCGTGGAAGCCCACGAGGGTGCGCCCTCACGCACACCCCCATGGTCTAGGGGAGAGGCAATGAGCGTCGAAGTCATGGGAGTTCACCATTCAAGAGCCTAGCAGGCTGCAAGGGACAAGGGGCGTGCGTGCCTTGCATGGTGCCGGGATGCCTCGGCCTCGAGAAGCTTCAGGGGCCACCAACCTGAGGACCCGCTGTCGCCCGCCGGCGAGTTGACTCCCCGTGTGTCGAGCTACCGTCTCGCGGTCGGACTCTATTGGTCGCGTGGAGCATGAAGCCCCTTGCACGAGAGTCAAGGGTTTGGCGAGCCGACGTACACGCTTCCTTGCCGAGCGGCAGGAAGCGTAGGAGAAGAATCCCGTGGGGAAGGACCCCTAGGGGCGCCCATGTGTCTAGGCTAGACGTTGCACACCTGGAGAAGGATGGTGGGGGCCCTATCAGATTCACCCATAGCCCCAGGCTAGACGCCACCCGCCTGGGGATAGAGGGCGGGGCCCCTAGAAGACCGTGCAAGTCCCCGGTCCCGGCACCACACGCCTTGGGATAGGAGGAGGGAGCTTGAAGCCACGCGCGTGGAGGCAAGCCTGTGACCCTCACACATAATAACAAGGGGGATGTGAACGCTCGGGGGACTCTCGTGTGTATCCCTACGATGATCCGTCTCGTGGCGGCGGTAGGGGCCCCATCCGACGTCTTAGTGGAAGTCCTCATGCTCCGCACTAGGGGAGAAGCCCGTGACCCCCTCACATAATAACGAGTGGGTTGTAAACTTCCGGGGGTCTCTCGTGCGTAACCCCACTATCGGTGGCCAAACCGGTGCATCTCGGGTAGGAGATCCTGAACTGTGGACCTTGGTTTGATGGGTTGAAGGAGACAAAGGGGACAATGTCTTACCCATGTTCGAGCCCTCTTGAGGAGGTAAAACCCTACGTACTGCTTGATTATATTGATGGAGTATGAGGATTATAAAGTTGATCTACCTCAAGATCGTACGAGTTAAAGCCTAGATGAATCCACTTGCCTATGAGGATGAAACCCTCTGGTTTATATAGACACGAGGGGTCCCAAGGGTTACATACAACCGACCTTTGGTCGGGGGTAGAGGTGCCGACCTAGACTACTAAACTTGGGTGATACTTGATTCTTCGGAGCTTTCCTTCTTGAATACGAAGTCGTCATGCAGTCCGGTCTTTAACAATGTGGGTGATTAGGTCGGCCCATGAACAACAACCCGACCGCCCGAGAACCCTTAATCCCGGACTTGCCACTAGCCCCTAAACTAGCATCCAATGCCAATGTAAATGGTCTTTGGCTGCTCGAGAGTAATCGACTTGCGAGGCGAGTTCCTCCATCCTCCCTTATTTGTGGAATGATGATCCAGTCGTTGACAAGATCTCGATTACCAAAGTATAGCAGGGCCCACGGCCTCCAAGCTTTCCGCTAGAGAATCGATAACAACACTAGATCCATGTGCACATTAATGAGGATAAGCAATCTAGTAGTCCCAGTCGGATCTGCTTCTTGTAAACGCGAGGGGGAAATATCCTTTATAAACAAATCAAATTTGTCCTTGGGCGACCACCAACCCTCATGCACCACCAAGAGAAAGCCCTAGAGTTCCACCACCCAGAGCTATGGCAGGTTCCTCCTAGCGTCACTTTTGCCCTCTCCGGGGAGATTGGGCAAGCTCTTCCGTCTCCTTGATCCAGTTGCGGAACCTTGAAGTACAAGGATATCTTCTCTCATTGTATCTCGTGCCCACCCGTGCTGTTCTGACCTCCGCAAATGGCGAGGCCCTCGCAGAGAATTTCCCTACCCCGCAAAAGGGCGAAAGGATTTGTTTTGTTTATTTTCTCCTACGGGGTCTGGGCTTTTCGGTCCACCCCTTCCTGAGGAGCTTACTGGAGTTCTATGGGCTTTAGCTCCACAACCTTACCCCTGGCTCAATCCTTCACATCTGAGGTTTTGTGGTCCTCTGCGAGATGTTCTTGGGCTGCGAGCCCCACTTCGACCTATGGAGAATGTACTTTTGCCTTGTTTCCAGAACTAGGGGAACATCAATTCGGGAAGTGGGCGGAGCCGAAGTGTGGCGTATAGACGGAACCGTATATCTAGTTAGGACTCCAAAAAAGGAAACCAACGAGTGGTCTTTGGAGTGGTTTTATAACAAAGAATTTCCCTGATTCGACCCAGTTCGGAGGGGTCTTCTTGAATAATCCGAGGCTTCCTTGAAGAACCAATTCAGCTGGTGGCCGATCAGTCCCTCTCATGAACAGAGTCCTGAAGTATAGCGACTAGCTGCCAAGGTGAGATTACTTGCTCACAATGGACTCGCCATCGTTGAGGTGAAGGCCACAACAATTACCCAGTGTGTCCAACCACTCCAAAAGTGCACGCACGCCCTATGGCGCTACAACAGGACAAGCGACACCACATGTTCCATGCGGTAAGGACCGGATAATCAAGAGGCCTTGGCTGCTATTTTGGCCGACCTCTTTAAGGGGTAAAAAGAGAATTTCACCCACCTTACTGTCCGGGACGGCTAGTCGGCGTATAATCCTATTGAACGGGTAAGTCTGATCATAGTCCCATAGTTCGGATACTTGTGCTCGACTTAACCGAGCAATAACCCCTTGCTTTTATTAACAGACTTGGAGGCGTTGGATTGAGACAGTCAAATGTCCTGCCCCTTAACCTGAAAACTATCCCCGCAGTGACGACCTAAAATTCCATGAGGATCCAGAGCTTTCAATTGATTTCAAGGACGGAGTATTTTACAAGGACAACATTGACCATGTCAATGTGGCCCTCCAGGCTGACAATCCTAGGCCTTTCCCATCCTCCACCGCAAACAAGAGGAAAACCAGTACTCAGAGAGGAGCTATACCTAAAGGTCGGCGATCCACGCGCCAGACTCTGCGCCAAGCTATACCGGTCGAAACTGCATCGACTGAGCACAGGTATGCCAGGCAAGGGGTGGCGGCACAAAACATATCATACACCCCTTCAACCAGGAGGTATATACATCGATCGTTGCCTTTTACATAGTAATGACTGCTCAAGAGGCATACACAGTCATGAAAATCCGAGGGCCTCTGCTAACGCACGAGTTCTGACTACGGGTGCACTTCCTGATGACCCTGCGGTGTTTTCACAAACTCATTCTGAAGCCGAGAGCTTGATGAATCACCGGTAACGGAAGGAGTCCTTGCGTCATCCTGTTTTTTTAGAACAGGAGCTTAATGCTTTTAACTCTGCACATGCGTTCCTTGGAACTGTGAGAGCCGTACTTGAAGAAGCGCCTAAGAAGATATCTTCCCACTTGGAGGTAAGTCATCGTTTTTTGGTAACCGGACATAAGTTCGGACCCAGTAGCCCTCGGGCCTTAATTTGGTCGGTACGGCCGAATTAAGGGTCGATTTAAGAGTTTATCATTATGTAGGCTCTAAAGAAAGACAACAAGAAACTGGCCAAGGATTTCGAGCTAAGCCAGGCCAAGTTTCAAGCTAGCAAGGTCAAACTAGAAGGGGTGAAGAAACTCACCCCAGAAGCACAAAGTGAGTAAAATTATTTTGTGGTAGGCAGGATTCCCATGGAATTACCTTTGTAACAAGAGACTTTGTTGTAGCAGGTGAATCTATAGGCCAAATACAAAAATAGATCGCCACATCCCAAGAGTCATAGAGGTATGCTGAATCCCAGCATGAAGTTGGTCATCGCGTATTAAAGCAATTTCATGAGGAAAAGAATCAACTTAATGAGGATACTAAGCGACAAGCCGAAGAGATTGAGAATTTGGAATCTCAATTGGTCTAAGACCATGAAGAGACATGGAAATTAAAGGCGGTCTATTCTGTAAGTAAAATACACATCCTAGACTATGATAAGTCACTTTTGATCGCGTTAATTGTAAAGATGTGCACCTCCTTTTAACCAGGTCCCTTAACTGGTCATCCCGATGAAGAGGCGAGTTATTTCGAGGGGACTTGTTAAAGGAGTTATCCATTGTGCATGAGAGAGCTCGAAAAGCTATGTGAAGTATGGTCAAATCGCTATGGCCAAATGAGAGTCCTCCGCATGGGATGGTCGAGCTTGCTGAGCGTTTCCAAGGAGCTAAGAGTCGCTTCGAGCTGTGGAAGACTTCGGCCTGTTGCAAAGGAGTTCGAGTGGCATGGGCTATGGTGAAGACCCGCTTCACCCAGGTGAATCCGGAGCACATGGCCCATGTTGGGCCGGCAGGGCTGGATGGCAAGGAGATTCCGCTTCATCTGGTCTACAGCCAAGTGATGGGCGCCGCCCGTCTTTCACAAGAAGATTGTGCCTTAGATGCTATAATAGATCATCTTGACCACTCTCCTAATGCGTGACGATATGTAATTTTTATATTTGTGTAGCAATACACTTTCTTCCATGTTGGAATACTCTGTCATAAACCGGCCATCGGCTTCTACCTCCCTTGTAAATAATTGGGCAGTGTTCCGTACTGTGTATCATGTGGTAGCAGAAACTAATTTTTGAGAACTCGATAATCTGGCCTTCTGGTGCGAATATACAGAGAGCACTTGGTGGAATTATGTTATATTATGATAAGACGTAAGAAACATCTTCTAAAAATAATAGTTCCTTTATGGGTTCCTTTCTTCGGGGAGCTACGAAAAATGTAGGTGTTAGCCCTATGTGTCCTTGTAATGCGGGCAACTACTCTTTCGGGATGAACAATCCCCTTTTGTGGCAAAGATTGTCGAGTATATGAACCTCATTCATGTCCGACCAAGTTGTATCTTGAGAAATGCTAGATTCCGGCTTCACCCGTATGAGGTACGTATCCGAGCAAACTGGTTGTAACAATCGCAGAGGTGTTCTCTTTACCCCCTAGCTGAACAGTTGGAAACACAGGGGATAAGCACAGGAGCAAGGCAACCAACCCAGATTTGCAAGGATCTTAAGTCCAATTGATGCATATAGTGGCATAAATCGATATTTAGTTGGCGAATATAGTACACAAACATGTAGAAGAAATAAATGCTTTGATCGGGTTCGCTATAGAAGCCCCTAGGTAAAATCACGGGAGACACTGTATGTATCATGAATGTATTACGATAAGTGCTTGAAGCAGTTTGGTTGATCCGAAGATATCCTGAGAAAGTTTAAGTGATCCTACAAAAAGTAAAACAAGAAAAAAAACTTGAAGAAAGAAGAAGTGTAAGGTTATGAAGAAGGGAGGGATGTTGGTTTAGCCATAGAAACGTCGAAGATGAGCTGCATTCCATGGGTTTGGCTTGAGGCAATTATCCTCTGGGTTGCACAGGCGATAAGATCCACCTGTGAGGACTTCAACAATTACGAAAGGGCCCTCCCATTTAGGGTTTACTTTATGCTTGTGCTTCTCTCGGAGGCGTAGGACGAGTTCGCCCATGTTGTATGCCTTTGCCTAGACTTCCCTACTTTGATAGAGCCGAGCTTGCCGTTGATAAAAGGTAGAACGGGCCCAATATATATCGCACTCACCTTCCAATGCATCCAAGTCGTCTTGCTGACCTAGCTCGACCTCTATTTCCTCATACATGTGCACCCAAGGTGCGTCGTGGATGATATTACAAGGGAGGACCGCTTCGGACCCATACACCATAAAAACAGTGTGTGCCCTGTTGAGCGATTCAGGGTGGTGCACAAACCCCATAGCATGGAGTCGAGCTACTCCACTGAGTGGCAGTTGGATTCTGTGAGAGATCGGAGCAGCCGAGGTTTGATACCACTCATAGTGAGCTAATTGGCTTGTTCGACTTGGTCGTTTGTTTGGTGGTGATATACCAAATCATAATCAAGCTTAATGCCCAAGTTTGCGCCAAATATTTGACCTCCTGGGTTGTGAAGTTGGATCCATTGTCCGTTGTTATGCTGTGCGGGAAGCCATAATGGTCTACGACACTGGATATGAATCCAATCAATAGCTTTGCTTTGGCCGAGCTTACGTGCTTGGCTTCAATCCATTTAGTGAATTTGTCGACCATAACCAGAAGGTAGTTATTTTTCTTGGTCCCCCTTTTAAGTGGTCCAACCATCTCCAGACCCAGACCGCAAAAGTCTAGGTGATCGGAATTGTTTGAAGAGCCGTGGGGGCATGTGGCTTGATTTCCCAAAAGTTGACACCCTTCACAATGTTGACGGAGTGTGTATGCGTCTTCTCAGGCTGTTGGCCAGATCAAACCTTCTCTAAATGCCTTGCTAACCAAGGCCCGTGCAGCTGCATGGTGGTCGCCCATGCCTGTGTTTACTTCGGCTAAGAGCCTCCTCCCTTCTTCTTTGGAGATGCATCATTAGAGCACTCTCGTGGTGCTTTTCTTATGTAGCTCACCCTTGTGTACCTTGTAGGACTTTGATTGGTGGATGATATGTCTCGCCTCGGTCTGGTCATCGAGAAGCTCTTTGCAAAGAAGGTAAGAGAGGAAGGGCTCGGTCCATCGCGTGTTCATTACCATTACTTTGTGAGCCAAAGGTGTTTCTGCGATTGTGGAACCGCCGATGATCTTGTTGTCCATCTCTGATGTGGGGGGTGTAACCTGTGATGCACCATTAGTTGTCGTGCAAGTGTTCTCATACTACCATACCACGGTTGGCTTAAAAAGCCTTTATAAGAAAGTGTTGTGGGGGACGTGATCACGTTTTGCGCCTAAGCGGGCGAGGACATCTGCAGCTTGGTTGTTATCCCTCGAGATGGGATGAAACTCCAATCCACCGAACCGTGCTGATATCTTGAGGACGGCGTTTCTGTACGATGCCATTTTTGGATTTTTGCATCGAATTTACCATTGATTTGTGAGATGGCGAGGTAGGAGTCCCCTCGTACCTCGAGCCATTGTATCCCCATTAAGTCTGCCATTCAAAGACCGTGTAGTAGTGCTTCGTATTCTGCCAGATTATTCAAGTCCGCATACATGATCTGTAGCACATAACGGACGTTGGCCCCGGTAGGGGATGTGAGGATTACACCAGCCCCTAGTCTAGCGGGAGTTTTGGAGCCGTCGAAGTACATGGTCTAATTAGCATAAGTGATGTACTCTCTCGGGAGCTGCGCCTCTGTCCATTCAACAACAAAGTCAGCAAGCACTTGAGATTTGATGGCTCGTCATGGCTTGTAGGTAATCTCGAATGGAAGGAGTTCGATGGCCCATTTAGCTATTCGGCCCGTGGCATACTTATTGTTGACGATGCCGTCCAAGCGGACCTCAGATGTTACCATGACTGCGCACTCTTGGAAGTATTGCCAGAGCTTACGCGATGCCCCAAACACTGTGTTGGTGATCTTCTCGCAGTGTGGGTATGTGGTTTTGCATGGGGTAAATACTTTGGACATGTAGTAGAACGGCCTTTGCATTCGTAGTTGGTGCCCCTCGGCATCCCGTTCTACGACGAGGACCGCACTGACCACTTGATTGGTGTATGAGATGTATAACAACATCGGTTCTCCTGTGCAAGGTGTTGCTAGGATGGGGTTGCTGGCGAGCAGCGTTTTGATTTCCTCCAGAGCAGTCTCAGCTTTGTCGGCCCACTCGATGTTATCAGTATTTTTGAACAAACTGTAAAGTGGGAGTGCTTTCTCGCCGAGGCGAGAGATAAACCAGGTTAAAGCCGCCTCACAGCGTACCGTACCAATTTTTGGAAATGCTTCAGCTTTGTAGGAACCGCAAGTTTCGACAGAGCTCGGATCTTGGCCGGATTGGTCTCTATCCCTCTCCGCGAAACAATGAATCCAAGAAGTTTGCCGGCTGGGACTCCGAAGATGCACTTGTCCAGGTTAAGCTGTATATCATATTCTCGTAGGCTGGTAAATGTATGCCTGAGGTCATCTACCAGCTGGTCCACATGCTTGGTCTTGATGACCACGTCGTCCACGTATGCCTCTACTGTTTTTCCAATTTTTTTCTTCAAATAAGTTTGGATCATGCACTAGTAAGTGGCGCCCGCGTTCTTTAACCCGAAAGACATAGTGTTAAATCAGAATGGTCCACACGGGGTTATGAAGGTGGTTGGAGACTGATCATATTCCTTCATTTTAATTTGATGGTATCCGAGTAGGCATCAAAGAAACACAGGGAGTCGTGTGCGGCCATTGCATCAATGATTTGGTCTCTTCGGGGTAAGGGAAAAGGGTCCTTGGGGCAGGCCTTATTGAGGTCTTTGAAATCGACACATAGCCGCCAAGATTTGTCCTTCTTTGGTACCATGACCATATTTTCCAACTAGTCGGGATGTTTGATTTCTCGGATGAACCTGCCTTCTAGTAGTTTGGCCAGCTCCTCGCTTATGGCTTGACGCTTTGGTTTGGAGAATCGGCGCAAGGCCTGTTTGACAGGTTTGAAGCTTGCTATTATATTCTGGCTGTGTTCGGCCAGCCCCGAGGGATTCTTGGCATGTGTGAGGGGTGCTAGGCGAAGATGTCCCAATTTTCACGCAAAAAACTACGCATTGCCTCGTCAATTGCAGAGTCCACCTGAGGTGCAATGGACGCCGTTTTGTTGGGGTCCGTTGGATGTACCTAAAAAATCAAGAGATCAACGCAATCGCTTCTCCGCCGCTGCAAGCTTCTGTCTCCGCAAGATCCCATCTGGGGCACATCCTAGTGCCCTGCCGGAGGGGGGATTCGGACACGGAGGGCTTCTTCATCAACACCATGACTTCTCCGATGATGCGTGAGTACTTCACCATAGACTTACGGGTCCATAGTTAGTAACTAGATGTCTTTTTCTCTCTCTTGGATCTTCAATACAAAGTTCTCCATGATCTTCATGGAGATCTATCCGATGTAATCTTCTTTTGTGGTGTGTTTGTCGAGATCCGATGAATTGTGGATTTATGATCATATTATCTATGAATCTTATTTGAGTTTCTTCTGATCTCTCTTATGCATGATTTCATATCCTTGTAATTCTCTTCGAGTTATGCGTTTTGTTTGGCCAACTAGATCTATGATTCTTGCAATGGGATAAGTGCTTGGTTTTGGGTTCATACCGTGCAGTGACCTCACCCAGTGACAGAAGGGGTAGCAAGGCACGCATTGTGTTGTTACCATCAAGGGTAAAAAGATGGGGTTTTCATCATTGGTTTGAGATTATCCCTCTAAATCATGTCATCATGCTTAAAGCGTTACTCTGTTCGTCATGAACTCAATACACTAGATGCATGCTGGATAGCGGTCGATGTGTGGAGTAATAGTAGTAGATGCAGAAAGTATCGGTCTACTTGTCTCGGACGTGATGCCTAGATGCATGATCATTGCCTTAGATATCGTCATGACTTTGCGCGGTTCTATCAATTGCTCGACAGTAATTTGTTCACCCACCATAATACTTCCTATTTTGAGAGAAGCCTCTAGTGAACACTATGGCCCCCACGGTCTACTCCACACCATATTTTCAGCCTTACACTTTTTACTTCGTTGCACTTTCCGCCTTCAGATCTCACCTTGCAAACATTCTTGAAGGGATTGACAACCCCTTTGAAGCGTTGGGTGCAAGCTTGTTTGGGTTTGCGCACGTACTCTGGACTTGACTTGACCCTCCTTCTGGATCGATACCTTGGTTCTCAAACTGAGGGAAATACTTACTACTCCTGTGTTGCATCACCCTTTCCTCTTCAAGGGAAAAACCAACGCAATCCCAATCTCCATCAACGTGTCAATTTCTGGCGTTGTTGTTTGAGAAGTAGCAGAAGGATTTCTGGCGTTGTTGCCGGGGAGGAAGATGAAGTCAAGAACTCATCCAAGTAAGTGTCGCAAACCCATCTCTTGCATTTACTTTGTTTGCCAGTTGCCTCTCGTTTTCCTCTCCCCCACTTCACCAATTTTCCTTTTTCGTTCGCCCTTTTCTCTCACTTGCTCTCTGTTCGCTTGTGTGCCATGTGCCTTCGATATGCTTGCATCTTAGCTTGCTGAAAATCTAGTGATATGGATCCTCATCCACTTGCTAATCTATATAAGAGATCCAATTATGTTGATCCAATTTCTAGTGAGTTGAGTGCACTTGACTATCTTTATGGAGTTTTGCTTGAGATGCGTGAATCTGAAAATTGTGAGGAAGAAATTTATGAAGTGATTCACGAGGGCTCCTTGGATGAAAAGCATGATTGCAATGGTTTCACTATAAATTTTATTAGTGACAATCATGCTAAAAATATGCAAAACCCTAAGCTTGGGGATGCTAGTTTTTCTATGTCCACTACTTGTTCATATGATCATGAGTGGGGCGATGATTTTTCTTATGATCTGGAAAATTTGTTTAAGCCTCATCATCAATATGATATTTGCAATATTATTGAAAGTGGGTTTGGAGAAGTCATGACTTTAGTTGATGATAATCCCACTATTTTTGAAGAGCGTCAACTTTGCATGCATGTGGATCATGAAAAGAATATCCTATGTGATAGTTACATTGTTGAATTCGAATATGATCTCACATGTAATTATTATGGGAGAGGAAATATGGTGGTAGAAACTTTCATATCACTAAATCACCTCTCGTTATGTTGAGATTGCTATTATCTCTTTCTTCTTCCTTGCATATGGTAACTATTGGTTGTCTTGACAATCTGTTTTCCTATAAAATGCCTATGCATAGGAAGTATGTAGACTTAGATGTGATTTTTACATGCTTTATGATGCTCTCGTTGTGCTTCAATTATTGTCTTTTGTGTGAGCATCATTGAATTATCAATGCCTAGCTAAGGGCGTTAAACAATAGCGCTTGTCGGGAAGCAACCTAATGAATTTATCTTTTTCTTTCTGTTTTGTTGCGTCCACACTTTCATAATTCTGTTGTGATTGTGTTTTTTGTGTTTATTTTTTGTTTGAGCCAAGCAAAGCCTTTATGACTAGTCTTGGTAATGGTTGTTTGATCCTGCTAGAAAAAGACAGAAACTGTTCGCTCACGAGATGATTTTTCATTTTTTTCAGAAAGAGCTTTTGAGTTGATTATTTTTGCTGCTGATTGATATGCTTTTTCCCCAGACAGTCGTAATTGTTCAGATTTTTTGAGGTACCACAAGTATACGAAGTATACAGATTGCTACAGACTCGTCAGTTTTTGACAGATTCTGTTTTTGTTGAGTTGGTTGCTTGTTTTGATAAAACTATGGTTTGTATCGGGGGGTATTAGCCATGGGAAAGTGAGAATATAGTAGCCCATCATAAATATAGATAGAATTCAAGTTTGCTACAGTACCAAAATAAGTGGTAGTTTGTTTTCTTGTACTAATGTTATCACAAGTTTTTGTTTAAGTTTTGTGTTGTGAAGTTTTCAAGTTTTGGGTGATGTTCTCATGGACAAAGAGATAAGGAGTGGAAAGAGCTCAAGCTTGGGGATGCCTGATACATCTCAAACGTATCTATAATTTTTGATGGTTTCACGCTGTTATCTTGCCTTCTTCGTATGTTTTATGTACCTTTTTATATCTTTTTGGGACTAACTTATTGATTCAGTGCCAAGTGCCTATTCCTGTTTTTTCCGTGTTTTTGACTCTTTTCAGACCTGATTTTGGAACGGAGTCCAAACGGAATAAAAACCCCGAAATGATTTTTTCATGAACGACAGAAGACCAGGGAGCCTTTGGGCCAAACCAGGTGGGCCCCAGGGATCCCACAAGCTCCCACCACGCCACCAGGGGGGGAGGCGGCGGTGGGCAAGCTTGTGGCCACCCTGGCCTCCCCCTGACCTAGATCTTGCGCCTATATATTCCCAAATATTACGCAAAAAATCAGGGAGGCCTCGAAAATACTTTTCCGCCGCCGCAAGCTTCCGTTTCCGCGAGATCTCATCTGGAGACCCTTCCGGCACCCTGCCGGAGGGGACTTTGGAGGTGGAGGGCTTCTTCATCATCATCATCGCCCCTCCAATGACTCGTGAGTAGTTCACTTCAGACCTACGGGTCCGTAGTTAGTAGCTAGATGCCTTCTTCTCTCTCTTGGATCTTCAATACAAAGTTCTCCATGATCTTCATGGAGATCTATCCGATGTAATCTTCTTTGCCGGTGTGTTTGTCGAGATCCGATGAATTGTGGACTTGTGATTAGATTATCTATGATATATATTTGAGTCTTTGCTGATTTCTTATATGCATGATTTGATATCCTTGTAAGACTCTCCGAGTCTTGGGTTTTGTTTGGCCAACTAGATCTATGATTCTTGCAATGGGAGAAGTGCTTGGTTTTGGGTTCTGCCATGTGGTGACCTTTCCCAGTGACAGTAGGGGCAGCAAGGCACACATCAAGCAGTTGCCATCAAGGGTAAAAAGATGGGGTTTTTATCATTGGTTTGAGATTACCCTCTACATCATGTCATCTTGCTTAAGGCATTACTCTGTTCTTATGGACTTAATACACTAGATGCATGCTGGATAGCGGTCGATGTGTGGAGTAATAGTAGTAGAGGCAGAAAGTATCGGTCTACTTGTTTCGGACATGATGCCTATAGAAATAATCATTGCATAGATATCGTCACGACTCTGCACAGTTCTCTCAATTGCTCGACAATAATTTGTTCACCCACCGTCTACTTGCTTTCATGAGATAAGCCACTAGTAAACACTACGCCCCCCGGGTCTATTCACATCCATCGTTTACATCTCCGCTTTTACTTTGCTTTGTTACTTTGTTGCTTTCAGTTCTCACTTGGCAAACAATCTATAAGGGATTGACAACCCCTTCATATCGTTGGGTGCAAGCTTTTGTGTTTGTGCAGGATCTTGAGATACTCTTCCGACGGATTGATACCTTGGTTCTCAAACTGAGGGAAATACTTACCGTCGCTGTGCTACATCACCATTTCCACTTCAAGGGAACACCAACGCAAGGCTCCAAGGCCAAGGGGGAAATCCTTTGCATACTTGCCTAGGAAGTCCCTTAAGGCGTAGCCGTAGCTGAAGGATTCTTGGTGTCGTCGACACAACTACTTCCTGGCGCCGTTGCAAGGGATACACAGCAGAACAATCAGAAGTATTTCCGGCACCGTTGCCGGGAATCTTTTTGAGATAGCAGAAGTATTTCTGGCGCTATTGGCGGGGAGGAGAAATCAAGATCTATCCAAGTAGGTCTCACAAACTCTTCTCTTGCATTTACTTTTGTTGCTAGTTGCCTCTCGTTTTCGTCTCCCCCACTTCACATTTGCCGTTTTCATTTGCCTTTCTCCTTTGCCTTTTTCGTTCGCCCTTTTCTCTCGCTTGCATTCTGTTCGCTTGTGTGCCATGTGCCCTCAATATGCTTGCATCTTCGCTTGCTGAAAATCTAGTGATATGGATCCTCATCCACTTGCTAGTCTCTTTAAGAGACCCACTCGTGTGGTACAAATTGCTAGTGAGTTGACGGCAATTTACTATTTCTTTGGAGTTTTGCCTAAGATGCGTGAATCTGAAAATTGTGAGGAAGAAATTCATGAAGTGATTCACGAGGGCTCCTTGGATGAAAAGCATGATTGCAATGATTTCACTATAAATCCTATTAGTGACAATCATGCTAAAAATATGCAAAACCCTAAGCTTGGGGATGCTAGCTTTGCTTTGTCCACTACTTGTTGCAATAATCATGATTGGGATGATGATCTTTCTTATGATCTTGAAAATTTGTTCAAACCTCATGATGAATATGATATTTGCAACAATACTGAAAGTGGGATTGGAGAAGTCATGACTTTATTTGATGATAATCCCACTATTTTTGAAGAGCGTCAACTTTGCATGCATGTGGATCATGAAAAGAATATCCTATGGGATAGCTATATTGTTGAATTTGAATATGATCCCACATGTAATTGCTATGAGAGTGGAAACTATTTTGGTAGAAACTTTCATGTTACCAAATTACCTCTCGTTATGTTGAGATTGCTATTGTCTCTTTCTTCTTCCTTGGATATGGCAACTATTAGTTGTCTTGAAAATTTGTTTTCCTACAAAATGCCTATGCATAGGAAGTATGTTAGACTTAGATGTGATTTTCACATGCTTTAGGATGCTCTCATTGTGCTTCAATTCTTGCCTTTTGTGTGAGCATCATTGAATGCCTAGCTAAGGGCGTTAAACAAAAGCGCTAGTTGGGAGGCAACCCAACGAATCTATCCTTTTTCTTTCTGTTTTGTGTTTTCCACACTTTCATAATTCTGTTATTATTGTGTTTTTGTGTTTCTTTTTGCGTTTGTGCCAAGAAAAACCGTTATGATTAGTCTTGAGGATGATCGTTTGGTCATGCTGGGAAAGACAGAAACTTTCTGCTCACGAAAAGAATTTTCATTTCTTTCTGTAAGAGCTTTTGAGTTGATTCTTTTTGCTGCTGATTGCTACGCAAATTCTTCATACTGTCGTAATTTGTCAAAAAAATTGAAGTACCAGAGGTATACGAAACATACAGATTGCTACAGAATGGTCTGCCGTTAACAGATTCTGTTTTTGTTGTGTTGGTTGCTTATTTTGATGAAACTATGGATAGTATCGGGGGGTATTAGCCATGGAAGATTGAAAGTACAGTAACCCAACATCATCACAAGTAGAATTTAAGTTTGCTACAGTACCTAAGGAAGTGGTGGTTTCTTTCTTGTACTAATGTTATCACGAGTTTCTGTTTAAGTTTCGTGTTGTGAAGTTTTCAAGTTTTGGGTGAAGTTCTTATGGACAAAAAGATAAAGAGTGGAAATAGCTCAAGCTTGGGGATGCCCAAGGCACCCCAAGAGACTCAAGGGTGCTGTAAAAGCCTAAGCTTGGGGATGCCCAGGGAAGGCATCCCCTCTCTCGTCTTCAAACCATCGGTAACGTTACTTGGGGCTATATTTTTATTCACCACAAGTTATGTGTTTTTGCTTGGAGCGTCTTGTATCGTACGAGTCTTTTATTTTGTTGTGTCACAATCATCTTTGCTACACACCTAGAGAGAGAGACATGCACACCATGATTTTGTCGAGCTTCACTTATATCTTTGGTAGACAATTCAGCTCACATGTGCTTCACTTATATCTTTTGAGCTAGATAGTTTTGCTCTATGTTCTTCACTTATATCTTTTAGAGCGCAGTGGTGCGTGGCTTGGTAGTTGATCTATGCTTTGAAAGTAGTCTCAAAAGGGTTAGTTATCCAAAGGGATACAAAAACTTCCACCTTCATGTGCATTGAATAGTTAGAGAAGTTTGATTCATCTCAATAAGTTTTGAGTTGTGGTTATGGTAATATTGAAGTCATGCTAGTAAGGTGTTGTGGATCTAGAAATACTTGTGTTGAAGTTAGTGATTCCCGTAGCATGCACGTATGGTGAACCGCTATGTGATGAAATCTGAGCATGATTAGTATATTGATTGTCATCCTTTGCGTGGCGGTCGGGATCGCGCGATGGTTTATACCTACCAACCCTTCCCCGAGGAGTATGCGTTGAATGCTTTGTTTTGATTACTAATAAAACTTTGGCAACAAGTATATGAGTTCTTCATGACTAATTTTGAGTCCATGGTTTAGATGCACTTTCACCTTCCACCATCACTATCTTCTTAGTGCCGCGCAACTTTCGCCGGTGCACAAAACCCACCATTAGCCTCCCTCAAAACAGCCACCATACCTACCTATTATGGCTTTTTCAAAGTCATTCCGAGATATATTGCCATGCAACTACCACCATGATATGTGCCACCACGTCTACATTGCCTTTGCACGATCGTAAGATAGCTAGCATGATGTTTCCGTTGATGTCTATGCCATGCTAGATCATTGCCACGGTATACTACCGAAGGCATTCCATGTAGAGTCATAATTGCTCTAAGTTTTGAGTTGAAAGTGTGACGATCATCATTATTGGAGAATTGTCCCATGTAAGGGAAATAAAAGAGGCCAAAGAAGCGCATAAAAAAAGAGGCCAAAGAGCCCACCAAAATAAATAAAAAATGAGAGAAAAAAGAGGAGGGACAAGGCTACCACTTTTTCCACACTTGTGCATATTGAGCACCATGATCTTCATGATTGAGAGTCTCTCGTTTTGTCACCACCATATAGCTAGTGGGAAATTCTCATTATATAACTTGGCTTGTATATTCCAATGATAGGCTTCCTTAAAATTGCCTTGGGTCTTCGTGAGCAAGCAAGTTGGATGCACACCCACTAGTTTTCTTTAAGAGCTTTCACATACTTGTAGCTCTAGTGCATCATTTGTATGGCAATCCCTACTCATTCACATTGATATCTATTGATGAGCATCTCCACAGCTCATTGATATGCCTAGTTAATGTGACGATCTTCTCCTTTTTTGTCTTGTAACCCCCACCACATTCCACACCATCTATAGTGCTATAACCATGGCTCACGCTCATGTATTGCGTGAGAGTTGAAAATGATTTAGAAAGTAAAGGTGTGAAACAATTACTTGGCCAATACCGGGGTTGTGCATGATTTAAATTCGTTGTGCAATGATGGTAGAGCATAGCCAGACTATATGCTTTTGTAGGGATAACTTTCTTTTGGCCTTGTTATTTTGAAAGTTCATGATTACTTTGCTAGTTTGCTTGAATTATTATTGTTTCCACGTCAATAGCAAACAATTGTTTTGAATCTAATGGATGTGAAGATTCACGTCACATAAGAGGAATTACAAAGGACACCTATGCTAGGTAGCATGAAAGCATCAAAAATTCATTCTTATCACTTCCCTACTCGAGGACGAGCAGGAGTTAAGCTTGGGGATGCTTGATACGTCTCAAACGTATCTATAATTTTGGATGGTTTCACGTTGTTATCTTGCCTTCTTTGTATGTTTTATGTACCTTTTTATATCTTTTTGGGACTAACTTATTAATTCAGTGCCAAGTGCCAGTTCCTGTTTTTTCCGTGTTTTTGACTCTTTTCAGATATGATTTTGGAACGGAGTCCAAACGGAATAAAAACCCTGAAATGATTTTTTCCCGAACGAAAGAAGACCAGGGAGCCTTTGGTACAAGCCAGTTGGGCCCCAGGGAGCCCACAAGCTCCCACCACGCCACCAGGGGGAGGCGGTGGTGGGCAAGCTTGTGGCCACCCTGGCTGCCCCCTGACCTAGATCTTGCGCCTATATATTCCCAAATATTCCGCAAAAAATCAGGGGAGCCTCGAAAATACTTTTCAGCCGCCGCAAGCTTCTGTTTCTGCGAGATCTCATCTGGAGACCCTTCTCGGCACCCTGTCGGAGGGGACTTTGGAGGTGGAGGGCTTCTTCATCATCATCATCGCCCCTCCAATGACTCGTGAGTAGTTCACTTCAGACCTACGGGTCCGTAGTTAGTAGCTAGATGGCTTCTTCTCTCTCTTGGATCTTCAATACAAAGTTCTCCATGATCTTCATGGAGATCTATCCGATGTAATCTTCTTTGCCGGTGTGTTTGTCGAGATCCGATGAATTGTGGACTTGTGATCAGATTATCTATGATATATATTTGAGTCTTTGCTGATTTCTTATATGCATGATTTGATATCCTTGTAAGTCTCTCCGAGTCTTGGGTTTTGTTTGGCCAACTAGATCTATGATTCTTGCAATGGGAGAAGTGCTTGGTTGTGGGTTCTACCATGTGGTGACCTTTCCCAGTGACAGTAGGGGCAGCAAGGCACACATCAAGCAGTTGCCATCAAGGATAAAAATATGGGGTTTTTATTATTGGTTTGAGATTATCCCTCTACATCATGTCATCTTGCTTAAGGCGTTACTGTGTTCTTATGGACTTAATACACTAGATGCATGCTGGATAGCGGTCGACGTGTGGAGTAATAGTAGTAGATGCAGAAAGTATCGGTCTACTTGTTTCGGATGTGATACCTATAGAAATAATCATTGCATAGATATCGTCACGACTCTGCACAGTTCTGTCAATTGCTCGACAATAATTTGTTCACCCACCGTCTACTTGCTTTCATGAGAGAAGCCACTAGTAAACACTACGGCCTCCGGGTCTATTCACATCCATCGTTTACATCTCTGCTTTTACTTTGCTTTGTTACTTTGTTGCTTTCAGTTCTCACTTGGCAAACAATCTATAAGGGATTGACAACCCCTTCATAGCGTTGGGTGCAAGCTTTTGTGTTTCTGCAGGATCTTGAGATACTCTTCCGCCGAATTGATACCTTGGTTCTCAAACTGAGGGAAATACTTACCGTCGTTGTGCTACATCACCCTTTCCGCTCCGATGGAACACCAACGCAAGGCTCCAAGGCCACAGGGGAAATCATTTGCATACTTGCCTAGGAAGTCCCTTAAGGCGTAGCCGTAGCTGAAGGATTCCTGGTGCCGTCGACACAACTACTTCCTAGCGCCGTTGCAAGGGATACACAGCAGAACAATCAGAAGTATTTCCGGCACCGTTGCCAGGAATCTTTTTGAGATAGCAATGCCCAAGGCACCCCAAGCCAAATTCAAGGACACCAAAAAGCCTAAGCTTGGGGATGCCCCGGGAAGGCATCCCCTCTTTCGTCTTCAATCCATCGGTAACATTACTTGGAGCTATATTTTTTATTCACCACATGATATGTGTTTTGCTTGGAGCGTCTTGTATCTTAGGAGTCTTTTCTTTTTGTTGTGTCACAATCATCCTTGCTGCACACCTTTTTGAGAGAGAGAGGCATGCACTCATCGTGATTTTGCTAGAATGCTCAGAGTGCTTCACTTATATCTTTTGAGCTAGATACTTTTTCTCATGTGCTTCACTTATATCTTTAGAGCATGGCGATGCTTGATTTGGCAGTTGGCTTATGCTATGAAAGTAGTCCCATGTGCTAGGTACCCACAGAGGATGCGAAAAGCTCCATTTTCATGTGCATTGAGCAGAAAGAGAAGTTTCGATTCCTCTCAATTAGTTTTGAGACATGGATTCGGTAATATTAACAGTTATGTTAGTAGGGTGTTGTGAATCTAGAAATAATTGTTTTGAAGTTAGTGATTCCCGTAGAATGCACGTATGGTGAACCGCTATGTTAGGAAGTCAGAGCATAATTGATCTATTGATTGTCATCCTTTGTGTTGAGGTCAGGATCGCGCGATGGTTTACACCTACCAACCCTTCCCCTCGGAGTATGCGTTTAGCACTTTGTTTCGATTACTAATAAAAACTTTCGCAACAAGTATGTGAGTTCTATTTGACTAATGTTGAGTCCATGGATTATATGCACTTTCACCTTCCACCATTGCTAGCCTCTCTAGTGCCGCGCAATTATCGCCGGTGCACAAACCCACCAAATTCCTTCCTCAAAATAGCCACCATACCAAACTACTATGGCAATTTCATAGCCATTCCGAGATATATTGCCATGCAACTCCCACTGTTTCGTCTCATGACTTGCGTCGTCACTCTCATATTGCCATTGCACGAACGTAAGATAGCTAGCGAGATGTTTTCAACGTCATACGCCATGCTAGATCATTGCACATCCCGGTACACTGCCGGAGGCATTTCCTATGGAGTCATCATCATTGTGATCTTTGAGCTGTGAGTAAATAAAAGTGTGATGATCATCATTATTAGAGCATTGTCCCATGTGAGGAAATAAAAAAAAGAGGCCAAAGAGCCCAAAAACAAAAAAAAGAGAAAAGAAAAGAAAAAAGAGGCCTAAGATCCCAAATAAAAAAAAGAGAGAAAAAGACGGAAGGGACAATGCTACTATGTTTTCCACACTGGTGCTTCATGATAGCACCATGTTCTTCATGATTGAGAGCTTCTTGCTTTGTCACTACCATATGCTAGTGGGAATATTCACTATATAACTTGGCTTGTATATTCCAATGATGGGCTTCCTCAAAATTGCCCTAGGTCTTCGTGAGCAAGCAAGTTGGATGCACACCCACTAGTTTTCCTTTTGAGCTTTCATATACTTATAGCTCTAGTGCATCTCTTGTATGGCAATCCCTACTCATTCACATTGATATCTATTAATGGGCATCTCCATAGCCTATTGATACGCAGAGTCAATGTGACCATCTCCTCCTTTTTTGTCTCACAACCACCACCACACTCTATTCCACCTATAGTGCTATATCCATGGCTCGCGCTCATGTATTGCGTGATAGTTATAAAAAGTTTGAGAAAGTAAGAGTGCGAGACCAATTACTTGGCCAATTCCGGGGTTGTGCATGATTTACATTAGTTGTGTGAGGATGATGGAGCATAGCCAGACTATATGATTTTGTAGGGATAACTTTCTTTGGCCTTGTTATTTTGAAAGTTCATGATTACTTTGCTAGTTTGCTTGAAGTATTACTTTTTCATGTCAATAGCAAACTATTGTTTTGAATCTTACGGATCTCAACATTCATACCACATGAAAGAAGTTTCAAAGGACAACTATGCTAGGTAGCATTCCACATCAAAAATTCATTCTTTATCAATTCCCTACTCGAGGACGAGAAGGAGTTAAGCTTGGGGGTGCTTGATACGTCTCCAACATATCTATAATTTTTTATGGTTTCATGCTATTATCTTGTCAAACTTTGGATGTTTTGCATGCCTTTTATTTATTTTTTGGGACTAACTTATTAACTCAGTGCCAAGTGCCAGTTCCTGTTTTTCCATGTTTTTGACCCCTTTCCAGAGGAGATTTTGAAACGGGGTCCAAACGGAAGAAAATCCTGAAAAGATTTTTTCTGGAACGGAAGAAGATCGGAGAACTTGGGAGCCAATCCAGAAGAGCCCCAGGGGCCCCACAAGCCCCCACCCCGCGGCCAGGCGAGGGGCCGTGCCATCCAGGCTTGTGGGCCCCCTGGAGGTCCCCTGACCTAGATCTTGTGCCTATATAGTCCCAAATATTCCCAAAAAAATCAAGAGATCATCGCAATCGCTTTTCCGCTACCGCAAGCTTCTGTCTCCGCAAGATCCCATCTGGGGCACGTCCTGGTGCCCTGCCGGAGGGGGGATTCAGACACGGAGGGCTTCTTGATCAACACCATGACCTCTCCGATGATGTGTGAGTAGTTCACCATAGACCTACGGGTCCATGGTTAGTAACTAGATGGCTTGTTCTCTCTCTTGGATCTTCAATACAAAGTTCTCCATGATCTTCATGGAGATCTATCCGATGTAATCTTGTTTTGTGTTTCGTTTGTCGAGATCCTATGAATTGTGGATTTATGATCAGATTATCTATGAATCTTATTTGAGTTTCTTCTGATCTCTCTTATGCATGACTTCATATCCTTGTAATTCTCTTCGAGTTGTGGGTTTTGTTTGGCCAACTAAATCTATGATTCTTGCAATGGGAGAAGTGCTTGGTTTTGGGTTCATACCGTGCGGTGACCTCACCCAGTGATAGAAGGGGTAGCGAGGCACGCATCATGTTGTTGCCATCAAGGGTAAAAAGATCGGGTTTTCATCATTGGTTTGAGATTATGCCTCTACATCATGTCATCTTGCTTAAAGCGTTACTCTGTTCGTCATGAACTCAATACACTAGATGCATGCTGGATAGCGGCCGATGTGTGGAGTAATAGTAGTAGATGCAGAAAGTAACGGTCTACTTGTCTCGGACATGATGCCTATATGCATGATCATTGCCTTAGATATCGTCATGACTTTGCACGGTTCTATCAATTGCTCGACAGTAATTTGTTCACCCACCGTAATACTTGCTATTTTGAGAGAAGCCTCTAGTGAACACTATGGCCCCCACGGTCTACTCCACACCATATTTTCAGCCTTACACTTTTTACTTCGTTGCACTTTCTACCTTCAGATCTCACTTTGCAAACAATCTTGAAGGGATTGACAACCCCTTTAAAGCGTTGGGTGCAAGCTTGTTTGTGTTTGCGTAGGTACTCTGAACTTCATGAGACCCTCCTTCTGGATCGATACCTTGGTTCTCAAACTGAGGGAAATACTTACTACTCCTGTGGTGCATCACCCTTTCCTCTTCAAGGGAAAAACCAACGCAAGCCCAATCTCCGGCAACGTGTCAATTTCTGGCGCTGTTGTTTGAGAAGTAGCAGTGTCCGACCATTAACTCGCTGTCGCAACGTGGTGAATTTGATGGAACTCTTGAAGAGCTCTCTTTCTTCTACTTTTTGAGGGAATATTTTGTAGATCATTAAGATGTCAATGTTGCTCACCAGCGGTGGTTCCGGCCTTTCCTCCACAAGTGAAGCCATTAATATGATGTCTACGCTTTTTGCAACTTGCATGATGACCCAACATGCTCGAAGGTTGTGGGTGGAGCTTGTATTAGGCAGGGCCGAGTGTATGTGGCAAGGCTCGTCCATTAATGTCTCGAGGACCGATCTGGTATGCTTTTGTTCCTCTTCTCTACAGGCCCGGGTGTATCCGATTCTGAGAATAGGGGAGCACGCCTTCTTCGGGTTCCTTTGGCATGCTCAACGTGTTTGGCCTCCATGCGCATTAGCTGCATTTGCCAAGTGCTTTCCATGGTGCAATATTTGAGTACCAGGTTTCAAAACTCGGTGAAGGTTTATACTCGGCGAAGAGTGAGGGCATTCAGGATGCCCTTGTTCGCCGAGGCCTTCTACCCTACCATTGTTGTGGAGGAATCTAACCCAAAAGTGGTGTATTGTCTCCCCTGGCCGTTGTTTGATCTTGTGTGGGTGTAGTAGGCCGAACCTTACCATTTTTCCCAAGGGATGTTCGAGCTAGGTGGTGGGTGGGTTACAATTTTGTGTTCCCATGAGGTACGAGCCCAAGACTTTGTCGACCTCGTCCGCTCTTTTGTGGGGTTTGCTGTGGCAAGATCAGAATTCTTGATTGTGATGAGCCTGCCGTGCTAGTTCTGGTCGCATGTATGATCGGCCCATGGACCCGAGTTTATCTTGGGACGAGATCCGGGTTCTTGATCTTGGAACATCAAAACTCTCAATGAAATCACCAATGTCGGTGTCAAAACCGGCGGATCTCGGGTAGGGGCACCCGAAGTGTGGACCTTGGATCGATGGGTTGGAGGAGACAAAGGGGACTGTGTTTTACCTAGGTTTGGGCCCACTTGAGAAGGTAAAACCCTACGTCGTGCTTGATTTTATTGATGGAGTATGAGGGTTACAAAGTTGATCAACCTCAAGATCGTAAGAGCTAAAACCTAGATGAATGCACTTGCCTATGCAGATGAAACCCTTTGGTTTATATAGACACCAGGGGTCCCTAGGGTTACATACAATCGACCTTTGGTCGGGGGTAGAGGTGCGGATCTAGACTACTAAACTAGGGCGATACTCCAGTCTTCCAAGCTTTCCTTCTTGAATACAAAGTCGCCATGCAGTTCGATCTTCAACAATGTCGCCCATTTGGTCGGCTCATGAACAACAGCCCGACCGCCCGAGGACCCTGATACCTCTCCAACGTATCTACTTTTCCAAACTCTTTTGCCCTTGTTTTGGACTACAATTTGCATGATTTGAATGGAACTAACCTGGACTGACGCTGTTTTCAACAGAATTGCCGTGGTGTTATTTTTGTGCAGAAATCAAAGTTCTCCAAACGTCCTAAAAATTTACGCGGAGCAGGTTTGGAAAATATCAAAAATACCTGCACCAGGATCCACCTCAGGAGGTGGGCAGTGGGCCACAAGCCCCTGCTCCGCCACCACCCCCCTGGTGGCAGTGGGCAGGCTTGTGGGGCCCACGAGCACCTGCGGCCCCCAACTCCAGCTCTATAAGTTGTCTTTCGTCCCAGAAAAAATAAAAAGAGAAGTTTTCATCGCGTTTTTGATACGGAGGCGCCGCCACCACCTGCTCTTCATCTGGAGGGAAGATCTCGAGTCCGTCTTGGGCTCCGGAGAGGGGAAATCGTCACCATCGTCACCATCAACCTTCTTCCCTCTCCAATTCCATGAAGCTCTTCGTCATTCGTGAGTAATCTATTCGTAGGCTCGCTGGGCTGTGATGAGTAGGATGAGATCTATCATGTAATCGAGTTAGTTTTGATGGGGATTGATCCCTAGTATCCACTGTGTTCTGAGATTTGATGTTGCTACTACTTTGCCATGCTTAATGCTTGTCACTAGGGCCCGAGTGCCATGATTTCAGATCTGAAATTATTATGTTGTCATCAATATATGTGTGTTTTAGATCCGATCTTGCAAGTTGTAGTTACCTACTATGTGTTATGATCCGACAACCCCGGAGTGACAATAGCCGGAACCACTCCCGGTGATGACCATAGTTTGAGGAGTTCATGTGTTCACCACGTGCTAATGCGTTGGTATGGTTCTTTATTAAAAGAAGAACCTTAATATCCCGTAGTTTCCTTTTGGACCCTGCTGCCACGGGAGGGGTGGGCAATAGATGTCATGCAAGTTCTTTTCCCTAAGCATGTATGACGACACACGGAATGCATGCCTCCATCACAATGACGAACGGGAGCTAGCCACTTATCTCTCCAAGGTATAGCTGTTGCATGATGAATATCATCCAAACAAATCACCGACCCATTTCCTACGAGTTTGTCCTACTGTTGCACCAAACAAATCACCGACCCACTGCTGTTACTTGTCTTGCTCTACTGCTACTACTGTTGCTAATGCTGTTACATGTCTTGCTCTACTGCTACTGTTGCTACTAATATCGCTTGCTATTGTTGGTACTTGCTACTGCTGTCACTACTGCTGTTCCTTTCCACTACCATTACTCGTTACTTTGTTGTTACTATTGTGCTTGCAGATACTAATATTTCAGGTGTAGTTGAATCTGACAAATTCAACTGCTAATACTTGAGAGTATACTCTCACCTCGTGACTGGCTTACCTACAAATTTGGGTCGAATACTCTACCCTCGAAAACTGCTGCGAACCCACGCGCTGGTGGGCCATCAACAACATTTTTCCAGTTTCATTGCCGGGGAGTGCTATCAGCATTCTTCTGGTGCCGTTGCAGGAGAAGTTTCGTTGTCATAAGCATTCGTCTAGCTAACAGTAGAGATTGCAGGATCAACACTTTTCTGGCGCCATTGCCAGGGAAGCACAGCTGACATCAGCATTTTTCTGGCGCCGTTGCCGGGGAGGTATTGCTATATTCTCTGAGTTACTTGGGATTTATATCTGCTGATCACTATGAAGAATCTGAAGGATCCGAATATCAAAGTCTTGCCCTCAACAACGAGGGGGGGTAAGGAATTGCCATCTAGCTCTGCACTTGATTCACCTTCAGTTATGAGTAAGTTTGCGACTTCACCTCCTGCTAGAAATCTTGATATGTCGCATGTGCTTGATGATGCTTGTGATACTACTGCTAGAGATGTTATGCTTGATACTATGCCTAATGATGCTATGCTTGATACTATGCTTGATACTGCTTTGCCGGATGATGCTAGAGATGCTACTATGCCTGATGATGCTATGCTTGATACTTCTAGAGATACTCCTTTGCCTGATGTTCCACTAGGAGTGTTCCTTGATGCTCATATTGCTAGAGTTACTGCCAATGCTCGTGATGCTTCTGAAACTGCCGATGCTATTGAGATAGAACCTGCTTTTGCTCCTGCTAGATCTAGCTCTCCTAGATATGAATTGCCTGATGTACCTGAGGGTTACGTTATGGAGGGAGAGATAGCTGAGGATTTTCTTGCGTGTAAGGATGCATATGACGCTGAGAAATTAGTTCTCAAGTGGAAGTTAAAATCTCGGGAAGTTAGGATGAAAAATGATCCGAAGTTTGCCACTTCGCCTATCTTTGTCACCGATAAGGATTATGAATTCTCTGTCGACCCTGAGATAATCTCTCTAGTCGAATCTAATCTTTTTCACGGTTATGAGTCTGAGACGGTCATAGCCCATCTTGCCAAACTATCCGAAATAGCCAACCTTTTCACTAATGAGGAGAAGATCCACCACTACTATATCCTTAAGCTGTTTCCTTTCTCTGTAAAGGATGACGCTAAAGCCTGGTTCACCTCTCTTGCTCCTAGATGTGTGCGTAGTCCCGAGGAGATGGTTTATTACTTTGCGAGAAATATTTCCCTACCCATAAGAAGCAAGCTGCCTTGCAGGAAATATACAACTTTGCTCAACTCCAAGAAGAGAGTCTTCCACAAGCTTGGGGGAGGCTCGTCCAGCTACAGAATGCTTTGCCTGATCACCCTCATAAGAAGAACGAGATACTTGATATCCTCTATAACGGACTTACCGATACCTCTAGAGACTACCTAGATAGTTGTGTCGGTTGTGTTTTTAGGGAACGAACTGTAGAACAAGTTGAGACCCTGCTGAATAACCTCTTGATCAACGATAATGCTTGGACTATTCCCGAACCACCTCCTAAGCCAACTCCTAAGAAAAGAGGTATTCTATTCCTCAATCCCGAAGATATGCAAGAAGCCAAGAAATCTATGCAAGAGAAAGGCATTAGATCTGAAGATGTCAAAAATCTACCACCTATCGAAGAGATCCATGGTCTCGATAACCCGGTAGAGGTAGTAGAAGTGAATTCTCTGCGTAGGTTAGACGAGAGTGATATTCCTTTTGATAACCCTGCTAGCCTATGCTTTGACGAATTTGACAACTTTGTTGCCAAACAACAGAGTTTCAATGATTATGTTAGCAGACATTTGGAACAAAGTACTCGTATGCTTAGCCATTTAAGTGCTTGTGTAGACAGAAATGTCAATGATCTGAAGCTTCTGAGTAAACATGCCTCTATGATTACTACTCAGGTAGAACAAGTACTTAAAGCTCAGAATAACCTGCTCAATGAATTAAATGACAACTCTGACAGAGTCATTACTAGAGGAGGAAAAATGACTCAGGAACCTTTGTATCCTGAAGGTCATCCTAAGAGAATTGATCAATATTCGCAAGGAATCAATGCTGATACACCTAGTCATCCTAAGGAGAAGAAGAAGGATGATAGAAACCTGCACGCCAGTTCGCCAAATACTATCACACCTGAAGAACCTAATGATATTTCTGCGTCTGATGCAGAAACACAATCTGGTGATGAACATGAACCTGGTGACAATATGGACAGTGATGTTCATAATAATGCTCAACCTAGCCATCATGAGGATGTGGAGATTGAACATACGGTTAATCCTGATAATCCACAACCTAAGAAATACGACAAGAATGACTTCACTGCTAGGAAGCATGGTAAAGAAAGAGAGCCATGGGTTCAGAGACCTATGCCCTTTCCTCCTAAGCCATCCAAGAAAAAGGATGATGAGGATTTTGAGCGCTTTGTTGAGATGATAAGACCCGTCTTTCTGGAGATGCGGTTAACTGATATGCTCAAGATGTCTCCGTATGCCAAGTACATGAAAGATATCGTGACTAATAAACGGAAGATACCAGATCTTGAGATCTCCACCATGCTTGCCAATTACAGTTTTAAAGGTGGAACTCTTAAGAAACTTGGTGATCCCAGAGTGCCCACTATACCTTGCTCCATTAAAGGAAACTACGTAAGAAATGCCTTATGTGACCTTGGAGACGGTGTTAGTGTTATGCCTCTTTCTCTTTATCGTAGACTTGAGTTGGATAAGTTGACACCCACTGAAATTTCTTTGCAAATGGCCGACAAATCAACTGCTTTCCCTATCGGCGTTTGCGAGGATGTGCCTGTTGTGGTTGCCAATACCACTATCTTAACAAACTTTGTTATCTTGGATATTCCCGAGGACGATGCCATGGCTTTCATCCTCGGAAGACCCTTTTTAAACACTGCAGGGGCTGTTATAGATTGCAACAAAGGCCATGTCAACGCTAATGAGCACACAGTGCACTTTCCGACGATATCCAATACATTGCATCAATGCTATTGAAAAGACTTCATCGATTCTTATTGGGAGCTTTGAATGCCCTATTCCTCGTGTCAAGATGAAGTATGATTTGCTTGTTGGGGAGATTCATATCCCAATTGTGGTGACTTAGTGGCTATTCGAAAATTCTCTGTTCTCTCTTGCGATTCGAGAAGATTTTGTCATAAGGGCTTGATCAACCCCATTGACGAATTTCTTCCGATGACCATGAAACGAATGAATCAAGGAGTCACATACCTCTGTTTCGAGTCTTCTTTTCTCTTGCTTAGAAGAAAAATGATAGAATTAGTTTAGCTTTTCCTGTTTTCTGTTTTAGCGTCTCGGAGAAAAATACCTCGAAAATAAAAGCTCTCCGATGGTCCTGAAAATTTAGTATGATTTTTTCTGGAATTTTTTAAATTTTTTGGGCCTGAGAGCTGGTCAGGGGGACTGACCAGTGGACCACAAGCACCCCCACCGCCACCTACCCCCTGGTGGCGGGGTGCAAGCTTGTGGGGCCCACAGGCATCCCCTCCACTCACTCCAGCTCTCAGCCTCTTCTTCCACCTCCAGAAAAAATTGTTTCGCAGCTCAAACCCGTGTTCTTGCTCATTTGGGTGTGATTTTCGATCTCCTTGCTCAAAGCACCATTCTCCGAACTGTTTTGGGGAAATTGCTCCTTGGTAAGTGATTCCTCCATTGGTCCAATTAGTTTTTGCTCTAGTGCTTTATCCTTCGCGAATTTTTTTCTACCTTGGTGACCCTGTTCTTGAGCTATAAAAGTTGATTTTAGCTGGTCCCAAGTAGTTTTAGCGCGTGATACGGTCTCTAGGCACTAGTAGGAGTAGTTGCTACAAGGTGTGGTTGGTTTTCATTCACTTTTCTCTTGAACTTCAAAAACAAAATTTCAGCGAAAGGAAATTATGTTCAGGAGGAAGTTTCATGGTGGTTCCTCAAGTAAGAAGGGTCCCCGTCTCTCTTTTCGGGAGCCCGAACCTTTTCAACTAAGGGACGCACCGGTGCAACCATGTGAATGGCCTTCCGATGAGTTCATGATCGAAGCAGGCTTCAAGGATGAGTTCGATGCACTTGTCCGCAATGTCGGGTTAGAAGAATTCCTCTTAGATAAATGTGAACAGTATGCTATCCTCACTGCCTCTTTCGTGCGTAGATTTAAATTTTTAGTTGGGCATGAATCATCCATACTGTTTGATCTGTATGATAAATCCTATACCGTGGGTCTGGAGGATTTCAATAGGATTTGCAAGATACCCGATGGAGGTAGTGTTATTGATCCTCCTAAGTCTTCGGTCAGAGACTTTGTCTCCAGTATAACTGTGGGAGAAACAAGAGATACCACGCAAGCCACCATAGGAAGCATCCATTTCCCTGCCTTGCACTACCTTGCCCTCTTCATAGGTAGGTGCATTAACGGCAAGGGTGCGCATTGTCACCTATGCGCTTCCGACCTTAGTATCCTTAAGAGCGCAGTAACAGGTGACAGGAGCTTCAATATGGGAGCTATTATAGCAAGGAGGCTGAATAAAAATTCTAGTGAGGGGGACTTCTTTGGTGCAGTTTATGCTACACGCTTAGCAAATTTTCTTGGGGTATCGATCCGTCCAGAAGACCCTCATCTCCGTACAGCTTACCTCGATCGTGTTGCTCTAACACGCTACCAGTTCCTTGAGAGCGATCATGGATCCCTCCTATACTGCTTGATATTTAACCGGCAGCGTGTTTTCCATATTACCCTTCCTTCTCCTGCTTTGTTTGACTTTCAGGTTAAACGAAGATACTACATAACCATAGGAGAGGCTGAGGAGTATGAGAGGGAGGCGACGGCTGCTCGACTTCGCGAGACAACTATTCAGGCAGTGGCTGCAGCACTCCCGTATAACAGCCATTATGACTTTGGGTTTCGCCAGGATCATCCATGGGGGTAGACCAAGCTAGGCCAAAAGCCTAAGCTTGGGGGAGTACGTGTTCTCACCGACTTTACATTCATGCCTATGCTTTCACTTTCTTAGTGCCACTGTATTATCCATGCTAGTTTCTTTTTGTTTTCTTGTTTTCTTGTTTTGTGTCCTTTTGAGAAAACCCAAAAAGATTTTTCTTTCTTCTTTTGTTTGTTGGGAGTTTTCCCATGTAAATAGTTTTCTTTTCTATGTGTCAAGGTAGAAGATATTGGTTAGAATGCTTAGTGGTTTTACATGCTTACCTGTTTAGCTTCCAAAGAGCCATATTATCTTGTCTTCTCCTTTGTGTTTTCCTGCAGATTCAGCTTAGTCCAATGCGCTTATTATCGTTTTCATCGTTCGATCGTGCAAATGAAAGGCAACAATGATGATATATGATGAAGTGACTGAGACTGAAAAGCTGGTATGAACTCTATCTATCTTGTTTTTGTAAATATGACTAGCTTGTCGACCCAGATTTAGCTTTGTTGTGAGAGAACCATGTTTGCAATGAAAACTTAGAGATCATAGTTGCTGATGCCATGCTTATTTAGCTGAGAGCTGATAATGGTTTGTCTTGATTGCCAACATAGATTTTGAGATGACTATGATGTAGTATGATAGGATGGTATTCTCCTTTGAATGTTTCAAGTGGCTTGACTTGGCGCATGTTCATGCATGTAGTTGAAACAAAATCAACATAGCCTCTATGATGTTCGTATTCATGGTGATTTATATCCTGTTCATGCTTGCATTTAATGTTAGTCAAACTCATTGCATCTTGATGACTGTTGTCGCTCTCTAGTTGGTCGCTTCCCAGTCTTTTGCTAGCCTTCACATGTACTAAGCGGGAATGCTGCTTGTGCATCCACTTCCATGAACCCAAAAGTTTTCCATGAGAGTCCACCATACCTACCTATTTGCGGTATCTACCTGCCGTTCCAAGTAAATTTGCATGTGCCATTCTCTAAACCTTCAAGAAATAATTTGTTTTGCATGCCCGAACTGCTCATGTGGTGACAGAGGGCTATTGGTATCTTCCATGCTAGGAGTGTTATCCTCGACATGTGTTTATTCATAGTCCTTCACAAGAAAGGGGTCGGTATTTGGGATGCCCAGTTCCACGCTTAAATCGAAAACATAACTGTAAAACAAAACTCCCCCCTGATTGATGTTAGTATGGACGGTACCCGAGGATTCGGCTAGCCGTGGAGTGTGATTGATTGGTGATGGGGGAGTTAAAACTTTACTTTTCTGTTTGGGAACCGCCTATAGCATGAGTAGCATGGAAGATATTGAGAACTCTTGGTCATTGCGTTGACAATGAAAGCATGCCACCCAAAATTATTATCTCTGTTTTCAAAGCTTGAGCTCTGGCACCTCTGCAAATCAATGCTTCCCTCTGCGAAGGGCTTGTCTATTTATTTTCCTGTCGAGTCATACTCCTCTTATATAAGCACCAATTAGAGAGCACCTCTGTCGTTTTTATGCTTTGCTTTTGATTGATATTGAGTATGACTATGACTGGATCTTCTTGCTATGAATTACAATGTTTAGTCAGCCCTTGATCTTCGAATGTGTTGTGCATTTATATTTTGCGGTCTCAGAAAGAGCTAGCGAGATACCACCTATTCATATTGCTTCATGCTTGTTTTGATTGAAGTGTTGCTATTTGAAACACATTATTATTTGCTCGTTAGCTGATTATGCCATTGATATTAGTTTACCGTGAGACCTTTGTGTCATTTGCTTATGTGGTTAACTTGTGATCTTGCTGAAATTCTGGTTATGAGTTAGACATAGTTGCAACAACAAGATCAAACAGAGTTTGTCAAAGTTTTTCTTTCTCTCTCAGTTTGTCAACTGAGTTGCTTGAGGACAAGGAAGGTTCTAAGCTTGGGGGAGTTGATACGTCTCCAACGTATCTACTTTTCCAAACTCTTTTGCCCTTGTTTTGGACTATAATTTGCATGATTGAATGGAACTAACCTCGACTGACGCTGTTTTCAGCAGAATTACCTTGGTGTTATTTTTGTGCAGAAATCAAAGTTCTCCAAACGTCCGGAAAATTAACGGGGAGCGGTTTTGGAAAATATCAAAAATACCTGCGCCAGGATCCACCTGAGGGGGTGGGCCAGTGGGCCACAAGCCCCTGCTCCGCCACCACCCCCCTGGTGGTGGTGGGCAGGGCTTGTGGGGCCCATAGGCACCTGCCGCCCCCAACTCCAGCTCTGTAAGTTGTCTTTCATCCCAGAAAAAGTAAAAAGAGAAGTTTTCGTCGCGTTTTCGATACACAGGCGCCGCCACCACCTGTTCTTCATCTGGAGGGCAGATCTGGAGTCCGTCTTGGGCTCTGGAGAGGGGAAATCATCGCCATCATCATCATCAACCTTCTTCCCTCTCCAATTCCATGAAGCTCTTCGTCGTTCGTGAGTAATCTATTCGTAGGATCGCTGGGCAGTGATGAGTACGATGAGATCTATCATGTAATCGAGTTAGTTTTGATGGGGATTGATCCCTAGTACTTTGCCATGCTTAATGCTTGTCACTAGGGCCCGAGTGCCATGATTTCAGATCTGAAATTATTATGTTGTCATCAATATATGTGTGTTTTAGATCCGATCTTGCAAGTTGTAGTTACCTACTATGTGTTATGATCCGACAACCCCGGAGTGACAATTACCGGAACCACACCCGGTGATGACCATAGTTTGAGGAGTTCATGTGTTCACCAAGTGCTAATGCGTTGGTCCGGTTCTTTATTAAAAGGAGAACCTTAATATCCCGTAGGTCCCTTTTGGACCTTGCTGCCACGGGAGGGATGGACAATAGATGTCATGCAAATTCTTTTCCCTAAGCACGTATGACGACACACGGAATGCATGCCTACATCACATTGGTGAACGGGAGCTAGCCACTTATCTCTCCGTGTTATAGCTGTTGCTTGATGAATATCATCCAAACAAATCACCGACCCATTGCCTACGAGTTTGTCCTACTATGCACCAAAAAAATCACCGACCCACTTCTGTTACTTGTCTTGCTCTGATGCTACTACTGTTGCTACTGTTGTTACTTGTCTTGCTCTGCTGCTACTGTTGCTACTAATGTCGCTCGCTACTATTGCTACTTGCTACTGCTGTCACTACTGTTGTTCCTTGCCACTGTCGTTACTCGTTACTTTGCTGTTACTATTGTGCTTGCAAATACTAATCTTTCAGGTGTGGTTGAATATGACAAATTCAGCTGCTAATACTTGAGAGTATACTCTCACCTCCTGACTAGCTTACCTACAAATTTGGGTCGAATACTCTACCCTCGAAAACTGCTGCAAACCCACGTGCTGGTGGATCATCAACAACATTCTTCCAGTTTCATTATCGGGGAGTGCTATCAGCATTCTTCTGGTGCCGTTGCAGGAGAAGTTTCGTTGTCATAAGCATTCGTCTAGCTACACTAGAGATTGCAGGATCATCACTTTTCTGGTGCCATTGCCAGGGAAGCACATCTGACATCAGACCCCTTAATCCCGGACTCCGTCACCCATGACGAGCCGCGTGGTGGCGGTGGTAGGGGTCGCTCCCATGTCTTAGTGGTAGTCCTCATGCTCCGTCCTAGGTAAGAAGACGAAGGAAACACCCCCGGGTACGCATTTCATTTTAGGTTGACCCATATTGAATACGACAACCGCTTTCTTTCTAAGGTTGACCCATATTAAATACGTCAGTTGTTTTCATTCTCCTTTATCTTTGACCCACGAGCGAGCCCACCAGGATGATCCGTGTTGATGCGATAGCCATGCCCCTCCCTTTTTGGGCTCGCAAACAAGTTAGCTTTGGATTTTCTAGCAAAGGTCCTACTTTTCTGTTTTTTGTGGATTTCCCTTGATTCTTGTTCTCTTAACACGCCCATATGCATGCGGGGACACCCAAATGCGAGCGGGAAGGTGTGCGCTGCCGAGAATTGGTGTTTTTCTTCGCGCGGGACTCCCAGCGAGGGATCTCGCGAGGCGGGTAACACAAGAAGTTGCCGCAGGCACGAGCCCCAGAGAGTCGCGCTTCAGGCACCCTCTCTCGCACTCGAGGGATGGGCCCTAGCGCCACGACACATCAAAGCGACCGCAAGAGAAGACAATGTGAAAGGAGGGGAACCGGGTTCCTGAAGTGCTCCCGCCCGGTAGTCTAGGCGAGGCTCTCGAGAGGGTGCCAGTCTCATGAGGCTCGCGCGGGCATCCACGACCGAGGATATGCGAAGCTGGACATCGCTCGGGGGTTGCCGGTCCGTGCCCAGGGAACGCGCTAGGGGGAGGCCTTGGGGGATGTGTGCGACGGGATCTCGCCGTCCAGGATGTAGACGATGCGTGAAAAAAGGGGAAGCACATTGAAGAAGGAACAAAGATGCACGAAGCTCAGCAGACAACCATTACTTGGGACAAAGGTAAATTACAAAATGTCTAACACCCTCACGGGGGCAAGGTTTCTTTGGTGCAGTAGATAAAGGCTGAGGAAGCTCAAGCGGAGGAGGAGCCATCCTCATCATGGTCCTCGGGGGCTGTAGCGCTGACGTCTCCGCCCCCTCGGGAGGCACCGCTTGGGCGAACTACCCGACCAAGGACTCCACCTGTATGCGTACCTCGTCCCCGAGGGGTCCCTGGAGCTCCGCGGACACTAGATCCATCACGCGGGAGAAGACGAACGCAGGATTGTGGCGGCGCAGGTTGGAGAAAATGCGCGTCAACACGTTGCCTAGAAGGTCGCGCATGCCAGACTGGACGTCCTCCTCCACCTTGGAAGCACGTAACTCCAGCGCCTCCACCACTGTGAGGAGAAAATTAGGGTGGACCCCGCACCATAGGCTCACAACAACGCGGTGGCATTCCTGATGAAGTGGTGCAGTACAGCACCAGCGCGCAGGGCCACCTCCCGGGACCGCTGGGCGCACTACGCCTCCATGCGGTGTGCGTGTGCCGCTCTGCACCGCACGTGCGCTGCGTCGTCCTTGGCCTCCTGTGCATCGTCGCCGACTTCACCAACCTGGGCCAGGAGCGAATTTAGCTCCTCCTTGGCCTTCTCGCTTTTGAAGGCGGCCTCCAGGGCAGCTTGGACCCCTTGCAAGTGGGCCCAGAGTGCGCTTGCCTCCTCCTGGAGCACGTCGTACTTAAGCTGGAGGAAGGCCTCCCGCGTGGCGAGCTCGCCGTGGTACTCCTCCAGAGCAACCGCTCACTCGTGAGAACCCCTCGTGTTTGCGCCGGACAGGGCCTCCTTGCACGCCACCATGAGGGTGGCCTTGTTGGGAACGTTGCATGGGAAACAAAAAATTTCCTACACATACAAAGACCTATCGTGGTGATGTTCATCTACGAGGCCTCTCCAAGGCCTCGAGGCGTTCACGCTCCGCCTCTTGGTTGCGGACGATCTGGGTGGCCTCCTGCTTGCGGTGGGACACAATCGCCTCGCGTTGGATGATGGCAGTCTCCCAGAGGGTCAAGTCCACCCCACGCTTGAGGCCCTGAAAGTCGAGCACGGCGCCCATGGCGTGTGGTCTTGGGGTTTTGCCGCTGCCCAGGTTGGGATCGAGGGGCCCTCAAGCCCCGCCAGGTCAGGCACCAAAGAACAAGCTTCATCGACCGGAGGAGCACAGAGGGGCGCCTCCGGCACGGTGCTCATGGACCTCTTTGATGCAAGCACCCTGGAGAACTCGGCAAAGCGGAATGGTTAGGTCAGGCAGGATATGTGAGGGCAGGCAGCAATAGCGGGGCACTTACTCATCACTGGTGACCTGGCACCAGTGTGCTGGGACTACCCTTGGGGGCGGAGCCTCGCCACCCCCAGGGGACGACGGCGGTGCTGAGAGCCCTGCCCGCGCTCCGGCGCTCATAGTATCTCCGTCGGACGCCATGGAAAGAGCAAAGGTCGAGTTCGCTTGAGGGCAGCGGGGGAGGAGGGGAACAAGCCGACCGAGGAACGGTGGAGTGGTGGATCCAGCCCTGGGGCATGGTGGTTTCTATAAGCACATCCACCATTCCCGAGGTAGCGCATGGGGGAGGGGGCGATGAATGCTCAGTTGGACGCTGCACGCGAGGCCTGGCCCATGGGCAGTGGGGGCTCGCGCCTTCCCACTCCACCAACAAGCCGTCCCATGCGTGCCATGGGCCCGGGTGCAATCCAGAACGAGATGGGTGGCGCGAATGGGTAGTGTCGGTCGAAGGAGCAGTGAGACAGGTGTTGCGCACAGGCGGCATTACAACTCAGTCGGAGCAGTTCCCGAGGCGTTGCAGGAAGGAAGGATCCCACATTGTGTTTGGAACCGCGCGTCGAGCCTGATCCACAGATGGATGGGGCCCACGTCGCCTCGCCCCTTCCATTGGGAGGAGTCGTACTCAACACGGTCAAGGGGCTACTGTCGCCCCCCGAGACCGGGGGTACCAAGGCCCATCGGCCTGCGGTCTCGAATGCGACGCGACGGGATAAACTTGGTTCGGCACATCGGCGAGCCTAGCAAGGATACCCTCGTGAGGGCTTGTGCCTCATGAGGTGAGTAGTTGAAGATCATCGCCAAGGTCCTCGGGAGAGTGTCCATTGCAAGGTTTTCCCCTGAGGCCCGCGCGAAGCAAGGCCGCCGAGGGCGAGTTGGTCGGGTCCCACGACGAAGCTCCTTCACGTGGATGAGGCAGACTGCACACGCGGGGCATGAGTGGTTCTACCGACTGCATACGAGGGGTTTCCCCTTCTGTGCTAAGTAAGCCGGGACAGCTGGCGTGCTCCGAAGTGACTCCCAAAGGTTTCTGTTTGGTGCAATGAGATGAAAGTCGGAGGCTTCACAGGACGTAGGTCATCCCCGAGCCCACTAGCGCATCATGAAGAGAAGCTTTTGCACGCGAAGAGCACCTTTGTCAGGGCAGACTGTAGTCTTGTCCCCTTTAGAAAATGTCCATTGTGGCAACCCTTCCCTCCAATGTTTTCCGGGGGATGAGGACCAAGGCCGGTATATAGGAGAGGCTCGGCCTCCGTAGAGGGGGATCGAACCTCACCCCCGAGCTAGGAAAAGAATCTGCCTTTGTACTTGTCTTCCACCTCAAGCAATCCTACCACAAGCAGTAGGGTTTTACACCGCGAGGTGGCCCGAACCTAGGTAAACTACATACCGTGTGTTTCAGTTCGTCCTCCTAGTTCGCGCTACCGCTGGACCATCGTGAGGCTGAGAGGTTGAATAGGGTTGGAGAGCGAGCGCACCCCAGCATTCAAACCTTTTCTTTGCGTCTGCACAACCCCGATTTCGACACAACCCAATAATTTTCCTTTATTTTTTGTGTGTTCACATGATTAACCTACTTTGTTAATCATATATTGTGTCATTTATTTCAATAAGGTGCCAAGTAAAGTCTTTGGGATACTGTGGACACTTGCTTGTTTCATTCCATGAGAAAACACAAACTTTTACGTCAAGTGAAGAATTTCTTTGATTTTACTGGACTTTTTCCAAAACTTTAGTATGGAAATTCTCTATGTTTTCCTAATGTTTCAGCATTTTTAGAGTCAGGTAAGTAAGGTTTTCATTCAGATATTCACACACTCTTCTGTTTTTGACATATTCTGTTTTACATGCATAGTTTGGTTATTTTTAGTGTTTCCTTAGTTTATATTGCATGATATAAATTATGGGAATGATATAATATATTAGATATTATGTGAGAAAAATTATGAATCTTTTCTTGGCAGTACCTAAGTGAATGATGTATCCTTATTACACTAACCCATCTCACAAAGTTCCGTTAAGTTTTGTGTGATTGAAGTCTTCTTGTTTTGGGTGAGCTAACGATATGAGGAGAATAAGTAGCAAAAAGAACCTAATATTTCAAATGCACATGGCATCCCAAAGCTAATATCCAAGGAAGACTCAAGCGTCTAAGCTTGGGGGTTCCCCGGAAGGCATCCCCTCTTTCGTCTCCAACATTATTGGTATATCTAACTTGGAGCTATATTTTTATTCATCACTAATATGTGTTTTGCTCGGAGCATCATTTTATTTCGTTGTTCTCTATTATATGTTATTTATAATCTTTTTTTCAATAAAAAGTTCCAAGAATTTCCTTTTGAAAGCTTGAATTGCATGTGTGATGTGTGGTGTAAGAAACAACAACTTTTGTTGTAGTATTTGAATTATCAGATTTTACTTGAACATGAAAAGTTTCTGAAATTTTTGCACAGTAGTGGCATACAAATTATTTATCTTGTCCTAAATTTTCATAATTGTTCGAGATTTATCTGTACACATTTTAAATATATTTTTATAGACTTTTCTGTTTGGACATATTGTTGTCATTGGTTTTGTTATCTACTTATCCTAGAGTTTTCACGGCGTATATTTGTAGATGTAAATTGTGAAAATAATGGTATATAATACCTAATTTTTAAAATTATTATGCAACTTGTCTTGTAAGTACGTGAAGTGTTGATTTATTCTTATGGGTACTAACCTATCTCACGAGTTCTTTTCGAGTTTTTGTGGATGAAGTTTTTGAGACTTAGGTGAAACCAGGATACGAGAGGATTGAACGAGATACATAAGCTCAAGCTTGATTATGTCCAAGGAACCCCAAGTAAATATTTCTAGAAGTCTCAAGCATCTAAGCTTGTGGATGCTACGCATCCCACCCCTCTTCATCAAACAAATATCGGTTAGCCTATGTTTAGCCCACATTTTTATTTGTCCACATGATATGTGTAGTTCTTGGAATGTATTTTTGTTTTCTTTGTTGTTTGAATGAAATTCCTAGATCTAAATTCTTTATTGAGAGAGTACTCACATAGTTACTTAATTGTTTGACTACTCACTAGTGCAACGACGTGTTATACAAACGGTTTTTAACCCCTTTCTGTGACGTACTTTTAAACCGTCGCCTTGCATGTGTGGGGGATAGGGGTCCATCCCACATGGCACGGAAAACCCATCGGCGATGGTGACCAACGAACATAAATGACCTGCAAAAATAATCGTGTGTGGTGTAGGAACATATCACAGACACTATATTTTGGACGTATGCGTGGGATCTGGGATCAATCACACACGTCTATCACGAGTGAAACGTGTCTAATTGCTCATGGAAAACAAACGGTGTTTGACCTTTTACCATTTGCGAAATGTTACATAATCCACATGGTCCATGGTATGAATTGTTGTGATATCTTCATCATTACACATGATATTTCCTTGGAAACCGTCTGCCATTAATGATATCATCAGACACGTTTCTCGAAAAATTTACGTGTGGGGTCGTCTTTGCACTGGGAACAATTTCGTGTTGGTTCACGTTAGAGATAAAGTGCCATCGCAAACGATTAGGAGATCATACGCACATGTACAAAGTGATTCAAATTGTTTGCAATTTCGTATGTATCACCAACGTTTCAGTTTATGTCTCGTGTGCTTTTCTAGTAGATCACACGCGGTTGCGCTATGAGTTGCGTGTGCTTTTCCTGTAGATCATAGGCGATTGCGCTATGAGTTGCATGCGCTTTTCCTGTAGATCATAGCCGATTGCGCTATGAGTTGTGTGTGCTTTCTGTTCTGGATCACACATGCTTAGTTGCTTGAACCATCTGCGCTGAAATGACCATTGTAAAATTTCGCATTTCAATCACCCTCACAATATGAAATCGACAAATAGTGTCCACATGAAGAACATTCATCATAAGTCGCCATAGTATGCAATTGAACCAATACTGTCCATAGAAAGAACATTCATCATAATTCAAGACAATATGCAATTGAGAAAATGCTAGCTAAATTCCACAACTATAAGACCGACGTATGCAGTACAAAATCATATAGTGTATCAAATACGAAGACATGATCACATAGAAAACAATGCATCCATGAGTATATGTTTAGCTGATAACACTATATGAATATGTACTTATTAGTTGGCGATATGGATCCTAAAATGTTCGACGCCTTTAGTGGGCTTGATATAGTGCTTCACAAGGTGCTAATAAATTTCCTATCAGACAGCAATTCATCTGCATCGAGCGGTTCAGAATTCATCGCTCCAAATATCAACTGCAGGATTTCTAAATCAGTATGTGACCTATGTGTGGAGTAGAAGATAGTAATTGATAAATAGACTTACTGGTTCTACACTGTCAATATCGGCAGCAGATAGAACATGTCTGCATAGGTTCATCATGTGTGCGCAAACGTAGTATCCGCATAGGCTAGTCCCTTGTTGTTGTTGAGGAGACTAATTTTTTTTGTATACTATTAGTCATGTCTTTGCCCTGTTAGGAACAACCTAACCGGTGTAAGTTGTTTCCTTTATTTTCTTTGGAGGTAAATAGAAAGAGATTGAACTAGAAACTTGAACATCTAACTAGCATTTTCTAAAAATAACGGATTTCATTGTCTTACCAAAGAAACAATCACGTGCTGCAGATGTAGTTTCTTGTCGAACCGACACCTTCCTAAAGTTATGTTCTTTGAAAATACACTGCAAATGAAGATGAATTTTTTACTTACTCAATTCTTGAACGAGATATGAATGCAACATATTAACATCAAAGAGTTCAATACCTATCCATGAAATCCTGAATATGACTCATATCCGGAGGATTATTTGACCCTCTGAGAGAATCGAGGTAGTAAACTGTGTTCCGCTTTGGAATAGTGACACCTACAGTTTAAGAAAACCTCGAAGTTACAAATTATGTCAAAAATGACAGACGATCAATGTATGCGTGGTTGTGTATTTAACTTACTGTCATTTGCTAAATTAGGATATATCAAATATGCATGCACCCTTAATGATCTCTACCTCGTCAATCGCCTGAGAGGAATACAATACAGTTAGCTTTTTTCATTTACAACCTTGTATGGAGATGTTGATCAGAGTTTATGAAGTACTTACAACATCATCATTTCACAAGAGTGGTAGCAAGCTCAGCGAAGTTGAAGAAGAGATGTAAGTCCTCGAATTCCACACTGATGGTACCTACAAGGTGAGAGAAATGCCAACTGTTGTATTGCACTTCCAGAATGTTATGATCATCTCCTTCCGACATTCTGTCCATGCAATATTTATGTCACCTGCGACAACTGGAACTGCACTCCTCAAAGTATTCGCGAACAAGAAATGGTTGACCATGCTTGTACTTGCGTGCTTCAAATGGGTCTACTTTCTTACTAGAAAGTAGCTTTTCAACTTCCGCTTCGGACATGCCATTAGAAGTAGGATTACCCGGCCCTTCGAAGAACATGTTGTTAATTTGGTTATGGGTGATGACTCTTTTTAGTAGGAGGCTCTTGGTCCGATCCCTCCTCGACTTTGGGGGACCCAACTTCCTGTGTGCAATCGTGCCCGCTTTCGTCTTCTTAGTTGAAGCACTTCTTGTTTGACGTCTGGTTTCATGAATCATGTGCTGTTGAGAAGTCTCTGAAGTTATGATGGACTGCTCAACAGATGATGCCACTATGACGGGCCGCTCAGCTCTAGTACTAAAGGCGACGGATAGCTAACCACCAGTTGAAGCTATGCCAGGATTTGAGCACTTCGTTCCAACGTGTCGGTTTGTTGATGTGGCTATGACAACGCGTTGGTTTGCTGAGTACGTAGTGTCGACACATGAGTATGGTTATCACCTGGCTCTAGATAGTTGGACTGATGAGGAGGTGGTTCCTGACTTTTAGTCGGCTTAGCAAGCGGTTCCGGACATTCAGCCTGCTTAGCAGGCAGTTCCGCTTTCACACTACTTAGCACGCGGTTGGACAGGGTTTGTCTGCTGGGCATGCAATGCCGATATCTCTCTTATTCTTTTTGAGTGGACGACATCTAAACCGATGATATGTCTTCACAAGTTGTTGGCCTTGCCATAGACTGCTCAGGAGCGGCCGAAGACCTAGCCTGTACGGTAGGAAGTCGGGCGGGTTGATCATAGGTTGATGCCTCGGGCATTGGATTCCCAAGAGTATGTTCATTGGGGGGATCTCACAAGATCTGATGTGGCAACAATAGAGTCACTGGTTCAGGGTGACATTGCTTTCTTTGGGGGGGGGGGGCTGGAGGGATCTCATCTATGAAGTCTATTTCGTTCTGTGGCCACTGGATATGATTTAACCATGTTTCTTCCAAGGTCCTCTGCTCATCAGGCTCCCAAAGGACATTTTTGAGGGGAAAATTACTGAATCCACGCTTTATTTCAGTCACGTAGCATTTCACACAACCCAGCTTCAATGGCACATTGCCCAACAAGAGTCCCCCGTCCAGGCAGGGTTGTAAACCCATGATGTTGCACATTTTAAAGTACCTTTCTAATGTGTGATCATGACCTTCAATCTCCCCCATATCCATATAGATCAGATATAGCACCATCATGTCCAGTTGTAGCATCATTGTCGCTGGGGTCAGCTGATGCACAACTACTATTGTGTGGTCTTGCCATACAATAAGTGGCATCATCCATGCCGACATCCCTTTCCGTCTCCTTGCTATTTGTTAGCATTAGTGTCTTCTGTTGCATACATGACTCCTCAACTTCCTTTCGAATTTGAGGATACATATCACTCTTAATCTTTTCGCAGAAGTCTCTCTACTTACCATCACTCCTAGGTTTTTTCATGTTGAGCCTCGCTTATTTGCTTAGTGAGAAAGCCCTCTTGTGTTGGACGTTGACCCCAATACCCCTTGCAGTACCAGGGGTACCTTTGGTAGTCAGAGCCTCGGATAGAATGTCAAATGGTTGTGAGTTCCTATAGAACCTTCCAGTGTTTTTGGAAACCTTTGCCATCACACTATACAGTTCTTGGTTTGCTGAGTTTTCAAAGTAATAAGAACTGTCTCCATGCCTCTTTGTATGTGCCCTCAAGTAGTCCCTAGCGTGAGTGCCCCTAATTTCACTAAAGAACAGTTCGCCACCCGCAGCTACTGCTTCTCTGTCCTCATGCTCCCATATCAGTTTCATGCCGTAGTATCCTGCCACACCCATATGGTGGGGGTGGGTGTTCTTCTTCTGAAGTTCCGATTGCATGGAACTCTTCTTAATAAACTCTTCATTGGCCCTGACCCTTATGAATAATGTCCAATCTTCCTTTGTTATTTGGGGGTATGAGGGGATTGGGTCCATCACTTGACTCGAGTACTTCGAGTACAACACATGCTTCCAGTTTCTCCAAGCATCCATGTCCTTCTTCACTGCAGCGTGTTCCACCTAACATATCCACTCCTCACGAACATTAAGGTGTGCCATGATCTCCTAGACTATCATGTGTCGTGTTTCTTTATCAGCGTTCTGAAACCCCGGCGGATTAATGTTGAGCCTTGCTCTGCCAAAAAATCCACACACACTCCCGAACCTCGTGTGTACTTTATCTTGTTTATTTGGAGTCCAAGACTTCAAATCGATGTCAATTACTTCATATACACATTTAGGATGGTGTGTGGGTTTTCTTGGAGTGTTCTTCATTCTCTTGACTCGAAGGGTGATTGTGGCAGCTCTATCACGTTCATCATTTCTTGATACATGATCATGTGTTGCAGACATGTTGGCTTCGGACTTAGATGAAGATAAGTCGGCAGAAGTATGACTCTCGTTACTGCTATTAGTCATCTAGAGAGGACACATGCGGAATTTGGAAAAGGGGATAAGCATAAATTAAAGGTAATAGCTTGGAGAAAGGTGTCTAAACATGGCATGTGATAATTTGGAATGTACGACTAATGTGTTCATTTTGTGTGACTCATGCGCACATGATATGTAACTCGACAATAACTAATTGGAACAAATACACAACTTTTTTGTAGTTATAAGGTAGATGATGAACATAAACACCCTCTCCGTTATTTTATAACCAATTTGGGGATAACACGACCAAATAGGAAAAGGGATCACGATATAATAGACCTCACCGCAATGGAGGGTAGCAACTGATAGGTTTTTTGTGCTAATCCAGTAGGAGAGACGAGGTTACAAGATCGATATGCTCGAGAGTGGTTGGTGAGCAAATAAAGATGGGGAGGCATGGGTACTGCGTGTTTGGAGAAGTAGTGAAGGGTAGGGTTGACGCAGGGAAGCAGGTACACGGCCAGATTGAGCATGACGACACTGGAAAGGGTTCTTGTGAGGATTTGGGGGACGAGAGGGACATGTCGAGGTGGAGTTTGGGTAGAATATGCGAATTTTTGAGAGAAATGGGGAAGGGCGCGGGGGGCCATGTTGGTGGCTTCGATGAAAATCGTGAAAAAAGCGTCAGGTGCCTCACGGAAAGGACCATGCAAATGGTTTTGTATAGTAACTTATGTGCACGAGGAGCATAAATTCGTTTGAAATGAAAACCTAACAACTTTGAAATGTAGGTGTGCCCTCATTGTTTTGTGTCAAAAATTTTCCAACGCTACGCATCTCTTGTTGTACCTAAGTATTGATTTTGTGCCGCATTTCATGTATTGTTTTATATTTTCAGCCATTTTTAATTTACAGGACATTTAGTGCCTACAAATCAAACCGCAACTGCAACTACATGTGGGTGGTGGCAAAGAATCTATTACAAATAATTTGTGTGTCACTTTGCATGATTTTCGTCACTGTCCACGCAATCAGAATAATTTCTAAAACATTTCAGATGGGAGATGCATCAACATACACAATAAATGTCCGTAATTTAATTACAGGAAATGCAGACGGGCTCAAAAAATCATGAAAATCAGTGTGTCATCATGGCATGATCTCGAGATGTCCTCGAAATTTTTTGGCAAACTTTGATAGAAGTTAGGATGATCTGTGCTTGGAAACCATAGCATCTTAGTAGAATGATCATAGTTTCAAAGGGAGGAGTGGCAAATTAAACTGCAATCGACGGTGCCTTCATTGCCTCTCCTCCAATTTTACACACCGTAGAGAATCGTCATGATATGCAAGGTTTTATTTACTAGCAAATTTATGGGCTTTTTTGATATATTTAAGTCATTTTTATCATTTACGGGGCGTTTAGTGCATATAAATCAAATCCCAACTGCAACTACGTGTGTTGACGAGAGGGATAAGGACCGCCATTCAATTTGGGTGCATCCTACTGTGCGGATGTATGATCTATGTGGTTTGTGTTTCAACCAATCACAACTCACGACTCACTAAGCCCGCATTCGGTGTCATCGGACACGATTTAGGTAGCACACAACTTCAATGGATGAACCGTGTACTATTTGTTTATTTACACCAATCATATTTTCATTTCAAATGAATTTGTGACTTAATCATTTTGCCTCGACTTATTTTCATCGAAAGAAAATCACCTTTTAACTCCTCCATTGATTTTCGGCCGCATTTCATGACTTGTTTTATAATTTCAAGAAATTTTCTTTTCCAACATAGGGCTTGCTAGCAATTTAATTGGAGAAAATGGAGATGTATTCAGAAAATCACGAAAATGGGTGTCTCACCGTGGCTTTGCTTGAACTTCGTCATTGTCCAAGCAATGACAAGAATTTCCAAGCATTTCATATGGGAGATGTCTCCACCTACACAATAAATGTCGGTAATTTAATAATAGGAAATGCAGACGGGCTTAGAAAATCACGAAAATTGGTTGTTCTTCGTGGCATGATCTCGAGACGGCATGAAAAAAATTGGTAAACTTTGATAGAAGTTAGGATAATCGCTCCTTGGAAACCATAGCATCTGAGTAGAAGGATCATAGTTTCAAAGGAAGAATTGGCAAATCAAACTCCAATTGACGGTCTCTTCATTGCCTCTCCTCTAACTTTACACACTATAGGCAATCATCATTATACGTCAGGTTTGATTTACTAGCATATTTATAGGCATGTTTGCTATATTTAAGTCATTTTTATCATTTACGGGGCGTCTAGTGCGTATGAATCAAATCGCAACTACAACTTCGTGTGTTGAAGAGAGGGATAAGGACTTCCGTTCGATCTGGGTGCATCCTACGGTGCAAACGTACTATCTGTGTGGTTTGCGTTTCGGTCAATCAGAATGCATGACTCACTATGCGTGCGTTAAGTGTTATCGGATACGGTTTAGGAAGCACACGACTTTGATGCATGAATCGTGTGCTATTTGTTTATGAAGAACAATCATATTTACATTTCAAATGAATTTATAATTTAATCATTTCGCCTCGACTTATTTTCATCATCACACAATTACCTTTTAACCCCTGCATTGATTTACGACCACATTTCATGACTTTTTTGCTAATTTCAAGACCTTTTTACAAACATAGGGTTTGTTAGTAATTTAATTGGAGGAAATGCAGATGTATTCCGAAAAACACTAAAATGGGTGTCACACCGTCGCATGATGTGAATACCCCATGGAAAGAAACTGATAATGTCTAGCGAAAGTTGTGGAGCCGCCCCTTTGGAAACCAAGGCACCTCACAAGAAAGATCATAGTTTCCAAAAGTAGAGTTCGCATTTGAGACTCCAATCGGTGTTAATCATGTTACGCAAGTTACGCAAACACCATTGTCCTCCTATTATTACCAAAAGTAGTTTCACATCGATTTTTACCAAGTTACGCCAACACCATTGTCCTCCTATTATTGATCTTCTAGTGGAATACATGGCTCGTTTGCAATACCTAAGGCGTTTTTTTGCATTTACCACGCATTATTAGTGCATACAAATAAAATCCCAACTCCAACTACATGTGGGTGCTCGCAAAGAATCTCTTAGAAATAGTTTCTGTGTCACTTTCCCTGATTTTCGTCATTGTCCAAGCAATGAGATGAATTTCTAAACATTTCAGATGGAAGATGTGTCCACCTACACAATAAATATCGGTAATTTAATTACAGGAAATGCAGACGGGCTCAGAAAATCACAAAAATTGGTGTGTCATCATGGAGTGATCTCGAGACAGCGTGGAATTTTTTGGTAAACTTTGGCAGAAGTTAGGATGATCGCTCCTTAGAAACCATAAATGTTATTAGACGGGTCATAGTTTCAAAGGGAGAAGCGGCAAATCGAATTCCAATTGACAGTGTATCCATCGCCTCTCCTCCAATTTTACACACTATAGGCAATCATTATTATACGTCAGGTATTATTTACTGGCGCACGTATGGGCTTGTTTGCTATATTTAAGTCATTTTTACATTTTATGGGGCTTTTAGTGCATGTAAATCAAATCCCAACTACAACTACGTGTGTTGACGAGAGGGATAAGGACTGTTGTTCGATCTAGTAGGTGCATCCTACGGTGGTGAAGTACAATCCGTGTGGTTTGTCTTTAGGCCAACCAGAACACACGACTCAGTCCATTAGGTGTCATCAGACATGGTTTGGGAAGCACACAACTTTAATGTATGAACAGTGTACTATTGTTTTATGCACAACAATCATATGTACATTTCAAATGAACAATCATATGTACATTACAAATGTATGAACAGTGTACTATTATTTATCCTTGAATTATTTTCATCAGTAGACAATTATCTTTTGACCCGTGTATTGATTTTCGGCCGCATTTTATGACTTGTTTGCTAATTATAAGAGATTTTTCTTACCAACATAGGTCTTGTTTGTAATTCCGTTGGAGGAAAAGCGGATGTATACCAAAAATCCCCAAAATGGGTGTGTCACTGTGGCGTGATGTGAATACCCCATGGAAAAAAATTGATAATGTCTCGCGGAAGTTGTGATGACCGCTCCTTTGGAAACTAAGGCATCTCACAAGAAGGATCATAGTTTCCAAAAGTATAGTTGGTATTTCAAACTCCAATCGATGTCAACCTCATGGTTTCGTATCAATTTTTCCCATGGTACGCAAACACCATTATACTCCTATTATTTATCTTCTAGTGGATTACATGGCTCATTTGATATATGTATGACATTTTTTGCATTTACCATGCATTATTAGTGCATAGAAATAAAATCCCAACTCCAACTACATGTGGGTGTTGGCAAAGAATATCGTACAAATCATTTGTGTGTCATTTTGCATGATTTTCGTCGTTGTTCAAGCAATGAGAAGAATTTACAAACATTTATGATGGGAGATGAGTCCACCTACACAATAAATGTGAGTAATTTAATTACATGAAATGTAGACAGGCTCAGAAAATCGGTGTGTCATCGTGGCGTGATCTCGAGACAGTGTGGAATTCTTTTGGTAAACTTTGGCACAAGTTAGGATGATCGCTCCTTGGAAACCATAGCATCTGAGTAAACGGATCATAGTTTCACAGGGAGAAGTGGCAAATCGAACTCCAATCGATAGTGTCTTCATCGCCTCTCCTCCAATTTTACACTGTAGGCAAGCATCAGTATATGCCAGATTTGATTTAATGGCGCATTGATGGGCTCATTCATTACCTTTAAGTCATTTTTATCATTTACAGGGCATTTAGTACATATAAATCAAATCCCAACTACAAATATGTGTGACTGCGAGAGGGATAAGGACTATTGTTCAATCGGGTGCATCCAACGGTGCAAACACGATCCATGTGGTTTGTGTTTCGGCCAATCAGAATGCATGACTCACTATGTGTGCATTAGATGTCATGGGCTATGGTTTGGGAAGCACATGACTTTAATGTATGAACCATGTGCTATTTGTTTATGCACAATAATAATACTTTCATTTCAAATGAATTTGTGAATTCATCATTTCGCCTCGGATTATTTTCATCGGCAAACAATCACCTTTTAACACTTGTATTGATTTATTTGCTAATTTTCACACATTTTTCTTACCAACATAAGGTTTGTTAGTAATTTAATTGGAGTAAATGCAGATGTATTACAAAAATCACGAAAATGGGTGTGTCGCCGTGGCATGATGTGAATACCCCAAGGAAACAAAATTGTAATGTCTCGTGGAAGTTGTGATGAACACCCCTTTGGAAACCAAGGCATCTCACAAAAAGGATCATAGTTTCCAAAAGTAGAGTTGGCATTTCAGACTCCAATAAATGCCAACCTCACCGTTTCGCATCGACTTTTCCCATTGTACGCAAACACCATTGTACTCCTATTATTGACCTTGTGGTGGATTACATGACTCGTTTGCAATATCAATGCATTTTATGGATTTACCATGCATTATTAGTGCATACAAATAAAATACAAACTGCAACTACATGTGGGTGCTGGCAAAGAATCTCTTACAAATCATTTGTGTGTCACTTTGCATGATTTTTGTCATTGTCCTAGCAATAAGAAGAACTTCCAAACATTTCTGATGGGAGATGCATCCACCTACACAATAAATGTGAGTAATTTCATTACAGGAAATGCAGACGGGCTCAAAAAACCACGAAAATCTGTGTGTCATCATGGCGTGATCTCGAGACAACGTGCAAAAAATTAGTAAACTTTGATAGAAGTTAGGATGATCTCTCCTTGGAAACCATAACATCTCGGAAGAAGGATCACATTTTCAAAGGGATAAGTGGCAAATCGAACTCCAATTGACTGTGTCTTCATCGCCTCTCCTCCAATTTTACACACTATAGGCGATCATCATTATATGCTAGGTTCGATTTATTGGCGCGTTTATGGCTTGTTTGTTATATTAAGTAGTTTTTATCATTTATGGGTGAATAATGCATATAAATCAAATCCCAACTGCAATTATGTGTGCTGACAAGAGGGATAAGGACTGTCATTGTAGGATCAAAAGTATGTCTAGAGGGCGGGGTGATTAGACTACTTGATAAGATAATTTTTTTTCCTTCTCCCAATTTTACTTGAGAGGCAGCTACGACAATTATAACAAGTGAAGTACAACCTACACCTACAGTTCTAATAGTATAGCAGCGGAATGTAAACATGCAAGTGTAAATAGAGGAGTAAGGTAGGGAGATCAAACACATGAGGTTGATAAGGCGATTTTTGGCATGGTTCCGATAGATGACACTATCGTACGTCCATATTAGTGGAGACTTCAACCCACGGAGGGTAACGGCTGCGAGAATCCACGGAGGGCTCCGCCCATGGAGGGTCCACAAAGAAGTGGCCTTGTCTATCCCACCATGGCTTCCGCCCATGAAGGACTAGCCTTACTCACGGTAGATCTTCACGAAGTAGGCGATCTCCTTGTCCTTACAAACATCTTGGTTCAAATCCACAACACTAAGTAGGAGGCTCCCAGGCAACACCTAACCAATCTAGGAAGCACCACCCTCCAAAAGGTAATAGATGGTGTAGATCAATGAACTCCTTGCTCTTGTGCTTCTAAAGATAGTCTCATCAACACAAATCACTCTCTCACAGATTATGCATGGGTAGGAGAGGTTGATTTGGTGGAAAGCGGTTTGGGGAGGCTAAAGATCAAGTGTCAAATGATTGGATTGGAATATCTTGGTCTGAGCACATGAGTTGGTGGTTCTCTCTCAGAAAATGGATCTAGAAATGAAGTGTGTGTTCCGAGTGCTTCTCCCACGAATGAGAGGTGGGTGAAGGGGTATATATAGGCAGCAGCCAAAATCCAACTTTTACACACAAAAAGGCAAACTCGGTGACACCAAAGTTGGAAACTCGGTGGTACCGACTAGCAGTAAAGGTGTGAACTTTTGAATCTCGGTGAGACCGGTATATAGAACTCGGTGGCACCGAAAAGATGTCTAACGGTCAGATGGCCAAACTCAGTGGCACCGATACTCAAACTCGGAAATTCCAATTTTGTGTATCTTGGCAAGAGAATGTTGGTCAGCCAAACTCGGTAGCACCGATGCAGTTTTGGTTGCACCGATTTGGTGGTAATGGCTAGGGTTCTGTGTGAGGTTCAAACTCGGTGGGTCCGAAGTGGCAATGTTGGTGACATCGAATTTGTGAATGTGGAACTTGACAGAGTGGATATGTGGGAAAATTGGTGAGTGTTTTGGTGGCTAACTTTGAGCATTTGAGCAATCGGTTCATTTTACTACCTCACCCCTTTTAATAGTATTGGCGTTCCTATTGACTCAAAAGTGATTTCCCATAAATATAACATGAAGAGTCTTCTAGCTTGAAGATTGAGCCAATATTATTCCTTTCTTGCATCAAGGGGTATCTCCACATAAACCTTAAGCCATAGCATCTTTTGAATTTTTTTGAAATATACTTGGAAAACACATTATTCCAATGATGCATATGTTGTGATCAATTATCAAAACCACCCTAGGGAGCAATGATGCTTTCAATCTCACCCTTTTTCGTAATTGATGACAACATATATATCAAAGCTTCGAAAAAAGATATAATCAATGATTAGAATCGATGCTTTGAGAAGTATGTGAAAAGCAAGAGCTCCCCCTAAATTTGTGCATTTTTAATTGTTTTTCATTTGAATGCAAATGCACAATCGGTTAGGATAATGGGTTACTCTTCCATGTCAAATACATCTTGGTGATGCGTAAAAGTAATAGCAATGCACATGACACCAAGAAGATAGGTTAGTGATCATCACACATGATGAAGTGTATGATCAATCACACAGATAGGATAAAGTCATCCAAAAAACCATAGTTTTTATAACCAAACGAGAGCAAATAAAGTCAAAAGCTCTCTCTCACACGAATTCTATGATCTATACCTCCCCCCCATTTGGTAACAAGTTACTAAGAAGTTCAAAAGTATAGAACTACTCGTCTCTCTGGGCAGCTGATGATGGAGTCGATAGAACAGTGTCGGCGAAGGCTTCTGCTAACGTCCCTGGAGCTGGAGGAGTTGATACTAAAGGAGCTTGAGCTAGATATGGTGCTGAAGGTGCTGAAGATGTTTGTCTTGTCTCCTGAGTAGGAACAACAACTGACCTAGGCATGGTGCTGAACTGAGTAGTAGTGGGAGGAGGATACTCTTCCTCATCATCATCATCATCATCATCATCATCTTGATCTTCTTCCTCTCAGCGTGGAATATCCATAGAGTCAACTTCATGTTGAAGTTGTCTGACAATGGTGGTCAACTCAGTAACCTTCACATCCATGTTGTGGAATTTTGTCTCCACAAGTCTCTCAAGACTCTTCTGATTTTGCATGATCTCCTGGATGTTCTTCTCCATGCTTTGGACAGTGCTCACTAGAAATGCCATTTTCTCAGCTAGGGTTCTGAGCTGCGGAACTGGAGGTGGGCTATTTCTAGTAGCTTCAGCCTTTGCTGCCTCTGTTGCCATTCTTGCTGCAGCTGAGTTGGGATCATTGTCATCCATCACAACCTCATTATCTTCAAATTCAGGCTAAAGAGGTAGATGGGGGACAATCAAGTAGATATGCATGCTTGCCTAGCTTGGCATTGATGAGCATCTGAATGTATGGTGCATATCCACAAGATCTCTTCTGATCCGCAGCAATTCTCCGGATAGTCTCAACTATCAAATCCATCACTCTAAATCTGGTATGTGTTTCTATCAGGTGCAGCAGGTTAATAGAATATCCTCTGGTCATCTTCTCATCTCCTGACTTAGGCATGAGGGTGTATCTCAGTATAGTGTTTGTCGTGGGAATGCCAGCTTGAAGAAAGTATACTAAACCAAATTTGTGACTGGCCAAGTACTGATGTGGAATGGTCTTGTACATATTTGCCATGGAGTTATGGTTCTGCTTAGTGTCTACATACACATCTACATGTGATTCTTCCTGCTTGGGGCACCAATTATAGAAGCCCATTCAGCAATTGTAGTGTCGTACCTGTGTCCATCGGTCATTTAGACTAGAGATTCGTCATAGAAATGAACAGTTGCATAGAATTGCATGATCAGCTCGTCATACCATGGGGTCATCTCCTTCCCAACAAACTTTGCAATGTCCACTGCCTTGAAGTTCTCTCGGACATGTGGAAAGTAAGCTTTATTATCCTTAATGTATGCCCAATCGACATACCTCATATCACTGACAGCGGGACTCATCAAATAAGACAATCTCATAAAAGTCTTGTTGTTCCTTGGTGTGAAACATTGGATCAACATCAGTTATTCTTCTAACAACATATGGATCATTTGCTGTCCACTTCCTTAGTGTGGCATCCTTCATCTTCTTCATATCTTCTACTATCAGATGAGCAACATTGTGGAGTGGAAGGAATGTTCTGAGCTTCCTGAGAACTGAGGCATTCTCACCTACTTGTTCCTCTACTGCGGGGGCACTGGATGCAAGGCTTTTTGCTTTGGCAGCTACAGGTATGTCTTTGGTGGTCTTCCTGGAAGCTGGAGCCTTCTTTGCTTTAGTAGCAGGCTTAGGAGCAGGCTTCATGGCGTCATCCATCAACTTCTTCTTCTTGGGAGGAACTGGGACCTCCTCAGGAGCTTCTTCCTCAGCATCTTCTAGCTCTTCAAACAAGGAAGTTTTTCTGCCAACAAGATGGATAGTTCTCTTCCTGGGCCTCTTCACACCAACTTTCTTTGCAGGTGCATCCTTCGGAAACCTCAGTGCTCTTCCTGGCATACTCAGGTGCTGTCAGATGAGCTGAAGTGGCAGTTACTTTCCTGACCGTTTTCCTTGTACGGGCCTTCTAAGGAGCTGAAGTCTCTTCAAGCACAAAGTCTGAATCCTCCTCATCAGAATTTAGCTTCCTTCTCTGCCTGGTGGCTACCTTGGGCAAGCCATGAGAGCTGCGAGAGCTTGGATCTGAAGTAGACTTTTCCGGACTAGTGCCAGAGTCCATCTCAACACTCTGCTCTGTGAACTCATTCTGACTATCATCTCAACTTGACATACTCACAAACACGCTCAGTAGCAAACAACAGAACCTGTGAATTGGATATAGGAAAGACAGAATGGATGAGCATCACAAAATTCAGATATTTTTGAAAATTTGAAGTCTGAAACTTAGGGTATGATCTTGTGGAGGATGTAAATCACAGGCACCGAGTTGGCATTTTCGGAGTCACCGAGAAAGCTTACTCCCTTAACAGAAACTTGGCGGTAATTTGCGATGGCACCAAAAAGAGTTGCTCGGTCTCATCGAATGCGTCTCGGGAACCCTAAAACAAGAATCGGTGGAACCGATATTACAAACTCGGTCTTACTGAGTTACATACTGCGGCAGATCAAATCCGAAATTTCCTACTACTCCTAATCTAAGGATTTATCTGGTGGATAGGTGGTTTTCACACGGTGGTAAGAAGAATAAAGATTCAGTGTGTAAGAATCGGATGGGGAAACACAAAGGAGATCAAACCATACCCTAGCTCGGTGGCGGTTCGGCTACGACGACAATGGCGAAGCCGATTGCGTAAACGGCGGAGAATCCCAGAGGTGGCGGCGCTCGGAGATACAAAGGCGATGACCTGGGGTCTTGGGGGCAGCGAGGGTTTTGCGAACGAACCATTTTGATGAAGTGAAATCAAAGGATATGGTCCACGGATATATATACCCGTACGTTGTCGGTGTCACCGAGATGGCAAAATCAATGTCACCGAGTTCCTCAACTGTCATTAGACAGGGAAACACGGTGTAACCGAGTTGGTGTTTTCGGTGGTACCGAGATAGGAAAACATGATCAACTTTGAAAAATCTATGGCACCGAGTTTGTGGAGTTGGTCACACCGAGTTTTTCAAAGAGGTTTTGCAAGTCAGCGTTTGACGATATGGAACTCCGAGTGCACCTTGACACAGAGGCATCGACAAGTGCTTGTTCATGTTTTGGGATGAAGCATGAATAGAACTTGAGATGATATAGCATAGATAGCTAGAGAAGGGTCCTAGGTATTCTTGTCCATCCAATTGGCAAAAGATAAATCAGATGCCAAATAACAACAATTGGATGTCCTCAAATGATCAGACACATGCGGACCAACATGATCACACAAAAAGAATGATGAATAAATCATGGTGAACAAGCAAAAACATCCTAGCAGCTATCAAGCACTTGGGCGATGACAAAGTCATCTATATGTGAGTATATTGACATAGGAGCCAAGTAAGAATACCTTATCATAGGTCATACTCATCGTTAAGCACAAGTGGGGTTACAAATTTTACATAAGCATTAATGTGTTCGTATCCTTATGTCGTGGTATTTACGGGACATATGCCATGGGGTGGCTTAGAGAGGTGAGAGCAAGGCCGCCGTGGAGATCCGGAACGGGTTGGCCAACAACACGCGATGGTTTACCCAAGTTCAGGGCCCTCGTGTGGAGGAACCACCCCTACTCCTGCATGTATGCTATTTAGGGAGATCCTATGGTTGTACATGGTGCTCCTTGAGCTGTGTGGAGGAAGAAGAAGGATGCTGGGAGTACTCCTCTTCTCCTGGAGAGTGGGGAATGAGAGAATGGGGGAGTCAGGGAGAATCCTCCCCCGTGTGCGTGTGTGTCTCCTCCTATGCTACTCCCCGTGGGCTGGCTCCCTAGGTCACCTTATAAAGGGGTGCCCAGAGGACAAGGGGTGCCCACGGGTCCTAACCTTTACTGTTAGACATGATGGGTGAGGGGGGCCCACCTGGCCTAACTTCACTGTTGGAGGTGACCGGTGCACGGTGATGTAGACCGGACTGCCGGGCCCAGTGATGTAGGCTGCAGGGTCCTCCTTTCCCGTCTGATGGGACGGTGCAGCTGTCCTCACTGGTCTCCACTCGCACAGGTTTCCAGTCGGACAATCTTAAGCCGGACAAGTTCCATCCGGACGGGTTCCAGTCGGAGACTTGTCCAGCCGGCAGGCTGCTACAGGACAAGATGCAGCCGGATGGTCTCCAGTCGGACGGGTTCCAATCGGATGGTTTCGAGTCGGACATGTCTCCACTCGGCTCCAGTCGGACGGGTTCCAGTCGGACAGGGAGCAGTCTTTAGCCGGCAGCCAGCAGTGTGCAACCTCCAGTTAGTAGACTGCAGCCTACAACCAGCAGCCGGTAGCCAGCAGTCTGCAGCCAGCAGCCAACAGTCTTGTCTTTGTTGATTCGCGGGGTATGACGTATCGAGGACAACTCCTCTGATGGTTTTGGAAACATTGTATCGTCTTATTTAGCCTACCCAGGGTTATCCCCTAGACAGTAGCCTATGAGGCTCCGTGAGACTCGAAGAGTCGGGCGCTGGCTTGTAGATGTTGTCGTAGAAAATGACAGTGTCGAAACACGGCCAGGCGAGGACGAGGAGTCCGTCGGCTCTTGCGCACAAAGCGCTACCGTGTGCGGACGCGGAGTTCGCTGGCTCTTGTGCACGGGGCACTACCAAGCGCGGACGCACATTCCGGTGGCCCTTGCGCGTGAAACGTGTTCATGTGCGAACGCGGAGACCAATGGCTCTTGTGCGTGGGGCACTGCCAAGAGCGGACGCAAAGTTCGGCGGCTCTTGCGTGTGAAGCGCCGCCGCGCGTGGACGCTGAGTCCACTGGCTGTTGCACGTGAAGCGCTCCCGTGCGTGGATGCGAAGTCCACTGGCTCTTGTGCGCGGGGCACTTCCATGTGCGGACGCGGAGTCCGGCGGCTCTTGCGCTCGAAGCGCTGCCGTGCCTGGATGCATAGTCCACTGGCTCTAGTGTGCGGGATACTGCCATGCGCGGATGCGAAGTCTAGTGGCTCTTGCGCGCGAAGCGCTACCTTGCATGGACACGGAGTCCCGTGTCTCTTGTGCGCGGGGCACTGCCTTATGCGGACGCGGTGTCCGATGGCTCTTGCGCATGAAGCACTGCCGCTGTCATGGCTGAGATTGCCGATGGCGGCCAATGTGGGTTGCAGCTGGCGACGTCTTTCTTCTAGTGGGGGCGCGCCAGCGCACCCACTGGGTGTAGCCTTCGAGATTCGGGCCGGCTACGCGGCTGCATGCCAACCGGGCCAACTCCTTGTCCTCTGATTTTGCTTGTGCCCTCTTCTCAGGTTGACATGGCTTTCTTCCAGCGGGGGTGCGCCGCCGCACCCACTCGGTGTAGCCTCCGAGCCTCCGGGAGACTAGAAGAGTCATGCGGAGGTTTCATGTTGTCGATGTAGAAAAAAGGTTGCTGATGGCGACCGGCTGCGGAGTGTAGCCGGCCTAGATCTCTTCAAGTGGGGGCACGCCAGTGCACCCACTTGGTGTAGCCTCTGGGTGACTCTAAGAGTCATGCGGAGGCTTCTTGCTGTTGGTTTAGCAAAAATGTTGCCCATGGCGACCGGCTGCGGGCAGCAGCCGACGTAGCTTTCTTCTAGTGAGGGCGCGTCAGTGCACCCACTAGGTGTTGCCTCCGATCCCCCAGCCGAGTCGAAGAGTCATGCGGAGGCTTCTTGCTGTTGGTGTACCAAAAAGGTTGCCGATGGCGGCCGGCTGCGTGTTGCAGCCGGCGTAGCTTTCTTCCAGTGGGGGCGCGCTTGCGCACCCCCTGGGTGTAGCCTCCGAGCCTCCGGGCGATTCAAAGAGTCATGCGGATGCTTCTTGGTGTTGGTGTAGCAAAAAGGTTTCCGATGGCGACTGGCTGCGGGCAGCAGCCGGTGAAGCTTTCTTCCAGTGGGGGCGCGCCACCGCACCCACTAGGTGTAGCCTACGAGCCTACGGGCGACTCGAAGAGTTGTACTGAGGCTTCTTGTTGTTGGTGTAGCAAAAAGGTTGTTGATGGCGGCCGGCTACAAACTACAGCCGGTGTAGTTGTCTTCCACTGGGCGTGCTCCACCCGGACAGGTCTCCAGCCAACAGCCTACAGCCGGACTGGTTCCAGCCGGTAGCCGGACGGTGTGTAGCCGACATCCAGCAGTGTGCAGCCAGTAGCCCGCAGCCGGCAGCCTACAGCCGGCAATCTGCAGTCTGCAGCAAGCAGCCGACATGCGATGGTAGTTCGTCGCGAAGACGATCGTGCAAGAGACAAAGTTAGTTAGTGTAGTTTTATCAAATATTTAACTTTGGTCGCACAAGTTTTATGCGGGTGGAGTGTCGACTCGGATTTGTGTGAGCACCTTGGGTCATTTCATGTCTCCTCGGCTCTTTGGCTTTTGCTCACCACGATACGGTCTCTAGCTGAGACGAAGAGTAGGCCGCAGAGGGGAGCGCACATTACTCTGATTCCGGGAGCAGGCTCGACCGGGTAGAAATTTCACGAAGGAAACGGTTGGTTCGCCCAAGCCGTTTTCTACCCGGCTGTTGTTTACGAGGTGACCTTCAGCTTTTGCTCTTCCTAGCCAGACAGACGTGATAGGGTCTGTAGCTGAGACGAAGAGTGGGCCTTTGGTACTATAGACGCTTCTATCTTAGCCTGCAGGGAGGAACGAATCGGGCCAAATGGCCAGCACCCAGGCTGAGACTAGCTCGCGCCGGGTGAACATCAAAGTAGCTGAAATAAATGCGGTGATGGACCCCCGATTGCTGCTCGGAGTATTTGCTTTTGCGCGCGGTGTGAGGATGCACGGACGGGTGCTCTCATTGCTTTAGTGTAGACGATATTGTTGTTGTCGATGATAGCCGGCACGGCCTTCTGTGAGCGAAGCGCGCCGACATGCCCATTGGGTCTGCCCGCCGAGCCTTTGGCTTTCAATGGCTGTGGTAGCCGGCTAGGCCCGATAGTCAAACGACAGAGCGGATGGGCGACCGGGTCGGCTCGATGTCAAAGTAGGCGGCTCGACTGGCCAGTGGCCAGACCGCGACGCGGGCGGGCGAGCCGACCGAGCGGTCACGTTGATGGGCAGGCGCATGTCGCCTCTCTTCTTCTTTCTTGCCAGCTGCATTTTCTCGTCTTCTCTTGATCAATTTTTTTGCAGTCGGCCCACCCCTTTGACTTTACTATTTGAGCATGTTGGAGCTGACTCCTTTTAGCAGTTAGCCCGGGAGGGCACGGGCGTACGGGCGTGGTGACCCGGCGGCTGGGACACGGGAGGTCGACCGACGCAGTGCGAGGGCATGCCGAGGCTGGTGTAGGGCACGGAGGCACGCGGGGGGGGGGGGGGGGGGGGGGGGGGGAGCCGGCGCAGTCGCACCGAACTGAAGGTTCGGTGGGCGCAGCGGTTGAGGAACCAGGGCGACCGAGCTACGGGGCCGCAACCATGACTGATGGGGCGACGACGGAGCAGCCGCACGGAGCCGGCTGCTGGCAGAGCAGGCGGCACGACGTGATCACGACAGCTGGGTGCGGACGTGCCAGCCGACCAGCGTGGGAGGCACCGCGAGCTCATGCGGACACGCGGGAGCAGCCGGACGTGTGCGGTGCGGCCGGAGGCGCTCGGGGCGAGGCAGGTCGGCAGCGTCGGGTCAGCGCAAGAGGCGGCATGGAGAGGAGCAGAGCCGGGCAAAGGTAGGGCCGGCCGACGGCCGCAAGGCAGCATCTGGCCCGGGGCGATGAGGAGCGGCAAACTAGGCAGTCATGTAGCTGCCGACTGGGAAGGCATGTGCGCGTAGAAGGTGGCTCGGGGAACCGACGCGAGTGTACGCTAGAGGTAGCCGGAGCGCTGGTGGAGTCGGCCGGCGAGGCCCGAACGCGGCGTCGCGGGTGCGGAGACGGCGCACGCACGGGCCGGCTCGCAGGGGCTGAGCAGCAACTGGCGCGCACGGGCGGGGCGTGAGTAGCCAAAGTCACGCGAAGCGCGGTCGGCTATGGCGAGGACACAGGCACGCGAGCGCGTGGGTGGAACGGCAGCCGTGGACGACTGTAGCGCCGCTGGCCAGCATGCAGCCGGTCACCCGGGCAGCTGGCCTAGCGCGCATGCACGCAGTGCAGCCGGCCGGGGCCATGGTGGCGGCAAGGCGCGTGCACGCACGTAGTGCAGCAGCTGCCCATGACGTCACATGAGTAATCCAGTGGGACAAGTCACGCACATACCAACTGCATGCATGCATGCACGTACAGATCGACGGTCAGTCGGTGCAGGCACGACTTTGTCGAGTTGGTCACACCGAGTTTTTCAAAGAGGTTTTGAAACGCAGCCTTTAAAGATACGGAACTCCGAGTGCACCTTCGCACAGAGGGATCGACATGTGCTTTTTCAAGTTTTGTGATAAAACATGAATAGAACTTTAGATGAGATAGCATAGATAGCTAGAGAAGGGTCCTAGACATTCTTGTCCATTCAATTGGCAAAAGGTAAATCAGAAGCCAAATAACAACAATTGGACGTCCTCGAATGATCAAACACATGCACACCAACATGCTCACACAAAAAGAATGATGAAAACATGCACAAACATCCTAGCAGCTATCAAGCACTTGGTCGATGACAAAGTCATCTATATGTGAGTATATTGACACAGGAGCCAAGTAAGAATACTTGATCATAGGTCATGCTTATTGTTAACCACAAGTGGGGTTACCATTTTTACATAAGCACTAATGTGTTCATATCCTTATGTCGTGGTATTTCCGGGACAGATGCCATGGGCTGGCTTAGACAGGTGAGAGCAAGGCTACCGTGGAGATTCGGAACGGGTTGGTAAACAACACGCGGTGGTTCATCCAGGTTCGTGGCCCTTGTGTGGAGGTAACACCCCTACTCCTGCATGTATGGTATTTAGGGAGAGCCTATGGTTGTACATGGTGCTCCTTGAGCTGTGTGGAGGAAGAAGGAGGCTGGGAGCACTCCTCTTCTCCTGGAGAGTGGGGAATGAGAGATAGGGGGAGTCGGGGAGAATCCTCTCCCGCGTGTGTGTGTGCCTCATCCTGTCCTGCTCCCCGTGGGATGGCTCCCTGGGTCACCTTATAAAGGGGTGCCGAGAGGACAAGGGGTGGCCCGCGTGGCCTAACCTTTATAGCTGGACATGATGGGTGAGGGGGCCCGCCTGGCCTAGCTTCACTATTGGAGGTGACCGGTGCATAGTGATGCAGACTGGACTGTCGAGACGCAGTGATGCAGGCTGCAAAATCCTCTCGTCATGTGTGATGGAACGTTGTAGTTGTCCTCGTTGGGCTCCACCCTCATTGGTTTCTAGTCGAACAGTTTGCAGCAGGACGGGTTCTAGCTCGACGGTTTCAAGTCAGACAGGTTTCCAGCCGGACAGGCTGCAGCTGGACGGGCTCCAGTCGGATGGGTTCTAGTCGAACAGGTCTCCAGCGGGACATGTTGCAGCCAGGCGGGTTCTAGTCGGACACGCAGCAGTCTGTAGCCAGCAGCCGACAGCCAGCAGTCTGCAGCCGATAGACAAGAGTCTTCTTTCTTTGTTGATTCGCGGGGTATGGCGTATCGGGGACAACTCCCCCGATGTTTTTTGAAACGTTGTATCGTCTTCTTTAGACTACCCGAGGTTATCCCCCCGACACCTTAGAAGATGCTTATACTCAAGTCTTCGAGTAAAGCTCCCCCTTGATATGATATCACCACTAAGAGGGATCAACTAACCTTGGGTTTTGTCATACAAGACATCAAGTAGGTGAAGTAGTGGTGGATGCTCAATGTTGATGAAGATCATCTTGAGTTTGGAGCAATCCTTGTTGATTTCATACTCTTCTCACATACATGGGTTAGTCCCAAAGAAAAAGGAACATATGCAAGAATATCTATGGACATGGAGTGAAGCACACATGGGATAATGTCCAAAGATGCATTAATTACCTTGTTCCTTGCTTACCTTTGAGGGAATGTGTGACTCCTTGAAATAATGCATTTGATTGAGGTTGATTGAATATAGTTCTTGCCAAAATGAATAAGAGGGAATTACATTGGCAGACTCACCCCTCAAGAGTTTCTAGTTCTTCCTCTTGGGAATCCACACCAAATTGATGGGAATCCTTGGAGTTATGGTATAACTTGTTGAGGTAGAGCTAGTAGTATCCTTGGGAATCCACTTGACGTTGGCTTGGGGTTCTTCTTCAAATAGGTCAATGTCATCTTGAAGATTTCCCTTGCCTTTGTGGTCTAGTGGTAGAAGGTCATCTTGTGAGCTCATTCCTTCGGAAGGAGTTGAATCACACTTCTCTTCTTGGGGAACAAACTTGGTAGTGGGATATGGACTTTCTTCCCAAACATCTCCGTTGACGTTGAAGTAGCCAACACCTTGTTTCTTCCGATGTCCTCCTTGCCTGCGCACAATTTCCTCAAATTTCTTACTTCCTGTAAGACTCTTGAAGATACCTCTCTCTATAATCCCTTTCAATAGATCAGTTTCTTGCTCAAGTGTAACTTGTCTAAGAGAATCGTTAGTGGAATCAATAGAGTTACTAGCAACAACATTATTGGATTTAGCTTTAGCATTGTTGTTACTAAATGAAGAAACCTTCTTGCCTTTGTTACTAGTGTTCCTAGGTTTAATTTGTGGAACAAAGTTAGACAAGAGTAATCATTTGGCTAGATAAGAAGAACTCTTCTTTCGAAGATCATCATTAATCGCTTTTAAGAACTCATGCTCTTCCTCCAAGTTGATCTTCTCGAAGTGTAGCTTCTCATGGGTTCTTGCAAGCTCTCTATGATCTTCTAGAGTAGTCTCGTGAGCTAACTTAAGGGATTTTAATTCTTGAGTTAGTCGTTCAATTTCTTTCTTATCATCATCATTTGATTTTTCTTGACTAGCATGATAAATATCAAGTTCATTTTCAGTGCAATCACTAATTTTATCTAGAAGCAAGTCATCTTCTCCTAACAAGTCTAACTCATCACTATTAAAATCAAGATACTCGGGATGTGATACCTTGGGGCCTTTAGCCATCAAGCAGTTTCCGACTCCCTCATTTGGTGAATCAAATAAGTCATAGGAGTTGGTTGAAACAAGTGTAATCCCGACAACACCTTCATCTCGACTATAGTCGGAGTAGGAGTGATAGATTCTGTCGGAGTGGTGATCAGACTTGGAGCCAGAGATCCATTCACCAACATGAGCTTGATGTCTTCTTCTGGAACTGATCTTGGTGTATTTGTCCTTCTTCTCCGATTCCTTGCCTCTCCGTGAGTGTCTTCGTTCATAGTGATCTTCTCTACTCCTTCTCTCTCTACGAGTTGACTCATCTCTTGAGCTTCGTCTTTGAGGTAACTCTTATATTCTTTTGTAGGGAGCCGAGCACTCATTTGAGTAGTGTCCGGGTTTCCTACAATTGTAGCAGTTTGGGTCACGATTGGGCGAACGCTTCTCATCATGTCTTGAACTTGATCTTCTATCTTTGCCTCTACTCTTGTAGAACTTGTTGAATTTTCTATCCATGAGGCTTATCTCTTCATGAGTGACAAGATTGTCTTTTGAAGTAGCGGGAGCATGACATGAAGCTTTATAAGCACCGCTTGACTTGTTGTGCAGCTCATCTTTGTCCTTGAGTGACATCTCATGAGCAACAATCCTACCAATGACTTCAGTTGGCTTGAGATCTTTGTAGTTTGGCATCATTTGGATCAATGTGCACACTGTGTCATACTTGCCATCAAGAGCTCTAAGTATCTTCTTGATGATGATTTTTCCGTTCATCTCTTCGCTTCCTAAGCCGGCAATCTCATTGGTGATGAGAGCTAGCCTAGAGTACATTTTAGTGACTCGTTCACCATCCTTCATCTTGAACTTGTCAAGCTGACTTTGAAGCACATCCAACTTAGATTCTCTGGAAGAATCAATACCTTCGTGCATAGCAACCAAAGTATCCCAAATTTCTTTTGCATTCTCAAAACAACTGATTTTGTTGAACTATTTCGGGCAAAGGGAGTTGAAGATGATATCGCAGGCTTGAGCATTAAGTTGCAACATCTTCAGTTCATCTGCAATCGCATCACAATCTGGTTCATGCCCTTATCCAAATAAGTTACCTTGCGCACCAACACGAATAACAACCCAAGCATGAGGATTAAAACTAAGTATGTGCATTTTCATTTTATGCTTCCAACTAGCAAAATTAGTGCCATCGAAGTAAGGACCTCTAGAATGATAATTTCCCTCACTAGATGTTGTACTCTCCTAGGTTGCTAACCAATGAAATGGAGACCAAGGCTCGGATACCACTTGTAGGATCGAAAGTATGTCTAGAGGGGGGGGGGTGATTATACTACTTGACAAGATAAATATTTTGCCTTCTCCAAATTTTACTTGAGAGGCAGCTACGACAGTTATAACAAGTCAAGTACACCCTACACCTGCAGTTCTAATAGTATAGCAGCAGAATGTAAACATGCAAGTGTAAATAGAGGATTAAGGTAGGGATATAAAACGCATGAGGTTGACACGGCGATTTTTGGCAAGGTTCCGATAGGTGGCGCTATCATACGTCCATGTTAGTGGAGACTTCAACCCACAGAGGGTAACGGGTGCGAGAGTCCATGAAGGTCTCCACCCTTGGAGAGTCCACGAAGGGATCCACCCTTGGAGGGTCCACGAAGTTTGTCTGTCCCACCACAGCTTCCAGCGATGGAGGACTAGCCTTACTCACGGCAGATCTTCATGAAGTAGGCGATCTCCTTGCCCTTACAAACATGTTAGTTCAACTCCACAACATGAAGTAGAAGGCTCCCAAGCGACACCTAACCAATCTTGGAGGCACCACCCTCCAAAAGGTAATAGATGGGGTAGATCAATGAACTCCTTGCTCTTGTGCTTCTAAAGATAGTATCCTCAACACGAAACACTCCCTCGCGGAATATGCATGGGTGGGTGAGGTTGATTTGGTGGAAAGAAGTTTGGGGAGGCTTGAGATCAAGTTTGAAATGATTGGATTGGAATTCCTGGTCTCAACACATGAGTAGGTGGTTCTCTCTCAGAAAATGGATCTAGAAATGAACTGTGTATTCTGAGTGCTTCTCCCACGAATGAGAGGTGGGTTAAGGGGTATATATAGGAAGGATCCAAAATCCAACTGTTACACACAAAAAGGCAAACTCGGTGACACCGAAGTTGGAAACTCGGTGGTATCGACTAGCACTAAAGGTGTGAACTTTTGAATCTCGGTGCGACCGATATATAGAACTCGGTGGCACCGAAAAGGTGAATAACTGTTAGATGTCCAAACTCGGTGGCACCGATACGCAAACTCGGAAATTCCAATTTTGTGTATCTTGGCAATAGAATGTTGGTCACACTGAACTCCGTAGCACCGATGCAGTTTCAGTTGCACCGATTTGGTGGGAATGGCTAGGGTTTTGTCTGAGGTTCAAACTCGGTGTGTCCAAAGCGGAAATGTTGGTGACACCAAATTTCTGAATGTCAAACTTGACAGAGTGGATATGTGGAAAAAATGACTGAGTCTTTTGGTGGCTAACTTTGAGCATTTGAGGAATCAGTTCATTTTACTACCTCACCCCTTTTAATAGTATTGGCTTTCCTATGGACTCAAAAGTGATTTCTCACAAATATAAAATGATAAGTCTTCTAGATTGAAGCTTGAGCCAATATTATTGCTTTCTTGCATCAAGTGGTATCTCCACATAAACCTTAAGCCATATCATCTTTTGAACTTTTCTCAAATATACTTGGAAAACACATTAGTCCAATGATGCATATGTTGTGAGCAATTATCAAACCCACCCTTGGTAGCAATTGTGCTTTCAATCTCCTCCTTTTTGGTAATTCATGACAACATATAGATCAAAGCTTCGACAAAAGATATAATCAATGATTAGCATCGACGCTTTGAGAACTATGTGAAAAGCAAGACCTCCTCCTAAATTTGTGCATTATTTAAAATTTGCATTTGAATGTAAATGCACAATCGATTAGGATCATGGGTTACTCTTCCATGTCACATACATCTTGGTGGTGTGTAAAAGTAATAGCAATGCACATGACACCAACAAGATAGGTGAGTGATCATCACAAGGATAGCTAAAAGATGATATCGTAGCATCACATAGGATAAAACGTATGATCAGTCACACAGATAGGATAAATTCATCCAACAAACCAAAGTTTTTAAAACCAAACTAGAGCAAATAAAGTATGGTGGAACCAAACGAAACCAACAAATAGGATAAAATAATTTAATTGGATGAAATGGAAATGCATTCCAAAATCATGAAAACAGGTGTGTCATCGTGGCATGATGTGAATACCCATGGAAATTTTTTGGTAATGTCTGGCGGACGTTGTGATGACTGCCCCTTTGGAAACCAAGGCATCTCACAAGAAGGATCATAGTTTCCAAAAGTAGAGTTGGCGTTATGGACTCTAATGGGTGCCAACCTCATCTTTTCGCATCTATTTTTTCCTTGGTATGCAAACACCATTGTACTCCTATTATTGATATTTTGGTGGATTACATGCCTCGTTTGCTATATCTAAGTCATTTTTTCGCATTTACCATGCATTATTAGTGCATATAAAGAAAATACCAACTGCGACTGCATGTGGGTGTTGGCAAAGAATCTCTTACAAATGATTTGTGTGTCCCTTTGCATGATTTTCATCATTGTCCAACCAATGAGAAGAATTTCCAAACATTTCAGATGGGATATGCATCCACCTACACAATAAATGTCGGTAATTTAATTACAGGAAATGCAGACGGACTCACAAAGTCACAAAAATTGGTGTGTCATCATGGCGTGATCTTGAGACAACATGGAAAAAGTTTGGTACACCTTGACAGAAGTTAGGATAATCCCTCCTTGGAAACCATAGCATCTCAGTACAAGGATCGCAGTTTCAAAGGGTGAAGGAGCAAATCAAACTCCAATCGATAGTGTCTTCATCACCTCTCTTCCAATTTTTCCCATGGTCGTCAATCATCAATATATGTCAGGTTTGATTTCCAGGAGCATTTCTGGGATCGTTTCCTATATTTAAGCCATTTTAGCACTTACGGGGCATTTAGTGCATATAAATAAAATCCCAACTTCAACAACGTGTGTTGACGAGAGGAATAATGACTGATATTCAATCAGGGTGCATCCTATGGTGCAGACAAATGATCCGTGTGGCCTAGGTTTTGGCCAATCATAACGCATCACGCATGTTACGCACATTAGGGGTCATCACCATGGTTTGTGAGGGACATGGGTTGAGCGAATGAACCGTGTGCGATTCGTAAACCACATTGCACATGTTCTTTTTATACATACCAGAGTAAGATCAATTGAGCATTCTATCTATAGGGTAAATGATCAAAAATAGTTCAAATTCACTGCTAGGGTTAACAACATATTAATCTAGGTCAATGTAAGGCCATGCATACCTTGCAATACAGTACATGCAAAACTTCTAATAGAACAAACTTAGTACACATCGGTCATGATTCACTACATGCAACAATTCAGTATAATGGACATAATGCTTACTTTTTTGAATGAATTCCCATGTACATGGGGTGATTGCGATCATTAGGTTGACCCCTAATTAACTTAGGTTTCTCATGATTTTACGCTTCTCCTCTTTTATGTCGCGTGGCCCCTTAGGTGGCCACTCATCATATTGATTGTACTCCTCCACATCACAAACATTCTTGATGCCTAGTATCCTCCTCTTGCCATACATCACTACATGGCAATACTTATGCACGGTGTGTGGCACATGGAAAATCTTGGTAGTATTGCTGACAAGAATAAAAAGGTACTTGTCATATGCCATATTTCTGCTGTCAACCTATGTGTTCCTGTAGGCATCGACCTTTGCACTGCCAAGACGGACCCATCTGCACTTAAATAATGCCACCTTCAATTACACATAGTCAAGCTCCCAAATCTCTTTGATGGTTCCATAATACACTTGTTTATCATCATTGTCTATAGTTAGGCATTCTATTTGAATAGAGTTGTTCTGATATGAGGTCTTACTATCACGTTCCTCGGTGTAGAACATTTTCCATTTATGTCGTACGCCTCGTACTTCATAATCGTCGTTGATGGCTTTTGTTCCAACCATGTTGCAAGGTCATGATTGGATCCATGTGCCAAACGATCCTTCAACCATCTTACGTAGACCTTATTGTGTGCATTTGTCTCGACAGTTGGTGAAAGCACATTAGGTAAGTTGCTTTGTCATATATCCTTCACGTGTTCTGCAACATAAAATTCGAGTATCGGACTGTTAAACAATACTGTCAAATGGGCTTGATCGGCCAACAAGCACCAGTTTTACCAGCCAGCCATTCGTCGTGGCGAGGGAAGGGCACACCAATAGGTCTAAGTTTCATGTATTTGGTGCAAAACTCAACCACCTCCTTCGTGGTATAACCTTGTAGGATGCTTGCCTCTGGATGACATCGATTCTGACAATAGCGCTTCAATATTCCCATGTACCGCTCAAAGGGATACATGTTGCAAAGAAAACATGACCACAATACTTTATCTCATCAACAAAGTGCATGGTGATATGGACCATGACATCAAGTAATGGCATTGGGAAGAACATCTCTAAGTTTGACAATATTCTTGCAATATCAGCTTGCATACGATCTAGCTCTTCAACATCTGCCACCTTCCGCCATAGTTTGTTGAAGAAATCATAGAGATTAATCAGTGTGTTTCTTATGTCTATGTGCATCATATTCTTTATGGACACTGGGAGGATTTGTGTCAACATTACATGGCAATCATGTGACTTCATGTGAGACAACTTCTTTTTAGACAAGCTGTCATCCACGAGACTTCTAATGTTTGCGTAGTAGGAAGAGGGTGCCGTAATTGACGACAAAAATTCGAAGAACACTTTTACTTCTTCCGCAGTGAATTTGTCATCATCTTCACCTTCATTCATGCGATGTGATTGATCACCAAGCATATCGAATCATACACTGTGACAATCCTTTCTTTTGCCTTTAATCTTGAGAGAAGTACCAAGGATGCTTTCACAGACGTCCTTCTCTACGTGCATGACATCAGTGAAATGACATACACTTAGGAACTCCTAGTAAGGTAATTCCCAGAAGACTGATTTTGTCTTAAACACTTGGTCCCTGGGTGTTTTTTTATGTTGAACCAGATCCCTTGCCAAGAACAACTTTCATATTTTTTACCATGCATGGTGTGGAGTACCTTCCCAACATTGCGTCTTAGGCTCGTTCCGTTCTCTAGCGTACCATCAAATTCAGCTGTCATTTTTCGGTAAGTGTGGTGTCTCTTTAAGAACCTACGATGATGCAAGTACACAGTTTTGCACGAGTTGGAAAGAAATCTACTCGCTCTCCTATCCATGCATGTGACACATCCTAATAGTCCCTTTATTTTCTGCCCTGATGTGTTGCCTAATGCCGGCATATCTTGAAAAATGTGCACCAGCAGCGCATTTAGCCGGAAAAACTCCTTTTTGTAGGCATCATAATAGTTCACACAAGGCTTCCATAATGTCAACAGTTCTTCTACGAGTAGCTAAACGTAAATGTTGATATCATTTCTAGGTTGCTTCAGGCCTTGGATAATCATCGACATCATGATGTATTTTTTGTTCATACACAACCAAGGAGGAAGGCTATATATCCACAGAAGCACGAGCCAGGTGATGTGTTGGGTGCTCATATCACCAAATGGATTAAATCCGCCAGTACACTCCCGTAGACATATGTCTCTAGGATCCTGTGCAAAGTCTTTAAACCTCTTTGCGATTTGTTCCCACTGAGCTCCATCTTTCGGGTGCCTCGTATATTCCTGCGCAGTTTTCTCATCATGATACCACCACAACCTCTTTTTCTCTCTAGGATTTGCAAACAAATGCTTCAACCTTCGAACTATAGGCAAGTACCAAACAACCTTGAACGGGATTCCTGCCTTGATCTCTTTGTCCATTTTGAAATTGTCATTTTCTCTCATGCGCTTGTATCATGCATCCTTGCATATGGGACATGAAAGAAAATATTTGTAGGCACCATGGTACAACATACAATTGTTCACACAAGCGAGTATCTTCTGGAATTCAAGTTCCAATGGACAAACAACTTTCTTCGTTCGTTCGTGCTTTTGAGGAGCACATTATCTTCTAGAAGAATGTCTTTGAAAAGACTCAACAACACTGTGAATGTCTTGTTTGATAGACCGCTTTGTGCTTTAAATATAAGAAGCGCCAGTGTGACACTCAACTTGGAATATTTCTTTTGGCAACATGGATACAAAAATTCCTTGGAGGGTGCATCAATGGTTGGCAGCTTCTTGTACTTGTCTATATCTGATTCTCGGCCCTCGAAATCTGCAATCGTAGCAGCAAAATGTGGCATATCATCAAGGTCGGTGTCGTCTGCTTGACACTCTTGGTTTTTCTTCGGAGATTTTGGCATGCCAGTCTTCTGTGTGTAGCTTGACATCTGTGCCCCGAGGTTAAATTCAACATCCATGCGACTCTGATTGGGGTTTGGTACCTTGACAACATGCAGGTTGTTACCTTCATCCATAATTGACTCTTCACCGTGTCTAGTCCATCATGTCTATCCACCCATGAATCTACTCTTGTATACGTGTAACTCGACCATATCAATTGGAAGTGACACCATATTGGTACAATCCTTGCATGCACAGAGGACGTAATCTTCTTCGTCAATTCTTTTCTTTGTCAATTCAACGAAAGCCATGAACTCCTGCATGCCATCCAGATACCTTGAGCTTGTTCGATCCCCCATCCATTCAGATTGTTCCATCTGCACATGCGATGGATAATTAAAAAAACATTAATATATGGATCATGGATGCACAAAGATGCGTGAATAAATCACAACATTTTATTTTCAAAATTTATAGAGGGCGCTACATAATGTTGGCCAGTTGTGCAATGACACTAATCAAGGACCAGCCAATTTACATGTATCATCACTAGTGCCCTTACATGAATTTAATACTTTAATTAGGCCACTCAACAAAAAGAATACCTTAATTAATAGCGGCACGACGAGACAACATGGTCTTGGAGGAGAGCTTAGCGGGGCACCTGCGTGAAGTCTGGGCTCCACTATCCCGCCTACGAGCGCGAGGGACATGCTCAATTCACGCCGACACCGACCACGAGGATTGAGGTCCTACTGTATCTCCCGTCGTAGACCAAGGATTGACCTCCTCTCATGACACCACCGCCGATCGACCGGAGATGGACTTCCTATAATGCCGACACCGCCGATCGAATGGGGATTGACCTCCTATCCGTTAGCCGCTATCTCGGTAGCCGCCCACATCTCTATCAGGATAACGTTTTTTTGGGTTCTTGGAGAGCGGCCGTTTATCACCCATATGTATTGGGAAAACGTGTGTGTACACAGCAGAGTGTGATAAATAGTTCCCTCGACCACTATCACATCCCTATACTTACCCCATCTTCCCCAAATTGCTAAATAGCCTCCAAATCTGTACCCCCCCCCCGAATTCCCTAGCGTGGCGCTGATATTGGGGGAATGCAGACGAGTGGTGATGATGGTTTCAGTGGGGCTGCCCCGGTTCATACAATTGCTCTTGGCAACGCCATTGGCGGCGCCGCTATGACGGGAGTCACCGTCGAGCACTTGCCAAAGGTCATCTGGAGGCCGGTGTACTACGGACCCGAATCGTCTTGTCACATCCCAATCATTCCTCATCTTTTTAGCGCGTCCGAAAGCAAGCAACTCACTCAATACGTCCTGAGTTGGACCCCCATCTCTCTTAGGAGAGTTATCAATTGCTGGATCCAGAGTATGACTCCAGCAGATTTCCGCAACATGAGTTCGATTCCGAGTTTTGCGCCACTGAGAAGTACCAAAAGCTAAGTTGTGTGCAGGGACACACTCCCGCTTTACATGTATGCATGGAGGGATTCGACATTGGTAGGCGGTTTCTCGGTTGTCCCTTAGAAGTTAGTGATAAGTTGAGGGATCGATAGAAGATTTGTCTAGAGGGGGGGGTGAATAGACTACTTGTCAAGATAAAATTTCTAGCATAACCTATATACTAGGAGGGCATAGACCCAGTAGTTCTACATATATGGTCAACATATATGGCATCGGAGAAGTAATGACTTTGCACATGTAAAGGAGTAGAGGTTAGGAAGATCAAATGCATGAGGTTGACACAATGATTTTTGGCATAGTTCCGATAGGTGGCACTATCGTACGTCCATGTTAGTGGAGACTTCGACCCACGGAGGGTAACGGCTGCGGGAGTGCACGGAGGGCTCCACCCATTGAGGGTCCACAAAGAAGCGGCCTTCTCTATTCCACCACGGCTTCCATCCACGGTGGACTAGTCTTACTCACGGTAAATCTTCACGAACTAGGCGATCTCCTTGCCCTTACAAACATCTTGGTTCAACTCCACAACACGAAGTAGGAAGCTCCCAAGCGACACCTAACCAATCTAGGAGGCACCACCCTCCAAAAGGTAATAGACGTGGTAGATCAATGAACTCCTTGCTCTTGTGCTTTTAAAGATAGTCTCCTCAACACAAATCACTCTCTCACAGAATATGCATGGGTAGGAGAGGTTGATTTGGTGGAAAGCAGTTTGGGGAAGCTAGAGATCGAGTTTCAAATGATAGGATTGGAATATCTTGATCTCAACACATGATGTAGCGACGTGTTTTTCAGAAAATAATTTCCAGAAAGCATGTCTCTGTGTTTAGCAGCCCCAGGATTGCTGTTAGCTGGTAGACACTTACTTGATACAAAATATCCAAGCAAAATACAAAATCTGGGTTACAAGACCATGAAGGTATACTGGGTTGAATAAAAGTCTAAGGTTGACAGCGGAAGCGACTCGAGGACTCTCTAGTGCCCATGGGACTCCATTCCCACAGGAACAACTGACTTGGATAAATTCCTATCTCACAAGGCTGCTATCATTGACTCCTAGGTTCCGGGGTTGACGACATCGTGCTCCTCTCCAAACGCAATCTGGCCAAGGCAATAGCCAGGGACAAGCCAGTGAGTACTTTGAATGTACTCTCAAACATCAAGAAAACAAACATGTTAAGCAGGTGAGATGCATGCAGATTCCACTAACAAATATATGATGTCATTAAAGTTTAATTCATGGATGCATTCATGAAGATATTCTATGTTTCCACCAATGATTTATAAATGAGCAAGGATGAAAATGCTGAATAAGTAATAATATGCGTGCCAAAGTCGGGCGTCTGAGCGACACCACATAAAGGGCTTATATGAAACAGTAATCATGCCACAGTCAGGCGTCTGAGCGACACCACATAAAGGGCTTATATGAAAAAGTAAGCATGCAACAGTCGGGCGTCTGAGCGACACCACATAAAGGGCTTATAAGAAATGATAATGAGCATGCCATAGTCGGGCATCTCAGTGACATCACATAAAGGGCTTATAAGAAACAATAATAAATATTGAATATCGAGGAGGTAGAACCATCTCAGGGATATCCAACAACCTAATCATAGGGGTTAGTCCAGAGTAATAATCATAATATGATCATCCACCACATCATCATATGATTTACCACAACCATTATTATTATCATCGTTTATACTCCAAAGACCGACTCTAGGACCGACACTTGACTCGTCAAACAACGTCCTTAACCGAGGACGCAGTTACTCGAATAGTTTTGACTCTATAGAGGGTGTACTCTTTACCCACAACTCACGGTTTCTGATAGTCGACAAGATTAATCCCGCATACGGCATTTTAGAAGCAGACACTCAGAATCAACACACATCGATTTCCCTCCGCGAAGCCCGGCTTCACCCGGACTACGATGCCAAGGAAAAACCATAAGACGGGGAGGCTCCGACCTCGACTAGCATGGGATCAAAAATTTATACCACGCGCTCACTGGGAAGGGCCATTCCCTTCCGGTCCCATACCGGAAACACCCATGCCCCCTAACCGGATGACTGGATTTATTCCATATCCATGGATACCTTCATACCGGCCTCTCTACTTGGTGTGTGACTGATAATAGGTCTACAACTGACTTTACCAAATCCATTATCCAGGAAACTGAAGTATGACACACACAAGACTCAATCTAGGTCGATACTGGAGTTAACCAAGTTTTACCGGCATCATCGTGCTCATATCATGACCAGGCCATAACCTATCACGTTCCGCTTGACTAGGTTATGCCACGACCTCTCATAACTAGCACATGCCATCACCATATTTCACTATTGTATATAATGTGAGTAGCATGCATCAAGAATGCAAAGTATTATCTCATGTGATGTTAATATTAACATAGCCTCGAATTACGCAATATAAGCACCACCACCATCATCACACAACACATGCCAACATGGATTCAGGATGCTTGCCTTAGGTGTGTGGAGAAGTAGATTTGCACTCCAAAACTTTTGAAGGTTTACTTCTCTCTCCAACTCCTATTTGAAATAATATCATTCAACACGCAATTCCAACACAATACATAAAAGTTGTTCGAATTTTTTTAAAAATAAATCTTCAAATAAACTACATGAAATTCTCAGCCAGTAGGAAAAATAATCAAATGATTTGGAGTTCCTATTAAAAGTTATAGCCAGTCAAACCTGCTGGTCAAACCTGTTTTTAAAAATCAAAACAAAAGAAAATGTTTCGGGCCAAGTACGCTTTCGCCCTAGAGAAGCGCATTTCAAGGAACAGTCACAGAAAATATGTCTTGCTAAAAGGAAAACGCACCAGTGGGTTTGCTCTCCTCGAGGCTTGGCTCTCCCACGGACAGGCGGGGCCCTCCTGTCGGGTCCTTCTCCCACCTCCCACGCGTGTGTGGCAAATCAGAGGCAATTTTCCGGCGAGGCTCACCGGCGGCACAGTGCACCTCCCGTCGCGCTCCGACCATGTACGTGCTCGTGGGAATGAGAGGCATCCATTTTTGGTGGTTGGAGGCGCTACAGACCTCGGGGCTGAGCGGGGCCTCAACAATGGCGGGAGGCTCTACTGGTTCAGAAACTTCGGTCCACATCGGCTCTTCTACGATCTCCAGCGGCGGCAATGCTTCGAGGGGTCTCAAGGGGTGCGGCTGGTGCGGTGGGGTGCAGCTAGGGGGCTTCGGCCATGGTGAATTTCACCGGAGGCAACCGTGGCACTATAGACAGAAATTTCTGCAGCTTCGGTCAAGTTGGGCGAGGGGGAAGAGCTAAGGCCAGGGGGAGGCTTGGGATGCACAGGGGCTCGGCATGGTCCTTTCATACATAGCCAGAGCCGCTCACCGACGCTTGGGGATAAGGTCGACGGCGACAACTTCTGCCAGCAACAGCGAGGCGGCAGAGTGAAGCAATGACAGCGGCAGGGGCTTAGCAAGCCAGCAGGGCAGCAAGGCAGCAACCGCACGACGTGGGGAAAAGGGTTCGGGGACAGCTGGCGACTAGGGATGGCTTGGGCGGCGTCAGCCATAGCAGCAGCAGAGGGGAGACAACGATGATCGCTCTGTCATTGCTCTGCTCGCACAGGGGCGACGACTGGCTGGCGGGGAGAGAGGGTTGACGCGTTGCTCTTCTGGCCCCCAAATTTACCAGATCAAGGTCTCTCTTGGTGCTAGCAATGTTGGTGAGGTTAGTTTGGCCAAAATCAAAACTAGCTAATGCAATATTTCGAGAAACACATTTCTGGTCAAAAACTTGGAGCTGTTATCACATGCATTTACTTTCATACAATGGGGCTCAAATCCTGGAGTTAAGGTTTTGGTAGGATGCCACACAAGCATGCAAAATTTTAAAGCAATCAAATCAAGGAAAAATAGGGTTGTAGTGTAAAGCACCAAACTGGACCATAACAGAAAAATGGTTGTACTGCTCAAATTTTACATAACACATAGTGGTATTTTTGCATAAAAGTGAATCTTATGCTATACTTGACATCCCCAATTTTTTATGGAATTTATGAAAGAATATTTCTAGGTGGTGTACTACAAACTCAATTTTGTACCAGATTAGAAAAGCAGTTATTGTGCTTAAAACATTCAAAAATGTTTGAGTAGGGTTTTTCATAAATGTGACCTATAAACATCACTCGTCACCTACAAAATTTTATAAAAAATTTACAAGAATCTTTCACAAGGTTGTAGTGCAAATCAGCGCTAAAAGGAAATATAAATCTGTTTTTGAATAAAAGAATTCTTGGTTAATATATTAAAATAAAATTTCCCAAGACTTTACCATAAGAAAAGAAATGTTGATATGCAGGAGATCAGGTTCCAACATAAATTATCAAAAACATTCTCCTGGGGAAAATATATTTATAAAGGAAAAGAAGGGTTTCAAACATTAATGAAAACTCCAGAAATTCAATAATCAAATGGACATAACCAAAATAATATTCTCGTGTAATTAAATAAAGAACTCAATTGGTCTCAAGTAGGGGTTCAAGCATAAAAGATATTTGAAAAGCTAATTGAAAAGAAAGTTTTTCGAAAGAGGTTTTGAGAAGAGCCATGAAGCAATTCATCTTCTCAAAGATTTTATTCTAGGTAAAAATTTATTTCAGAAAAATATTATTAAAATTTTGGGGTATGACACATGAGTAGGCGGTTCTCTCTCATAAAATGGATCTGGCGGTGAAGTGTGTGTTCGGAGTGCTTCTCCCACGAGTGAGAGGTGGGTGAAGGGGTATATATAGGCAAGAGCCAAAATCCAACCGTTACACACAAAAGGGAAAACTCGGTGACACCGAAGTTCAAAACTCGGTGGTACCGATTAGCACAAAGGTGTGAACTTTTGAATCTCGGTGAGGCCGATATATGAACTTCGGTGGCACCAAAAAGGTGACTAATGGTAAAATTGACAAACTTTGTGGCACTGATAACCCATAAGTATAGGGGATCGCAACAGTTTTCGAGGGTAGAGTACTCAACCCAAATTTATTGATTCGACTCAAGGGGAAGCCAAAGAATATTCTCAAGTATTTGCAGTTGAGTTGTCAATTCAAACACACCTTAAAGACTTAGTATCAGTAGCAAAGTATCAGTAGCAAAGTAGGGTGATAGCAGCAGTAGCAACAATGACCAGTAGCAGTAGAGTAACAACAGTAGCAACACAGTAACAGTAGCAGCAGTAACAGCAGTAGCAGCAAAGTAACATAGCAAGGACCAGTAGTAAAAGACTCGTATGCATTGGATCAGTGATGGATGATTATGCCGGATGTGATTCATCATGCAACAGTTATAACACGGAGAGATAAGTAACTAGCTCCAGTTCGTCAATCTAATGTAGGCATGTATTCTCTATGTAGTCATACGTGCTTAGGGAAAAGAACTTGCATGACATCTATTGTCCATCCCTCCCGTGGAAGCGGGGTCCTAATGGAAACTATGAGATATTAAGGTTCTCCTTTTAATAAAGAACTGGACCAACGCATTAACACTTGGTGAATACATGAACTCCTGATGCTATGGTCATCTCCGGGAGTGGCTCGGGCTATTGTCACTCCGGGGTTGCCAGATCATAACACATAGTAGGTGACTACAACTTGCAAGATAGGATCTAAAAGACACATATATTGGCGACAACATAATAGGTTCAGATCTGAAATCATGGCACTCGGGCCCTAGTGACAAGCATTAAGCATGGCAAAGTAGTAGCAACATCAATCTCAGAACATAGTGGATACTAGGGATCAATCCCCGTCAAAACTAACTCGATTACATGATAGATCTCATCCAACTCATCACCGTCCAGCAAGCCTACGATGAGATTACTCACGAACGGTGAAGAGCATCATGGAATTGGCAACGAAGGATGGTTGATGATGACGATGGCAACTATCTCCCCTCTCCGGAGCCCAGAACGGACTCCAGATATGCCCTCCAGATGAAGAACGGGAGGTGGCGGCGCCTCCATATCATAAAACGTGATGAACTATTCTCCTTGTTTTTTTTTCCGGGCGAGACGGACTAAATAGAGCTGAGATTGGAGGCGATGGAGCGTCGTGGGCTCCACAAGCCTGCTAGGCGTGGCCAGGGGGGCCCCGCGCCTGGTGGGCTTGTGGGCTCACGGCTCCACTTCCTCCGCTGATTCTTGCGGCCGTATTTTTCATAAATTCCAGAAAAATTCTCCATAAATTTTTAGGTCATTCCGAGAACTTTTATTTCTGCGCAAAAACAACACCATGGCAATTCTGCTGAAAACAACGTTAGTCCAGGTTAGTTCCATTCAAATCATGCAATTTAGAGTCCAAAACAAGGGCAAAAGAGTTCCGAAAAGTAGATACGACGGAGACGTATCAACTCCCCCAAGCTTAAAGCCTTGCTTGTGCTCAAGAAATTCAGTTGACAAACTGAAAGAGACAAAAGAAAAAACTTTAACGAACTCTGTTTGATCTTGTTGTTGCAACTATGTCTAACTCATAACCAGAATTTCAGCAAGATCACAAGCAAACCACATAAGCAAATGACATCTAGGTCTCACGGTAAACTCATATCAATGGCATAATCAACTAGCAAGCAAATAATAATAAGTCTCAAACGTCAACACTTCAATCAAAACAATCATGAAGCAGTACGAATAGATGCTATGTCGCTAGCTCTTTCTGAGAAAGCAAAACATAAATGCAGAGCACCTTCAAAGACCAAGGGATGACTAAACATTGTAATTCATGGCAAAGAAGATCCAGTCACAATCATACTCAACATAGTTAAAAGCAAAGCATAAAAATTACCGAGGTGCTCTCTAATTGGTGCTTTTATAAGAGGAGGATGACTCAACAGGAACATAAATAGACAGGCCCTTCACAGAGGGAAGCATTGATTTGCAGAGGTGCCAGAGCTCAAGCTTTGAAAACAGAGATAATAATTTTGGGTGGCATGCTTTCATTGTCAACGCAATGACTAAGAGTTCTCAACATCTTCCACGATACACATGCTATAGATGGTTCCCAAACAGAAAAGTAAAGTTTTGACTCCCCCACCACCAATCAATCACACTCCACGGCTAGCCGAATCCTCGGGTACCGTCCATACAAACATCAATCCAGGGGAGTTTTGTTTGCAATTATCTTTTCGATTTGAGCATGGAACTGGGAATTCCAATTACCGGCCCCTTTCTCGTGAATGATAGTGAATAAACACATATCGAGGATAACACGCCGAGCATGGAAGATACTGATAGCCCCCTGTCACCACATGAGCGGTTCGGGCATGCATAACAGATTATTTCTTGAAGGTGTAGAGAGTGGCACATGCTAATTTATTTGGAATGGCCGGTAGATACCTCATATAGGTAGGTATGGTGGACTCATATGGAGCAACTTTGGGTTTATGGAAGTGGCTGCACAAGCAGTATTCCTGCTTAGTACAAGTGAAGGCTAGCAAAAGACTGGGAAGCGACCAACTAGAGAGCGACAACAGTCATCAAAATGCATTGAGATTATCTAACATTGAGTGCAAGCATGAGTAGGACATAAATCACCATGAACATGAATATCATAGAGGCTATGTTGATTTTGTTTCAACTACATGCGTGAACATGCGCCAAGTCAAGCCACTTGAAACATTCATAGGAGGATACCATCCTATCATACTATATCATAGTCATCTCAAAATTCATGTTGGCATCCAAGACAAACCATTAAAAGCTCCTAGCTAATTAAGCATGGAATCCGAAACTATGATCTCTAAGTTGTCATTGCAAACATGTTTCTCTCACAACAAAGCTGAACTAGGAACAGTGAGCTAGTCATATTTACAAAAACAAAATAGTTCGAGTTCATACCAGCTTTTCCAGGCTCAGTCACTTCATCATATATCATCATTATTTCCTTTCATTTGCATGGCCGAATGATGTGAACAATAATAAGAGTGCTCGTGCATTGGACTAAAGCTGGAATCTGTAGGCAAACACAAAGGAGAAAACAAAGTAATATGGCTCTATGACAGCTAAACAGGTATGCATGCGAGAGCCACTAAACATTGTAACCATGGTCTTCTACCTTGACCCAAAGAACATAAAACTATTTACACGGGAAAGCTCCCAACAAGCAAAAGAAGAAAAAGAAAAATCTTTTTGGGTTTTCTCAAACTAGACAGACACACGAAAAGAAAACGAGAAAAAGAAAATAAACTAGCATGGATGATACAGTGGCAAAGTGTGAACACCGACGAACAAAGTGAAAGCATAAGAAAAGATGTAAAGTCGGTGAGAAACACGTACTCCCCCAAGCTTAGGCTGTTGGCCTAAGTTGGTCTACTCCGAAGGAGGGAAATAACCAGCTCCCGGGTACTCCGGAGTGGAGTGAGGATGCCACTGTTGTGTGAGCTCCTCTGGCTCCCACTGATAAACTGGCGTCTGGTACTCGACTGGTGGCTCGGGCACGGGCACCTGTGGTTGTGCCAAGCCCCAATATGCGTAGATGTCCGAGGGCATAATAATGTACCTACCTGCATGAAGATTGAACAAAGAAGGAGCAGGCAAAGTAATAGTCTCACGAGTACCCTGACTAAATACCAGGTTATAAATCATCCTTCTATTTATATCTCTATCAAGAAAGTCATGGCGAACCATGCTATCATAATCTAGATATCTCTTGGGAAGAAGAATCTCTTCTTCCTCGTCCAGTCTAATAGGTATCTCAAAGTGTCTAGCAAGACGGGTAGCATAGATACCTTCATAGACAACACCCTTAGAACGGTTCAGGTTCAACCGTTGAGCTACTATAGCACCCAAGCTATAAGTTTTATCGTTATAAAGGGCTTTGCACAAGACCGCAAGATCTGGGGAGCTAAGGGAACCAGCTTTCCCACGGCCAATCAAACATTTTCCCACGAATAGTGAGAAGTACCGAATCACGGGAAAATGTATGCTAGCAGCTCTAGCGCAAGACACTCCTCTCTCCTCTCCTACAACAATTGTATCGATGAAAGCCTCCAAGTCCCGTGGACGAGGTTCACGAATATCGCCAACATTGCAAAAATCCTGGAGTGACATGCGCTGGGGGATATCATATAATTTGAACTCAACCATAGGAGGATTCTTCCTTGGATAGAAGTTAAAACTTTGCACGAAAATATTGGTGAGGAGGAGGTATTGCGGACACTTATCTTTAACGAAGGCGGTAAGGCGTGCGTTCTCCACCAAGTGATAAAAGTCCTCATAAAGTCCTGCGGGGTGTAAGAACACATCGCTTGGCCACTCGCACGTTCGAACTTCTGTGACTCGAGGGACCGGATACTTGGGCTTCTTCTCACTCCCATCATCCTTGTGGTCACGGCTTGACGAGCCTCGTAAGAACCTCCTCATCTTTTCCCTTTTCCTATCTCTGAAAATTTCTGAAATTTTTAGTGATTCTAAGGAAAAGTGAATAAGGCTCAACAAAACTCGTAGCAACTACTCCCACAAGTGCCTAGAGGCCATATTACACATCAAAACTACTTGGGACCAGCTAAAATTAGCATGCAAAGCTCAAGAACAGGGTCACCAAGGCAACAAAAATACGCGAAGTATAAGGTACTAGAGAAAAAACTAATTGGACCAATGGAGGAGTCACTTACCAAGGTGTAATTTCCCCAAAACAGTTCGGAGAATGGTGCTTTGAGCAAGGAGATCGAAAATCCCAGCAAGAAGAGCAAGAACACGGGTTTGAGCTGCGAAACAATTTTTTCTGGAGGTAGGAGAAGCGGATGGGAGCTAGAATGAGTGGAGGGGGTGAACGTGGACCCCACAAGCCAGGTAGGCACGACCAGGGGGGTGCCCGCGCCTCCAGGGCTTGTGGCCCACTGGTGCAGCCCCCAGACTAGCTCTTCGTCTCAGTATTTTTCGAAAATTCCAGAAAAAATCATACTTGATTTTCAGGACGTTCGGAGAACTTTTATTTTCGGGGTTCTTTTCCATGGGACGCTAAAAGCAGAAAATAGGGAAAACTAAACTAAATCTATCATTATTCTTCTAAGAAACCGAAGGTGAAAGCTTGGACCAGAGGTTTGTGACTCCTCGATTCATCCATCTCATGGTCATCGAAAGAAATCCGTCAATGAGGTTGATCAAGTCTCTTTGACAAACTTTTTCGAATCGCAAAAGAGAACGGAGAATTTTCGAATAGTCACTAGGTTACCTGAATGGGGACGTGTATCTCCCCAACAAGCAAATCATACTTCATCTTAACAGGAGGAATAGGGCATTCAAAGCTCCCAATATGAATCGATGAAGTTTTTTCGATAGCATTGATGCAGTGTACTCGATATTGTTTCTTTCGAAAGTGCATTGTATGCTCATTACCGTTGACATGGAAAGTGGCATTGCCTTTGTTGCAATCTATAACAGCCCCTGCAGTGTTTAAAAAGGGTCTTCCGAGGATAACCACCATGGCATCGTCCTCAGGAATATCCAGAATAACAAAGTTTGTTAAGATAGTGACGTTGGCAACCACAACAGGCACATCCTCGCAAATGCCGATAGGAAAAGCAGTTGATTTGTCGGCCATTTGCAGAGAGATTTCAGTGGGTGTCAACTTATCCAGTTGAAGTCTACGATAAAGAGAGAGAGGCATAACACTAACACCGTCTCCAAGGTCGCATAACGCAGTTCTAACGTAGTTGCCTTTAATGGAGCAAGGTATAGTGGGCACTCCGGGATCACTTAGTTTCTTAGGAGTTCCACCCTTGAAGGTATAATTAGCGAGCATGGTGGAAATCTCAACCTCAGGTATCCTCCTCTTATTAGTCACAATATCCTTCATGTACTTAGCATACGGAGACATTTTGAGCATATCTGTCAAACGCATTTGCAGAAAGACAGGTCTGATCATTTCAACGAAGCGCTCAAAATCCTCATCATCCTTTTTCTTGGATGGTTTGGGAGGAAAGGGCATGGGTTTCTAAACCCATGGTTCCCTTTCTTTACCATGCTTCCTAGCAGTGAAGTCATTCTTATCGTATCTCTTATTCTTAGGCTGTGGGTTATCAAGATCAACAGGTTCAATCTCCACCTCCTTATCATTGCTAGGTTGAGCATCATCATGAACATCACTATTGACATTATAATTAGGCTCATGTTCATCACCAGATTGTGTTTCAGCATCAGAGGCAGAGACATCGTTTGGACTCTCACGTGTAGCAGCAGCAGGGTTGCTAGCGTGCAAGTTTCTATCATCTTTCTTCTTCTTTCTAGGATGATTAGGTGGATCAGTGCTAACTCCTTGAGAATTATGTTCAATTCTCTTTGGATGACCCTCAGGATACAAAGGTTCCTGGGTCATTCTACCGCCTCTAGTGACGACTCTGACAGAATTGTCATTCAACTCATTGAGCAAGTCATTCTGAGCTTTAAGTACTTCTTCTACCTGAGTAGTAACCATAGAGGCATGTTTACTCAGAAAGTTAAGATCATTGACATTTCTGTCTACACAAGCACTTAAATGACTAAGCATACGAGCATTCTGTTCCAATTGTCTGCTAACATAATCATTGAAACTTTGTTGTTTGGCAACGAAGTTATCAAATTCATCCAGGCATAAGCTAGCAGGTTTATCAAAAGGAATATCACTCTCATCAAACCTACGCAGAGAATTTACTTTTACTACCTGTATCGGGTTATCAAGACCATGGATCTCTTCGATAGGTGGTAGATTTTTGACATCTTCAGATTTAATGCGTTTCTCTCGCATAGATTTCTTAGCTTCTTGCATATCTTCAGGACTGAGGAATAGAATACCTCTTTTCGTCAGAGTTGGCTTAGGTGGTGGTTCGGGAATAGTCCAAGCATTCTCGTTGCACAAGATGTTAGTCAATAGGATCTCAACTTGTTCTACAGTTCGTTCCCTAAAAACACAACGAGCACAACTATCTAGGTGGTCTCTAGAAGCATCGGTATGTCCATTATAGAAGATATCAAGTATTTCATTCTTATCAAGAGGGTGATCAGGCAAAGCATTCAACAGTTGGACGAGCCTCCCCCAAGCTTGTGGGAGACTCTCTTCTTCAGCTTGAGCAAAGTTGTATATTTCCTTCAAGGCAGCTTGCTTCTTATGGGCAGGGAAATATTTTTCAGAGAAGTAGTAGACCATATCCTGGGGGCTATGCACACAACTAGGAGCAAGAGAAGTGAACCAGGTCTTAGCGTCATCCTTTAGCGAGAAAGGAAACAGCTTGAGGATGTAAAAGTGGCGGATCTTTTCCTCACTAGTGAATAGGGTGGCTATATCGTGCGGTTTGGTAAGATGGGCTACAACCGTTTCAGACTCATAACCGTGAAAAGGATCAGATTCGACCAGAGTGATTAACTCAGGGTCGACAGAGAATTCATAATCCTTATCTGTTGGGGATATTACCTGTTAATAACCCGCCCTAGTTGGGCCGGGTCACCAATCAGGCGATTCACCTAAACAGTGATTTGGGCCTTGGCCTGGCCGGATCAAGATCGTATGGCGGTTTATGATTTTTGGAAGGTCTCCAAGCTTTGAAAGACGGCAACCTAGAGACCACAGGGGTCACGATTTATAGGAAGGAAAGTATCCTTGTAAACCCTAAGGGTTCGACCTGTATATAAAGGCGAGTCCCAGGGAAGGAGAGGTTAGGTTAGAATTCATCGAGTGCTAGGTCTAGCGATTTACGCCCTCCTTGTAACCGAAACCACATCTATACAAACCAAAGCAGGAAGTAGGCCTTTACCTCTTCACGAGGGGCTGAACCTGGGTAAATCGCCGTGTCTCTCCCGCTTAACCCCTTTGAGTCGCCACCAAGGTGTGATGGCTCCAGTACTAAGTCCTTTCACGAGGACATCTGCCGTGACAAAACCATGACAGTTGGCGCCCACCATGGGGCCTGCGCACGGTGGAGTTGAGTTCTCAAAGGGAGCCCTACCAGGGTTTGGGAGTTACGCGACGGGGCTCATGACCCGGAGCCACCGTGGGAAAACCTACATCGACAACCAGCGATGGGGGCCTGAAGCAGATTCGATTGAATATGGTTACAGGGTCCCCTTCGGCAAGATCAACATCTTCATCGGCATGATCGGATCATCCGTGCCTGAGCCGGACATCTCCACCGACATCGTCGAGCCGGCTAGGTACGTCCGCCCAGTAATAACGCCAAATCTGACTCGCCCGGTCTTTGTGGGGTTTGTTGGAAATATGCCCTAGAGGCAATAATAAATTAGTTATTATTATATTTTCTTAGTTCATGATAATCGTTTATTATCCATGCTATAATTGTATTGATTGGAAACACAATACTTGTGTGGATACATAGACAAAACACTGTCCCTAGTAAGCCTCTAGTTGACTAGCTCGTTGATCAAAGATGGTCAAGGTTTCCTGGCCATAGGCAAGTGTTGTCACTTGATAACGGGATCACATCATTAGGAGAATCATGTGATGGACTAGACCCAAACTAATAGACGTAGCATGTTGGTCGTGTCATTTTGTTGCTACTGTTTTCTGCGTGTCAAGTATTTGTTCCTATGACCATGAGATCATATAACTCACGGACACCGGAGGAATGCTTTGTGTGTATCAAACGTCGCAACGTAACTGGGTGACTATAAAGATGCTCTACAGGTATCTTCGAAGGTGTTCGTTGAGTTAGTATAGATCGAGACTGGGATTTGTCACTCCGTGTGACGGAGAGGTATGTCGGGGCCCACTCGGTAATACAACATCACACACAAGCCTTGCAAGCAATGTAACTTAATGTAAGTTGCGGGATCTTGTATTACGGAACGAGTAAAGAGACTTGCCGGTAAACGAGATTGAAATAGGTATGCGGATACTAACGATCGAATCTCGGGCAAGTAACATACCGAAGGACAAAGGGAATGACATACGGGATTATATGAATCCTTGGCACTGAGGTTCAAACGATAAGATCTTCGTAGAATATGTAGGATCCAATATGGGCATCCAGGTCCCGCTATTGGATATTGACCGAGGAGTCTCTCGGGTCATGTCTACATAGTTCTCGAACCCGCAGGGTCTGCACACTTAAGGTTCGACGTTGTTTTACGCGTATTTGAGTTATATGGTTGGTTACCGAATGTTGTTCGGAGTCCCGGATGAGATCACGGACGTCACGAGGGTTTCCGGAATGGTCCGGAAACGAAGATTGATATATAGGATGACCTCATTTGGTTACCGGAAGGTTTTCGTGCATTACCGGAAAAGTTTCGGGCTCATCGGTAGTGTACCGGGAGTGCCGGGAGGGGTGCCGGGGACCATCGGGAGGGGTGTCACGCCCCAAGGGGTCTCATGGGCTATGGGAAGAGATAAACCAGCCCCTAGTGGGCTGGAATAAGTTCCCACTAAGGCCCATAAGGTTTGAGAAGGAAAAAACACAAGGTGGAAAGAGTTTCCAAGTGGGAAGGTGGAATCCTACTCCAAGTAGGATTGGAGTAGGACTCCTCCACCTCCAATTTCGGCCAAACCTTTAGGTTTTGAGGCTGCCTCCTCCCCTCCCTCCCACCTATATATACGGAGGTTTTAGGGCTGATTTGAGACGACTTTTCCACGGCAGCCCGACCACATACCTCCACGGTTTTTCCTCTAGATCGCGTTTCTGCGGAGCTCGGGCGGAGCCCTGCTGAGACAAGGTCATCACCAACCTCCGGAGCGCCGTCACGCTGCCGGAGAACTCTTCTACCTCTCCATCTCTCTTGCTGGATCAAGAAGGCCGAGATCATCGTCGAGCTGTACGTGTGCTGAACGCGGAGGTGCCGTCCGTTCGGTACTAGATCGTGGGACTGATCGCGGGATTGTACGCGGGGCGGATCGAGGGACGTGAGGATGTTCCACTACATCAACCGCGTTCACTAACGCTTCTGCTGTACGATCTACAAGGGTACGTAGATCACTCATCCCCTCTCGTAGATGGACATCACCATGATAGGTCTTCGTGCGCGTAGGAATATTTTTGTTTCCCATGCGACGTTCCCCAACAGTGGCATCATGAGCTAGGTTCATGCGTAGATATCTTCTCGAGTAGAACACAAAAGTTTTTGTGGGCGGTGATGTGCGTTTTGCTGCCCTCCTTAGTCTTTTCTTGATTCCGCGGTATTGTTGGATTGAAGCGGCTTGGACCGACATTACTCGTACGCTTACGAGAGACTGGTTTCATCGTTACGAGTAACCCCCTTTGCTCAAAGATGACTGGCAAGTGACTGTTTCTCCAACTTTAGTTGAATCGGATTTGACCGAGGAGGTCCTTGGATGAGGTTAAATAGCAACTCATATATCTCTGTTGTGGTGTTTGCGTAAGTAAGATGCGATCCTACTAGATACCCTCGGTCACCACGTAAAACATGCAACAACAAAATTAGAGGACGTCTAACTTGTTTTTGCAGGGTATGATTGTGATGTGATATGGCCAACGATGTGATGTGATATATTGGATGTATGAGATGATCATGTTGTAATAGAAATATCGACTTGCACGTCGATGGTACGGCAACCGGCAGGAGCCATAGGGTTGTCTTTATACTAACGTTTGTGCTTGCAGATGCGTTTACTATTTTGCTAGGATGTAGCTTTAGTAGTAATAGCATAAGTAGCACGACAACCCCGATGGCAACACGTTGATGGATGATCATGGTGTGGCGCCGGTGACAAGAAGATCGTGCCGGTGCTTTGGTGATGGAGATCAAGAAGCACGTGATGATGGCCATATCATGTCACTTATGAATTGCATGTGATGTTAATCCTTTTATGCACCTTATTTTGCTTAGAACGACGGTAGCATTATGAGGTGATCTCTCACTAAAATTTCAAGAAGAAATTGTGTTCTCCCCGACTGTGCACCGTTGCTACAGTTCGTCGTTTCGAGACACCACGTGATGATCGGGTGTGATAGACTCAACGTTCACATACAATGGGTGCAAAACAGTTGCGCACGCGGAACACTCGGGTTAAGCTTGACGAGCCTAGCATGTGCAGACATGGCCTCGGAACACATGAGACCGAAAGGTCGAGCATGAATCGTATAGTTGATATGATTAGCATAGAGATGCTTACCACTGAAACTATTCTCGACTCACGTGATGATCGGACTTGAGATAGTGGATTTGGATCATGTACCACTCAAATAACTAGAGAGATGTACTTTTTGAGTGGGAGTTCTTAAGTAATATGATTAATTGAACTAATTGTCATGAACATAGTCTAATGGTCTTTGCGAATTACGATGTAGCTTGCGCTATAGCTCTACTGTTTTATATGTTCCTAGAGAAAATTTAGTTGAAAGTTGATAGTAGCATACTTTGCAGACTGAGTCTGTAAAACCGAGGATTGTCCTCGTTGCTGCACAGAAGGCTTATGTCCTTAATGCACCACTCGGTGTGCTGCACCTCGAGCGTCGTCTGTGGATGTTGTGAACATCCGACATACACGTTTCTGATGACTACACGATAGTTCAGTACAAAAATACTTGATGGCTTAGAAGCAAGGCGCCGAAAACGTTGTAAAACGTCACGGAACATAAGTGATTTTCTAAAGAGATGAAATTGTGATTTCATGCTTGTGCCCTTGTTAAGAGGTACGAGACCTCCGACAAGATTCTTTGTCCACAAAGCACAGGAGAAAAGGCTCAATCGTTGAGCATGTGCTCAGATTGTCTGAGTACGACAATCGCTTGAATCAAGTGGGAGTTAATCTTCCAGATGAGATAGTGATAGTTCTCCAAAGTCACTGCCACCAAGCTGTGAGAGCTTCGTGATGAACTATAACATATCAAGGATACATACAATGATCCTTGAGCGATTCGCGATGTTTGACACTGCGAAAGTAGAAATCAAGAAGGAGCATCAATAGTTGATGGTTTGTAAAACCACTAAGTTTTAAGAAAGGCAAGGGCTAGAAGGGATACTTCGTGAAACGGCAAAACAGTTGCTGCACTAATGAAGAGACCCAAGATTAAACCCAAACCCGAGACTAAGTGCTTCTGTAATGAGGGGAACAATCACTGAGGCGGAGCAACTCAAGATACTTGGTAGATAAGAAGGCTGGCAAAAGTCGAAAGAAGTGTATTTGATATACATGATGTTGATGTGTACTTTACTAGTACTCCTAGTAGCACGCGGGTATTGGATACCGGTTCGGTTGCTATGTGATTAGTGACGCGAAATGAAAGCTACGGCATAAACGGAGACTAGCTAAAGGCGAGGTGACGATACATGTTGGAAGTGTTTCCAAGATTGATATGATCAAACGTCGCACGCTCCCTCTACAATCGGGATTGGTGTTAAACCTAAATAATTGTTATTTGGTGCTTGCGTTAAGCATGAACATGATTGGATCGTGTTTATTGCAATACGATTATTCATTTAAAGAGAATAATGGTTACTCTATTTTCTTGAATATTCACCTTCAATGGTTTATTGAATCTCGATCATAGTGTTACACATGTTCATAATATTGGTGCCAAAAGATACGAGTTAATGATGATAGTACCACTTACTTGTGGCACTGCCGCTTGAGTCATGTTAGTATAAATTGCATGAAGAGGCTCCATGCTGATGGATCTTTGTACTCACCTGATTTTGAATCACTAGTGACATGCAAATCATACCACATGAGCAAGGCCTAGTTTTCATTGAGATGAAACAAGATAGTAACTTGTTGGAAGTGATACATTTTGATGTATGCAGTCCAATGGGTGCTGAGGCACGCAGTGGATATCATTATGTTCTTACTTCAATGACGATTTAAGTAGATGCAAGAGTATTTACTTAATGAATCACAAGTCTGAAATATTGAAAAGTTCAATTCTGTTTCAGAGTGAAGTTCGTCGTAACAAAAGGATAAACTGTCTACGATATGATCATAGAAATGAATATCTGAGTTACGAGTTTTGGTACGCAGTTAAGACAATGTGGAAATTGTTTCGCAGTTCATGCCACCTGGAACATCATAGTGTGATGATGTGTCTGAACGTCATAGCCACGCACTATTTGGTATGGTGCATACTATGATGTCTCTTATCGAATTACCACTATCGTTTATGGGTTATGCATTAGAGACAACCGCACTCACTTTAAATGGGGCACCGCGTATTTCCGTTGAGATGACACAGTATAGACTGAGGTTTAGAGAAATCTAAACTGTCGTTTCTTGAAAGTTTGGGGCTTCGACACTTATGTGAAAAAGTTTGAGTCTGATAAGCTCGAACCCAAAGCGGATAAATGCATCTTCATAGGATATCCAAAACAGTTGGGTACATCTCCTATCTCAAATCCAAAAGCAAAGTGTTTGTTTCTAGAAACGGATCCTTTCTCGAGGAAAGGTTTCTCTCGAAAGAATTGAGTGGGAGAGTGGTAGAACTTGATGAGGTTATTGAACCATCACTTCAACCAGTGTGTAGCAGGGCACAGGAAGTTGTTCCTGTGGCGCCTACACCAATTGAAGTGGAAGCTGATGATGGTGATCATCGAGCATCAGATCAAGTTACTACAAGCCTCGTAGGTTGACAAGGTCGCGTACTACTACAGAGTGGTACGATAACCCTGTCTTGGAAGTCATGTTGTTGAGCAACAGTGAACCTACGAGTTATGGAGAAAGCGATGGTGGGCCCAGATTCCGACAAATGGCTGGAAGCCATGAAATCCGAGAGAGGATCCATGTATGAAAACAAAGTGTAGACTTTGGTAGAACTACTTGATGGTCATAGGACTATTGAGTAAAAATGGATCTTTAAAGGAAGACAGACGATGATGGTGATAAGTCACTATTAAGAAAAGCTCGACTTGTCGCAAAGATGTTTTCGACAAGATCAAACAAGTTGACTATGATGAGACTTTCTCACTCGTAGCGATGCTAAAGGTCTGTTAGAATTATGTTAGTTGTTGATGCATTATTTATGAAATATTGCATGTAGGATGTCAAAACATTGTTTTCTCAATGGTTTCCTTGAGCAAACATTGTATGTGATACAACCAGAAGGTTTTGTCGATCCTAAAGATACTAGCAAGTATGCAAGCTCCAGTGATCCTTCAATGGACTGGTGCAAGCATCTCGGAGTTGGAATATACACTTTGATGAGATGATCAAAGATTTTGGGTTTGTACAAGGTTTATGAGAAACTTGTATTTCCAAAGAAGTGAGTGGGAGCACTATAGAACTTCTGATAAGTATATGTGGTTGACATATTGTGGATCAGAAGTAATGTAGAATTTCTGTAAAGCATACAAGGTTGTTTGAAAGGAGTTTTCAAAGGAATACCTAGATTGAGCTACTTGAACGTTGAGCATCAAAGATCTATGGAGATAGATCGAAAGCGCTTAATGGAAGTTTCAACAAAATGCATGCCTTGACAAGTTTTGAAGGAGTTCAAAATAGATCAGCAAAGAAGGAGTTCTTGGTTGCGTTGTAAGGTGTGAATTTGAGTAAGACTCAAAACCCGACCCCGGCAGAATAAAGAGAATAGACGAAGGTCGTCTTCTATGCCTTAGCCGTAGAATGTAAAGTATGCCATGGTGTGTACCGCACCTGATGTGTGCCTTGACTCAAAGTATGTTGAGAGGTACAGAGAGTGATCCATGATTGAATCACTAGCAGCGGTCAAAATTTATCCTTAGTAACTAATGGACTAAGGAATTTTTCTCGATTATGGAGGTGGTTAAAGAGTTCGTCATAAAAGGTTACGTCGATGCAAACTTTGACACTAATCCGATTAACTATGAGTAGTGAAACGGATTCATATAGTAGAGTAGATATTTGGAGCATTTCCGAATAGCACGTAGTAGCAGCATCTATAAGATGACATAAAGATTTGTAAAGAACGCACGGATCTGAAAGTTTCAGAACCGTTGACTAAAACCTCTCTCACGAGCAAGACGTGACCAGACCCCAGAACTATATGGGTGTTGGATTCGTTGGAATCACATGGTGATGTGAACTAGATTATTGACTCTAGTGCAAGTGGGAGACTGTTGGAAATATGCCCTAGAGGCAATAATAAATTAGTTATTATTATATTTTCTTAGTTCATGATAATCGTTTATTATCCATGCTATAATTGTATTGATTGGAAACACAATACTTGTGTGGATACATAGACAAAACACTGTCCCTAGTAAGCCTCTAGTTGACTAGCTCGTTGATCAAAGATGGTCAAGGTTTCCTGGCCATAGGCAAGTGTTGTCACTTGATAACGGGATCACATCATTAGGAGAATCATGTGATGGACTAGACCCAAACTAATAGACGTAGCATGTTGGTCGTGTCATTTTGTTGCTACTGTTTTCTGCGTGTCAAGTATTTGTTCCTATGACCATGAGATCATATAACTCACGGACACCGGAGGAATGCTTTGTGTGTATCAAACGTCGCAACGTAACTGGGTGACTATAAAGATGCTCTACAGGTATCTTCGAAGGTGTTTGTTGAGTTAGTATAGATCGAGACTGGGATTTGTCACTCCGTGTGACGGAGAGGTATGTCGGGGCCCACTCGGTAATACAACATCACACACAAGCCTTGCAAGCAATGTAACTTAATGTAAGTTGCGGGATCTTGTATTACGGAACGAGTAAAGAGACTTGCCGGTAAACGAGATTGAAATAGGTATGCGGATACTAACGATCGAATCTCGGGCAAGTAACATACCGAAGGACAAAGGGAATGACATACGGGATTATATGAATCCTTGGCACTGAGGTTCAAACGATAAGATCTTCGTAGAATATGTAGGATCCAATATGGGCATCCAGGTCCCGCTATTGGATATTGACCGAGGAGTCTCTCGGGTCATGTCTACATAGTTCTCGAACCCGCAGGGTCTGCACACTTAAGGTTCGACGTTGTTTTACGCGTATTTGAGTTATATGGTTGGTTACCGAATGTTGTTCGGAGTCCCGGATGAGATCACGGACGTCACGAGGGTTTCCGGAATGGTCCGGAAACGAAGATTGATATATAGGATGACCTCATTTGGTTACCGGAAGGTTTTCGTGCATTACCGGAAAAGTTTCGGGCTCATCGGTAGTGTACCGGGAGTGCCGGGAGGGGTGCCGGGGACCATCGGGAGGGGTGTCACGCCCCAAGGGGTCTCATGGGCTATGGGAAGAGATAAACCAGCCCCTAGTGGGCTGGAATAAGTTTCCACTAAGGCCCATAAGGTTTGAGAAGGAAAAAACACAAGGTGGAAAGAGTTTCCAAGTGGGAAGGTGGAATCCTACTCCAAGTAGGATTGGAGTAGGACTCCTCCACCTCCAATTTCGGCCAAACCTTTAGGTTTTGAGGCTGCCTCCTCCCCTCCCTCCCACCTATATATACGGAGGTTTTAGGGCTGATTTGAGACGACTTTTCCACGGCAGCCCGACCACATACCTCCACGGTTTTTCCTCTAGATCGCGTTTCTGCGGAGCTCGGGCGGAGCCCTGCTGAGACAAGGTCATCACCAACCTCCGGAGCGCCGTCACGCTGCCGGAGAACTCTTCTACCTCTCCATCTCTCTTACTGGATCAAGAAGGCCGAGATCATCGTCGAGCTGTACGTGTGCTGAACGCGGAGGTGCCGTCCGTTCGGTACTAGATCGTGGGACTGATCGCGGGATTGTACGCGGGGCGGATCGAGGGACGTGAGGACGTTCCACTACATCAACCGCGTTCACTAACGCTTCTGCTGTACGATCTACAAGGGTACGTAGATCACTCATCCCCTCTCGTAGATGGACATCACCATGATAGGTCTTCGTGCGCGTAGGAAATTTTTTGTTTCCCATGCGATGTTCCCCAACAGGGTTCACGCAGGGATCGGAGGAGCCAGAGCGTTCGGCGACTCAGGAAACTACACAGGTCAACTCTGACGACGAATCATCCATGGGCGATTCAGATTCAATCCGATCTCTACATGGGGATTGTCTTGGGGGCTTGTCGCTGGCCATGGACCCCGAAGTCCTTGACCGAACCCGCCGTCAGATCGCCATTTACATGGCGGGGGCGACTCAACCCACACAAAACCCCACTAGAGGCGATGGAGCCGGCGAGACGTCCAGAAGCCCGGCCGCAGTCCTGGTGGATTTAGCGGCAGAAATCACAAGGCTGATGGCGACTCCCCTTACACCAGAAAACCAGGAGGAGATAAACGCGGAGCTGGCGAAACTCAGAGAGGCAGTGGAAAAGTCTCATCGGGATGCCGAGGTGGAGTCCGCTAGGATCAAGACTCGGCAAGCTCAAATTGCGGCCGAAAGGATGCGTTTCAACCCTGACAACTGGCGGCTCGAAAGACAACAGCGCGCATCTAACGCCGTCCATCAACGGAGACACCAGGGTCGCCTGCCCCATGATCTCAACCCGACCCGCCTGTTCGACACTCCGCGAACCCCTGGGGCGGGAGCCGCCCCGGGGGGAGGGCCGGGTCGCCCGCCTAACCCGCCGGGTCAGCCGGCTGAGGATCGCATTCCCCGATTCCGGACACCTCAAGGCCACTTTTCCAACCCGGTGGACAACGTCCTTGCTGCAACTCGCCATCTCGAATCCCTTCCGATTCATGCAACACTCCTGCCGAGATAGAAGCAAGGAATGCCATCGAGATGTTGAAGACGGCGGTGGTTCAAAACGCCCAGTTCCCACACAGCCTCGAGAGGTTGCATTCCACTCCCCAGGCAAGCTACACTAGGAGCCGGCCAGAGGACCAGCCCGCCGTAAACAGCGGGCCGCGACACATCCCACAGGACAACCCGCCTGATCGGAACCCGCCGGGCCGGGACTCCCGAACACCCAAGACGCCCCGGCCCCCCTCGTCGGGGGCGAAGGGCGAGTTGGGGTGCCATGCTTGGTGCAAAAATTGGGGCGACTCAAGCGAAAGGTCCAAGACATGGGAGAGCTGATGGACACCCTCACTAGGTACGCTGAGGCAGATGATACCAAAGATCCTGGTGAGGACAGTAAGGCTAATTCGCCCAAAAAGGGCGAGTCATCCAAAAACCATACCCGGTTCCAGGGACGCAACCGCCACAACCAAGGGGCCAATAGCAAGCGAAGACCGCAAGAGGAGCCCTCGGACTTAGTCGCCAATACCAACGCCAACAATGGCAACCAACACCAGAAGAAAAACAGGGGTTTTAGCGGGAAGAGGCCGCGTAACTATGAAGAGCTACTCAAAGGCCCTTGCCCGCACCATGCCACGGCAGACGGTCCGGCGACTCACTCCTGGGAGAATTGCTTCGTAATGCGGGAGTTTCGGGCGGAGGCGATCAAGAAAAGTCAAAACGATGACCCGGACCAGCGCCAGGAGCAGTTTGCCGCACCCAACCAACGACAGAACCCCTTCGACGGCTTTCCTGAACAGGGGGCTCAGGGAGGCCCACAGCCAGGCGGCGGCCAATACCCGGTGCACCACCAGCGGTGGTATAACCCGCCAGGAGCCTTTCAACAGCCACCCCCACAAGGGGCTCCGCAGGGTCAGGATGATAACGGGGATTTCCGCAGCAACCCCAAACAGTTAAGTAGTGGGCAGTATCATGTTTTCACCACCAATGCTTGCAGGCGCGATAAGAAGGTGAGTCACCGGGCGTACAGTGTATCTGAACCGGCGCTTCCCAGATACCTCCATTGGTCTGAGCAGACCATAACATGGAGCAGGGAGGATCACCCACCAAGAGTTGACAACCCAGGCGATTTAGCGTTGGTCGTGGCTCCCCAAGTTGGGGGTTACACCCTGTCCAAAGTGCTAATGGATGGTGGCAACAGCATTAATATCTTATATTTTGACACTTTCCAAAGGATGAACCTATTGGAAAAGGACCTGATGCCTTCAACCACGGGTTTTCACGGAATCGTCCCGGGCAAGTCGGCCTACCCCATAGGCCGGGTCAGGCTCACAGTGGCATTTGGAACTGCGCAAAACTACAGGTCGGAGTCACTGATTTTCGAGGTGGTCAAATTAAAAAGCCCCGACCATGCGTTGTTCGGGTGACCAGCTTACGCCCGCTTCATGGCTCGCCTGTGCTATGTTTACCTCGAGCTCAAAATGCCTGGTCCCAAAGGACCTATCACGGTTGATGGATATAGAAGGATTGCAAAGGAATGTGAAGAAGGGTACGCGGCTTATGCGAAAGTCGTCTGCGCTGCAGAAGAGCTCAGACACCATCGGGCCAATGTTGACCCGGCGGACATGTCACCCCTAAAGAAGCCGACTACAGATTCTGAGTCGCCCCTCAAGTTCAAACCAACGGATGACACTAGGACGGTCGATTTCGTTCCTGGCGATTCATCCAAGCAGTTCACCATTGGGACGGGTCTGGACCCCAAATAGGAAAGCGCACTCATCGAATTCATCCGTGAGAATCGGGACATCTTCTCATGGAAACCTTCTGACATGCCTGGTGTGCGGAGAGAATTCGCTGAGCACCATCTTAATGTTGACCCAAGTGCCAAACCCATCCAGTAGTACCTTCGCAGATTTAACAAGGAGCGACGCAAGGCGATTGGGGAAGAGGTTCCCCGTCTTTTAGCCGCTGGATTCATCGTGGAAGTTTTTCACCCCAAATGGCTGGCTAACCCGATTTTGGTACTCAAGAAGAACGGTACCTTTCGTATGTGCATTGACTACACAGACCTCACCAGAGCTTGTCCAAAAGATCCCCTCACTCTTCCCCGCATCGACCAGATCATTGACTCGGTGGCGGGATGCGAACGATTGTGCTTTTTGGACGCCTACTCAGGATATCACCAAATCAAGATGGCCGTGGAGGATCAAGAGAAAACAACCTTTATAACCCCCTTCGGGGCTTTTTGTTATGTGTCCATGCCTTTTGGACTCAAGAGTGCGGGAGCGACGTATGAGCGCTGCATCCAGAATTGCCTTCGCAACCAAATCGGTCGCAACGTCCATGCCTATGTCGACGATATTGTGATCAAAACCCGCCAGGGGGAGACACTACTGGAGGATCTCAAGGAAACGTTCGATAATCTACGGTATATCAGATGAAGCTAAATCCCACCAAATGTGTTTTTGGTGTGCCTGCACGGAAATTGCTGGGCTTCCTGGTATCGGAGCACGGCATTGAAGCTAACCCGGACAAGATCGAAGCAGTTACGTCCCTTGGAAAGCCGGCGAACGTTAATCAAGTTCAACGATTGGCGGGTCGCATTGCGGCCCTAAGTCGTTTCGTATGTCGCCTGGGTGAGAAGGCGATCCCTCTTTATCAGTTATTAAGGAAATCTGATCGGTTTGTTTGGACGAATGAGGCAGACGAGGTGCTCGAAGCCCTGAAACGCCAATTGGTTAACCCGCCGGTCCTGGCCGACCCGACTGAGAAAGAGCCCATGCTTCTGTATATCGCGGAAAATTCCAAAGAAGTAAGTGTGGCAGTGGTCGTTGAAAGAAAGGAGGAAGGGAAGGAATACCCAGTTCAACGCCCGGTATATTTTATCTGCGAGGTGCTAACCCTTTCCAAGCAGCGGTACCCACACTGGCAGAAGTTGGTATATGGGGTGTTTATGGCGAGTCGGAAACTTAAGCATTACTTCCAAGAACACCCTATCACAGTGGTTAGTTCTGCCCCCCTGGGGGACATCATCCAGAATCAGGAGGCAACAGGGCGGATTGCCAAGTGGGCAATTGAATTTGGGCCGCACCACATACAGTATACCCCCCGCACAGCCATCAAGTCTCAGGCTTTAGTTGATTTCGTCAACGACTGGACGGAGTTGCAGGCTTCGGAAGACATGCCTGATCTCACTTACTGGACTATTTATTTTGATGGATCTAGGCAACTGGAAGGCTCGGGGGCTGGTGTGGTGTTGGTATCCCCTCAAGGAGATAAATTCTGCTACGTTCTCCGACTCATGTTTCCATGCACTAACAATGCGGCGGAGTACGAAACTTTGCTTCACGGCTTGCGACTCGCTAAGGAGATGAATTTGACGCGAGTTAGATGCTTTGGCGACTCTGATTTGGTGGCGCAGCAAGTTTCGGGTACCTGGGATTCTCGGGACCCCATGATGGCGGCTTACAGAAGAGCTGTGTCTGATGTGGCGGGTCATTTTCATGGTTATCAGGTGGACCACATTGATCGGTGCCTCAACGAGGCAGCTGACGCCCTCTCACGACTTGGTTCCCAGCGAAAGCCAGTTCCTCCCAATGTTTTTCTGGATATTTACATAAACCATCCGTGATTCTACCATCAGAGGAGGAGTTGGCAATACCAGATCCCGAGTCTCAGCTCGTGGCGGCTCTCCACGTCACGCCAGATTGGGTTGTCCCTTATCTGGCTTATCTCCCCAGGGGCGAGTTACCAACAAACGAAGTTTCGGTTCGTCAAATCGTTCGCCGCAGCAAATCCATGGTCATCATCAATGGCGAGTTATATAAGCGGAGTGCCTCTGGAGTTTTTCAGCGATGTGTTTCCTCCAAAGAAGGATGCATAATCTTAAATGACATCCATTCCGAAGACTGTGGGCATCATGCCGGGTCACGCTCTTTGGTGTGAAAGGCTTTTCGTCATGGTTTCTTTTGGCTGACGGCTCATGCAGATGCAGAAGATATAGTTCGTCGGTGCTAAGGATGCCAGCGTTATGGGCGACAGGCTCATGTGCCGGCTGAAGAATTAAGAATGATCCCCATCACTTGGCCTTTTGCGGTCTGGGGGCTGGACATGGTCGGCCCCTTTAAAATGTCCTCTAACAAGAAGACCCATCTGCTGGTGGCAGTTGATAAGTTCACCAAGTGGGTTGAGGCGGAACCTATTGGAGGTTGCGATGTGGAGACAACGGTCAAATTCTTGAAAAAGCTGATTTTCCGGTTTGGATATCCGCTCAATATCATTACTGATAATGGTACTAACTTGTCCCAAGGAGCGATGCAGGAGTTTTGCCGTCGAGAGCATATCCGGCTTGATGTTTCTGCAGTCGCTCACCCACAATCTAATGGGCAGGCGGAGCAGGCGAATCAGGAGGTTTTGCGAGGAATTAAGCCCCGACTCATGGTTCCCCTGGAGAAAACCGCACGGTGTTAGGTTGAAGACTTACCTTTAGTACTGTGGAGTATTCGGACTACCCCGAACCGGTCCACAGGTTTCACCCCTTTCTTTCTGGTCTACGGAGCAGAAGCCGTTCTTCCCACTGATATAAGGCATGACTCACCCAGAGTCGCCGCATATGTGGAACAAGACAATGAGCTGGCGCGTCAAGAATCTTTGGACGCCTTAGAGGAGGCACGTGACCTGGCTGCGGCCCGTTCAGCTATCTACCAGCAGGATCTACGGCGTTATCACAGCCGCCGGGTTAAGAGTCGGACCTTTCAGGAAGGCGACTTGGTTCTTAGATTGATACAAGATCGTGCTGGCATGCATAAGTTATCACCGCCTTGGGAAGGACCATTCGTCGTCAGCAAGAATCTCCGCAATGGTTCTTATTATCTCGTGGATCTTCGGCCTAACCGGCCAACCACGGAGGCTGAGTCAACTCGCCCCTGGAATATTGCCCACCTGCGGCCTTATTACACTTGAGCTCTTGAGCTCTGCCTTTTGTAAGTTTTTTAGTTTCATTATGAAGTAATAAAAATACTGCCCGACTTGGGGGATTCTTCATTAAAGAACAATTTTGTCATCCTATTGCGACCTTACGAGCCGACAGAATCAGCATTTTAGGGTGGCGCTTGAGCTTTCTGACTCGCCTCATCCTGTCGCGACCTTATGAGCCGACGAAATCATCATCATCTTAGGGTCTGTGCTCGAGCTTTCGCCCCATCCTGTCGCGACCTTATGAGCCGACGAAAACATCATCATCTTAGGGTGTGTGCTCGAGCTTTCTGACTCGCCTCATCCTGTCGTGACCTTATGAGCCGATGAAATCATCATCATCTTAGGGTGTGTGCTCGAGCTTTCTGACTCGCCTCATCCTGTCGCGACCTTATGAGCCGACGAAACCAGCATTTTAGGGTGTGTGCTCGAGCTTTCTGACTCGCCCCATCCTGTTGTGACCTTATGAGCCGACGAAACCATCATTTAGGGTGTGCGCTCGAGTTTTCTGACTTGCCCCATCCTGTCGCGATCTTATGAGCCGACGAAATTGCTGTTCTTATTTTCCTTCATGGCATGACCACGAGGGTTTCAAAATCTTTTTCCTGATTCATCTAGAAAATATTTGTTATCATTTGTTTGGTTTCACGTATGTTGTTTTCAAAACCTAAGTCAGGTTGATGATCAAAGTCACTTCATCCATGGAGGATTAAGCATTTTTAAAGGATTCTCAAATGGCGGATCAAATATTTCAAATCGCCTTAAGGGCGACATAAAGATTCTTTCGAGAATATCACAAAAGCAGTACCGACTTATGAAAAAGATCTATTACATGGCTCTTATGCCAAATCAATGAAGTTTACTCTGTTGGCGCCTTCGGATCATTTTGCTGCGAGCTTTGGCCAACCTCAATTTGCAAGTCGCCCAGTACCCAGTTACACTTGGCCAGAGCTGCGAAGTCATCTTCATCGGTCAGGATTGATGCCAGATCTGCTTCCAAGTCAAAAGGGTTCTTGGGTCGCCGAGGAGTTAAACTGGTCGTCACAAAGGTTGGCGGGCTGACCTTCTTGTTCTTGATGTCATAAGCAGCCTGATACTTTGATAAATCCGGACTTGCTACGAGTTGGGTTGCCTCCAGCCGGGATTCCTTGACAACACGTTGATAATCCTCTTCGACGAATTCTGACCCATCATCTTTGAGTTGAGGAAAGCCTGCCGCTACCTCTTCCAGGTTGATCTCTGGAGCATACGCCAAAGAACGACTCAAGGCAGTCAGAATCCCCTTCCGAGCGGCTGATCGAGTTAACTCGCCAAACTGAGGGGGAAGCGTGGATAGGCAGCCAAGCATCTTCTTTATGGAAGTTATAGGCTCTTTGTCACCCATCACAGCTTTGACAGTTAAAACATTGCCGGTGTATAGTTGCTCTGTCTGCGTGTAAACTGCCTTCAGCATCAGCACGCAATCATCCTGAAGGTTGGCGGCTCTCGGACCTGTGTAAGGGGTCATGATAAATCGGCGACTTACAGTAAGAGTTATTGATAAAAAGGGAGAAAAAGATCAAAAGTTTGAAGTAAGTTTACCAAAGATGGCTTGCGTCATGTTTGAGATATGACGTTTCAAGCCGGACAATTCTTGTTGCACAGTAGCCAGCCTGGCTTCAGCCTTCTCTGCTCTTTTTGTGGCAGCATCTTGGTCAGTTTGAGCTCTTTTCAAATCGGCTTTGAGTTTTTCCAGCTCAGCCAGGACCAATTGATACTTTTCCTCCGACTTAGCTCGGGCATCTTGCTGACCAAAGTTTTTCTTTAAATCGCCAAGCGCCGATTCAGTCTGAGCAAGAGTTTCCTGTTGAAAGTACAAAATAAGGGGCAAGTCTCAGAACTATTGCAAGCAATATCCCTGACACTTGGAGGCTAATGTATAATTTTTTATTTTCAGATGAAATTATACAATATCAAGACCCGACTCATCTTTTTACTGATGACCCGGACCTTGGGGGTTACTGGTCGAAAGTTTTTCTAAATTTATCAAGACCCGGCTCATGTTTTTACTAATGACCCGACCCTTAGGGGTTACTGATCGAAAGTTTTTTCTAAATTTATCAAGACCCGGCTCATCTTTTTACTGATGACCCGGCCCTTGTGGTTACTGGTCGAAAGTTTTTTCTAAATTTATGAAGACCCGGCTCATGTTTTTTCTAAATTTATGATGACCCGGCCCTTGGGGGTTAATGGGAGTAATACAATATAACAAAGGTTACCTCATGTTTGTTTTTTAGCATCCGCAGCAGGCTTTTCTCCATCTCATGACTCGCCTCCAGGCGACTTGCAAAACCAGAGCAGAGTTCCTCGAACTCCAGATTTTCATATTCAGAAAGCCTAGCCTTGGAGAGTCCAGGCTCAGGAATGGTTTGAGAGGAGGATGCCCCCATGCTTTGACAAAACCGTTGCCGCTGGTTTGGAGAAGCCGGTACCAGTAATAACTACAGCATCCGGGTCTTCTGCTGTCATCAATGGATTTGGCGGCTTAGGGGCATCCATTGTTTCCTTGGGCGAGTTTGGAAGATCCATTTGATTTTCGGGCTCGCCTTGTTCCGGGTTATCTTGGATCTGCACTGACTCTTTGATGGTCTCTGAAATTATGACAGGAGTTGGCCCGCTGGTTATCCTTTTCTTGGCCTATGCCCTAAAAGAGGGGAGAAGCGCATTAAAGAACTGAAAGTTTATTACCTTCAGATGCAAAGTAAAATTATCAAAAGACTTACCCAGGGACTCGAATCATTGGCGGAAGTGTCGACATCACTGAGTCGCCAGATGTAGGAGGAGAGTTCTGCAAGAATTATACGTAAAAAATATAGGCGGGTTACAGACATGATCCAAAGAAACATGAAGAATTGTTATTCATGAGTACCTCATTTGTTTTCCTCTTGTTTGTGGCTGGTAAGCCGGACACCAGATCACCGGAATGACTTCGGGTCTTCCGATTTGAAGTATGTTGTGCTTTCTTCAGTAGGAAGTTTTGGTCCAAACAAGCATTTGGGTGTGAGAAGGGAACTTTCCCACAAATTCGCCTGGCCGGCTTAGCTGGAAAAGGAGATGAATCAGAGGAAATAGAAATTACCTCAACAGAGTCCTCCTGGCTTTTGTTGTCTTCATTCTATTCAAGAGAAGCAGAGATATAAATAAAAAAGTTAACAGTAGTGGATGGCGAGTGAAAAGAGGATAGGTTTTTACCTCTGAAAGTGCATCGCCATCTTGAGACTCATCGACTTCGGATGGCTCAGCCGCAGCAGCTTTGCCCTTGCCCTTGGTTTTCTTTGGGGGCGGCCTAGCGTGCTTCATGGCTGGCCTTTTGGGTTTCTTGGACCAAAATTTATCACCTTTCTGAAATAGCATATGTTACAAAGGCCACGATACAAGTGAACATAAGAAGTAAAGACAAAAGGCTGGTTAGATTTTCTCACCTTGGGCGCCGGATTAATTTTGCAGAAAGGCTTAAGGCCGATTGGCCGCATTTTCCCGCAGGCTCGCCCGTCAACTTCTTGATGATGGTGACAATATCCTTTTCTGTTAAAGCCGTATGGAAATAACATTGAGGGTGATCTAAAGTGCCATCAAATTCGCACATTAGCCCATCCCGGCGACTCAGAGGGAGGATGCGCCATTCGACCCAGCAGCGGATCAAGTCAACCCCAGTAAGGCCGTTGTTTGTCAATGATCTTAACTCGGACAATACTGGGATGAAGTCTGATTCCTCCTCCTCGGTGAGCTTGTCTGGAAGCTTGAAATTTGTTGGCAGGCGATCTTTCCTGTAGCCCAGAAGCTTGTTTTCGCCTGCAGGTGAGGTCTCTTGACAATGGAACCAAGACTCGCCCCAACCTTTGGGATGGCTTGGCATGGCGAGTGAGGGAAACAGGCTATCCCTGCGGCGCTGGGCATTGACACCGCCGAGTTCCAGGCTGGGGCCATTGTGAAATTCCGTTTGGCGATTCAGATGGAAAAAGTGCCAGAATAAGGGGACTGAGGGTTCAATTCGCAGATAAGCCTCACAGAACACTTGGAATTGGCATAGGTTACTTATCGAATTAGGTCCCAGATCCTGGAGGCGGACGTTCATAAAAGACATGGCGTCTCTACGAAACTTCGATCCGGGCGGCTTAAAACCTCGCTCCAGGTGTTCAACGAAAACGACTATCTCCCCTTCTTTGGGGTTGGGGAGATCCTCTCCAAACCCGGTACGCCAGCCGATAACATTCTAAGGGTCCAAGTTGCTCGTTTTCACATAGTCTGCTAGTATGGTGTCATCGACTTTGGTAGGAAGCCAGTCACTTTTGAAGACGGTGCCCATGCTACAAAGAAGTAAAGTACGGATGAATTTACACGCTTTGAACACCTACTGTAAGGGGTGAAATAAGTTCATTTGACTCGCCAAATAATTTGTTCATGGACTGAGGGAAAAAGCTTGACCCGCCATATTAAGAGCCGAGTTAGGTTGCTATGGCGACTTACGAAGTTTGGCTATTCACGAGAGCTATGTTCTAAAGTTGTCGGAGACGTTCGTTCAAAACAGCGAAGTGTGAATACTACAAACAGCTTTTTGCGAACAGTAGGTAAATTATGGATCTACTGGACAGGTGAAAAAACATGAGAAAAGTGGCTGGATGCAGCAGTTTATTACCAGGACAAGGTGATGTCCTTCGCTTGATGAAACATTACTCTAGATTCGCAAGTAAGAGCGGATAAATGAAGGTATTCAAAGCATTGGCTATCTCGTCGACATTTGTGTTGATTAGTCAAGGACAGGAAACAAATGCTCGCGAAGAACATCAAGAACATGGCAGTGCTGGAGCTTCGAACGAAGATTAGATCTGTCCTTAAATGGGCGGTGGCCTAACCTGATGCTTTTGGTCGGAAGTGGTCGACGGCGACGGAGATTGTTGGAGAAGCACGGAGGTCCCGTCGAGCGAAGAGATCTTCGACGGCGGCGGAGTTCTTGGCGAGCGACGAGACGGTCGACGAAGATGCGGTGGTCAATGGCGGCAGACGGATCGGCCGCGGTGCGAAGCTTGACGACGGCGAAGATCTATGGGCGGCGCCGAAGCCTCTCGGATGAAGACGGAAAGTGCGGTGAGCGGCGGAGCCCTCGGGAGGCGACGAGACTTCCTCGCTGTGATAATGGGGAGGAGATTGACGAGACTGGTAGGTGGGAAGCACCAGTCCTGTCCCCCCATCTATTTAGCAGGGCGGACGCTGGAATCGAGGCGCCGTGAGCGGGAACCGCCGGGAAAAAAAAAAGATTCGCCATAATATCGTTCTGAAGATTTTGGGATAATAATGGACCAGGATCTGTTGGGATTATGTCAGTCTTCCCGGAAATCGAGGTATAAGAAGATGCCAACAAGAAATGGCTTGGCGACTTAAAGATTTTTTCAGTGCGAGATGGCGGGTTACAATTTCTGATGTATGGAGAAAAATGAGGAATGAATCGCCTTCAACTGAGCAGAAGTATTGGCGTGAAAAGAGTTCAAGTCAATCTGGGGCCTAATGTTGGGGATATTACCTGTTAATAACCCGCCCTAGTTGGGCCGGGTCACCAATCAGGCGATTCACCTAAACAGTGATTTGGGCCTTGGCCTGGCCGGATCAAGATCGTATGGCGGTTTATGATTCTGGAAGGTCTCCAAGCTTTGAAAGACAGCGACCTAGAGACCACAGGGGTCACGATTTATAGGAAGGAAAGTATCCTTGTAAACCCTAAGGGTTCGACCTGTATATAAAGGCGAGTCCCAGGGAAGGAGAGGTTAGGTTAGAATTCATCGAGTGCTAGGTCTGGCGATTTATGCCCTCCTTGTAACCGAAACCACATCTATACAAACCAAAGCAGGACGTAGGCCTTTACCTCTTCATGAGGGGCTGAACCTGGGTAAATCACTGTGTCTCTCCCGCTTAACCCCTTTGAGTCTCCACCAAGGTGTGATGGCTCCAGTACTAAGTCCTTTCACGAGGACATCTGCCGTGACAAAACCACGACATAATCGGTCGCAAAGCTAGGCGAAGTAGCAAACTTTGGGTCGTATTTCATCCTAGCGTTCAGAGATTTTTCTTTCCACTTGTGCAGTAATTTTGCAACATCATAGCTATCCTTACACGCAAGAAAATCCTCAGCTATCTCTCCCTCCATAACATAACGCTCAGGCATATCAGGCAATTCAGGCATAATAGCAGGTTCTACTTCAATAGTATGAGCAGTTTCAGAAGTATCATCACATCTAGCAGCATCTCTAGCAATTTGTGCATCAAGGAATGCACCTAGTGGCAAAGCAGTATCAAGCATAGCATCATCAGGCAAAGCAGTATCAAGCATAGCATCATCATGCAAAGCAGTATCAAGCATAGCATCATCATAAGCATCATGGGCAGCATTAATATGTAAGGTTTGATACATCTCCCTTTAGGAACAAATATCTCCCCTTAGTGTTGTTTATCCCTCTTCCGTAGAAGCTTCTTGGTGATATTTCTCCCCTACAAATAGGTTCATTGAATGGAAGCTTTGATACTTTTATATTTCTCCCCCTTTGGCATAAATTACAAAAAAAAATGGTCAGAGGGTAAGGGCTCATTGAGAGAAAAGGATCGTGGATACTCCTGAATTTTACAAGGGCTCCTTGAATTTGTCTTTACTCACCCTTTGGTGTGAATAAGAGTTCCTTGAATTATCTCCCCCTATGTTAGGGATCCTAGATGATTCTCTTTCTTATACAACACTGGACCACTGAGGTCTTTCTCCCCTAGAGAAGTTTTCTCCCCCTAAACATACGTTCAGAAGAAAATTTCAGAGCAATATAGTTTGTAAGAATAATCGAAGTCACCGAGGCTAAATGGTTCGGTAGAACCGAGAATGATATTCTGGCCTCTTGGGTGAAATCGGTTGGACCGAGTTTCCCAATTCGGTGAAACCGAGTTGCAATGATAGTCAACTCTTTAACATAAAAATAGGCTGGTCGAAAGATTTTTGTCAAGATTCCAATTGTAAAAGAAGGAATTGACAGAGAAAGAAAAGTACAAGAAGAACGAAGTTAGCGAATATTTTTTAGTTTTTAGAAATATAAGGTATATACATACATGTAGATGAGAGTTGAATGGTTCTAAGAGTGTGAAAGGTCAAATGTGTACCATACACTGATCTCCATCTAGAAGTGGGGCGGTGAAAAAGTCACCTATATTAGACTATTGGACTTGAGGAGGCAAGATGCTTGATCATAGGTCATACTCATCATTAAGAGCGAAATGGGGTTACCATTTTTCGATTAATATTTTCAATGTCTTCATATCACTTGAGTTTCTTCACTCCATGAATTAGTATATAACTTTATCAAGGATATGAGTACATACCTTAGAATGATGTTAATGACGTGGCATATAGGTGAACTTATTGTGGATGCTAAAAGTTGATGAAGATCATCTTGAATTGGGAGCTATCCATGTCGTTTTGGTCGTTTTCACCTACAATGATTAGTCATGCAAGGAAGACCATAATATATCCTAATGACAAGAGTGAATAATTTCATCAAATGATAGTCAAGGATATGATTTTCTTGTCTTCTTCCTTCATCCTCGAAGAGGGGTTGTTGATACTTGGCCATGTCAACATTACTTTTGATTGGAGTTCATGGCAATCTTGTGTTGTGTATTTCTAGCAAGTACCTACAAAAGGTTAGATGCAATACAAGGGAGCATAGTTTCCAAGATATAAGATAATCAAATCAATGGCATCAAGGAATAGTTAGTCAGGCTCATGCCCTTGCATGCTTCCGAGTGAGTCTAGCTCAAGTTTGAAGCATCAATGATGTTCAACTCACTCCTCAAATGACACAACACTTTCTCATCAAGTGGTTTGGCAAAGATATCAGCTAGTTGTTTGTTAGTATGAACATGCCTGAGATCGATATCTCCTTTAGCAACTTGATCACGAATAAAATAATGTCGCACTTGGATGTGTTTTGTTCTAGAATGTTGCACATAATTATAGGCAATCTTAATAGCACTTTCATTGTCACACAACAATGGAACTTTTCTAACATGAATGCCATAATTCTTAAGCGTTCGAGTCATCCATAGTAATTGGGCACAACATGATCTAGTGGCAATGTATTCGGCTTCGGAAGTGGATAAGGATACCGAGTTTTATTTCTTGGATGTCCAAGAGACAACAGATCTACCAAGAAATTGACATGTACCCGAGGTAGATTTTCTATCAACCTTATCTCCAGCATAGTTCTAGTCAGAATAGGCTACAAGATTAAAAGAAGATCCCTTGGGATACCATCACTACAGGAATCAGCTTGTTTGCCGTCTGCCAAAGCATACGGCAAAGGGGTTTTTCATGGTCGACAAAGGCCTTTGCTGTCAGCCTCTTGTCGACAAAACTTCTACGACTACTTTTGTCGGTAAAGGTCCTTCTTTGGCATTTTCCTGAACAAAACATACGACAAAGGTGTTTGCCGTCAGCCAGCGGTTCAAGCAGACGGCAAAGCCTTTTAGATGGCAGCCGAGAGGCAACTACTCAGTTAAGTGGCTAACGGAGTATTTGCCGTCAGCCTCCTGCTTTGCAACATTGCTGCCTGCCTTCTTTAAGACCTTTGTCGTTTGCCTTCGTTAAGATCTTTGTCATTTTCCTTCTTTAAGATCTTTGTCATCTGCCTTCTTTAAGGTCTTTGCCGTCTGCCACGGTAGCCCTTTGTTTTCTGCTTGTTGGGGCACCAGACGGCAAAGTGACCTTATGGGTCAGCCGCCTGTTGCTCGAGGTTGCACAATTGGCTGCCACGTGGTCCCTTTGCCATCTGGCACACGACAAAGTGCCCATATTGTCACTGTTTTGTTTATTTTATGTTATTTCACATCACATATATATAGTTCACACTACATATATGATATATAGTTCACATCATATATATAGTTCACAACACATATATGATATACATATAAAGTTCATCAATGCCATTTGTTCATCAATCACAACACATAGATCGAAAGAACCAACATACAAAGTTTCACACTATTCATCGATATATACATACATATAGTTCCACATTGTTCATCAACTCAAATGAAAACAACAACTAAAGCACTCCATCAATGCGAGCTTCCATGTAGAAAATCTAATGTGCAAAATGGGAATAATAAAGTTAGAAGAAGAAGAACAATATATGACATTTTTAGCTTATTATGTCATTTTGGAGGAAAATAAGCAAAATATATGACCTTTTGAGCTAACCAAGGTTATTATGCCATTTTTGATCTAACTAAGCTAATTATGTCATTTTGGATGAAAATAAGCTAACTATCTCAGGAGGAGGAGACAGAGGGGAAGAAGACGGAGGAGAAGGAGAAGGAGAAGATGAAGAAGAAGGACAAGAAGAAGGAGGAGGAGGAGAAGAAGAAGACGAAGAATAATAAGGAGAGGAAGAGGATGATTACAATATTTTTCTTATTTTGAGCTTATTATGTCATTTAGGAGGAAGATACACTAAGTTATGAGCTAACCAAGGTTCTTGTGATGTTTTTTCCCTAACAAACTAATTATGTCATTTTGGAGCTAAACTAGCTAATTATGTCATTTGGAGCTAAATTAGCTAATTATGTCTTTGTTGGGTAAAATAAGGAAAGGACAAGAAGAAAGAGGAGGAGAAGGAGAAGAAGAAGCAGCAGAAGAAGAAGAAGAACAAGAAGAAGGAGGAGGAGGAGAAGGAGAAGAAGGAGAACAAGAAGAGGATAAAGAAGAAGAAGGAGAGCAAGAGGATGATTACAATACTTTTATTATTTTCAGCTTATTATGTCATTTAGGAGGAAGATACACTAAGTTATGGGCTAACCAAGGTTCTTGTGAGTATTTTTTACCTAACTAAGCTAATTATGTCCTTTTAGACCTAAACTAGCTAATTATCTCATTTTGGAGCTAAATTAGCTAATTATGTCTTTTTTGGGTAAAATAAGGTAAGGATAAGAAGAAAGAGGAGAAGAAACAGGAGGATAAGGAGAAGAACAAGAAGAAGAACAAGAAGAAGAACAAGAAGAAGAAGAAGAAGGAGAAGAACAAGAACAAGAAGAAGAACAAGAAGAAGGAGGGGAAGAAGAAGAAGGAGAAGAAGGAGAAGAAGAATACGAAGAATAAGAAGAAGGAGAGGAAGAGGAAGATGATGATTACAATACTTCTCTTATTTTAAGCTTATTATGTCATTTAGGAGGAAGATATGCTAAGTTATGAGCTAACCAAGGGTCTTGTGATGTTTTTGCCTAACTAAGCTAATCATGTCATTTTGGAGCTAAACTAATTAATTATGTCATTTTGGAGCTAAATTAGCTAATTATGTCTTTGTTGGGTAAAATAAGGTAAGGAGAAGAATAAAGAGGAGAAGAAAGAGGACGAGAAGGAGAAGAAGAAGAAAAAGAAGAAGAAGGAGAAGGAGAACAAGAAGGAGAAGAAGGAGAAGAAGAAGAAGAAGAAGAAGAAGAAGAGGAAAAGCAAGAGGATAATTACAATATGTTTCTTATTTTGAGCTTATTCTGTCATTTAAGAGGAGGATACGCTAATTTATGAGCTAACCAAGGTTCTTGTGATGTTTTTTTACCTAACTAATCTAATTATGTAATTTTGGAGCTAAACTAGCTAATTAAGTCATTTTGGATCTAAATTAGCTATTTATGTCATCTTGGAGGATAATTAGCTAAGTATGTGCTTGTTGCGGAAAATAAGCAAAGGAGAAGAAGAAAGAGGAGAAGAAAGAGGAGAAGGAGAAGAAGAAGAAGAAGCAGCAGGAGGAGGAGAACAAGAAGGAGAAGAAGGAGGAGGAGAAGAAGAAGAAGATGATGAATGCAAAGAAGAGGAAGAGGATGGTTCCATTACTTTTCTTATTTTGAGCATATTATGTCATTTAGGAGGAAAATACGCTAAGTTATGAGCTAACCAACGTTCTTGTGATGTTTTTCCTAACTAAGCGAATTATGCCATTTTGGAGCTAAACTAGCTAATTATTTCATTTTGGAGCTAAATTAGCTAATTATGTCATTTTGGAGGATAATTAGCTAAGTATGTCTTTGTTGGGAAAATAAGCTAAGCAAAAAAAAAAGAAAGAGGAGAAGAAAGAGGAGAAGAAGAAGAAGAAGAAGAATAAGGAGGAGGAGGAGGATAAGAAGGAGGAGAAGAAGGAGGAGGAGGAGAAGAAGAGGATGATTACAATACTTTTCTTATTTTGAGGTTATTATGTCATTTAGGAGGAAGATGCGCTAAGTTATGAGCTGACCAAGGTTCTTGTGATATTTTTTACCTAACTAAGATAATTATGTCTTTTTTGAGCTAAACTAGCTAATTACGTCATTTTGGAGCTAAATTAGCTAATTTTGTCATTGTGTAGGATAATTAGCTAAGTATGTCTTTCTTGGGGAAAATAACCTAAGGAGGAGAAGAAAGAGGAGAAGAAAGAAGAGAAGGAGAAGAAGAAGGAGGAGGAGGAGGAGGAGGATGAGAAGAAGAAGGAGCAGAAGGAAGAGGAGGAGAAGAAGAAGTAGACCATGATGATTACATTACTTTTCTTATTTGGAGGTTATTATGTGATTTAGGAGGAAGATATTCTAGGTTATGAGCTAACCAAGGTTCTTGTGACGTTTTTACCTAACTAAGCTAATTTTGTCATTTTGGAGCTAAACTAGCTAATTATGTCATTTTGGAGCTAAATTAGCTAATTATGTCTTTTTTGGGTAAAATAAGGTAAGGACAAGAAGAAAGAGGAGAAGAAAGAGGAGGAGAAGGAGAAGAACAAGAACAAGAACAAGAAGACGAAGGAGAGGAAGAAGAAGGAGATGAAGGAGAAGAAGAAGACGAAGAATAAGAAGAAGGAGAAGAAGATGAAGATGATGATTACAATACTTTTCTTATTTTGAGCTTATTATGTCATTTAGGAGGAAGATATGCTAAGTTATGAGCTAACCAAGGTTCTTCTGATGTTTTTACCTAACTAAGCTAATTATGTCATTTTGGAGCTAAACTAGCTAATTATGTCATTTTGGAGCTAAATTTGGATAATTATGTCTTTGTTGGGTAAAATAAGGTAAGGAGAAGAAGAAAGAGTAGAAGAAAGAGGACGAGAAGGAGAAGAAGAAGAAGAAGAAGAAGAAGAAGAAGAAGAACAAGAAGGAGAAGGAGAAGAAGAAGGAGAGGAAGGAGAAGAAGAAGAAGAAGAAGGAGAGGAAAAGCAGGAGGATGATTACAATACTTTTCTAATTTTGAGCTTAATCTGTCATTTAGGAGGAGGATACACTAATTTATGAGCTAATTAAGGTTGTTGTGATGTTTTTTACCTAACTAATCTATTTATGCCATTTTGGAGCTAAACTAGCTAATTAAGTCATTTTGGAGCTAAATTAGCTAATTATATCATTTTGGAGGATAATTAGCTAAGTATGTCTTTGTTGGGGAAAATAAGCTAAGGAGAAGAAGAAAGAGGAGAAGAAAGAGGAGAAGGATAATAAGAAGGAGGAGGAGGAGGAGGAGGAGAAGAAGAAGAAGGATACGAAGGAGGAGAAGAAAAAGAAGATGATGAATGAGAAGAAGAGGAAGATGATGATTACAATACTTTTCTTATTTTGAGCATATTAAGTCATTTAGGAGGAAGATATGCTAAGTTATGAGCTAACCAACGTTCTTGTGAGGTTTTTTCCTAACTATGCTAATTATGTCATTTTGAAGCTAAACTAGCTAATCATTTCATTTTGGAGCTAAATTAGCTAATTATGTCATTTTGGAGGATAATTAGCTAAGTATGTCTTTGTTGGGGAAAACAAGCTAAGCAAAAGAAGAAAGAGGAGGAGAAGAAGAAGAAGAAGAAGAAGAAGAATAACGAGGAGGAGGAGCAGGAGAAGAAGAAGAAGGAGGAGAAGAAGAGGAAGAGGATGATTACAATACTTTTCTTATTTTGAGCTTATTATGTCATTGAGGAGGAAGATACGCTAAGTTATGAGCTAACCAAGGTTCTTGTGATATTTTTTACCTAACTAAGCTAATTATGTCGTTTTGGAGCTAAACTATCTAATTATGTCATTTTGGAGCTAAATTAGCTAATTATGTCATTTTGCAGGATAATTATCTAAGTAAGTCTTTGTTGGGGGAAAATAAGCTAAGGAGGAGGAGAAAGAGGAGAACAAAGAAGAGAAGGATAAGAAAAAGAAGAAGAAGAAAGAGGAGGAGGACGACGAGAAGAAGAAGGAGAAGAAGAAGGAGGAGGAGGAGGAGGAGAAGAAGAAGAAGAGGAGGAACATGATGATTGTAGTACTTTTCTTATTTTGAGGTTATTATGTCATTTAGGAGGAAGATACGCTAAGTTATGAGATAACCAAGGTTCTTGTGATGTTTTTACCTAACTAAGCTAATTATGTCATTTTTGAGGTAAACTAGCTAACTATGTCATTTTGGAGCTAAATTAGCTAATTATGTGTTTCTTAAACCTAAATTTGCTAATTACCTCATTTTGGACCGAATTGGATAATTATGTCATAAATGAACTGGAGAAAACTTACCATTGTGGTCATCTAGGAGAAGCACCAGGGTTGCTCGGGGCGGTTGCGTTTAGAGACGGTTACCCTCGAGAAGGGTCGTGCGATGCCGCTCGGGAGTTATTCTACAGAAAATATATTTGCAATGTATCGTTAGCATGATGACACTCAAATATTAATACTAGTTTATAATGACCATTGAAATGAATCTCACCGTGGTAATCACAGAAATGACGGGCATCAGCGGAGGGGACTGACTGGTCTTCTTGCTCATAGACTGCACATTTGGTTTTGAAGAGTCGATCGTATTAGTTAGTAGTGAAACAAACATTACACACATGATTTGCCTAATGTGAAAAAGAAACTTACCACAGAAATGTCATACATGGCCAGGTGACGCGCCTCATTCTGGGCCCTCTCCTCCTCCAACAACCGAGCCGTGGTCCGGTCCCTCTCCTCAAGAGCACCCTGAAAATCAGCTTGATTTGCCACTCTCTCTTTCTCAAGAGCAACCTAGTTTGCCGCTCTCTCTTTTTGAAGAGCAGCCTGCAACACCAATTCCTTGTTACTACTGTAATGATCGATGGCCACACACACAATGAAATGGATGAAAGTTTTCTGAGTCAGTACAGATAACCTCGGTGGCGAGATCGACTGGCCGTGGACGAGGCATTATCTAAGGACAAGAGCTCGACTGGCGTGCCTTGATCTCCCAGAGAGTGAGTGGACAATGTATTATCCCATCTCCAATGGCTATTGAGCCATGGGGCCTACCGCCACCACATATCATCACCAGCTCTAGATCCAAAGGTTCCTGGGTCGGGTTAAAGTCCTCCCCTTTCCTAGCCTTCCCCATGTCCCTGTATTTCATGAGCTTGTGGTGGGAGGAGATGTTGGTGAACTTCTCTGTATGATCCAGGTCAGACTCAGAGAATGCCTTGGCCTTCTTGTAAGAGGAAGTATGGGCCATGCCATAAAGGTCCTACAACTCTGGCACCTCCGTCTTATTGTGATGCGCCTAAAAGAGAGGAACAAAGTATTAGTAAAGGGCTCAAGCTAGCATGAAGAATGAATTACATGAATAAGGAAGCAAACCACATTCCCAGTTCCGTCCGAACTAAATTAAGTTGGTGCTGCATTGATGGTGTGGCACACCAACCATTTGGGCACACCGATCCTTCGCATTGTCGTGGACGGCTCACCACCTGCATGTGCACCACTCATCCACAAACGCCTCCCAGCAATCCATCTTATCCCCACACCATCTCGGGGGCACCTATAAGTTAGTAAAAAGAATTTTGAGCGCTACGCCTACGAATAAAATCAAAAAAACTATTTACAAGGCCTAAATAATAGGTAATTACCTTCATGTACTGCTCCTTCTTCACATAATTTGCGCGGCACTCCTTCTTCTGCTTCTTAACACCACGCGTGGCGTAGTAGTCTCGAATAGCCTGCGGCCGAGCCTCGTGGCGTAAGTTCTGTAATAGCCGCCTGCACTTGGCCTGGAGAACACCTCCTCATATCCCTCCTCACGCCTGTAGAACGTATGCAATCAAACGAGACAACAACGATTAGTACAATAATTAGCTATATTGTTAATTTTAGATTGGGTAAAAGGAGAATTTACCCAAAAATTGTTGATCACCATCTCGGCCCTCGGGTGGCACAAGACACCATCTATAATCTCCTCTGGTGGGGCCTGCGCAGCGTCGTAGTGCTCCTACGTAAATCCATATGTAGGAACCTGACCCTCACCGGGCGACGTGACGGACCCCGGGAAATTTGTCCGCCAACTCACATCAAGGACGGTGTTCGGCTTGCGCACTCCAACGGGGTGTTTCCAACCCCTGCAGTATGACCAGGTCAAAGCATTAGATATTTGAAGAAACTTGAAGGCAAAAGGTAAAAAAAGAGTAAAACCACCGGCCACTCCTCGCGGGTCGTCGGTACGACCGGGAGACGTGTACTACCACGCTTGTACACGGTGACCCTGTCCACCTGCACGCGCCCTCACTATCCGTAGACTCATCACTGCCACCAACAGAATGGCCACCCAGCCCCTCGGTCTAATCTGGCCCCTTGGTCCAATCCGGCCAGGCACCCCATCCGGACGTCTCCACGTTGGCTGAAGCCTCTATGGCAGGAGTCCCCTGGAACGTAGCCTCATGAACGGAGTCTCATGGGCCGAATGCCCATTGACCCGAGGCTCTTGGATCGGAGTCTCCTGGGCCGAATGCCCGTTGACCCGAGGCTGCTGGACCGGAGTCCCCGTAGCCTCCACCGCAAACGGGTCCACCATAGTAGCCCCGTGATCAGGTGAATGAGGTGGTGGTGGTTGCGAGGATGGAGTAGCAGTCCGCCGACCTCTCCCGTAGCCACGTCCTATACCCTTCCCCTTCTTCCCTACCCGACCACCTCTCCTAGTGGGCAACGCCACTGACGAAGAAGCACCCGTGGGTGGTGTCGCCAGACTGTCCACCAAGGCTCTATGGAGAGATAGGGGTGGAATGGAAGTACCACCCCTTGCGCGGGCCGCCGACGAAGAAGAACCCGCCGAGCGATCTGGACCCGGACCCACCATCTTTCAACACCTGCCATAATAAAGAGTAAAAGAAATTAGTACAACATAAAAAATTGAATAACTGACATGAATAATAATATGTACATATATAATTTAAATTGGGATGCATACAAACTAATAATAGTGTGGATCCATAAATGCATCATCATCATCATTATCACACGTGTCTTCACGAATGACATGCTCATCGGGTTCAGCAACATCAAGTTGTGGAAGGCCTCTGTGTAATCGGTCAAGCATTGACAGGTCATCCGTAGAAGTAACCTCTTCTAGTTCCGGCTTTGACTAATTCCGGCTCAGGGGTGAAGTTGGATTCACCGTCGCTGTCTACTTCCATGTTCTTGGGTGAAGCATAGCGGTTCTTGAAATTTTTCTTGGAAAGACGTGTTTCTTCGAAAAATTCTCCGTCATATGTGTCTGGTTTAATGTGAGGTTCATAATCATGTTCATCTTGTGGAGGTGGTCTAACATGTGGCGGCACTTCATAAACAACATGTCAACCATTCAGATTCTTATCAGTTTGGCATGCCCATGGTAGGTAGAAAACTTGGGTCGCCTATTGAGCCATAATATAGACATCGGGAACATCTAAATGGGTGCTTTGATTAATTTCGAGTAGCCCTATATGTTCAAGATTCCTTCTAGTCTTTTTCGGCTGGAACCAATAATATTTGAAGACTACGATGTTTGGTGGGTTTTCACCATAGAATTGAAGTTCATAAATTGCTTCAACTCTTCCATAATACTCGACACCACCTTCGCCGATAGTAGAGAAACAACAATTTGTAGATTTCTCATCGGGCATAGATAGCTCTTTTTCAAAGGTACGAAAGTGATACCCGTTGATGTTGTATTTCTCAAATGAACGGACCTTATAGTCAAAGCCATTAGCGGTTTGTCTCAATTCGGTGTCCATAGACTCTGAATTAGCCTACAAGTTTAATACGAGACGATTGTTGCATTAGCCTCAAGTTAGACCATGAAATAAAATGGTCCATTATTGATAATTACCGTTTGTTTGAACCAAGAGATGAAACCGGGATAGACGCCTCCATGCTTTGCCAGAAGCTCATACTCTTCGATGGAATCATTTTGGATCGCCCCTCCATCCGAGAATTTTGAAGTTTTCTTTTCTAGCAACATCGTATGTCTTGACCCCATTATCCCAAGCTTCATGCAATTCATCCTTAAGCAGCTGCATGTACACATTCATATTCTTCCCCGAATAGTTGGGCCCTGGAATTATCAACGTCAGGAATATGTTCTTTCTTTGCATAATCTGCCCGGAGGAGAGATTGAGTGGAATGACAAATACAGGCCAACAACTGTATTGGGTTGCCGTCATGTCGAATGGATTGAACCCATCTGTGGTGGCGCACACTCGAGGATTCCTTCGATCTGTCGCTTTATCCTGATGTAATCCATCGAAATATTTCCACGCTTCCCCATCCGATGTGTGTACCGCCATCTTATTCCCATCCGCATCTAGTTTGATTCTTTTGCCAATTTGTACCATGTCATCTGTCTAGCTGTCTCTTCGACCATGAAAAGACGCTGAAGCCTTGATTTGATTGGCATATACCGAAGAACATTAACTGCGATTTCCGTCTGCCTCTTCTCATCGATATTGTTGTCTACCACAAGATACCTGCAAGACTTGCAAATGGGACAATAATCCAAGTGTGCATACTCCTTACTAAATAAGAAACATCCTTTCTCACATGTATCTATCTTCTCATAGGGCATCTTAAGTACATGAAGTATTTTGTCCGACTGGTACAGGTTTGCAGGCATAACATGGCCTTTGGGTAGAAAGCGTCCAAATAGTGTCATCATCGCATCGTAGCATTCTTTTCCCAAGTTGAACTTAGCCTTCAGATCCATTACTTGTGCAATGGCATCCAGATGCCAAAGCTCAGTGTGCTCATGGAGAGGACCTTTTGAAGACTCCAACATTTCATAGAAGGCCTTTGCAGATTCCTCCATCTCATCGTCCGAATCCCGAGCATCATCAAAGTCTTGCACCAGGTCTTCGATCCCGGTACCATGCTCGTCGATGCGACGATGAACGACCTCAGCTTTGGTTCATTGTATAGACTCACCATGAAATGTCCACGCGGTATAATTAGGTTTAAAACCCCTCATATGCGGGTGTTTCATCATTACAGCCTCTGTCCTCTTTTTATAGTTGTCGGACTTTGGACAGGGGCACCAGTTTGTTTCCTGGCCATTTGCAAATGCGGCTTTCACAAAGTCCTTGGTGTTTCGAAACCATCATTTCGTCATCTCTTTCTGACTAGGGTGACCAGTATACATCCACGCATGATCACTCATCTTTCCTAGCAACTAAGTACACAAGAAATATATATATATATATATATATATATATATATCAGCATATATCTATTCATCGGTTAATCAAGTTTGCCAGTTTTATTACGTCCATGCAAGCTACACGCTAATAGGTAATGATAAGTCCTAATCCCACCTGGGTATGTGTAGATTGGGTTTGTTTTCCCATGCTCTGCTCCGGATCCAATGCAAAATTTTGGAAGCACCTCCCTGTTGTTCTCCTGATACACGTCCCGGCAATAAACATAGAGGATGTGTATCCGGAGAACAACAAGGAGGCACTGACGAAATTATGCATCGGATCCGGAACAAAGCATATGGGAAAACGAACCCATTCTACACATGATCGGACTATCCATGGATAACGTTGGACAACTTAGAAGAATCACGGTTATAAATATATGCAAATGCATGCATATTTATAACTGTAACCCTTTCGAACGGGAGACGCATACTGGTCACGCATACTTATAATTTAATGTACCTATATCTAGCAAGTTTCATCCGAAGACCGACCCAGAGAAAATGAAGGGGCAAGGAGGAGATGTCATTTGTACTCACCCACAAACATAGAGGCAGAGCTCATCGAACGCATGGGGAGGTCTTCGAACAACAGACCTCACACAGACGCGACAACTGCACATGTAAATCCACTCGATCAACACAAATATTTTGTGTTCATTAATAAAATCAAAAAATATATGAGCTAACACAAATATATGACCTATCTAGATGCCATTAAGGGTTCCATAGACATCGAGGAACCCCCTAACTCGCTCGTCCCCGGCGCCCTCAGGTATGGCGTCGGACGGTCGAAGGGTCAGCACGCCAACTCTTCCGGTTCCGGAGACCTCTCTTCTCTGACTCTCCTCTCCTCTCCGAGCATTCTCCTGGTGAGGTCCATGGGCGGCGGCCTCTGGAAGGCCGAAGATCACCTTTTTGATCAAAAAGAGGCCGAAGAGGTATCGGGGGTCGGGGGTTGGGGTCAGTGGCGTTGGGGGCGGCGTATTAACAGCTGCGCGGAGTTTCGTGCCGGGATGTCGGGATGTCGTGTTGAGGCGTCATGTTGGGGTGTCGAGGCGTCGTGTTGGGGTGTGGGGCATCATGTGAGGGTGTTAGGGTGTCGTTTTCTTCTTCTTCCTCTTTTTTCCCTCTTCTTCCTTTTCTTCTTCTTCCTCTTCTTCCTTTTCTTCTTCTTCTTCTTCTTCTTCTTCTTCTCCTCCTCATTCTTCTTCTTGTTCTTGTTCTTCTTCTTCTTTTTCTTCTTCTTCTTCTTCTTCTTCATCTTCTTCTTCTTCCTTCTTTTTCTTTTTTCCTCTTCTTATTCGTCTTCTTCTTCTTCCTTCTTTTCCTTTTTCCTATTCTTTCTTCTTATCCTCTCTCCCCCTTTTCTTCTTCTTCTTCTTCTTCTTCATCATCATCTTCTTCTTCTTATTCTTCTTATTCACTTGGTATCTAGCTAACCACTAACAACTAACAACTAACCTAACTAACAACTAACAACTAACACGAACAACATCCAAAATTTAAATGGGCATTACCACTAACTACTAACCTAACTAACAGTAGCTAATTAACAACTAACCTAACTAATCTTATTAACAATAGCTAATTAACAACTAACCTAACTAACCTAATTAACAACTAACATAACTAAGCTAATTAACAAATTAAACGAAAAAGGGAAAAATAGGGACTCACTTGAGGGGGCGGTCGGGCGATGAGGAAGGTGCTCGGAGGCCGTCCGTAGAGGAGGAGGGGGCGCTGGGACGAGGGGGTGCGGTGGGACGAGGGGACACTGGTGGCAGAGGGGTGATGCGGTGGTGAAGGAGGGGGTCGTGGGGAGGCGGGGGTGTGGGGAGGAGGGGGGTGGGGCGGTGGTGTTGGAGGGGGCACAGAGAGGAGGGGGCGGTGGTGGAGGAGGGGGGCATGGTGGTGGAGGAGGGGGCACGGTTGTGGAGGAGGGGTCGCGGGGAGGAGGAGGCGGTGGTGGAAGAGGGGGTCATAGGGAGGAGGAGGGCGCGGTTGTTGAGGAGGGTGCAGTGGTGGAGGAGGGGCGCAGGGAGGAGGAGGGACCGGGGAGGAGGAGGGCGTGGTGGTGGAGGAGGGGGAGAGCTCCGGGAGCAGATCGCATGCGGGGAGGAGGGGAGGGCGAGCTCCGGCCGCAGTGGGGGTTTGGGGGTGAGAGAGAGAGCGGGTGTGGGGGTGGGGGCAACGGTCATTAGGGAGAGCTGGGGTGGGGTGGGGGTGACGGCCGTTAGGGCGCCATCCTCTTTGCCGTGTGCCCTCCGACGGCAAAGAGGTACAAGGCAGATGACAAAGATGATGGAGCTGGTGTGGGCCATCACATGCTCTTTGACGTCTGCCTACCGTCTCTTTGTCGTCCACTGGCTGACGACAAAGTTCTGACTGATGGCAAATAGTATCTTTGCCATCGGTCTGCTCTTTGTCGTCTGGTTTGTGGTAGCTGATGGCAAAGAGGGTCTTTGCCATCAACCACGAGACGGCAAAGACCAGGAAGATGGCAAACTATGTGATTCCAGTAGTGCATATTCCAAAGTTTGGTGTATGTATAAGGTATCTCACTATCCTTCTCACAACCAATAGATGACACTCTTTAGGTGCTGCTTGATAGCTGGCACACATGCAAACACTCAGCATGATGTCAGGATGGGAGACACATAGATATAACAATGAACCAATCATTGATCTATAAACCTTTTGATCAATGGGTTTGTCCTCCTTAGTGAGGTCAAGATGTCCACTAGTAGGCATGGGGGTTCTCATACCTTTGCACTCTTGCATGTTGAACTTTATGATTAAGTCCTTGGTGTACATGGTTTCAGAGATAAATGTACCTTCTCTCGATTGTTTGATTTGCAATCCAAGGAAGAACTTCAGTTCTCTCAGCATAGACATCTCATACTTTTGTGACATCAACTTTCCAAACTTTTCACTAAAATGTGGGTTTGTGGAACCAAAGATAATATCATCCACATATATTTGGCAAACAAATAGTTCGCCATTAACTCTTTTAGTGAATAAGGTTGCATCAATTTACCAATCTCAAAACCCTTTTCAACGAGAAACTTCGTTAGGCATTTGTAACAAGCTCTGGGTGCTTGTTTAAGACCATATAAAGCTTTACGAAGTTTGTAAACATGATCAGGTTTCTTAGGGTTCACAAAACCAGGAGGTTGTTTAACATAAACTTCCTGTTCAATTTCTCTATTGAGAAAGGCACTTTCGATATCCATTTGGTAAAGAGTAATATCATGGTGATTGACATAAGCTAGAATAATATGAATGGCTTCAAGTCTAGCAACACGAGCATAAGTCTCACCATAGTCCATACCTTCAACTTACGTGTATCCTTGGGCTATGAGACGTGCTTTGTGGAGTATGATGGGGTTATAGTCCCATGGTAGGGTCATAGGTCTGCCCTATAGGTCCTACCCAAGGACTACCCTTCATCGAAGACAAGGCCCTTAGACAGTTCCGACTGAACTAAGGACGCCGCCATCATCCAGTCGGCGACGATCCACTCGGAGCATATCTAACGTACCGACTGGAATCCACTCTGTACATCGTAGCCTCTCAGGAGGGCAACGGTCATACGTTTCCATACACCATTATTGGCATTTAAAGCTTACGTTACTTGTAACGTAAGCATTTACTCGCCACTATTCCACCCTTGTCCACCGGGCCATTTTGAAGGGCAGCGCACTCTATATAAGCCGCCCTTCCCCACCGGTGCAAGGGTTGGAACTTGCTGTAATCCACAATACACTCGACACAAAGCTCCCAAGAGCACTGAGACGTAGGGCTTTTACCTCCACCGTAGAGGGGCCTGAACTCATACATCCTCGCCGTAGCTAATGCTCTGCCCATATATTTTCGTACCCCATACTTCTACTGTCAAACTTATACCCAGGACAGTTGGCGCCCACCGTGGGACAGGAGTCTAAGCGACTTCCGGCGAGTTTGCGATTTCATCTTCTCGTCATGTCGTCCGGCGGAGATCTGTGCATGGGTCATGAGATCCTCTTCGGTGCCCTCTTCTTCATCGCGGACGATTCAGCATGGCTTCGGGATGCGCCCCTCGACGTCGAGGCGCTTCCCAGTCGTGGGGCTATGCACTTCCGTGCCAGTTCCTGCAGTGTTCTTCTTCTCCAGTCATCGACCCCGGTGTCGATCTTCACCCCCGTCACGCGCCGCAACAAGCGATCTCGTCGTCCGCGGCTCCAGCGTTGGGTGCGACATGCCCAGGCGCGACAAAACGCGTCCTCTCAAGTGGCGATGCTTGAATCGGTTGTGGTCCCGCCGTCATCCCAGTGCTTGGAGTCAGTTCCAACTGAACTACCTTGCAAGTATCCGGGTCGCGGGCCTGCAGCCGAAGTTCTCATGGCCGATTCCCACGAAAGCCCCGTGGGACTGGGCGGAACGAGCGTGAGTTCGGAGAATCATCCGGCGCTCGTCATCAGCACCATCGTTCTTCTAGTCGGCGCACTCGCCACAGCAACGTCGAGGTGTTCCGCACACCCATCCTCAACTTGGTTGTAGCCACCAGGATAGCGGATTCTCTCCAGCCTACTGATTCACAGGCTGGTAGGGGAATCGAGCAGATCCGTGCCTTGTTGCATACGGCGCAACAACAAAATTCGGCGGTCTCCCAGTCGCACAACATGATCCACAACAGTTCTGTTCAAGCGAACACACATCGGTCGGTTTTCAGTCCCGAGTCTCACCAGCGACGCAGAGGGGGCAGCCGTTCCACGGACCCGAGTCGGAATCCGCTTCCCATTCGGTCTCATCCCGAAGATCGTCGCCGTTCGCGTACTCCTCCGTGGAGTGTGCCTTACGGGCCCCGGTATTACGATGATCGTTGTTCGGGCGGTTGCGCGCATGATCCAAGGCCTCATGCAAGAGGGTACATCGTCCAGAAGAAGGTCGACAGAAGTCGAGCCCACCGTGATGGTCATGATAGAGACCGTCCGAGTGGAAGCAGGACTGTTGTTTCTGGCTCCGAGTGCTTCAGTCGGGCCATCCGCTCAGCTGACATCCCTCCCAACTTCCGATTGGCGACGGGAATCAGCAAATTCATGGGAGAGTCCAAACCAGAAACTTGGTTGGACGACTACAGAGTGGCGGTCCAGATCGGTGGCGGAGACGACCATGTCGCCATGAAACATCTCCCATTGATGCTTGACGGTTCGGCGCGAGCTTGGCTAAACTAGTTAGCTCCGTCAAGCATCTACAGTTGTGCAGATTTGGCCCGAGTCTTCATCAGGACCTTCAAGGGTACGTGCAAACGCCCTGCTTGTCTCGTAGAGCTTCAGCATTGTGTCCAGAAGCAAAACGAGCCCTTGCGCGATTTCATCCTGCGTTGGACGACCCTCTACCACACGGTGGAGAATGTTACAGAGCACCAAGCAGTCTGCGCCTTCAAGGCAGGCATGCGGTACAGAGATCTGTACCTGAAGTTCGGTCGGACAGGCGACATCTCCATGAGCAAGATGATGGAGATAGCCGCGCACTATGCAAATGACGAAGAGGAGGACCACATACGTAGCGGCAAGCATAAGTCAGTCACCGATGGAGATGGGAACAACAGTCGGAAGCAGAAGCAGAAAGCTCAATCCACTCCGCAGGCAGAGGCAGCAGCCGTTACAAATGCCATGTTCAGAGGCAAGGGGAAAGCACAGTACACCCCCAAGAAGAGGCAGTCAAGAAACTCCATCCTACATCAATCGTGTCCAATCCCCACGAAGACGGATGAAGAAGGCAATGTCATATTGCCGAAGCATACCACTCGGCAGTGTCGACTGAAGCTGGTCAACAGGGAGGTAAACATGGCGACCCCATCCACTCCCATGTTCCTCAAGTGGTCACAGACTGCGATCACCTTTGATCAGTTACACCACCCAGCACACGTACCCACCCCAGGGAGGCAAGCTTTGGTCGTCGACCCGGTGGTGGAAGGAGTTAGGCACCGCAAAGTCCTCATGGACGGCGGCAGCGGGTTGAATATCATGTACGCCGACACTCTCAAGAGAATGGGCATTCCGATGTCCAAACTCAGCGAGAGCAGTATGCAGTTCCACGGAGTCGTCCCAGGAAGAAAGGCCAAATCACTCGGCCAGATTGCGTTGGATGTCGTCTTCGGCTCTGACAAGAACTTCCACAAGGAGAAGCTGACATTCGAGGTGGTAGACTTCCAGAGTGCATACCATGCGATTCTGGGTCGTCCGGCATATGCGTGTTTCATGGCCCGTCCATGTTACGTCTATTTGAAGCTGAAGATGCCTGGTCCCAAAGGTGTGATTACTGTCACAGGGAATCGGTAGCGGGCCGAGGAGTGTCTGCAGCAGGGGTCGAGAATTGTCGATCATCAGATGGCTATACTCGAGCTGGATGAGTACAAGAAGACCACCGACCCTGCTGACCTAATGCGTTCAAAGAAGCCAGCTTCCGAGTCCGCATTCCAGTCGGCGGGAGACACAAAGAAAGTCAGCATCCACCCGGCGGACGACGCCGCCGCCCCGACAAACATCTCCACCACCCTTGATCCAAAATAGGAAGCCGAGCTCATCCAACTCCTCCATGAGAACTGGGACATTTTTGCATGGAAGCCTGCTAACATGCCAGGTGTACCCAGGGAGTTGGCTGAGCACCGAATGCATGTGGATCCTGCCGCTTAGCCCATCCGAGAATGCCTGCGTCGGTCCGCCGCGCACAAGAGGAAAGCAATCGGAGAGGAGGTGGCTAAACTTTTGGCAGCCAACTTCATTCACGAGGTGCACCACTCCGAGTGGCTCGCTAATGTTGTCATGGTGCCCAAGAAGGACAAGTCTCTCCGTATGTGCATCGATTTCAAGCATCTCAATAAGGTCTGTCCGAAAGATCACTTCCCGCTCCCCCGCATTGATCAAATCGTTGATTCGACTGCGGGTTGCGAGCGCTTATCCTTCCTTGATGCATATTCGGGCTATCATCAGATCCATCTGTATGGTCCAGATGAATTAAAAACAGCCTTCATCACCCCATTCGGGTGCTTTTGTTACATCACTATGCCATTCGGTTTGAAGAATGCAGGAGCAACTTTTATGCGCATGATCCAAAAATGCCTCCTAGACCAGATCGGTCGAAATGTGGAGGCATATATGGACGATATCGTAGTCAAGTCACGCAAAGGTTCCGACCTGCTGACTGACTTGGCAGAAACATTCGCCAACCTACATAGGTACGATATCAAGCTCAACCCAGCCAAGTGTTCATTTGGCGTTCCCAGCGGGAAGTTACTCGGTTTCTTCGTTTCCGAATGAGGGATCGATGTCAACCCCGAAAAGATCGGGACCATTGTTCGAATGGAGCGGCCGATAAGAGTACATGATGTTCAAAAGCTCACAGGTTGCCTAGCGGCTTTGAGCAGGTTTATCACTCGACTCGGCGAGAAGGCGTTACCTCTGTACCGACTCATGAAGAAGTCCGATACCTTCGAGTGGACAGACGAAGCCCAAATCGCATTCGACGACCTCCAAGCCCTGCTTTCCACCCAGCCGGTTCTTACTGCCCCGCTCAGTAAAGAACCCCTTCTTCTGTACATCGCGGCTACAAATCAAGTCGTCAGCACCGTTCTGACAGTCGAACGCGAAGAAGAAGGCAAAGCGTAGAAGGTTCAGCGGCCATTATATTATGTTTTCGAAGTCCTGACTCCTTCCAAGCACAGGTATCCCTATTATCAGAAGCTTATTTATGGGATCTACATGACTGCAAAGAAGGTGGCTCATTATTTCCATGACTACTCGGTATCTGTCATATCTGATGCTCCGTTGTCGGAAATTCTCCACAATCGGGACGCATCAGGCCGAGTGGCAAAGTGGGCAATGGAGATGCTATACTGCGACATCAAGTTCGAAGCCAAGAAAGCTATAAAGTCTCAAGCTCTTGCTGACTTCATAGAAGAATGGGTAGAACTACAGCAACCGACTCACATCTACTCGGCTCATTGGACCATGTTCTTCGATGGGTCCAAGATGCTGAATGGCTCCGGCGCCGGCGTAGTGCTCATATCCCCAAAAGGTGATAAACTCAAGTATGTGTTGCAGATCCATTTTGATTCTTCCAACAACGAAGCAGAGTACGAAGCTCTCCTTTATGGGTTGCGCATGGCCATCACACTCGGCGTCCGTCGCCTGATGGTCTATGGCGACTCAGATCTAGTGGTTAATCAAGTAATGAAGGAATGGGATGTGAGGAACCACACCATGACTGCATACTGCAACGCAATAAGGAAGCTCGAGAAGAAGTTCGAAGGTCTGGAACTTCACCATGTTCCCCGACTGAAAACCCAACCAGCAGATGAATTGGCAAAACTTGGATCCACTCGGAGACCGGTCCCGAGTGATGTCTGCCTCGAGCACCTGCACCTCCCCTTGATAAAAGAAGATGCTTTATAGAGGAACCAGTACAACCGAAGAGCTCAACAGATCAGACTGAAGTCGAGGTCCCCACTGTGGTTGATTTGATCATGGAGATTCTAGCTATCATTCCCGAATGGACTGTGTCGTTCATTGCGTACATCATGAGGCAAGAGTTACCAGAAGACGAAGTCCAAGCTAGGCAGATCGTTCGCAGGTCGAAGTCCTTCACCGTCATTGATGACCAGTTATACAGGGAAAGTGTTTCAGGCATCCTTCAGCGGTGTATCTCTCCTGAAGAGGGGCAGTTAATCTTGGAAGAAATTCACTCCGGAACCTGCGGTCATCATGCCTCCTCAAGGGCAATCGTCGCCAAAGCGTTCAGAGCTGGTTTCTTCTGGTTGCAGGCGAATGAAATGGTAAAAGATATGGTCGACCGTTGAGAAGGTTGTCAGTTCTATTCAAATAAGTCCCACAAGGCAACATCTGCGCTGAAGACAATTCCTCTTGCTTGGCCATTCGCCGTGTGGGGGTTAGATACAGTCGGACCATTCAGAACAGGCCAAGGAGGATTCACCCATCTGCTGGTAGCAGTCGACAAGTTTACCAAGTGGATCGAAGCCAAGCCTATCAACAAGCTTGATGCCCTTACGGTCATCTAATTTATCAGAGACATCATCAGCAGATACGGGGTTCCGCATAGCATAATCACCGACAATGGCACAAACTTTGACTCGGACAGGTTCAAAGGTTTTTGCACAGGCCAAGGTATCCGAGTGGATTTTGCATCCGTCGCGCACCCCCAAACAAATGGACAAGCGGAGCGGGCGAATGGACTCATTCTTCAAGGGTTGAAGCCTCGATGTTCTTTGAAGCTTTTGTTTAAGCCTTAGAATGGTATGATGAAAGCCCCATGTACATGGCAATCGTTGTCACGCGTCGGACATTTTATGGTGAGGGTGAAGCCAAGACCCTTCTCTCTGCAGGATAACCACAAATGCTAGACCACCATGAGAATCATTGATAGGTTATTTAGAATGGTCACGAGACTTGTCAGTTAAGAAGACCCAGTGACGGAAGAATCTTATATCAACAGAAGAACCCTCGATTTTGATGGAAACATTATGAATATAATGGAAGATCTTCACCAAAGAAGTTACCATGAAGAATGTGACGAGCGAGATGCCAAGACCCCAGAGGATTGTTAAAAATTTGAGCGACCAGTAACTCTCATTTTAAGTGTGGTAGCACCCCACTTTGCAGGAGACTAGATTTGTTAGAAGACCCCCCAAATCATAACCTTTTCTTTCTAGCCTCTTCGAATCTCGAGGACCAGATTCATTTTAAGTGTGGTAGTTTGTAACATCCCAAAATTATAAATTTTGAATGTTAATATAATTATTAGATTGATTTTTTGTTTGTTTGAGTGATTGAAACTTGAGTGGAGTTTGAAACTTCTCAAAAAAATGAGAGGGAATAAAATGACTTTCCCAAAATTTTCTATTTTGAATCCCTTTTCAATTTTGAGTTTGAATATTTTCAAAACCCTTTGATTAAAAAAAATCAAACGAGAGGAGGAAAATGACACTCCAAAATCAGAGACAATGTCTTGATTCAAATTTTAAGTATTTGCAATTTATTTGAAATTCAAATTACTTTTCATTTTAAAGTTATTGCAAAAAAAATAATTTTTTAAAGAAGTATTTTTTTGGTTTTGAAAATATGTTCATGTTTTAGAAAATTTTATTATGAAAATTTTGATATATAATATGTCTATATAAAATGTTCTTCTTTTTCATTTATACGTTTTTCTTCTTTGTTTTTAAAAAAATTGTTTGTTCGCAAAAAAAAAACAATGCCCACGGCTGGCCGGAACAGCCCATGCGGCCGGCCGAATTTCTATTAGCCCATGCGGCACACTTGATCTCCTTTTCTCCTCTTTTCGTACATGTTTAGTCCCACATTGCCTATCTATGGACCATTAGACATCCCTTCTACCTATAAATATAGACCCGTAGGAGCATCCAATAAATCATCTATTTCGGGTTAAATCAATCTTTTGGTTTGACTAGGTTTATTAAATAAAAATATTATTTTCTCTTCGGCGGGATTTCTCGAAGTCGTCTCCTCATTGGAATTAATTCTTACTCTGCATTCTAAAGGTATTTCTCTTCGTATTTTTTATATACTTCCGTAGTTTATTATTTCTAGACTAGTATTCCTACACTAGTATACGGTAGAGTAATTAGATATATTAATTAGTCTTCGTATTTACACATTAGTACTAGAATTCTTTTAGACATAGCACTTTTCTTCCGTAAAACAGCTTGGCCCTGATTTTTTCTACACGCTCATATTGATCTCCTATATCCAATAGCATCATTAGTTTCGACCTTTGAACCTTACAAATTTGAGCGATTCAAATTTGTATTCGAACATTCATTTGATCTTATCTTGCAAATCGTACCACCTTTTCAATTGATTCCTTTCACCCCTAAACACTCATGTCATATATTTTTGTACATAACCATCGTACTTCAGTTCAACTTCTCTTGACCCTTTTAATGCAAATTCAATTCATACTTCAATTCGCTATAACTTGCGTTGTAGTGCTCCATTTCAAGAAATTCTTTCTACAAATAAATTCTTATGACTTATACTATTTGTCAAACAACATTCATGCTGTTATCCCAATATTTTTGATCATCTCCCATAGTGTATGCAAGTCGAGCTTATATAGCAATAGTTCATCGTCCATTAACTCTTTTGATCTCATTCATGCACCTTCACTTTACAACACACTTAGGACCTTTTTATTAAACCTTAGTACATTGTTATTTTGCACCAAGACATGCTTTGTTCTTATGTTCTCTTGGTTCTTCCTTTTTGGCATGAATGTTTATTGAATGCTATTCGTTTACGATAGATTGCTCGGAGTGTGGCGAGTAGAATTATCAGGATTTTGATAGAGACTATCTTCATCAAGTAATACCAGGCAAGTCATTTGATCATGTATCACCTATGTTTTATGCATCGTAGTTCTACCATCCTATGCCCAATTGCATGCTGAGTAGGTACTTGGAAATTATGGTTACATATTGTAGTATCTTGTGGTAGGCACCCAACAACCATGTTACTTGGCCCGGGACGACAAATTTCATATTGCTATGCTTGAGTAGACGGGATTCTGGTTGAGAGTTTATCACGAGTGATGCGAGAATAATTTAATAACCAAGACCCGTTAAGTCAAGACTTTTCAAGACCTCATGATGCAATGCAACTCTGGGTGAAGGACGGTTGATCGGCTCCCTGGAGAAACTAGTGGATGACCCGGGATGCTGGAGACGGCCATGACATCCTGCGGAAAGCTTCGCCCAGGCTCAAAGAGACGGACGGATATTTTCAAGACCGAAGGCTTACCTGCACAACCACAAGTTATTATGTGCTCTGGCTTGGTTGGACAACGTGGCGACTCTGGACAGGCGGTGCTAGCAGATGTGGAAGAACGGTAGGATTGGATGGGCACCGACAGGGATTCACAGGGACCCGTTGAAAGACCATGTTTTGATCATCCGGTCTTCAAACACCCTGAAGTGCGAGGACATACACGGAGGCGATCAAATCTTGTGGGGAACGTGTGCAAAACTCTGCAGAGTACTCAAACCTAATCGATTAGCCGTGTCCACGGTCATGGACAACTTGAGCCAAAGGAACTGAAGTTATCTGGATTTCTCAACACCATTATATATATTTGATGAGGGTAATATTGATAACTCGAGTATGAGAACTGGTTGGCGGAGCCATCTCGTTAACAACCAACAATGTAGTAACATTTTGCTTTTAGCCATCTCTTGATGTAGGAGAAAACTTGCTTTTCGCTAAAAACTTATAGCCCCACCTGCCATATATGCATATAGTATAGATGATTACTTTTCACCCCTCTCTTATGTGACTTGCCGGCATATTCAATATGCTGACCTACACGGCTGCAACGTCTTATGTTGCAGATATTTTTCTTCGATGAGTAAGAGTACGATTCAGGGTTACGGTCTACACTCAACTTGCCGTTGGTGTTTATTGGGACTCCACTCCCTTGACTGCTTCCGCTGAGATATTTAAGGTATATATCAGTTTTACGCTATTTACATGTGATTGCACTTTGATATATACATTGATGTACTGTGTGTGCCAGCATATTGATCCATGGATGGCACAGAAACACAGAGGCTTGACTCGTTTTGAGTCGGGTCGCTACATTAGTGTTCTTGAACTCTGTTGGGTTGTCGCTCCGAACCTTCTTGATCTTCACTTGAAACTGGTTTTGAGCTTTTCGAGCAAAGTTCTTGAAGATCATATGTACCTGCGACTTATCATTGAGAAAGAACACCCACGTAAATCTGGAAAAATCATCAACAAGTACTAAACCATAAGAATTTCCACCGAGACTCTTGTAAGCATTGGGACCAAAGAGATCCATATGAAGCAGCTCGAGGGGTCTTCTTGTGGTCATGATGTTCTTCATGGGCTGACTTCCATAAACTTGCTTTCATGCTTGACAAGCACTACAAAGTCTATCTTTGTCAAAGATAACATCTTTAAAACCAAGAATATGATCACCTTTGATAAGTTTGTCAAGATTACGCATACCAACATGTCCAAGCCTTCTATGCCATAACCAACCTTTAGAAGATTTTGTGATAAGACATGTACGGGGTTTGGATATCTTGGAGAAATCAACACTGTATAGATCACCTCTACGGAAACCAGTAAAGACGATGTTATGATTGTCTCTACGCAACACTCGACATTCAACTTTCATAAATAGAGCACATCGAAACCAAAGTGTGCTAATCTAGATACGGAAAGAAGATTGTAGCCAAGGGATTCAACAAGCATGAGATTCTGAATAGAACTGTCACGAGATACGACCACCTTACCGAGACCAAGTACCTTACCTTTGAAGTTGTCTCCATGAGTCACATACTTCCGAGGTCCACGGTTTGGTGTAATCTCATGGAACATGTCTTTATCTCCGGTCATGTGATCGGTGCATCCACTATCGAGAACCCACTCCTTTCCACCGACCATGTAGTCTTTAAGGTTAGCCATAAGAGTAAGCTTCCTCATGGTATTGTCATACCTGATGTCAAACTCTTCATCTTCATTGTAGTAGCCATGCTCCACATTGTCATCATCGGATGAAGTTCCCTCATCATAAGAAACAAGAATTTCATCAGAAATTTGACTATGACAATTTTCATGTTTATGCATTCGAATGGCTTCAATAATGATATTATTAATAGTAATGACATCTCCTTTAGCACGCATGAGGTCACGAAGATGAAATAGGCATTTATCAAAGTTAGGATCGGTTGGCTTCATTTTGTGAAAAGCAATGCATTTGTGGAAAATGATATCAAGATTTTTCAAAGAATAATTTGGATATCTTCTCTCTAAGTCTTTCCACAAGGTATGAGCACATTTAAAGTTTTGCAACTGATTAAGCACATTTCTTGGTAAAGCTCTAATGATAAGATTGATAGCGTTAAGGTTACCAAGCATATTAACTTCATCATCATGAGAAGGATGTACGTGATCAATGGGAGGCGCATAGGGATATTCAACATGCTAGCTCAAATGGAACTCATCAAATATAACAAGCATTTCATCTTTCCATTGTGTAAAGTACTCCCCATCAAGAATAGACACTCTACAATTTAAAATCTGGGAACTAGTCACATTCGACTTCCTCCAATGGCGGTTAAACCAAGGATTTGGAGACCTTGCTCTGATACCAATTGAGGGATCGATAGAAGATGTGTCTAGAGGGGGTGAATAGACTACTTGTCAAGATAAAATAATTAGCCTAACCTAAATTCTAGGAGGGCAGAAATTCAGCAGTTCTAACAAGTGTAGTGCACCGTACACATGCTAGTCAACATATATGGCAGCGGAAAAGTAATGACATTGCACATGTAAAGGAGTAGAGGTTAGGAAGATCAAACGCATGAGGTTGACACATGATTTTTGGCATGGTTCCGATAGGTGGCGCTATTGTATGTCCTTAGTAGTGGAGACTTCAACCCACGGAGGGAAACAACTATGAGAGTCCATGGAGGGCTCCACCCACGGAGGGCCCACAAAGAAGAGGCCTTGTCTATTCCACCACGGCTCCCGTCCACGTAGGACTAGCCTTGCTCACAGTAGATATTCACGAAGTAGGCGATCTCCTAGCCCTTACAAACATCTTGGTTCAACTCCACAACACGAAGTAGGAAGCTCCCAAGCGACACCTAACCAATCTAGGAGGCACCGCCCTCCAAAAGGTAATAGATGTGGTAGATCAATGGACTCCTTGCTCTTGGACTTCTAAAGATAGTCTCCTCAACGCAATTCACACTCTCACAAAATATGCATGGGTAGGAGAGGTTGATTTGGTGGAAAGCAGTTTGGGAAGGCTAGAGATCAAGTTTCAACTGATAGGATTGGAATGCCTTGGTCTCAACACATGGGTAGGTGGTTCTCTCTCAGAAAATGGATCTGGCAGTCAACTGTGTGTTCTGAGTGCTTCTCCCATGAATGAGAGGTGGGTGCAGGGGTATATATAGGCAGCAACCAAAATCGAACCCTTACACAAAAAAGGGCAAACTCGGTGATACCGATTAGCACAAAGGTGTGAACTTATGAATCTCGATGAGACCGATATATAAAAATCGGTGGCACCGCAAAGGTGACTAACGGTCAGATGGCGAAACTCGGCGGCACCAATACTCAAACTCAGAAATTCCGATTTTGTGTATCTTGGCAACTCAATGTTGGTCATACTGAACGCGGTAGCACTGACTTGGTTTCGGTTGCATCGATTTGGTGGGAATGGCTAGGGTTTCTCTCTCAGGTCAAACTCGGTGGGTATGATATGGAAATGTTGCTGACACCGAATTTGTGAATGTGGATCTTGATAGAGTGGATATGTGGGAAAAATGAATGAGTGTTTTGGTGGCTAACTTTGAGCATTTGAGCAATATGTTCATTTTACTACCTCACCCATTTTAATAGTATTGGCTTTCCTATGGACTCGAAAGTGATTTCTCATAAATTTAAAATAAAGAGTCTTCTAGCTTGAAGCTTGAGCCAACATTGTGCCTTTCTTGCATCGAGGGGCATCTCCACATAAACCTTAAGCCATAGCTCTCCATGGACTTTTCCTGAAATATCTAGGTAAAGGTGTTAGTCCAAGAGACACTGTATGTTGTCATAAATTTTCAAAATCACCAAGTGTGCATATGTTCTTTCATAAGTTCATCCCTTAAGTTCAGTTAATGCCCTGACCTATCTTGATTATTTGACATTCGCACGGATATGAGGCTTGCGCCTTTGTTAACCGGTTGGATGATGAATGTCATGGGACGACATGGAGCATTATCACAAAGCTTGCAGAACATAACGTGAAGCTGAAGAAGAAACTAACTGATCTATAGTGTGTGATCACTATGACGAAGCAAGAAAGAATCTATCACATGCAACAGATGAAAGCAAGAGACAATAAGAAACTTGCATGTGTGGTTATAGTTGCCATATTGGATGTCTTCTATGCGTTGTTTGCAATGATCATTAGGGGTTTCATTTGATTATTAATGGCTACATCAACCTCATCTATTGCTTACCAACTGTCCTATGTTAAATGCTTATTTCACACCCGTTGTGTTTCATATAAGCATGTGGGTAGTTAAACAATGCATTAGAGAACCGTGTGAATTGCTAAAATGTACACATGTGAAACAGTTGGCATATTGCACACATTTGGATGCTCCAACCCTTGTGCATAATTATCACATTGAGAACTTTGCAATAGCATGAATTTAGAGAGACATGTCGGGTGCACATAATTGTGGTTGATTATATTGGAATTCTAATCGCCTTCCAAGGCGCCAATATAATCCGGGAACCGCCCCCACTTCAATTTCCATTCCTCTTGTCTTCACACCATGCTTTAGTTGCCACCATCTTCATCGTCCCGGTCGACCACTCTAAACTTCAACACACTCTGCAATCTCACTTTCGTGCTGATTATTTAATTACGTAGTGCAGCAATGTTGAAGGACAGCGAGGACGACAATTCCGCCAATCTGGTGCCCGATGTGGGGTCAACCTCAGAATCATCGCTCTCGTCTTCCATGGGTCCGGCATCGAGCCCACACCTTCATTTTATTTGGTTCATGGAAAGGCTTCTGCCGCCGGTGTCATCGGACGATGACCAGATGGACAAGGTGCCGCCCAAGGAAGAAGAACATTAAAACAATGATGAGGATGAAGAATAGTCAAAAAAGGAGGAGGACGACGAGGAGCCGCCGAAGGACGATGAAGACGACGACGATGATGATGAGGAGGAATGGTCGAACAATGAGGACGACGACGAGGAGCCGTCGAAGTATGAAGAAGACGAAGGCAATAAGAAGGAGGAGGAATGGTCAAATAAGGAGGACAACAATGAGGACATCAATGACGATGGTGACGACGATGGAGATAAAAAGCTAGTAGTCAGTGGCAAGAAACATCCACGTCAAGATGATGGTGCGGGGTCATCCAACAACAACAACAAGAAGAAGTAAAACAGATTGTACTCCATAACTCCGTTGTCGTTTGCTAATATTTATTCCTTAACTCTGCCTACCCTATGCATCTCATCACAAATAGTTAAGAATACATATTCGACAGTGATCACTCACAATATCGCACACAGTTCGTTTCTTGAATCGTGTGCCCTGTTGAGCACATAGTTCAGAACAAAAAATCGTATGTGTTGTCAATCTCATTGCAAACAATTCATCTAAGGGACCTATATGCGTTCTACAACACACATATCTGGATCTGCATAACCATTTGCATTATATTATGTCTTCGCAAACAGTTCTACACTTTGAACTGTATGTCATACATCACACACATCTATGTTTGTTTAACCATTTGTGACCTCATCACAAACATTTCATAAAAGTCAAATGTCTGTCGTATATCGCACACGCAACAATTTTATGATTCGTATTTGGTGGGTCCACCATCGCACACAGTTTGTGTCCTTGGTGATGGAGCTTGAACTATACCGTTTGCATTTCATGCATCGCACACAGTTTCGTCGAAGGGTCTCTGATTGATGTGTCGTCCTTCGACCTTCATCCAGTAGTGACTCATTGATCTTCACTTATATCTTTCGATAGTATCTTGATATTTACTCTTGCGCTATATATCCTAAATTTAAATTGTGAATGAATGAAATATCATAAATCTGAAATTATCAATGTACTTTATGCTTAGTAGTAGTTTCACATTTGGTTTAGAAAGTAAAACTCTTGAAGTTTGACAATCACAATATTTGTCACATGAGCAATTCATGAATGATTAGTATAAGAAAGATAATTTTCACATACAAATATATTATCTTGGGCATCTTTTATGACTGTGAAGGCCCATTAATTATTTTTGACCTTGATAAAATAGTTGAAGTTGGACAAGAAAGGCAAAGTAATGGTTATGTTTGGGTATATTTGCATAGAAGTTATATTGCTATGGATCCTCCAGCATGTGGTGCTTGTTTAGAACCTTTTGCTAGCTAAAACTTCGTACTAAGTAGACAAACTACTTGTGCATCAAAATCCTTGAGCCAACTTCCTTCCATGAAAGTACACCATATACCTACCTATATATGGTATTTAACTCACATTCAAAGTAAATTTGCATGTGCCACCTCTAAAACCTTCAAATAAACATCTGTATCGTGTGTCCGTACTTCTCATCGAGCGATAGGGGAAGTAAATATCTTCCATAATAAATGGGTTATTCTCATGATGAGTGTTTATTCACTTGTCATTGCACGAGAAAGGCTAGTCAAAAAAGATTCCCTGTCCAGCATAATAAAAAATAAATAAACACGAACTCCCCGTGGAAAGTTGGTTGTTTGGAGGGCACCCAAGGATACAGCTAGCCATGGAAAGTGTTTCAATGGTCGAGGGGAGTAAAATTTCAATTCTTTTGGGAACCACCAATAATGTGATTTGCATGGAAGATATTGAAATACCTTGTTGTGACGTTGACAGGAAAGGCACACCACCCAAAATATATTCAATTCTGCTTCAAACAATGAGCTCTAGCACCTGTGCAAATCCTTGCTTCCCTCTACAAAGGGACAATCTATTTACTTTAATGTTATTTACTCTTCATATTGAGTCAACTTCTTATTCCAACCTCAATCTATTAGTTGGCGAACATATATAAACAACCAACTATATTTGATCATGATTCATTATTGTTGACAATTATCTTCATGATAAGTACGTTGGTAGGCGAAACCGTAAGACCCTATCTTTCTGTGTGTTCGATAGGTGTTGTTTGTTCTAAACATATGCTTTGAGTATTAGCAATCATAAAATACTATATGATAATTGAGAATGTAGAGCTCTTACTAAGACTTGTTGATGCATTCGAATTGTTTGACGACTAAGAACATATGATCTTAAGTTTCGAGAGAATTCATTGTGTGAACCATGACATGTGAATTAATTGCTACTCTATCATAATGAGTTTCATGAGAAAAAGTTGTTGTTTATGATGCTTGAAAAAAGTGATTGGAATTATCACTGATAAACTTATATACTATGCTAGCATTCACACTTCAAAAATTATTTCTTTTATCATTTACCTACTCGGGGACGAGTAGGAATTAAGCTTGGGGATCCTGGTACGTCTGCAACGTATCGATAATTTGTGAACTACTCATGCCATATTTCCCTGTTTTTACAATAGTTTACATGGTTTTGATACACGATATATGATTTATTTAGAACTAACACGGACTAACGATGTTTTCAGGAGAATTGCCATGGGGGTGTTTTTGTGTAGAAAATAAAAGATCTCGGAATCGCCCGAAACTTTTTTCTATATTTTTCTAGGAAAATAGAGAAATACCAGAGCAAAGAACCAACGGAGGGGGCCACCAGTGGGCAACAAGCCAAGAGCGCATCCTCCTGGATGCGCCCTGATAGCTTGTGAGGCCCACGTGGCTCCGGCTGGCGTGATTACAATGCTGAAAAATCCTATAAATCCTGAAACCCCCGAAAGTTAACCTAGAACTTCCACTCCACCGCTGCAACTCTCCGTATCAAAGAAAAATCCGTATGTAGCCTTTCCATAACCCTTTCAGAGGGGGAATCATCTTCGGTGGCCATCTTTATCATCCTGACGGAGACCATGACAAGGAGGGAGTAGTTTGCCCTCGGGCTTTAGGGTATGTACAAGTAGCTACGTCTTCTTGAGATGTCATGATCTTTATGTATCATGGGCTTTGTTAATGTAGTTTGATCATATTGATGTGATGATGTGATGAGTTGAATCTTTCCCTTTGAGATTTTGTTAAATTGGATGGAATATTGTACCTTTGATCTTTATGTACCAGTAGCTTTGTTAATATCATCCCTTGCTATCTTGATGTGATGAATTGAATCTTTCCCTTTGAGATTTTGTTAAGTTGGATGGAATATTAGATTTGAGATCACTTGATGTAAGTCTTCATACTCAACTTGAGGATTCCTACGGTGATAATGGGGTAATCTATGCATAGGGGATGATGCATGTTGTTGTCCTACTTTCTTTGATATAAATCTTGGGGTACTCTTTGAAGTTCTTGGTGTTGGATCAAATATGATCAATCTGAAATGTTTGATGCATGTCAAAGAATTAACTCGCGGATACTTGAGGTAACATTCTAGTGTCTAGGTGTCATTAGGGTTGATTGATATGTATCATAAGTGTTATTCTAGTATGAACTCTAGGTCTGTTTGTGACACCTATAGGATAATCCAAAAGATTGATCAGAAAGAATAACTTTGAGGTGGTTTGCTGCCTGCAACAATTTCTTATTATGTTCTCCACTAATATGAAATTTGGAGTGATTCTTTGTTGCATGTTGATGGATGACCATATGATTCTACTATGTTAGCATTATCGAGAGATTGCACTAGTGAAAGTATGAATCCTAGGACTTATTTTCAAGCACTAATATATAGTTTTGCTTATTGTTTACTACTTGTTACCTTGTTGTTTTTATTTAATTATATTATAAAAATCTATTTCTACTATCCATACTACATTGGTACCACCATCTCTTCGCTAAACTAGTACACCTATACAATTTACCATCGTATTGGGTGTGTTGGGGACACAAGAGATTTCTTGCATTTGATTGCAAGGTTGTTTGAGAGAGACCATATTCATCCTACACCCCCACAGATTGATAAACCTTAGGTCATGCACTTGAGGGAAATTTGTAGTTGTCCTACAAAACTCTGCACTTGTAGGACTCATACGTCTCCAACGTATCTATAATTTTTGATGGTTTCATGCTATTATCTTGTCAAACTTTGGATGTTTTGCATGCCTTTTATATATTTTTTGGGACTAACTTATTAACTCAGTGCCAAGTGCTAGTTCGTGTTTTTTCCATGTTTTTGACCCCTTTCAGAGGAGATTTTGAAACGGAGTCCAAACGGAATAAAATCCCGGAAAAGAATTTTTCCATAACAGAAGAAGATCAGGAGACTTGAGAGCCAAGGAAGGGGCCCCACGGGACCCACAAGCCCTCACCCCGCGGCCATGGGGGAGGCCGCGGCCCACAAGCTTGTGGGCCCCCTGGACACCCTCTGCCCTAGGGGTTGCGCCTATATATTCCCTAAAAATCCCAAAAAATCAGGAGATCATCGAAAGTACTTTTCCGCCACCGCAAGCTTCTGTCTCCGCAAGATCCCATCTGGGGCACGTTTTTGTGCCCTGCCGGAGGGGCGATTCGGACACGTAGGGCTTCTTCATCAACACCATGACCTCTCCGATGATGCGTGAGTAGTTCACCATAGACCTACGGGTCCATAGCTAGTAACTAGATGGCTTCTTCTCTCTCTTGGATCTTCAATACAAAGTTCTCCATGATCTTCATGGAGATCTATCCGATGTAATCTTCTTTGGCGGTGTGTTTGTCGAGATCTGATGAATTGTGGATTTATGATCAGATTATCTATGAATCTTATTTGAGTTTCTTCTAATCTATCTGATGCATGATTTCATATCCTTGTAATTCTCTTCGAGTTGTGGGTTTTTTCTGGCCAACTAGATCTATGATTTTTGTAATGGGAGAAGTGCTTGGTTTTGGGTTCATACCGTGCGGTGACCTCACCCAGTGACAGAAGGGGTAGCGAGGCACGCATCGTGTTGTTGCCATGAAGGGTAAAAAGATGGGGGTTTTCATCATTGGTTTGATATTATCCCTCTACATCATGTCATCTTGCTTAAGGCGTTACTCTATTTGTCATGAAATCAATACACTAGATGCATGCTGGATAGCGGTCGATGTGTGGAGTAATAGTAGTAGATGCAGAAAGTATCGGTCTACTTGTCTCGGACGTGATGCCTATATGTATGATCATTGCCCTAGATATCGTAATGACTTTGCGCGGTTCTATCAATTGCTCGACAGTAATTTGTTCACCCACCGAGATATTTTCTATTTTGAGATAAGCCTCTAGTGAAAACTATGGCCCCCAGGGTCTACTCCACACCATATGTTCAGCCTTACACTTTTTACTTCATTGCTCTTTCCGCCTTCAGATCTCACTTTGCAAACAATCTTGAAGGGATTGACAACCCCTTTGAAGTGTTGGGTGTTAGCTTGTTTGTGTTTGCGCAGGTACTCTAGACTTGACGAGACCCTCCTTCTCGATCGATACCTTGGTTCTCAACCTGAGGGAAATACTTACTGCTCTTGTGCTGCATCACCCTTTCCTCTTCAAGGGAAAAACCAACGCAAGCCTAGTCTCCATCAACGTGTCAACTTCTGGCGCTGTTGTCTGGGGCCGTAGCAGAAGAATTTCTAGCGAAGTTGCCGGGGAGGAAGATGAAGTCAATAACTCATCCAAGTAGGTGTCGCAAACTCATCTCTTGCATTTACTTTGTTTGCCAGTTGCCTCTTGTTTTCCTCTCCCCCACTTCACAATTTGCCTTTTTCGTTTGCCTTTTCGTTCGCCTTTTCGTTTGCCCTTTTCTCTCGTTTACTTTCTGTTCTTCTGTGTGGGATAGTCTATCCTGATGGCTAGATACACCACTTCGAACGATACTCTGGAGAGCGAAGTCCTCAATTTCAAACAAATTGAGGAAGAAAACCTAAAGGACGCTTGGTATAGGATTTGCAATGCTCAGAGTAGATCCACTCATAAGCAATCCACTACCGTCCTACTTCGCAGTTTTTATGTGGGTGTTTCTCCTTTGAATAGGTACATTCTTGACACCATCGTAGGTGGAAATTTCTTGGGTAGCCATACCGTTGATTCTTACAGAGCTGTGATAAATTTGGTAGGCTCACCCCCACTCATGGTTAATGGAACTACCTTAACTCTGGAACATGCGATGCGTACGCTGGACGTCATTGAAAATAAAGTTGCTACAATATAACTCATTGATATTTTGGATAAAAAGATCCACAATAAAATCACTCAGTACGGATCCAAGGTGGGAATGGTTTTGAAAAATTTAAAGGAGAAGGAACCCATAGTTAACGAAAAACTAGGTGATGATTCTGCTAGGATTGGCAAACTAGAGGATGTTATAACCAACTTGGGTTCCGCTTTTGCCGCTGTGCAGAATACTCCAAACTTTGCCCACAATAAGGTCACCAAATCTGTTTTTGTTCCAAAAAATAGTGGTGAATCATCTAGCAAGAAAGATGAAAACCTTAAGATGATCAGTGTTTACGCTACTTATGGTTTGAGCACAAAAGACGACGATACGTGATTCTATCGCTTTTATGCCTAGCTAAGGGCGTTAAACAATAGCACTTGTTGGGAGGCAACCGAATGAATTTATCTTTTTCTTACTGTTTTTTTGCGTCCACACCATCACAATTCTGTTGTGATTGTGTTTTTTGTGTTTCTTTTGTGTTTGAGCCAAGCAAAACCTTTATGACTAGTCTTCGTAATGGTTGTTTGATCCTGCTGGAAAAAGACAGAAATTTTCGCTCACGAGATGATTTTTAATTTTTATTCAGAAATAGCTTTTGTGTTGATTCTTTTTTCTGCTGGTTTATATCCTTTTTTTCCAGACCTTCGTAATTTTTCAGATTTTTTGAGGTAACAGATTTTTCAGATTTTTATTCAGACTGGTCTGTTTTTGACAGATTCTGTTTTTGTTGAGTTGGTTGCTTGTTTTGATGCAACTATGGTTAGTATCGGGGGGTACTAGCCATGGAAAAGTGAGAATACAGTAGCCCAACACCAATATAGATAGAATTAAAGGTTGCTACAGTACCAAAAGAAGTGGTAGTTTTTTTTCTTGTGCTAATGTTATCACGAGTTTCTGTTTAAGTTTTGTGTTGTGAAGTTTTCAAGTTTTGGGTGATGTTCTCATGGACAAAGAGATAAGGAGTGCAAAGAGCTCAAGCTTTGGGATGCCCAAGGAATCCCAAGCCAAATTCAAGGACACCAAAAAGCCTAAGCTTGGGGATGCCCCGGGAAGGCATCCCCTCTTTCGTCTTCAATCCATCGGTAACATTACTTGGAGGTATATTTTTATTCACCACATGATATGTGTTTTGCTTGGAGCGTCTTGTATCTTAGGAGTCTTTTCTTTTTGTTGTGTCACAATCATCCTTGCGGCGCACCTTTTTTAGAGACAGAGACATGCACTCATCGTGATTTTGCTAGAATGCTCATAGTGCTTCACTTATATCTTTTGAGCTAGATACTTTTGCTCTTTGTGCTTCACTTATATCTTTTAGAGCACGGAGGTGCGTGACTTGCTAGTTGGCTTATGCTATGAAAGTAGTCCCAAATGTGATAGTCACCCAAAGAGGATGCAAAAACCTCCATCTTCATGTGCATTGAGTAGAAAGAGAACTTTGGATTCCTCTCAATTAGTTTTGAGACGTGGATTTGGTAATAATAAGAGCTATGTTAGTAGGGTGTTGTGAATCTAGAAATAATTGTGTTGAAGTAAGTGATTCCCGTAGCATGCACGTATGGTGAACCTCTATGTTAGGAAGTCGGAGCATAACTGATCTATTGATTGTCATCCTTTGTGTTGAGGTCGGGATCGCGCGATGGTTAACACCTACCAACCCTTCCCCTAGGAGTATGCGTTTAGCACTTTGTGTCGATTACTAATAAAAACTTTCGCAACAAGTATGTGAGTTCTTCATGACTAATGTGAGTCCATGGTATCGATGCACTTTCACCTTACACCATTGCTAGCCTCTCTAGTGCCGCGCAATTCTCGCCGGTGCACAAACCCACCATATGCCTTCCTCAAAACAGCCACCATACCTACCTACTATGGCATTTTCATAGCCATTCCGAAATATATTGCCATGCAACTCCCACCGTTCCGTCTCATGACTTGTGCCGTCACTCTCATATTTCCATTGCATGATCGTAAGATAGCTAGCGAGATGTTTCATCGTCATACGCCATGCTAGATCGTTGCACATCCCGGTACACTGCCGGAGGCATTTCCTATAGAGTCGTCATCATTTTGAGCTGTGAGTAAATAAAAGTGTGATGATCGTCGTTATTAGAGCATTGTCCCATGTGAGGAAATAAAAAAAAAGAGGCCAATGAGGCCAAAAAATAGAAAAGAGAAAAAAGAAAAAAAAAGAGGCCCAAGAGCCCATATAAAAAGAAGAGAGAAAAAGAGAGAAGGGACAATGCTACTATCTTTTTCCACACTTGTGGTTCATAATAGCACCATGTTCTTCATGATTGAGAGCTTCCTACTTTGTCACTACAATATGCTAGTGGGAATTTTCATTATATAACTTGGCTTGTATATTCCATTGATGGGCTTCCTGAAAATTGCCCTAGGTCTTCGTGAGCAAGCAAGTTGGATGCACACCCACTAGTTTTCCTTTTGAGCTTTCACATACTTATAGCTCCAGTGCATCTCTTGTATGGCAATCCCTACTCATTCACATTGATATCTATTAATGGGCATCTCCATAGCCTTTTGATACGCTATGTCAATGTGACCATCTCCTCCTTTTTGTCTCACAACCACCACCACACTCTATTCCACTTATAGTGCTATATCCATGGCTCACGCTCATGTATTGCGTGATAGTTATAAAAAGTTTGAGAAAGTAAGAGTGCGAAAACAATTACTTGGCCAATACCGGGGTTGTGCATGATTTACATTAGTTGTGCGAGGATGATGGAGCATAGCCAGACTATATGATTTTGTAGGGATAACTTTCCTTGGCCTTGTTATTTTGAAAGTTCATGATTACCTTGCTAGTTTTCTTGAAGTATTATTGTTTTCATGTCTATAGCAAACTATTGTTTTGAATCTTACGGATCTGACATTCATGTCACGTGAAAGAAGTTGCAAAGGACAACTATGCTAGGTAGCATTCCACATCAAAAATTCATTCTTTATCACTTCCCTACTCGAGGACGAGCAGGAGTTAAGCTTGGGGATGCTTGATACGTCTCCAATGTATCTATAATTTTTGATGGTTTCATGCTATTATCTTGTCAAACTTAGGATGTTTTGCATGCCTTTTATATATTTTTTGGGACTAACTTATTAACTTAGTGCCAAGTGCCAGTTCCTGTTTTTTCCATGTTTTTGACCCCTTTCAGAGGAGATTTTGAAATGGAGTCCAAACGGAATAAAATCCCCGAAAAGAATTTTTCCATAACTGAAGAAGATCACGAGACTTGAGAGCCAAGGCAGGGGGCCTAGGGGCCCCACAAGCCCTCACCCCGTGGCCAGGGGGAGGCCGCGGCCCACAGGCTTGTGGGCCCCCTGGACGCCCTCTGCCCTAGGGGTTGCGCCTATATATTCCCTAAAAATCCCAAAAATATCAGGAGATCATCGAAAGTACTTTTCCGCTGCCGCAAGCTTCTGTGTCCGCAAGATCCCATCTGGGGCACGTTCTGGTGCCCTGCCGGAGGGGGGATTCGTAAACACGGAGGGCTTCTTCATCAACACCATGACCTCTCCGATGATGCGTGAGTAGTTCACCCTAGACCTATGGGTCCATAGCTAGTAATTAGATGGCTTCTTCTCTCTCTTGGATCTTCAATACAAAGTTCTCCATGATCTTCATGGAGATCTATCCAATGTAATCTTCTTTTGCAGTGTGTTCGTTGAGATCCGATGAATTGTGGATTTATGATTAGATTACCTATGAATCTTATTTGAGTTTCTTCTGATCTCTCTTATGCATGATTTCATATCCTTGTAATGCTCTTCAAGTTGTGGGTTTTGTCTGGCCAACTAGATCTATGATTCTTGCAATGGGAGAAGTGCTTGGTTTTGGGTTCATACCGTGCGGTGACCTCACCCAGTGACAGAAGGGGTAGCGAGGCACGCATCATGTTGTTGCCATCAAGGGTAAAAAGATGGGGTTTTCATCATTGGTTTAAGATTATCCCTCTACATCATGTCATCTTGCTTAAGGCGTTACTCTGTTCGTCATGAACTCAATACACTAGATGAATTCTCGATAGCGGTCGATGTGTGGAGTAATAGTAGTATATGAAGAAAGTATCGGTCTACTTGTCTCGGACGTGATGCCTATATGTATGATCATTGCCTTAGATATCGTCGTGACTTTGCCCGGTTCTATCATTTGCTCGACAGTAATTTGTTCACCCACCATGATATTTGCTATTTTTAGATAAGCCTCTAGTGAAAACTATGGCCCCCAGGGTCTACTCCACACCATATTTTCAGCCTTACACTTTTTACTTCGTTGCTCTTTCCGCCTTCAGATCTCACTTTGCAAACAATCTTGAAGGGATTGACAACCCGTTTGAAGCGTTGGGTGCAAGCTTGTTTGTGTTTGCGCAGGTACTCTGGACTTGACGAGACCCTCCTTCTGGATCGATACCTTGGTTCTCAAACTGAGGGAAATACTTACTGCTCCTGTGCTGCATCACCCTTTCCTCTTCAAGGGAAAAACCAACGCAAGCCTAGTCTCCATCAACGTGTCAACTTCTGGCGCTGTTGTCTGGGGCCGTAGCAAGGACCAACAACATCTACAAGATGTAAGTTGTGTACTAGACATTAGTGCATCAAGGACATAAGACTTCTATGTAGCAATGAGGACAATCTTTAGATTACAAACCTAGTTCTAATAATTGCTACCATCATCTTTCAACTTAGTTTTCTCTAAGAATGTATTAAATACATTGGAGCTACATAACGAGCTATTGATCTACAACACAATTTGTAAAGACATTTAGACTATGTTTATGATAATTGGTTCAGTTAATCAAGTTACTAATGAACTCCCACTTAAATCAACATCCCTCGGGTTGTCTAAGTGTTACATGATCCAAATTAACCAACCAAAGTCTGGTAATCACGTGAGGTGAGGTGGTTTCAATGGTGAACATCTCCATGTTGATCATATCTATTATATGACTCATGTTCGACCTTTCGATCTCATGTGTTCCGAGGCCATGTATGCACATGCTAGGCTCATTAAGTTTAACCCAAGTATTCTGCATATGTAAAACTGGCTTACACCCATTTTATGCGAACAAAAAATCCATGACACCCGAACATCAGGAGGTGTTTCCTTGGGGAGAATACAATTTATCTTGAAATTAAGTGAGGGATCATCTTATAATGCTACCGTCGTCCTAAGCAAAATAATATGCATAGAAAGGATAAACAACACATGCCATCAATAAGTGACATGATATGTTCTTTGTCATCTTGTGCTTTTGATCTCCATATTCAAAGCATTGATATGATCTACATCATCACCGACATGACACCATGATTTCCGTGATCGTGTCATCATACGGTAGTCTCGACAACTATTGCTTCTACAACTATTGCTAACGCATAGCGATAAAGTAAAGCAATGGCATAAAATAAATTAAAGACAACCCTATGTCTCCTGCCCATTATCATTCTCATCGACACGCAAGCCGTGATAACTAGTACAAAACATGATCATATCATACATCCACATATATCAAATCACGTCTTGACCATATCACATCACAACATACCCTACAAAAACAAGTTAGACGTCTTCTAATTTATTGTTGCAAGTTTTACGTAGCTGCTATGGGTAACTAGTAAGAATCATTCTTACATACGCAAAGCCACAACAACGAAAATCAAGTGGCCTTTTAACCTTCTACAAGGACCGCCTTTGTCAAATCCGATTCAATTAAAGTGGGAGAGACACACACCCGCCAACCACTTTATGCAAAACAAGTTGCATCTTAGTCAGTGGAACCGGTCTCTTATGAGAGGGCAAGTAAGGTTGGTCCGTGAAGCTTCATCCCACAGTAGCACCAAATTAAAATAATACAAGGGAGGTAAGCAGTCTGAACATAAATGCCCACAACTTCTTTGTGTTCTACTCGTTCATAACATCTCCGCATAGACCTAGCTCATGAAGCCACTGCTTGGGAACGAAGCACGAAAAACAAATTATTTCCTACGAGCACCCAAGATTTATCTATGGAGATGCATAACAACGATATGGGAGAGTGTCTATACGTACCCTAGTAGACAGTAAAGTAGAAGCGTGTATTACATTGTTGGTGTAGACGTATTCTTCATGATCAAATTTTGATTCAATCCGACCCAGCGCCGAACGAATGACAGCTCCACATTCAGCACTCGTGCGGCTCGATGACTTCTTTGCCTCCTTGATCCATCAAGTGAGGGTGGATAAGTAGATGTTATATCAACTAGCACGGTAGTGTGGTGGACATGTGATGTTTACTACACAACTTTTATTCTTCTAGACGTTGTTGGACCTCCAAGTGAAGAGTTTTGTAGGACAACATTTTTTTCCCTCAAGTGGATGACCTAAGGTTTATCAATCTGTGGGAGGTGTCGGACGAATATGGTCTCACTCAAACAACCCTGCACTCAAATAAAAGAAATCTCTTGGGTCCACAACACACCCAATACAATGGAAAATTGTATAGGTGCGCTAGTTCGGCGAAGGGATGATGATACAAGTGTACTATAGATAGTAGAAATAAAATTTTATAATATGAAAAAATAAAAACAACAAGTTAACAATTAGTAAATAGCGAGAAAATGGTATATTATTGATTGGAAATAAGGCCTAGAGTTCATACTTTCACTAGTGCAATCTCTCAACAATGCTAACATAGTACAATCATATGGTCATCCCTCAACACGCAACAAAGAATCACTGCAAAGTTCGTATTAGCGGAGAACATAATAAGAAGTTGTTCTAGGCACCGAACCACCTATAAATGTATATACATGAGTAATACCACTTAGTATTGATATTACAAGTTTATCTAGTCTCTATGTGGTATGTCCTACTCATGAGAAATTCAAATTCTAAATGGTCCATTAATTATCTCTTGTTGGTTTTCGTTTGCCACTTGCTAATAAATGTTGGGCTATCACAATATGGGGGAGTAATATGCTATGTGCATATTACAAGCCTATAAAATGTGTATATTTTAGGTATTGCCACTTAGTGTTGATATTGTAAATTATCTTGTTCCTAGGTGGCATGTTATCTCTACAAGTGTCATTTTCTTGCGTTTTGGGAGTAAAGATGATGTTGGATATTTTTGCAATCTACCAGTGGGAATTTTTTCCAAATACTTCTTTTCCTTTGACAATTGGTATTCCCTTCATGTGGTAGAAATTGCTAATAATATTTATATTGGATTTTATGTATCTTTTGTCTTCCTTGCCTCTTGTGGATTGGTTTGAACATGTCTTGTGTTTCTACGGATATAGAGAAAGTGATGATACCATCTTGTGCATTTTGTATTCAAATGGAAATTCTATATAATGCACATCCCTTGGGGGAGCTATCCTATTTTCTTTGGAACACGCTCTTTATACGTCTATCATAAAATCTTTTAATCCCCATAAAGTGTGTGTTGATGGGAGGCAAGTCTTTCTCTTTATAATGCTTTGTGCCATCATGAAAATTTGTCGAGGGTTTGGTTTGTTTGTAACCTAGCTCTCTTTTGGAAACTAGATACCTCATGTTTGTTTTCCTTCAATTGGTATCCTGTTTCCTTTTGTCTGGCATGTGTCAATGGATATCATTCCTTGATGTATATTTTAATTGGTATCCTTCAAGTGATAATTTTTCATTTGGTATTTTATTTTCAATTGATACCTTGTCTTTTGGTGTATTATCAAGTATGTGTTGATTTGATTTTTGATTGCCTTGAGCATGCATATTTACTATATATATAGTTTCTTTTTCCATGCTTTCTTTCCTTGACCCGATATATAGGGGAAACTCCACGTTGTCATAAATTGGCTAAAGTGGGCATGAAATTCAATTTCATATCAATATGCACATATTTATGTGGAGTTTGTCCTATGTATTGTTGGTTTTCTAACTCTTTGGTCGCAATGCGTTTGGGCACCATTTTGTTTGTGTTGTTGTTCTAGAAACAATTGGAGATGCATTGGATGCTCGGCTCACCTACAATGAAGGTGTTGACACCATGGACTTATTGGATCCAAGCTAGGATGATCAATGAACCATTATCCACTACATCAATCCAATGCTATCTCTATAACAAGTATCTACTTTATGGATACATTTCTTGCATTCAACCTTTCGTAGGTTGCATCATGGCATGAATTTCTTGATTCGTTCTATTGGTGCTTGTTTCCTTCCTAAAAGCATCAGAACGATGATGTCTTATTGCTAGTTGGGATGTCTTTGATGTTCATAAGTTGGAAGTTCATATTGTACAATAAGAAAATATTACGCCATGTGCTATGCTTTCAAGCAAATATCTTATTTGTATATTTATGACTTCCTTTTGGATATCTTGTTTATTCCTTCTTGTAACCATTTCGTGTGTACATCCTTCTTTGTGGATATATATCACCATGATTGTCTTCTACCTAGAATCTTTTACACATGAGAGAAGTTACATCTCTAGTTGATATCCTCTTTTCTATCACGTCCACCGTTGCATTTCCTTTTTCAGTTTTTCGTGGCTTCGTGAAAGGATTTCTCTTGAGTGCGGATCATTTATCCTTGCATATTTATGCACTCTTTGTTTGTGAATATTATTCTTTCTCATGCTTGCCTTGACGAGGGTTTTGACATTTTGGTTGGTATCCCTTCTCTTGACAAGGTTATTATTTCCTTTCTTCACCATGGGTTGTCACAAGTGTGGTTTTCAATTTGTTTATTAGTAAGCTTGTGAACCCATTTTCTAGTAGTGTGTGTGTGGGACAGATATGTCTTGCACTTTGTTTCTCATTACTTAAAGACTATGTTGATGAGTAATGCTCATCCTTATCTTTGTCTTCTCAAGTGCCTTCCCATGACTCACACACATCAATTTGGTTGAGCCTATTATAATATTGCCTCTTTTACATGTTGCTCAACTATATCGTTTGTGCAAGTGATATGCTTATTGTCTCATCTATTTCCTTGCACTTGTTGTGTGTTTTTATTAATTTTGGGGGAGCCACGATCCTATTTTGTGCACTTGTGTCAAATACAAAAAATTCTTATAAGTGCACAAATCATGGGGAGCTTCTCTAGTTTTGATAAAACACTCATTTTCCCTTATCACAATATCTTTTTTTCATTTGGTTTGTAGGACCATATGATTGCTTGTTCCTATTGGTATCTTTCGATTGCTTGCTTCTCTCTTTAGTATGTCTTTGTGACATACAATCCTTCTTGCAATCTTTGGGTCCTCGATATAGTTTGTTTTCCTCCAACGTTTATCATTGTATTTGTGTATTTCTTTGCACTGTTGTTGATAAGTACACACTCTTCTAAACTTTTTTGTCCATTTTGGCAATCGATGCCAATGGGGGACAAGTTTAGAGAGTTTAGTCTGGTGATGCTTAGAGGGTTTTGCTTTTATTGCTTAAGCATTTCCATCTTGTACGCATGCATTATTGCTTTGTATGTGTGCACTTGGTTATGCTTATTTCCTTATATAAACTCTCTTGTACTGATTGTCATCAATTACCAAAATGGGGGCGATTGTTAGAGTATATTTCTCCATATGTGGTTTTGGTAATTGATGACAATCCCTATGGACTAATGGTTGCCTTAAGTTATATTCGAAGGATTTGTCCATAGGCACTTCTTGAAGTCCATCTGTTGGTTTCAAGGAGTTTATATGATGACCAAGGTAGTATTCAAAGTATTACCCAAAGATTGGTCATAAAGACACAAGGTTGATCAAGACTAAGCAGAGAGTAAATCAAGATGATCAACACACAAAGTGTACAAGATGTACTAAGAAGGATCAAGTGATCGCATGGAATGGTAGGCATTGTCCATAACACTTTTGTGTACTAACCCATGTCTTTGTGAGAGTTCTATGTGGGGTTAGGTGTGTTTCCATGGGTTTGCATCAAGAGGAAGATCTCATTCAACCTATGAAGGATGACATCCAGTGCTGATAGCCATCAAGATTGCGGTGTGCAAGTTCAAGTGGAGAATCACGAAGATATCATGCTTGAAGCTTGTCGTCCATTGTGGTGGCAAAGGACTTGTGAAGAATGTGTTGAAGAGTGGCTCCTCCATAGTGAGTATGGGGGAGCAATCAATAAAGGTGGTCCATCTTGAGGAAGCCAAGATCATCATCATCTTGCTCAACATGACTAGGTGCAAGGTATAGGTTTGCCCTTGATAGGTTTTTCTATTGTAGGATAGTTTGTTGTACTGTCGAGGGGGGCTCTCAAGTGAGTAGCTTGATCGTATCGTTCGTTGAGAGCTCAAACCATTTGTATTCTTGCATCATATGTTGGTTCTTGTTTGGTGTTTCTCCTTGTGAGTTTTAGAGCTTATGGTCATGTTCCTGATAAGCTCGAGTTCATAAAAAACGGAGTCCATATGCATCTTCTATGATGTTTTGGATGTTGGAAGTTTTTGCCGGTTCTTCATTCATAGAGTTCTCACATCTCTATGTCGCTGTTGGATATCTCTTGTCTTCATGAATTCAACAAGCTTGAGTTTGCTCGATTCGGAGTTCGTATACGAAAGTTATGTCAGTTTCAGTATCGAACGGTAGTACCGCTCATGGTGCCAGCGGTAGTAGTTTTTTACTACGGATCCCGGGCGGTAGTACCGCTCCCTTGGACGTTCTAGCAATGGTAGTACCGCGCCTAGTAGCGGTAGTACCGCTCCGGTCGGATTGTGACTGGGGGTAATGGTTGGATTCTTTCCCCCACTATATAAAGGAGGTCTTCTTCCCCATTGGACCTGATCTATCTGTTGAGCTCGTGTTCTTCCCCATTGTTGACCTTCTTAGAGCTTGCTAACTCTTAATCCGTCCAATGATTCTTGCCAGTTCTTGAGGGAAAAGAGAGAGGAGATCTAGATCCACACCTCCACCAATCACTTTCTCCTCTATGTGAGGGGAACCCCTTGGATCTTGATCTTGGGGTTCTTTGTGAACTCCTTTTTCTTCCTCTCATATTTCTCCACAACTGATGTTGTTGTGGAGGGATTTGAGTGTGAGGGACTTGACCACTTCTTGTGTTATTGCCATTGCATTAGTTGCATCGGTTTGAGTCCTCAACAGTGATACATGGAAGTGAGAAGTTGTGAAGCTTATTACCCTTGTGTACTTGGTACCCCTAGAAGCTTGGTGGTGCCTCGGAGCTCAATCATTGTTGTGTAAAGCTTCAGGCAAGCTTCGGGGTCTCCAATTAAGTTGTGGAGATTCCCCGAGCATTTGTGGTCACCTCAAAGCCATATTCCATTGTGGTGAAGCTTCGTGGTGTTGTTGGGAGCCTCTAATTAAGTTGTGGAGATTGCCCCAACCTTGTTTGTACGGGTTCGGTGACTGCCCTCAAGGGTCCCTTAGCGGAATCACGACATCTTGCATTGTGCGAGGGCGTGAGGAGATTACGCTGGCCTTAGTGGTATCTTGGGAAGCATTGTGCCTCCACATCGCTCCAAACAGATATTAGCATCCGCAAGGGTGTGAACTTTGGGATACATCGTCGTCTCCGCGTTCCTAGGTTATCTCTTACCTGCACCCTTTACTTATGCACTTTACCTTGTGATAGCCATATTGTTTCTTGTCATATATCTTGCTATCACTTAGTTGTTTATCTTGCTTAGCATAAGTTGTTGGGGCACATAGGTGAGCCTAGTTGTTTTAGATTTTGTGCTTGACAAATTAAACGTTAGTTTTATTCCGCATTTGTACAAGCCTAAACCGTAATTATTTTAAAGCGCCTATTCACCTACGCTAGGCGACATCCACGTCCTTTCACTACTGGTACATACCCTCAGCCTCGAGGGTGAACTACACCCTCCTCGTCATGGCCTCCGCCAGGATGATGAAGAAGGCCATTGGAGATGATTTCCCCCTCCGACATGGTACTGGAAAGGCTGCAAATTAATTTTTCTTTGATAGACAGAGTTGTGGCGGCGGAGCAGAATTTCTCTCCTAATTTATAAGGGTTTTGGCATATATAGGATTTTTCAGCATTGGAAACACGTCAAACGGATCCACGTGGACCCCACCACACATCAAGGCGTGCCTATGGTGGTGGGGTGCGCCCTATTGTGTGTTGGCCCATAGGCAGCCCCCTCTGGTACTTCTTCGCTCCGATATTTCTTATTTTATTGAGAAAAGTCATAAAAAAGTTTTTGGCAATTCCGATAACTTTTATTTTATGCACAAAAACAACACCATGGTAATTCGGGTGAAAATGTAGCGAGTCCGTGTTAGTTCTAAATAAAACATATAAAGTGCATAAAAACCATATTATAGTATTGTAAGCATAGGCAAATATGTCATGAATAGTTCATAAATTATCGATATGTTCGAGACATATCAACATCCAACTACTGTAGGATGGTCCAAACATGACACTACAATCACAAACCCTTCGACGAAACTGTATGCGATGCATTAATCGCAAACGGTGCTGTAAGAAAATAGTCAAAAATGATACGAATTGCTTGCGATGGCGCAGATATAAACACGATTCAGAATAGAGCTTTGTGTGGAATGTGTGGCAAACGGTTAATCCATATGAATTGGTTGCGATTATACAGAACAACAGAAATGGTCAGCTAGATGAGGGTGTGTGCGATATACGACATACAGTTCATTGGGATGAACTGTCTATCATTAGACAACATGACATAAATGGTCAGTCAAATCAAGGTGATTGTGATGGAGTGCATACATTTCACTCGGATGAAGTATTTCCGATGAGCCAAGACAACACAAACAGTTGAATTGAACAAGATGTGTGTGATACGCGGCAAACAGGTCCGTAATCAGAAATTTGTGCGAAGTCCGATAATAACACAGACGATTACCGCTAATAAGCCGCGTGATTTTCTTTGTCTACACAAGAAGAATATATATATAACTAAAATAAACATCCAGTTACATAAGTGACTATACAAATCATTCGCACACACCTCAGTAAACAATTGCATGCATTCTAAAGTAGGAGAAACAATCATCTAGTCATCTACTTCTTGTGACGCTCCCACCACTACTTTGTGGCTCGATCCCTCGTCTAGGGCAGGACGAAGACAGTTCCTCATGTCAACGATCGGCATGTACATCTCGTAGCTTGTGTACACATCCTTGACCGCGTACTTGATGTGTTCTTCATCCAGTCTCTGATCCCACACACTGTGCCAGGCATTCTTGTCCTTCTTGCTCTCATCCTTCATCTTCATGCAGTAGGGGCGATGATGGCCCAGGTGAGGTCAACGAGGGAGTTTTCTTTGTTATTGGTGCTACCCCGGTCCTTGTAGTGGTCATGGACGTTGACAAGATTCTGGCAGGTCAAGCCCAAAACGTCGAGTGCTTTTAGATCGTTGGTGGTGTCCATCATAGCAAAATTGCAGTCCGGGCTGTTGATAAACCTAGTGAAATGCTCGCAAGGCCTTGTGGCTAGGTGGTATTGGTAGACGAGGACGTCATGTCGCACGCACAACTGGGCAATGGGAACCTTGTGATCTTGCCCGGCACGAGCGCTGGTGAACTCGAGGTCGAAGCTGACCACTTGATACTTGTCCTCAGCAAGCAACTACTCCATAGTTTGGATGGCGCTCTCCACTAAGACCGACTCATTCGTGTACACCGTCGAGAGGTCCTTCGCCCTCACGTTAGTGTCCACTACGTGATTCATGGTGAACTGCCCCCGTTGTCTTCATCGGCCGCTGGGAGCGCCATTGGAGCCACATGGAGCGCCATTGGAACCACCGGGAGCGCTATTGGAACCACGAGGAGCGCCATTGCATGCATAATTTGCTTGTTTTGATGATGTAATGGATTGTATTGGGGGCTACAAGACATGGAGGAGTTAAGATACAATACCCTATGCTGAAATAAAATAATAATCAATTTTTAAGAACACCTAAAATTATTTGATATGTTTCTTATACTAACGGATCTCACGAAGTTTTGTTGAGTTTTTGTTATTGAAGTGTTCAACTTTTGGGTATTATCTCGATGGACTAAGGATTGAGGAGCAGAAAAAGCCTAAGCTTGGGGATGCCCAACGCGCCCCAAGGTAATATTATAGGAATACTCAAACGTCTAAGCTTTGGGATGCCCGGAAGGCATCCCCTGTTTCGTCTCAATCCATCGGTATGTCACTTGGAGCTACATTTTTATTCATCACATGATATGAGATTTGTTTGGAGCATCGTTTGATTTAATTTTCTTTTACTTTTAGTTTGACACAATCATTGTTTGCTGGACACACCTATTTGAGGGAGATACCACATCATCATAATTTTTTAGAATACTCTATGTGCTTCACTTATATCTTTTGAGCTTAGAAGTTGCTCTAGTACTTCACTTATATCTCATTGAGCACAGTGGCGTGTAGATTTTATAGAAATAATATTCTCTCATTCTTCACTTATATTTGTTTGGGAGCTAAATAAATAGTGATAGCACATATAAAGAAATTGTGGGTTAATGATATTGATGTGGAAATATGAAAAAGGTGTCAGTGCATTATTATTAGTTCACAGAGATGTCGATATTAAGATATGTTAAACTTCTGGTTCATCTAAAAAATAAAAGGGCATGGTGATGATGTGTGATCATTTCTATTTCTTGTTGAAATCCTAGTGTTGTTTTGAGTCGGAGTCGCACAATGGTTAATTCCTACCAACCCTCTCCCACGGGGCATGTGAGTTGTAATTTGATTTGTGATAAGACTGATAAAAGGATGTAATAACAATATGATTTATTTATGACTAATGTAACACAATGGACATACGCAATCTCACCTCCTCATATTTGCTAGCCTCTTTGGTACCGTGCATAGCCCATTCTCACCTCGAGGCTTGGTGCAACTTTCGCTGGTGGATCCACACCCCATGAATTGACGCGTTGTGTTGCACAAAAACCTTTTTATATCCTCCTCAAAACAGTCAGCATGCCTGTTGGGGGAACTTTGCATGGGAAACAAAAATTTACCTACGCACACCCAAGATACATTATATGGAGATCAACACCTACGAGAGGGGGAGTGAATCTAAATACCCTTTTAGATTGCTAAGAAGAGGAGTATATAACACGGTTGTAGTCATACTCTTCACGATCCAGTCGCAATCCAAGCCGATCCAACACCGTATGGACGGAACCTCCACGTTCATCACACGTGCGGCTTGACAACCCACAAGTGTAGGGGATCATTTGCAGCTTTTTTTCGATAAGTAAGAATGTCTAACCCAATGAGGAGCTAAAGGTAGAATAAATATTCTCTCAAGTTCTATCAACCACCGATACAACTCTATGCGCGCAAATGCTTAGTTTACCTAGTAAAAGTATGACACTATTTTGTGGAAAAATAAAGAGGAAGTAAATAAAAGTTAGGGGATGTTTAGTAGAAAGCTTTTTGTATAACGCAAGACAAAGATTGTCCATAGGCAATTGAATGTAACAAGATAAATATTTATGATGTGCAATGAGGGAGAGGCATACGCTAACACAATTTCCATACTTCGATCATATGCACTTATGACTGGACCTCTAGCAAGCATCTGCAACTACTAGAAATAAATAAGGTAAACCTAACCATAGCATTAAACATCAAGTCCTCTTTACTCCCAGACATGCACAACTCCCTTACTCGAGTGTAAGTTGCTGTCACTCTTGCCACCCACTATAAGTGAATCATGAACATATTGCAAACCCTGTAGTGTGTATGCTTCACGTGTGTGCATCACGGAAGGCACCTTAGGACATCACCATATCAACACAGAACTCATATCAATAACATAATATCACAATTAACCCGTAGGACAAAACAGATCTACTCAAACATCATAGGATAACCACATATCATTGGGAAATAGTATGTAGTGTTGAGAACAATGTTTAAATAGACAGTTACATCGGGAAAAGAGGTGCTGCAGCGTTGCATAGAGGGGGAGAGAGTTGGCGTTGATGGAGGCAAGATTGTTGATGTAGGTCGCCATCACGCTCCTTCCCCCGACGACATTCCGAGGCCACCGGGAGAGAGGGGGAGAGAGCCCCCTCCTTATTCTTCTTCCTTGGCCTCCCCCATAGATGGAAGGAGACTCCCCCCTCTGGTCCATGGCCTCCATGGTGGCGGATGGGCAGGAGCCCCTCCGAGATTGGATCTCCCTCTTTTTTCTCTTCTCTTTCACATTCCTATTTTCTGACCCTTCATTGTTCCTTAAATTCTAGGAGATCCGTAACTCCGATCAGGTTGAAATTTTGAGGGGAGTTTTATGCGTAAGTTATCTTTGTTTCGCCCGAAGAAGAGTCTAAACTGACTTAAGGGCTTCCCACCAGACGCCACCCCGCACCTGGGGGCCCAGGCGCGTCCTGGTGTCTAGTGGAGGCTGTGGGCCTTCGTTTGCATTGATTCCACCTCACAAAAATAATATAAATTCTGAAATTATATTCCATAAATTTTTATCGCTTTTCAATTTGTTTGACATAGATATTCTGCGAAAGAAAAACCATGCAAGAAAAAGGAACAGTCACTTGGCACTGGATCAATGTGTTAGTCCAATAAATCATATAAAATGTTGCCAAAAATATGTGAAAGTTGTATAATATTGGCATGTAACAATCAAATATTACACATATGACAGACACGTATCAGCACCCCCAAGCTTAATTCCTGCTCGTCCTTGAGTAGGTAAATGATAAAAAGATAATTTTTGATATGGAATCCTACCTAGCATAATCTTGATCATATATCTAATCATGGCATGAATATTAAGATACAAGTGATTCAAGGCAATAGTCTATCATTTGACAAAAAGACATCCATACTTAGGTTTACTAGCAAACAATCATGTCCTTTCAAAATAACAATGCTTGAAGAATGCCATCCCTACAAAATTATATAGCTTGTCATGCTTGGTCTTCCTAGCATAAGGTATAAATCATGAGGACTCCGGTTTCAAATCAAGCAATTGGATCATACTCCGTCCATCCCAAAATAAGTGTCACTCACTTAGTATAAAATTTGTACTAGTTTAGTTATATATTTGCGACACTTTTTTTGGGACGGGGGGAGTACTTTTTAACATGCTTTAGATTTTTATTACTTACTCAATACATGAGCGTGAACCATGGATATAGCATGAAGGTGGAATAGAATATGGTGGTAGGTTTCAAAGGGCTAAAAGTGAACAAGAAAGTCTCGCATCAACTCGGCGTATCAACGGGCTACGGAGATGCCCATTAATAGATACCAATGCGAGGAGTAGGGATTGCCATGCAACGGATGCACTAGAGATATAAGTGTATAAAAGCTCAACATGAAAACTAAGTGGGTGTGCATCAAACTCTATAATGAAAAATTCCCACAAGTATATGAAAGTGACAACAAAGGAGACTCTCCATATGAAAAACATGGTGCTACTTTGAAGCACAAGTGTGGAATTATCATGCCCCTTCTCTCTTTTTTTTTCTTTCTCCTCTTATTTTTTTTATTTCTCTTATTTTTATTTATTTCTTTCTTTTTTTGTCTGAAGTTTCACCCCGACTTGTGGGGTAATCATAGTCTCCATCATCCTTTCCTCACTGGGACAATGCTCTAATAATGAATAATGATGATCGTCACACTCCTATTTACTTACAAATCAATATTACAACTTCATACCTAGAACAAAGTATGACTCTATATGAATGCCTCTCACAATGTACCAGGATGTGCAATGATCTAGTGTAGCACTGACATCAAAAAATGGACAAGCCATGAAAATATCATGTTGGCTATCTTTCGATCATGCAAAGCAATATGACAATTAATAATCAAGTCATCAAAACGGAAGCGGTGGAAGTTGCATGGAAATATATTTCAGAATGGCTATGGAAATGCCAAAATAGGTAGGTATGGTGGTTGTTTTGAGGAAGATATAATAAGTCTTATGTGTGATAGATTGTATCATATCACGGGGTATGGATGCACCTACGAAGTTTGCACCGTCTCTCGAGGTGAGAAAGGGCAATGCACGGTAACGTAGAGGCCAGAAAATTGTGGAAAGGTAAGACTGCGTATGTCCATGGAAATACATACGTCACAAAGAACTCACATGATTATTGAAAGATTTTATTATCTCTCTCGAAGTAAAGCACTACTCGCATGCCCTGGGGGAGAGGGTTGGGAGGAGCTAACCATCACGCGACTCCGATTATAAGAGCACAAAGGATTTGAATCAAGGATAAATTATGCTCCAAGTTCATCACATAACCAGAGACTATACGTACATGCTCAGGGAATCGCAAACCTTAACATCAATATTCTTACTAATCCACAATCATGAATTAGTGCACCTACATATTACTATCTTCATGTCACAAAACTATTGCGAGGAATCAAACATATCATACTGAGTGATCTACAAGTTTTATGTAGGATTTTATGACTAACCATGTGAATGACCAATTCCTTTTGAGTCTCCAAATTGATATAAGTAAAGCATCAGAGTTTAATTCTTTCTACAAAATACCACGCTCTAATAAATATAAGTGAAGCAGAATAGCATTCTACAAATAATGGTTTTCTGTATGTAGACAAACAGGCAACCCATACTTGAAATGATATAAGTGAAGCACATGAAGAATTCTATAAATCAACCATGGACTATCTCATACCAGCATGGTGCATAAAATAAAAGTGAAAACTAAACAGAAAAGATGCTCCAAGATTTATGCATATCGCATGAACGAAACGAAGACAAAAACATACTGATACTTGTTGAAGAAAGATGGGATGCCCTCTGGGGAATCCCCAAGCTTAGACGCTTGAGTCTCCTTGGACATTTACTTGGGGTGACTTGGGAACCCCCAAGCTTGAACTCTTTCCTCTCCTCCATCTCCTCATATCGAGACCTCCTCGAACTTCAAACACTTCATCCACAAAAAACATAACAGAAAACTCGTGAGATCCCGTTAGTATAATAATGCAAATTAGTACCTTAAGTACCGTTGAAAACCCATTCAAATTTTGTTTTTGCATTATAGCTATTGTAATATAACTTATCCGTGACTTATACCAACGATACAATCGATAGTTTCATCAAAACAAGCAAAACAATGCATCAAAAACAAAATCTGTCAAAAGCAGGTCAGTCTATAGTAATCTGAACATAGAACATACTTCTGTAACTTAAAAATTCGGAACAATTAGTAGGAAATAAAATAAATACTTAGCATTACTGTGTAAAAATTTCAGAAACTTTCGTTGTTCTAGTAAAATATATAAATTCACGCACTATAGCCAAAGTTTGTGTTTTTGGACAGCACATACCAACAAGCAAACTAATCATCCTAAAGGCAAATGTTGGCACATTATTTTTAAAATAAAATGGCATTTATACAAGGGGATAATTTGTTTTTGAATTTTTTCTGTAATCAAGATTCATAATGTTTCCATGGGTATGGAAAAAGTTCAAGGCTAGCCCCCACTTTAACGGTGCTCGTCCTTGTGACTTTCACTTTATTTTTGAAAAAGTTTTAAGTTCCCCACTTTATTTTATTTGTTAATAAATATTACAAAATCATACAACATAAATAAATGACTCCCTAAAACTTCTGAGTTGTCTCCCTAGCAGTGCTTTCTTTAAAGCTATTAAGCTGGGAATATAGTGCTAAGTAAGGGATCCACCCGGATCCGAATGTATATCAAAGCCAATTTTAATTAGCAATGATTTGTAATTAAGTAGTGAGCATAAAGTGATATATATCACGTGAAAATGAAGTCTAACTCTCTTCCTATGCATTGGCATGTCATAAAAGAACAATTCATTCACACAAAGTAAAGGCCAATACATAGCATAAGTAGTTTCTTTGCAATTTTATCGTGTTGGAAACATAAAGAGGTGAAGATTTGGTTCCTCTCTCATAATAGTTTCAAGTAGGAACAACAAGCACATGGAGATTATATCCATCAAAATCATCATGTGAAATTGCAAAACTCAAACCATCAATATAATCCTTAGTAAGTGCAAACTTTTCCGATATAGTGTAGTTGGGAGAATTCAAAAATATAATAGGGCTATCAAGTGTCGGTGCAATAGAGATAATTTCATTCTTAACATAAGGAACTACATCAAGTTCATCTCCATAACCATAATTTGTATTAGCATCTTGGCCAAAAGCATAACAAGCATCAATTTCATCAAAAAGGGATATTTCAAAAGAATCAACGGGATCATAGTAGTTATCAAAGGTTTCATCCTTCGGTAAGAACAAAGGGGAATTAAACAATGTATGAGTTGAAGAGTTACTCTCATTATAAGGTGGGCATGGGTAGCAAATCTGCCCTTCCTCCTTTTGTTCTTCACTCTCCTACTCATCTTTTTCACCTAATGAGCTCACAGTTTCGGAAATTTCTTCTTCCATAGTTTCCTGCAAAATATTAATCTCTTCCAAGGCACCCGTCCTTCTTTCAATAAATTCATTAATATCAGCATTGTATTCATAATTATCATAGCAATATTTAAGTATGGCAAAATTTTCAGATTTGTAAGGAACATCATCATACTTTTCAAGCAAAGAAGCAATTTCATAAGCACCTTTAAAAGCAAAAAATCTTCTATTCGGTCCACATCATACCAATCATATATAAAATTAGCATAATAAGCCAAGGTTTTATTATCATTAAATTCATATTCAAAGGGAAGGTGTAGAGCCTTAATCTTGGAGCAACAAGTATAATCATATCTCAAACATGCATACCAAGCAAAGCAATGCAAAATTCTAATTTGATCCCATAAGTGTTTCCCTTTTTGAGATAAGCGATATTCCCTAAAGTATTCACGTTGATCCAACGGTACTCCCATTATCAATTTGAATGGGGTTTACTCAAGATTACGAAAGTAGTGTTTAATATTTTCCACATAACGAGCATTTTAGGAGGTTCCCCATCTCCATGAGTAGCAAGTACCACTAATTTTTTTGGTGTCTCATGTTCCATTTCCGTAACTAAAGATATAAAACAACTAATAACATAAAATATGAATTTCTTAGTGATAAATCAAACAAGCACACACAAGAGAATATTCACCCCATGTTATTGCTTCCCGACAACAGCGCCAGAAAAAGGTCTTGCTAAACCACAAGTGTAGGGGTTGTTTGTAGACTTTTTCCATATGTAAGAGTGTCGAACCCGGCGAGGATCTAAAGGTAGAATTAATATTTTATCAAGTTCTATCGACCACAGATACAACTCTACACACGCAAACGCTTACTTTACCTAGAACAAGTATGAAACAATTTTGCGAAAAAGTAAATCGCAAGTAAATAAAAGTTAGGGTTGTTTAGTAGAATCCTTTTGTGTAATGCAAGAGAAAGATTGTCCATAGGCAATTGAATATAACATGATATATATTTATGATGTGCAATGAGGGAGAGTCATACGCTAACACAATTTTCGTACTTCGATCATATGCACTTATGATTGGACATGTAGAAAGCATCTGCAGCTACTATAAATCATTAGGGTAAACCCAACCATATCATTAAACATCAAGTCCTCTTTACTCCCATATGTGCACAACTCCCTTACTCGGGTCTAAGTTTCTCGCACTCTCGACATCCATATAAGAGAATCATGAACATATTGCAAATCATCCAGCGTGTATTCTTCACGTGCGCACATCACGGAAGGCACCTTAGAACATCACCGTATCAACACACAACTCATATCAATAATATCATATCACAATTAACCCATAGGACAAAACAGATCTACTCAAACATCATAGGATAACCACATATCATTAGGAAATAGTATGTAGTGTTGAGCACCATATTTAAGTAGAGAGTTACAATGGGAAAAGAGGTGTTACACCGCTTCTCTTTCGCGTTCCTGTTTTTTTAGCCCTTTACCATTTCTGAAATTCCTAGAGATCCGTAACTACGATCGGCCTGAAATTTTGAGGGGGTTTTATTTGTAAATTGGCTTTCTTGCACCTGAAGAATAGTCCCAACTGACTTAAGGGCAACCCACTAGACCCCACCCCGCGCCAGTGGGTCTAGGCACACCTGGTGTATTGTGGAGGTTGTGGGCCTCCGTTTGCGTTAATTCCACCTGCCAAAAATTACATAAATTTCAAAATAATTCTCTGTAAAGTTTTATCGCATTTGGACTTTGTTTTATATGGATATTCTGTGAAACAAAAAACATGCAACAAACATGAACTAGCACTTGGCACATGATCAATATGTTAGTCCAATAAATCATGTAAAATGTTCCCAAAAATATGTGGAAGGTGTATAATATTGGCATGGAACAATCAAAAATTATAGATACAACAAAGACATATCATTATCCCCAAGTTTAATTCCCGCTCGTCCTCAAGTAGGTAAATGATAAAAAATATAATTTCTGATGTGGAATGCTACCTAGCATAATCTTGATCATATATCTAATCATGGCATGAATATTAAGATACAAGTGATTCAAGGCAATAGTCTATCATTTGACAAAAAGCCATCCATACTCAGGTTTACTAGCAAACAATCATGTCCTTTCAAAATAATAATCCATGAAGAATGCTATCCCTACAAAATCATATAACTTGTCATGCTTGGTCTTCCTAGCATAAGGTATAAATCATGAGCACCCCGGTGTCAAATCAAGCAATTGGATCGTACTTTTTAACGCGCTTCAGCATTTTATTACTTACTCAATACATGAGCGTGAAGCATGGATATAGCATAAAGGTGGAATATAATATGGTGGTTTCTTTCAAAGCAGTAAAAGTGAAGAAGAAAGTCTCACATCAACTCGGCGTATGAAAGGGCTATGGAGATGCACATCAATAGATATCAATTTACGGAGTAGGGACTACCATGCAATGGATGCACTAGAATTATAAGTGTATGAAAGCTCAATATGAAAACTAAGTGGGTGTGCATCAACCTCTATAATGAAAAATTCCCACTAGTATATGGAAGTGACTACAAAGGAGACACTCCATATGAAAAACATGGTGCTACCTAGAAGCACAAGTGTGGAATTAGCATGCCCCTTCTCTTATCTATTTTTTCTTTTTTTCTTTCTCTATTTTTTCTTTGTTTTTTTTATTTTTTTGTCCAGAGTCTCATCCCGACTTGTGGGGGAATCATAGTCTCCATAATCCTTTCCTCTCTTTGACAATACTGTAATAATGAATAATGATGATCATCACGCTTCTATTTACTTAAAACTCAATATCACAACTCGAAACCTAGAACAAATTTTGACTCTATATGAATGCCTCTGACAGTGTACCAGCCTGTGAAATGATCTAGCGTAGCATTGACATCATACAACGGCCAAGCAATGGAAATATCATGCTAGCTATCTTATGATCATGCAAAGCAATATGACAATGAATGCTCAAGTCATGAAAACGAAAGCGATGGAAGTTGCATGGAAATATATCTCAAAATGGCTATGGAAATGCCATAATAGGTAGGTATGGTGGCTGTTTTGAGGAAGATACAATAAGTCTTATGTGTGATAGAGCGTATCATATCACGGGGTTTGAATGCATGTGCGAAGTTTTTACCGTCTCTCGAGATGAGAAACAGCAATTCACGGTACCGTAGAGCCTAGAAAATTGCAGAAAGGTAAGAGTGCGTATGTGTAACACCCAAGATGCGATCCTATCCGCAATTTGGCATGAGGGCCTCATGTGGGATAGAAGCGCATCTCGTCGTTTCGCAAGAATGGATATCGTTACAAGTACATGTACTGAAAAGATGATATATATGGAATTGGCTTACACTCGCCACAAGCTACATCAGACTCACATCAGTACAATACATAAACATCATGAAGAAGAGCAGGGTCCGACTATGGACGAAAACAAACGAGAAAATAAGAACGACGTCCATCCCTGCTATCCCAGCATACCGGCCTGGAACCCATCCTAGAGCGATGAATAAAAGGAAGAAGAAGCAACTCCAAATGAACAATCAACGCGCTCGCGTCAAGTAACCTTTACATGTACCTGCAACTGGTGTTGTAGTAATCTGTGAGCCACAGGGGACTCAGCAATCTCATTTCCAAAGGTATCAAGACTAGCAAAGCTTAATGGGTGTGGTATGGTTAAGTGGTGAGGCTGCAGGAAGCGACTAAGCATAATATGAGGTGGCTAACTTACAAGTACAAGAATAAAGAGGGGGGTGATCTACGCATAACGGACGTGAACTACTGATGATCAAATGAATGATCGTGAACACCTACTTACGTCAGACATAACCCCGCCGTGTCCTCGATCGGAGAAGGAACTCACGAAAGAGACAGTCACGGTTACGCACTCAGTTGGCATATTTTAATTAAGTTAACTTCAAGTTGTCTAGAACCAGCGTTAAACAAAGTTTCCACGTTGCCACATAACCGCGGGCACGGCTTTCCGAAAAGATTTAACCCTGCAGGGGTGCTCCAACTAGTCCATTACAAATTACCACAAGCCGCATATAAATCCTCGATCACGACACTCACGATCTCGTCGGACTCCTTAGTGGAAACCCTGAACTCTAAGATTACCCAAAGCATCACAGGAATCCCGATGCACAAGATATCTCGTCAAAGGTAAAATTAATCCAGCAAGGCCGCCCGTCGTGTCGACGAACCCGATAGGAGACGCGTATCTCGCTCTCAGGACAAGACGGATGAGCTAGACGTCGGGATCGCTAAACCCTAGGTGACCAGGGGGGCGCCGTACATCGCTCAGGTGGGACCAACACTCATGCGGAGCACTAGCCCGGGTGTTGATTACTTATCCTCGGGGTCCGGAAAGTCCCTATGCAATTTTATTAGGTTATTAGGCAAATGTTGTACCAAAGTTGGGCCTTGCCAGACCATATTTAATCTAAAACGAATTATCAAGGGGGTCCCCGTAACAACCCCGATCATGTTAGGAGCGCTCAATTATGGAACATAATACCGGTAGAGAAAACTAAAGGGAGCAAAGGTGGAACAAAACACCAAGCTAGAAAGGTCGAGCCTTCCACCTTTTACCAAGTATATAGGTCCATTAAATTAAATAGCATTTAATATGGTGATAACAAGGAACCCATGTTATCACATGGAAGCAACTGCACCTACAACTAGCAACGCTAACACATGGTTAAGCAAGCGGTAACATAGCCAATCAGTGGTTTGCTAGGTTGTGAACAGGTTGAAGGTTTTCATGGCAATGTTGAGGGGCTGATATTTAACAAGTGGTAGGCAACGAGACATGATCGGTAGAAGCGATAAAAACTAGCATAGCAATGATAGTGATGGTATCTCGGGAAATGGTCATCTTGCCTGAGATCCCGCTGAGGAGAAGAATGACTCCGTGAAGCAGACGAAACGACATAGTCAAACGGGTCCTCACTTTCCGACACAAGACTCCATTGAGACGAAGGAAACTGGAAACAAGAATCAACACATGATATTCACCACACGATGCACAACACATATGATGCATGAACAGTAACACATGCAAGACATGGCATGTCAATTCACAACAATCAAACACTACACATTAAGTGAAGTTCAATATGCAACAAGTTGCATATTGATGAAACTCCACGTTTAATTATTTAGTTCTATCTCGATTAGATACACGACAATATTAAATGTGGTTAAAATGGCAAGAGGTGAAGCGCAATTAATCTACCTATCGAGGCATTTTAAATGAGGTCGGAAATGACATATAACATCTCCAAAACGACCTCACATGTTAATTAACAATTCCGTCCAGATCTGAACTAACATGTTTTAATAGCTGTTAAACAACAAAATAAATAGGTTCACGTGATTCCATGCGTCATTACAAGCAATTTACACAAGAGAACACCTCCAACGGAGCTACGGTTCAAAAGATACGAGCACCGCAAGGTATGATGGCATGAATGCAATATGTGTGCAACGACAGTCACAAGAATTTCAAAACATACAACCAGCAAGATAATGTGAAACTACACAAAATTCATATAGGACAGATCAAAACGGAGCAACGGTTCAACAACTACGAGCTAAACAAGAAATCACTACAATCTGCCAAAATCAGCCACATAGCATTTTCTACACCCCACAACTACCAGCTACACAAAACCAGTTGTCACAACCCTAGCATAGCTCTGTTTGCCACGCATTCATGCATGCATTCAAATCAACTCATTGGAATGGGGATGATCTACAAAAGGGAAGTGATCAAGCCCAAATGAATTGAAATTTGACAAAAGGGCAATAAAAATATTACCTTAAAAGGGACCAGGAAAATGTTCCAAATAATTGGGAAAATAATGACACGGAATAAATTTGTCAAACCAAAATTTTAAGTCACAGAAACATTTTGAAATGGATTTTTGATTTCATCAAATAACTGTTTGGAATGGAGTTATTTTGTTTTCTTTTAAAATAAAAGTTTCAAAAATGTTGAAACTATTTTAGGGTTTTATAAAATAGTTAAACATTTTATTTAAAACCTAAATCTACATGCGAGAAAGAAATAAAAACAGAAAAAGGAAAAGTGAGAGAGAGACTTACCTGTCGCTTACCTCTAGGCCCAGCCCACCAAGGGGGTGCCCTGTCGTCTCCCTCCTCCTGCCAGAAGGTAGGGGAGAAGATGAGCACGGCACTGTGGCTAGGGGCGCCACCTCCTCCTTGCCTGCCTGGCCCTCTTAGCCAGCGCGACGCCTCGCCCCCGTGCCTCTCTTCTCATCCTCCCCCGGACCCCTCTGCCTTATCTTCTTCCTTCCTCTCTCCCTCTCTTTTTCCCCTCCGCCTCTCTCTGCCAGGGGATGTTGCCGCCGTTGATTCGCTGCCTCCGGCGTGTCTCCGAGCTCACCACCGGTGCCAGAAGGTTCGCAGTGAGGCTCTCGATCGATTTTCCCCTCCCCATCACGTTCTCCCGTCCTCTAACACCTTCTAGCCGCGGATCCCGTGAGGTCCTCGCCGTCGGCCATGACCTCCATGGCCAGGGCCTCCCTCGCCCTGCTACGCACTCTCGGCGTGCTCGGTGAGCTCGCTTGGACCCGCAACCGGCCTCATCTCCTCCTCCTGTGCCTCCTAGAATTAGCCCCACCATGGCCAAGTCCGGCCGCCGCCCGAGGTCGTCGACGACCTCGTTCTGGCCACATCATGGCCCGTGGCTGGGTCAGATGGATGCGGTCCAACCTGGGCTTCGCGTAAATGGTTTTGGCCGTCCAAATGGTTGCCGGATGGTTCCCAAACCAGAACGCGGTAGTGTTTGTTGTAAGACTTTTTATGTGCTCATCATTGTCTTGGGCAGTGTGTTCACATGTGTCTTGCAATCCAGCTCATGTTTTGGAGTTGGCTTCCGTAGTTCATTTCCCGAGAATCTCGCAACATTATCTTGTCGATTTGTGTTGCAAACCTTCTTTTCAGACGTGCTGAGTCTGAAGCATCGTGTCACCAACCGGAGCTGAATCTCAGGCAGTTATAATGGTTGGAACTTTCCCAAGAATTATAATATTGGTCTCTATGTAACCCGGTAAAGTGGTGAAATGGCTAACACACCTAGCCGGCAGACTTGATATTATAATATCTTGCATCAGCAACCTTAGCTAACCTAATGGCTCACTGACAGACGGGCCCCACTTCTAATTAATTCATTAGTTAGTTAATAAAACCCTGTTAGCTAAACTCTATCACTGGTGTGTGGACCCCACACGACAGGTTTGACTCTGACCTGGGTCAGCTGACCTTATGACGCAGTGCTGACGCAATAAAAGTATTTTCTAATATAAAAGAAATTCCAGAAAATGCCTAAAACTTCTAAAAATCATAAAAAATAATATGTAAGTCCAATGAAAATAATTTACATATGAAAAACGATCAGAAAAATCCATAGAATATGATCATGGCATTTTCATGCTGGTTTGAGAAAGTTAACAACACCAAATAGGCAAAATGATAAATAGGGTAAATTTAATAAATAGTTTGGAGTTGGAATTTGATTCGTATTTGAATTCCACTTCAATTACTATGATCAAACATTGAGCTAGCAAAACCAGTAACTCAAATTGCCATCTTCATGCATGTTAGAAACAAGTTATACCTGGGCATCAGGTCGAATCAATTAAAATGGTATCCGGAAAATACCTTGTTGAAGTGATGTTTGAATCCTGATTCAAATCCAGCTTCAACCTAAGAAATGGTAGCTATATTGGCCAAGTCACATTTCATCTCCATTTCTTGATCATGCATCATAGTATTGCATTTCCGTGAAGTAATTATTGTTCCTTTCTGGTTTTCCGGTGTTGTTCCCTCCCGGTAGACGATGGTTCCGACGATGTGATCGTTGACATTGATGAAGAGTGATTGCTATCTTCAGACGTGTCAGGCAAGCAAACCCCCTTGAGAATATTAATATAAACCCACTCTCTCGCTCCTGCTCTCTTTTACTGCATTAGGACAAACACGATTCAACTGTACATGTTATCGGTAGTTGAACCCATTCCTCTGCATGACCTGATTTTGTCAGAGTAAATAGTTGAAACCACTTAGCATGAGTAGCAAATGCTTGAGCTTTGTTGTGCTTAGTCATCCATGCTTGCTTACAATGCCTGCTATGCTTAGAGTCGTGTTGGGTCTGATCCATCTGGATGATGAATCAGAATGGTTGTGTTCATGTCCTATAGTGTGAGAGTAAAAGTGTGAATTCGATTTGGTAAAGGTAGCGATGAGAGGCCATGTAGGAGTACATGGTGGGTTGTCTCATTGGGACCGTCCTTAAGAACTGAGTTCTGTGTATGTTATCCAAGACAAGATACTACCATGCATTGGGCCCTGAAATATGACCCCGCTTTAATTTCCTAGATCCCTGTCCATGAGTTGCTATTAGTTTTTGGTGTTTGTAGGAAAAGTGTTGCTGGTCGTGTTTAGCTCTGCCCGACGGGGTAGGCTTCTCTAAGGTAGATACACAGTGGCACGGTGTACCAAGTGGCACCCGGATGGTGGGTTTGGGAACCCTGCGCACATCGTTTGGGGCCGTAGAGGAATCCTTGGCCGGACATCCTTGCGGGTTCAGTCTCAAATAGGCGATAAACCTGGACTAGGGTCTTGTGTGGTTAACGGTCATGGCCGACACCCACGCCAGTGCTTCCGCTTGAAGGTTGCCGAGATGCATGACGTGCATATGGTGCTAATGGTGAGAGCATGTGTGAAGAAGTATACCCCTGCAGGGTGAATCAATCTGTTCGAATAGCCGCGTCCTCGGATATGGACTACATGGAAGCATTACGTGGTACATAGACAATTTAAATGGATACTCTAAAACATGCAAAATAAGTGTGAGTGCTATGGAAGGCCTTCTCATAGGGAGACGAGAGTGGATCCATAGTGGTGTATTGAATTGGTGAATATGTGGAGTCGTGTGCGCTATCCCACCTCAAAGAAAGAACTTGTAGTCGTAGTACAGGTTAGCCAAGAGTCAAAGCTGGCTTGCTGCAATCAAACCCCACAATTCTTTCATTGAAACATGACGCATATGTAGATAGTTTTGATGTTAGTCTTGCTGAGTACCTTTGTACTCACGGTAGCTTTATTTATGTTTTGCAGAGAAGATTTAGTCTCTTTAAAAGGTTCTACGCGATGTGTTCAATGTTGACCGGAATAGCTTGGGAATCCCAGACATAGGTCTGGCTCCTTTGGTAGGGTCGTAGTAGCTTTTCAGGCTCTTCCAGCCACTTCTAGTAGATGTCTGTACCCAGACATGTTTTGCTTCCGCTTGTTGTTTGTATGACTTGAGTGTCGGGTCACGGGACCCCTGTTTGTAATAACACACTATGTTGATTCTCATGAGTCCTTAATAAAAGCTTGAGTCATAGAGTTATGTTGTGATGCCATGTTGTATCTACACATATCGTGCATATTGTGTGTATGTTATGAAATGCATTATATGTGTGGGATTCGACACCTAGTTGTGTGCCTTTAGTAGTACTCTTTACAGGGAAATGCCTCCTTGTGCTTCTATCGAGCCTTGGTAGCTTGCTACTGCTCTAGACACATTGATTGACCGGCGTGTATCCTTCTTTGCTGTTGTGTCTGTCCCCTCGGGGAAATGTCACTTGGTGTAATGGAGTCCTTGTAGCATGCTATGACTCGTCTACACACGCTGTTGATCGACACCTTCCTTGCTGGCTTATGTATGCCTGTCCCTGTACGGATGTACCACTTGGATATGTAACTAGTCATGTCGACCTCGGTTCTTTGTCGTTTGAACGCTAGGAACATATTCATATACGTGAGCCAAAAGACGCAAACGGTCCCGGCCAAGGTAAGGTTGCAGCCGTGGAGTTTACCGTGCGTGAGGTCGCAATGTGATGTGATGTGTTACAGGCTAGGTTCTTATGACTCAGGATCGGGGTCCCGACACCAATATACTCAACCAAGGCATGAGACGATAGAGGGCAAGAAGCACTACAACATACAACTAATAACACCTAGCATGGAAGCATGGAGCACTAGGAAAAGACGTCACAAAATGGCATCTCACACACTATTTCAGACTTAGAGAAAATAACTGTTTATGAAACTGCAGTTTTTGATCTGAAGGCATATTGACAGTAGCAAAATCATAAGCTGCAAGACTCCAAATGGCATGCAAATTCACAGGATGCTAGAGAACCCTAAATTCTACAACGAACTCCATTGCATCAACCTCAAAAGAGCTATAGTTCACCAGATAAACTCAAGACAAGACAACAACAAAATATAACAGATTTCAGACTTAGAAATATTTTAGCATCTCCAAATCAGCACTATTTCCTAGCAAGTTGAGAGCAAGCAAACCACACCTAAACATGGATTTCTATTGCAACCAAAATTACCAGAGGCTAGCCTACACATCTAAGGGCAAATCTCTAGTTGACAACTTACTCAAATCATGCACGGATTAAATCCCACAAACTGATCGAAAGGGCAACATGGCAAAATATCACGCGCACTAACTTGCTCAAAAGCTAAAACTAAATGCACATTTAAATTCTATGGATTTACCCCAAAAACATACATAACATGTGGGGTTGAAAAATTAAAACAACGCCACACGTATATGCACGAATATGTCCTAAACACAGTATAATAAACTAGTGACGGAATCCTACATGCAAAAATACAAACCACCACTCTAAAATACATGGCAAAGGGTCCCTAAAAATATGAGCATTTATCTATGGGGTTTGAGCAATCCGGACAGGCATGAAAAATTAATACGGGATGATCCCCTATTGGGACAGCACGCTAAACTAGGCATATGGCAAGCCAAACTACGTCAAATATGCATGCAATTTATAATTTACGAATCTACATGCAAAGCTACACAATATCCATATACAATACGTTCCGATCTGACATGCAGATTAAAAGTTACGGGCGTTTGAAAATCTAGCGTTTTACTGGAAAAAGAAACTAATCAGCAGGATTTAATAAAACCTACGGGCCAAATCTCATATTGGGCTGACCAGTATCATGCGAGCGCAACTTAATATAACGCGCTCGGGGGCGGAAGTTAGCGGGGCAGAGGGGCTACTCACCATGGGCTTTGGACGGCTCGGTGGAGGGGGCACTGGGCCTGGAGGCGATCGAGGCTGGGCCTGGGAGGAGCCGCTCGGGCCGGGAGGCGAGGCCGCCCTGGGCCTAGGCGAGGCGAGTGGAGGATGCACAGGAGCGGGCGAGCTCCTCTTCGGGCACCCCGAGCACGAGGGCTCCGCCGATGCAATGCGGATGATGCGCATGATGCGATGATGATGCAACAAATAAAAATAATCACACGACGAAAACGGAATAGAAGGGGAATCTTCTGGAACGTAGGTCTCGGGCTGTCACAGTATGTCAATGGATTCACATTAGTCACAAAGAGCTCATATACTTATTGCAAGATTTTATTAGCTCTCTTGAAGCAAAGCACTACTCGCATGGCCCAAGGGAGAGGGTTGGGAGGAGTTAACCATCGCGCGACTCCGATTATAAGAGCACAAAGGATTTCAATGAAGGATAAATTATGCTCCAACTTCATCTCATAACCAGAGACTATACATGCATGCTTCGGGAATCACAAACCTTCACATAAATATTCTTACTAATGCACAATCAACAACTAGTGCACCCACATATTACTGTCTTCATGTCGCAAAACTATTGCAAGGACTCAAACATATCATACTCAGTGATCTACAAGTTTTATGTAAGATTTTATGACTAACCATGTAAATGACCAATTCCTTTTGACTCTCCAAATTGATATAAGTGAATCATGAGATTTTATTTCTTTCTACAAAATACCACACTCTAATAAATATATGTTAAGCACAAGAGCATTCTAAAAATTAAGGTTTTCTATATGTAGAGAAACAGGCAATCCAAACTTGAAATGATATAAGTGAAGCACATGAAGCATTCTATAAATCAACCATGGAATATCTCATACCAGCATGGTGCATAAAATAAAAGTGAAAACTAAACACAAAAGATGCTCCAATATTTACACATATCGCGTGAACGGAACACAGACGAAAACATACTGATACTTGTTGAAGAAAGATGGGATGACTTCCAGGGAATACCCAAGCTTAGAGACTTGAGTCTCCTTGGATATTTACTTGGGGTGCCTGGGTAATCCCCAAGCTTGAACTCTTGCCTCTCCTCCTGCTCCTCATATCGGGAACTCCCCGAACTTCGATCACTTCATCCACACAAAACTTAATAGAAAACTCATGAGATCCATTTGTATAATAATGCAAATTACTACCTTAAGTATTTTTGCAAACCCATTCATATTTTGTTTTTTCATTAAATCTACTGTAATATAACTTATCCATGGCTTGTACCGTCGATACAATCGATAGTTTCATCAAAACAAGCAAAACAATGCATCAAAAATAGAATATGTCAAAAAGAGGACGGCCTGTAGTAATCTGAACATTGACCATACTTATTTAACTTACAAATTCTGAAAAATTAGGATAAAATAAATAAAATTCATAGTATTACTGTGTAAAAATTTCAGAAACTTTCGACTTTCCAGTAAAATATGTAAACTCACACACTACGGCCAAAGTTTCTATTTTTGGACCGCACATACCAACAAGGAAACTAATCATTCTAAAGGCAAATCTTGGAACATTATTTTTATATTACAATGATATTTATGCAAGGGGATAATTATTTTTTTTGGAATGTTTCTGTAATCAAGATTCATAATGTTTCCATGGGCATGAACAAAGTTCAAGGCTAGCTCCCACTTCAATGGTGCTTGTCCTTCTCACTTTCACTTTATTTTTGAAAAAGATTTATGTTCCCACTTAATTTTATTTTGTTTTTCAATATTTTAAAATCACACAACATAAATAAGTGACCCTCTAAAACTACCGGAATATCTCCCTGACAGCCATTTCTTTAAAGCCATTAAGTTAGGCATAGAGTCGTCAAGTGATGGATCCACCCGAATCCCAAGGTATATCAAAGCCAATTTTAATTAACAATTATTTGTAATTAAGTAGTGACCACAAAGTTATATATATCATGTGACAATGAAGTCTAGCTCTCTTCTTATGCACTGGCATGTCCTAAAAGAACAATTCATTCACACAAAGTAAAGGCCAATATGCAGCATAAGTAGTTTCTTGCAATTTTATCGTGTTGGAAACATAAAGAGGTGAAGATTTGAATCCTCTCTCATATAAATTGCAAGTACTAGTAGCACATGCATATTATATCCATCAAAATCATCATGTGAAATGGTAAAACAAAACCCATCAATTTAATCTTCAATAAGTGCAAACTTCTTCGATATAGTGTAGTTTGGAGAATTCAAAAATATAATAGGACTATCACGTGTGGGTGCAATAGAAACAATTCCATGCTTAACATAAGGAACTACAGTCAGTTCATCTTCATAAGCATAATTCATATTGGCATCTTGGCCACAAGCATAGCAACATCAATTTCATCAAAATGGGACATTTCAAAAGAATCAACGGTATCATAGCATTCATCCTTCGGTAGGCAAGAAGGGAAATTAAACAATGTATGAGTTGAAGAGTTACTCTCATTAGAAGGTGGGCACGAGGAGCTAATCCTCTCTTCCTCCTTTTTTTCTTCGCTCTCCTCCTCATCTTTTTAATCTAATGAGCTCACAGTTTCAGAAATTTCTTCTTCCATAGATTCCTACTAAATATTAATCTGTTCCAAGGCAGCCGTCATTCTTCCAATAAATTCATTAATATCATAATTGTATTCATAATTATCATAGCAATATTTAATTGTGGAAAAAAATTCAGATTTGTAAGGAACATCATCATACTTTTCAAGCAAAGAAGCAATTTCATAAGCACCTTTAAAAGTAACAAATTGTTCTATCCGTTCTACATCATAGTAATCATATATACTGTTAGCATAAGAAGCCAAGGTTTTATGATCATTAAATTCACATTGAAAGGGAAGGTGTAGACCCTTAATCTTGGAGCAACAAGTATAATCACATCTCAAACATGCATGCCAAGCAAACCAACACAAAGTTCTAGTTTGATCCCATAAGTGTTTCCCTTTTTGAGATAAGCGATAATGCCTAAAGTATTCACGTTGATCCAACTTTACTGCCGTTATCAAGTCGAATGAGGTTTATTCAGGATTATCAAAGTATTCCCTCCGTTCCTATTTATAAGGTGTATTAGTTTTTTAAAAAGTCAAACGTTGTCCATGTTTGACCCAATTTATAGCAAAATATATGAATATTTGAATTACTAAATTTATAAAATATAAAAATATCTTTCTAGGAGAAACTAGTCATAATGATTTGGTATTCTAGGCATTGATATTTTTGTCTATAAACTTGGTCAAAGTTAGAGAAGTTTGACTTTTTGAAAAGATAATACACCTTATATTTAGGAACAGAGGTAGTATTATTTAATATTTTCCACATAACGATCATCGAGGGTTTTAGGAGGTTCCCCATCTCCACGAGTAGAAAGTACCTCTATTTTTTTGGTGTTTCGTGTTCCATATCCATAACTAAAGATATAAAACAACTAATAACAGGAAATAGAAATTACTTAGTTATAAAGCAAACAAGCACACACGAGAATATTCACCCCACGCTATTTGTCCCAGGCAACGGCGCCAGAAAAAGGTCTTGATAACCCGCAAGTGTAGGGGATCATTTGTAGCCTTTTTCAATAAGTAAGAGTGTCGATCCCAACGAGGAGCTACACGTGGAATGAATATTCTCTCATGTTCTATCGACCACCGATACAAATCTATGCGTGCAAACGCTTACTTTACCTAGAACAAGTACGAAACTATTTTGTAAAAAATTAAAGAGCAAGTAAATAGAAGTTAGGGGCTGTTTAGTACAAATATTTTTTGTGTAACGCAATAGAAATATTGTCCATAGGCAATTGAATATAACATAATATATATTTATGATGTGCAATGAGGGAGAGGCGTACGTTAACACAATTTCCGTACTTCGATTATATGCACTTATGATTGGACCTCTAGCAAGCGTTTGCAACTACTAGAAATCATTAAGGTAAGCCCAACCATAGCATTTAACATCAAGTCATGTTTACTCTTGAAAGGATCAATATGGTTGACTAGAGGGGGCGGGGGTGAATAGGCAACGACCACTTTTTAATTAATCTTAACAAGTTAGGGTTAGCAACATAAAGGTTCTCTAAAATGACAGCAAGGTGATGAACCTATAGGATGCTACCAACTATAAGCACTAAGGCAAGTAAGAGACAGTCAACATCAAAAGAAAACAGAATGTAAAGATTAGAGATAACCGCAAGTGGAACCAATGAAGACGAGGATGTGTTACCGAAGTTCCTTCCCTTTGACAGGAAGTACGTCTCCGTTGGAGCGGTGTGGAGGCACAATGCTCCCCAATAAGCCACTAGGGCCACCGTATTCTCCTCACTCCCTCACACAATGCAAGGTACCGTTATTCCACTATAGGTGCTCTTGAAGGCGGCGACCGAACCTTTACAAACAAGGTTGGGGCAACACAAAGCTTCGAGGCTCCCAACAAGACCACGGAGCTTAACCATAATGGAATGTGGCTCCGAGGTGACCTCAACCGTCTAGGGTGCTCAAACAGCCAAGAGTAACAAGATCCACAAGGGATTAGTGGGGGAATCAATTTTCTCTTGGTGGAAGTGTAGATCTAGGCCTTCTCAACCAATCCCTAGGAAATCAACAAGCTTGATTGGCTAGGGAGAGAGATCGGGCACTTTTGACCTTAGGGAGAAACAATGGAGCTTGGGAGGTTCAAAGGTAGGGTTCTTGAGTAAGAAGAACCCTTTATATAGTGGGGGGGGAGAAAACCAACCGTTTTCCCACTTACAGCACGAGCCCAGCGGTACTTCCATGGCTGCAGCGGTACTACCGCTAAGCCCATGGTAGCGCAAAGATACAACCGGCCCAACCACCGCCAAGAAAGTCTTTGCAAAAAGTCTGACGAAGTACAGCCCCAAGGATGGCGGTACTGAAGTCCTGGAGCGGTAATACCGCTGACTAGGGGCGGTACTACCTCTGGGCCAGCGGCACTACCGCCAACTCTAGCGGTACTCCCGCTAGGGCTAGCGTTACTACCGCCAGCTTTAGCGGTACTACCGCCAGCTCCAGCGGTACTACCGCTAGGCCCAGCGGTACTACCGCTAGATGAGTATTTGCAAGATGAGAGAAACCAGAGATGGGAAAAGCTCCAAGGTTGCAGGGAAAGGGGATGGAGATAATGTGTGTGTGCAAGATTGATTCCACCCAAACCTTTGCAATACAGATCCTCTCTTAATAGTACGTCGTTCCTACGACTCAAAAACCACCAAAGAGAATCGTAGAAGACACCGTGCTTCTGTTCCGCGGAGGGTGCCGAATCGTCTTGTGCCTTTGTCATGTATTATCTGAAAGCTCAATGCACACGATTAGTCCATTAAGGTACTGTCATCAATCACCAAAATTACTTAGGCATAAATATGCCCTAACAATCTCCCCCTTTTGGTGGATTGATGACAATACCGGATTTGCACAGTAGAAAGCATGTGATCATAACGATAATTTAATAGAGATAATTGAAGAGCATATGACTCACAGCATATGATGAAAATAGGTCTCGCAATAAAAACAAGTCTCACATCACACGTAGTAAAGATAGCAAATATGATCAAACCAAGTTCAAAGCCAAACACGATAAAGAGAAAGCAAAGCTAAAGCAAAGCAAATCCAGCTCGTAGACTCTCTCCCCCTTTGGCGCAAGACACCAAAAAGGGGGCACACCTAAGAGACAGGTGGCCACTCCTCATCCTCTTCATCCCCAGATGCATCCGTGGCATCCGGATCCTGCTCCTCCTCAATGTCCTCCTCAGAAGCCTCCTCCTCAGCACCAGACCCACTCCACCAGTAACCTTGAGCCCTCATCTAGTCAGTCTCTGGAGTGATGTCGTCCTCTGAGCCGCTTGAGATAGCCACATCAAGGGTCCTTAAGACATGCTTGTGACTCTGACGGTTCTCCTTCTGGGCCACATCAGACTGATACTGTCCCTTGGCCTGCATACAGAAGAGAGTCTTCATCTGATCCTTCAGCTTCACAACCCAAGATGGCATAGCAAAAGAGCAGGTATGCGAAGCAGGTCCTCTTCCAGCAGCAGTCTCTGTGTCCGTATCCATGGGTTGAGAAGAAATTTATGGGTTGGCCCATTTGTCCTTTATATGGAGCTTGATAGGATCATGCACAAAATAGTCAGCGTGAATAGGGAAGGGATCTATCAGCTAGATATCGTGCCACCTCTTCTGAATATAGGCAAACAGGTAAGGCCTTTGATGGGAACCTTACGGTTCATGATGCAATTCTAGAGCTCATGGAACATCACATGAGCTATGTCGAGAGGTGCAGTTTCCTTAGTCCTTGCCTCCTCACACAGCAGAAGCATCTCAGCCAGATGACCATGCACCTCGTCCTTGTTGCCAATACGAGGGAATAGAGAGTTGCGGAAGACCCGATGCATGATATCCAGATGCGCTGGGATCACTCCTTTCTTGATGTAATGTTGTTGCAGCCTGTCCTTGGGGGTGGCAATAGACGAAGAAGGAGCATGAGGACGCATCCCAAGAGCATTTTATTCCCCCTGAAAGTCGACTTTGAGGAACTGCATGAACTCCGTCCAGGAACCAGTCAGCTGCTGATTACCGGTCACCCAGGTCATGGTGCGCTCGACATCAGGTTGAAAGTGAACAGTGACATAAAAATGGGCCACAATATCTGGATCAAAGTCCTGTCTGAAGGTGATGATATCTGTAAGGCCAAGCTTTTCAATCAAGGAGAGAGCCTCGCCAAATTAGTCCGGATTCCGCCGAAGGTGAGCGAGGTCAATCCACTGCAATGGGACAAATATCTTCTTGAAGGGCTTGATGATGTCACGATAGATCATGGCCTGTTCCCGTGACCAAACATGATCGACGTTCCTAAGATGAGCCTTGTCATCAACATAGGGATTTCAGGTGCGGAGTGCCAGAAAATCCTTAGGGGCCGTAGTGCGAACGTTGACCCCTTTGTTCTTGGTAGCAGTCTTCTTGAAGGACCTCTTATTAGGATTCAGACTGGAAGTGGTGGAACCTTCTGGAGCCTCTGGAGTGCGATACTGCTTGGGTTGGGTGTTACGTGCAGGATTCGAGCGATGACAGCCACCTGTGACACACAAGACACACACACCAAAACGAGCGACAAAAGGAGTCATGGCAATGGTCAAAAAAATCATAAGAAGAAACACATATTGCCAGGAGAAATCAAAATAAAAAAAAAAAAAAAATATCGTCCTAGCGGTAGTATCGCTCGCCCTGGCGGTAGTAACGCTGGGGCCCTGACGGTAGTACCGCCAAGCTGGCGGTAGTAGCGCTAGGGGGTTGACTTTTAGATCTGGATATATTTGAACCCACAAAAACTACTTGATTCGTTTCAAGAGACCCACGGCTAATAAATAAACTCATTACAAGAATCACCATAGCCCTAACACATGTGGAACTTGAGATCATCTAGATGGAGACAAGCCTAGTCAATTGGATCCAAGTTTTAGATCAAATCCATGAGATGCATGATAAGAGCTACTAGATCTAAAACATGGAGAACTAGGGCATGTCAAAATATATGCAATGAAGAACATAAGACCTAAAATCCCCTAAGATATCTCCCTCGTTCCATCCAAAAGCTAAGCACAAATCATATCCATGGATCCAAATCACCAAGCTCCTAACCCTAGAACCAAACACACCAACCTAGAGAAGAAGGGGAGGACCTTTACCGGCGTCCATGGCACTTGACGGAGGAAGGAGGAGGGGAGCAAACCCTCCAACTGAAAGGAGAGGAGGGGCTCCACAGAGAAAGCTCTAAATGGGGGGAGTTCGGTGTAGAGGGAGAGAGAGCCACGACGAAGAAGAAGCAGGGCAAGAAAAATGGGCTCCCCCTCCTTCATATAGTCCAAGGGGTGCGGGCTCAGCGGTAGTACCGCTGGGTCATAGTGGTAGTACCGCTACCCTGGCGGTCGTACCGCTCCCCCTGGCGGTAGTACCGCTAGGGTCCTAGCGGTAGTACCGCCGCCCTGGCGGTAGTACCACTCCCCCTTGAGATAGCTGATAACCCACAAGTATAGGGATCGCAACATTTTTCGAGGGTAGAGTATTCAACCCAAATTTATTGATTCGACTCAAGGGGAATCCAAAGAATATTCTCAAGTATTAGCAGTTCAGTTATCAATTCAACCACACCTAAAAGATTTAGTATCTGCAACAAAGTATCAGTAGCAAAGTAGGGTGATAGCAACAGTAGCAACAGTAACCAGTAGCAGCAAAGTAACAGCAGTAGCAACAGAGTAACAGTAGCAGCAGTGACAGCAGTAGCAGCAAAGTAACGTAGCAAGGACCAGTAGTAAAAGACTCGTAGGCATTGGATCGGTGATGGATGATTATGCCGGATGTGATTCATCATGCAACAGTTATAACACGGAGAGATATGTAAATAGCTCCAGTTCGTCAATCTAATGTAGGCATGTATTCCGTATGTAGTCATACGTGCTTAGGGAAAAGAACTTGCATGACATCTATTATCCATCCCTCCCATGGCAACAGGGTCCTAACGGAAACTACGGGATATTAAGATTCTCCTTTTAATAAAGAACCGGACCAACACATTAACACATGGTGAATACATGAACTCCTCATACTATGGTCATCTCCGGGAGTGGTTCCGGCTATTGTCACTCCCGAGGTTGCCGGGTTATAACACATAGTAGGTGACTACAACTTGCAAGATAGGATCTAAAACACACATATATTGGCAACAACATAATAGGTTCAGATCTGAAATCATGGCACTCGGGCCCTAGTGACAAGCATTAAGCATGGAAATGTAGTAGCAACATCAATCTCAGAACATAGTGCATACTAGGGATCAATCCCCGTCAAAACTAACTCAATTACATGATAGATCTCATCCAACCCATCACCGTCCAACAAGCCTACGTTGAGATTACTCACGAACGGTGAAGAACATCATGGAATTGGCGATGAAGGAAGGTTGATGATGACGATGGCGACGATCTCCCCTCTCCGGAGCCCAGAACGGACTCCAGATCTTCCCTCCAGATGAAGAACAGGAGGTGGCGGCGCCTCAGTATCATAAAACGCGTTGAACTCTTCTTCTTGATTTTTTTCCATGCGAGAGGGACTAAATAGAGCAGGATTTGGAGGCGGTGGAGCGTCCTGGGCTCCACAAGCGTGACAGGCGCGGCCAGGGGGGCCCGCGCCTGGTGGGCTCGTGGGCTCACCGATCCACTTCCTGCGCTAATTCTTGCGCCACTATTTTTCATAAATTCCAGAAAAATTCTCCGTAAATTTTCAGGTCATTCCGAGAACTTTTATTTCTGCGCAAAAACAACACCATGGCAATTCTGCTGAAAACAGCGTTAGTCCGGGTTAGTTCCATTCAAATCATGCAAATTAGAGTCCAAAACAAGGGCAATAGAGTTCGAAAAGGTATATACGACGGAGACGTATCAACTCCCCCAAGCTTAAAGCCTTGCTTGTCCTCAAGCAATTCAGTTGACAAACTGAAAGAGACAAAAGAAAAACTTTGACGAACTCTGTTTGATCTTGTTGTTGCAACTATGTCTAGCTCATATCTAGAGTTTCAGCAAGATCACAAGCAAACCACGTAAGAAAATGACATCTAGGTCTCACGGTAAACTCATATCAATGGCATAATCAACTAGCAAGCAAATAATAATAAGTCTCAAACGTCAACACTTCAAACAAAACAATCATGAAGCAGTAGAACAGATGGTATCCAGCTAGCTCTTTCTGAGACCGCAAAACATAAATGCAGAGCACCTTCAAAGACCAAGGGTTGACTAAACATTGTAATTCATGGCAAAGAAGATCCAGTCACAGTCATACTCAACACAGTTAAAAGCAAAGCATAAAAATGACAGCGTTGCTCTCTAATTGGTGCTTTTATAAGAGGAGGATGACTCAACAGGAATATAAATAGACAGGCCCTTCGCAGAGGGAAGCATTGATTTGCAGAGGTGCCAGACGTCAAGCTTTGAAAAGAGAGATAATAATTTTGGGTGGCATGCTTTCATTTTCAACGCAATGACTAAGAGTTCTCAACATCTTCCACGCTACACATGCTATAGGTGGTTCCCAAACAGAAAAGTAAAGTTTTGACTCCCCCACCACCAATCAATCACACTCCATGGCTAGCCGAATCCTCGGATGCCATCCATACCAACATCAATCGAGGGGGAGTTTTGTTTGTAATTATCTTTTTGATTTGAGCATGGAACTCGGCATTCCAATTACCGGTCCCTTTCTCGTGAATGATAGTGAATAAAGACATATCGATGATAACAAGCCTGGCATGGAAGATACTGATAGCCCCGTGTCACCACATGAGCGGTTCGGGCATGCAAAACAGATTATTTCTTGAAGATTTAGAGAGTGGCACATGCAAATATACTTGGAACAGCAGGTAGATACCTCATATAGGTAGGCATGGTGGACTCATATGGAACAACTTTGGGTTTATGGAAGTGGATGCACAAGCAGTATTCCTGCTTAGTACAAGTGAAGGCTAGCAAAAGTGTGGGAAGCGACCAACTAGAGAGCGAGAACAGTCATCAAAATGCATTTAGATTAACTAACATTGAGTGCAAGCATGAGTAGGAGATAAATCACCATGAACATGAATACCATAGAGGCTATGCTGATTTTGTCTCAACTACATGCGTGAACATGCACCAAGTCAAGCCACTTAAATCATTCAAAGCAGGACACCATCCTATCATACTACATCATAGTCATCTCAAAATTCATGTTTGGCATGCAAGACAAACCATTATAAGCTCCTAGATAATTAAGCATGGCATCAGAAACTATGATCTCTAAGGGCGTGTTTGGTTGCCTGGGTGGCACCTGGCTCGCACCCACCATGAAAAATCAAGTGTGTTTGGTGGCCCGTGCGGTCTTCTCAGCCTGGCCCAACCGATGCAAAAGGAGGCCTCCCAGCCAGGCTGAGGGGCACGCAGGAATCAGACGTATATCTGAGCCAGGCTCGCTCTCGTCCTCGCGCAGCTCTCGTCCTCGCGTCGCGCTCCCGTCCCCGCCCCCGCCCCGGCGAGCCGCTCCGGTCCCCGCCCCCGCCCCGGCGAGCCGCTCCCGTCCCCGCCCCCGCCCCGGCGAGCCGCTCCGGTCCCCGCCCCCGCCCCGGCGAGCCGCTCCCGTCCCCGCCCCCGCCCCGGCGAGCCGCTCCCGTCCCCGCCCCCGCCCCGGCGAGCCGCTCCCGTCCCCGCCCCCGCTCCGGCGAGCCGCTCCCGTCCCCGCCCCCGCCCCGGCGAGCCGCTCCCGTCCCCGCCCCGCCCCGGCGAGCCGCTCCCGTCCCCGCCCCCGCCCCGGCGAGCCGCTCCCGTCCCCGCCCCCGCCCCGGCGAGCCGCTCCCGTCCCCGCCCCCGCTCCGACGCGCCGCTCTCGTCCTCGCCGCCGCCCCGGCGAGCCGCTCCCGTCCCCGCCCCCGCCCCGGCGAGCCGCTCCCGTCCCCGCCCCCGCCCCGGCGAGCCGCTCCCGTCCCCGGCCCCGCTCCGATGCGCCGCTCTCGTCCTCGCCGCTCTTGTCCCCGCCCCCACCCCGACGCGCCGCTCCCGTCCCCGTCCCCGCCCCGACGAGCCGCTGTCCTCCCCCGCCCCCGCCCCGACGAGCCGCTGTCCTCCGCCTGCAGCTGCCAGCCCTCGCGAGGGAGGGGAGGTCGTGGCCATGGCCGTCGTGGCCATGGAAGCTGCTTCTGAGGCTGCTCCCTGGTTACCCTGTTTATTTTGCATGCACCCAACCAAACACACATCTCATTTTTATTTTGCATCAGGTCAACCAGGCCAGGACCACCCAAGCTCCTTCATGCAATGCATCCTGGATGCACCCAGGCAACCAAACACGCCCTAAGTTGTCATTGCAAACATGTTTCTATCACAACAAAGTTGAATCTGGAACGATGAGCTAGTCATATTTACAAAAACAAAATAGATCGAGTTCATACCAGCTTTTCCAGGCTCAGTCACTTCATCATATATCGTCATTATTGCCTTTCACTTGCACGACCGAATGATGTGAACAATAATAAGAGTGCTCGTGCATTGGACTAAGCTGGAAGCTTCAGGCAAACACAAAGGAGAAGGCAAAGTAATATGGCTCTTTGACAGCTAAACATGTATGCATGAGAGAGCCACTAAACATTGTAACCATGGTCTTCTACCTTGACCCAAAGAACAAGAAAACTATTTACACGGGAAAGCTCCCAACAAGAAAAAGAAGAAGAACTAAATCTTTTTGGGTTTTCTCAAACTAGACAGACACATGAAAAGAAAACGAGAAAAAGAAAATAAACTAGCATGGATAATACAGTGGAAAAGTGTGAACACCGACGAACAAAGTGAAAAGCATAAGCAAGAATGTAAAGTCGGAGAGAAACACGTACTCCCCCAAGCTTAGGCTTTTGGCCTAAGTTGGTCTACTCCCAAGGATGGTCCGGGCGATACCCAAAATCATAATGAGGGTTGTACGGGAACGCTGCAGCCACTGCCTGAATAGCTGCTTCACGGAGACGAGCAGCCTTTGCCTCCCTCTCATGCTCCTCTGCCTCTCCTCTGGTTATGTAATATCTCCATTTTACCTGAAAGTCAAAGAAGGCAGGAGCAAGAAGGGTAATATGGAAAACACGATGTCGGTTAAATATCAAAAGGTATAGGAGGGATTCATCATCCCTCTCAAGGAACTGATAGCGTGTCAAAGCGGTGCGACCAAGGAAAGCTGTATGAAGTGGGGATCTCCTTCGCGGAAGGGTACTCCAAGAAAATTTGCTATGCGAGTGGCATAGATCCCACGAAAGAAATCCCCTTCATTATCATTATTATTCAGCCTCTTTCTATAATAGCTCCCATGTTGAAACTTTTATCACCCGTTACTGTGCTCTTAAGAATACTAAGGTCGGGTGCACAGAGGTGACAATGCTCAATCTTGCCATTAATGCATCTGCCCATGAAGAGGGCAAAATAATGCAAGGCAGGAAAATGAATGCTCCCCATGGTAGCCTGTGTAATATCTCTAGTTTCTCCGATAGTTATACCAGAGAAAAAATCTCTACCCGAAGATTTAGGAGGATCATTGAGACTACCCCAAATAGGTATCTTGCAAATTCTATTGAAATCCTCTAAATCCATGGTATACGATTTGTCATAGAGATCAAACAGTACAGATGTACACCGCTGCATAAAGGGGGGAGAGAGTTGGCATTGACGACAACAAGATTGTTGATGTATATCACGGTCACGCTCCTTGCCCTGTTGGCACTCTAGCGTCACCGAGAGAGAGGGGGAGAGAGCCCCCATCCTTATTTTCTTCCTTGTCCTCCCGCTAGATGGGAAGAGAGTTCCCGCCCTGGTCCATGGCCTCCATGGGGCTGAGGGGCAGGAGCCCCTCCGAGATTGGATCTCCTCTTTGTTCTCTTCGTTTTCGCATTAATTCCTGTTTTCTGGCCTTTCACTGTTTCTTAAATTCCCGAAGATCCATTACTTCAATCGGGCTGAAATTTTGAGGAGATTTTATCCGTAAATTAGCTTTCTTACGCTAGAAAAAGAGTCTCAACCGACTTAAGGGCTGCCCACTAAATACCACCTCGCGCTAGGGGGCCTAGGCGTACCCCGGTGTCTAGTGGAGGTTGTGGGCCTCTCTTTGCGTTGATTCTACCTCCCAAAAATCACATAAATTCCAAAAATAATTCTCTGTAATTTTTATCGCGTTTCGACTTTGTTTGATATGGATATTCTACAAAACAAAAAACATGCAACAAACAGGAACTGGCACTTTCCATTGGATCAATATGTTAGTCCAATAAATCATAAAAAATGTTGCAAAAAATATGTGAAAGTTGTACAATATTGGCATGGAACAATAAAAAATTATAGTTACAAGAGAGATGTACCACGGCTCGATGACGAATGCTCCTTCTTGATCCATCAAGGAAGGGAGGAGAAGTGGATGGGATCACAACCAGCACACCGGCGTGGTGGTGATGGTGGTGGCGCTGATTCCTGCAAGGCTTCACCAAGCACCACTCACAAATAGATCTGCGGAGGAACGGGGTAATGGGAGGGATAGGGATGTTGCCGGGGTGTTGGATTGTTGTGTTCAGCCTTCCCCCTCTCTTCTAATATACTCCCTCTATTCCTAAATAATTGTAGTTGAGGAAAACTAGTCTAGTTCTCCCCTCCTTCAGTGAGGGTCCTTGGCCCCTCCTTCAATGAGTGCCGACGGCTAGGGTGGAATGCTCCCTCCACAAGGAAGGGCGGAGTCCCCCCTCCAAGGCACCTCCGGGGTTCCTTGTCCCTTTGGGACTCTTGCCCCCAAGCCCAATTCGCCTCTAGGGGCTAGTGCCCCTAGCCTAGGGTGCCTAGGGTGCCACCCCCATAGCCCTTGTGGGCCCACAGGTTAGGTGAACCCCCCCCCCCCCCCCGATGGACCTTCAAAACCCTTTCGGCACCCCGGTACACTACCGGTAATGCCCGAAACTTTTTGGTAGGCCAAATAGGACTTCCCATATATAAATATTTACCTCTGGACCATTTTGGAACTCCTCAGGACGTCCGGGATCTCATGAAGGACCTAGAACAACATTTGGTCACCAACGTACATATCCCAATACTACTCTAGCATGAATCGAGCGTTAAGCATGCAGACCCTACACGTTCAAGAATCATGTGGACATGACCAAGAAACCGCTCCAGTCAATAACCAATAGCGGGACCAGTATGCCCATATCGGTTCCCACATATTCCATGAAGATCATTATTGGTCGAACCACCATGTCAAGGATTCAGTCAAGCCCGTATGTTACTTGCGTGAGATTTGATCGCTGGTATCTCCATACCTAGTTCAATCTCGTTACTGTCAAGTCTCTTTACTCATTCCGTAATACAAGATCCCTTGACTAACTCCTTAGTCACGTTGCTTGAAGGCTTCTTGTGATGTTGTATTATGGAGTGGGCCCTAAGATACCTCTCCATCATACGGAGTGACAAATCCCAGTCTCGATCCATGCCAATCCAAAAGACACCCTCGGAGATAACTGTAGAGCATCTTTATAATCACCCTGGTACGTTGTGACGTTTGATACACACAAGGCATTCCTCCGGTTTTAGAGAGTTGCATGATCTCATGGTCCTAGGAACGGATACATGACATGCAGAAAGCAATAGAAATAAACTTAGTCATACGATCAAATGCTATGCTTACAGCTGGGTCTTGTCCATCACATCATTCTACTAATGATGTGATCCTATTATCACATGAAAAATCATTTCTATGGTTAGGAAACTTTAAAAATCCTTTATGAACGAGCTAGTCTAGTAGAGGCTCACTTGGGACACAATTTTATCTATGTATCAACTAATGTATCTGAGTTTCTAATTAGAACAACTATAGAATGGATAATAAATGATTATCATGAACAAGGAAATATGATAATAACTAATTTATTATGGCCTCTAGGGCATATTTCCAATAGTCTCCCAGTTGCACTAGAGTCAGTAATCTAGTTCACATCACCATGTGATTAACACCCAATGAGTTCTGCCGTTTGATCATGTTTTGCTTGTGAGGCAGGTTTTAGTCAACGGGTCTGCAACATTCAGATCTGTGTGTACTTCGCAAATCTCTATGTCATACTATAGATGATCCTACGATGATTCACTTGGAGATATTCCAAATGACTACTCCACTATATGAATAAGGTTTGCTACTCATAATCAAATGGATTGGTGTAAAATCTTGCATCGACATAACCCTTTACGACGAACTCATTTATCACCACCATAATCAAGAAACATTTCCTTAGACCTCTAGTTACTAACGATAATTTTGACCGTTGTCTAGTAATCCACTCCTGAATCACTCTTTTACCCCTTGAGAGACTCACGGCAAGGCACACTAGGTGCGGTACATGGTACATCTCCGGCGTACCTACAATTTTTTATTGTTCCATGCCTATAATATACAACTTTCAATTATTTTTGGCAACATCTTATATGATTTACTGGACTAACATATTGATCCACTTTCAAGTGCTAGTTCCTATTTGTTTGGTGTTTTTTGTTTCGCGGAATATCCATATCAAACGAAGTCCAAATGCGATAAAAAATTATGGAGAACTATTTTGGAATATATGTGATTTTTGGGAGGTGGAATCAATGTAAACACAGGCCCATGACCTCCACTACCCACCAGGGCGCGACCCATACCCCTGGATCACCCTGCCCTCTAGTGGCCCCACCATGAGTCGGTTGGGGCTCTTCTTTGGGTGCAATGAAGATAATTTAGTGAAATAAATCATGGAAAATTTTCAGCACGATCGGAGTTACAGATCTCCGGGAATTTAAGAAACGGTGAAGGACCAGAAACCAGGAACGTGAAACATAAGAGAACAGAGAGCGATCTCCAATCTCGGAGGGGCTCCTGGCCCTCCGCCTCCATGGAGGTCATGGAACAAAGGGGGAACTCTCCTCCCATCTAGTGTATGCCAAGGAAGAATAAGTAGGAGGGGGCTCTCCCCCCGTCTCTCCCGGTGGTGCCGGAGTGTCGCTGGGGCAAGGAGCGTGACGACGATCTACATCAACAATCTTACAGTTGTCAACACCAAATCTCTCCCCCTCTATGCAGCGGTGTAACACCTCTTTTCCTGTTGTAACTCTCTACTTAAACATGGTGCTCAATACTACATACTATTTCCCAATGATATGTGGCTATCCTTTGATGTTTGAGTAGATCTGTTTTGTCCTATGGGTTAGTTATGATAGGATGTTATTGATATGAGTTGTGTGTTTATATGGTGTTGTCCTAAGGTGCCTTCCGTGTGGCGCACACGTGAAGGATACACAGTGGAGGGTTTGCAGTATTTTCATAATTTGCTTATAGTGGGTCGCCTGAGTGACAAAAACTTACGTACTCGAGTAAGGGAGTTGTGCATGTATGGGAGTAAAGAGGACTTGATTTTCAATGCTATGGTTGGGTTTACCTTAATGATTTCTAGTAGTTGCGGAGCTTTCTAGAGCTCCAATCACAAGCGCATATGATGCAAGTATGGAAAGGGTGTTAGTGTATGCCTCTCCCTCATCGCAGATGATAAATATCTATCATGTTATATGCAATTGCCTATGGACAATATTTTTCTTGCATTACGCAAAACATATTTCTACTAAACACACCCTAACTCTTATTTCCACGCTCTTTTATTTACTTGTTCTTTATTATGTTACAAACCTATCTTTTACACCTACTAAGTACTTCTAGCTTTATTCTTGTTTTAGGTAAAGCAAACGTTAAGTGTGCGTATAGTTACATCGGTGGTCTATATAACTTGAGGGAATATTTGTTCTACCTTTAGCTCCTCGTTGGATTCAACATTCTTAATTATCCAAAAATCCTACAAGCGATCCCCTAGACTTGTGGGTTCTCAAGATCTTTTTCTGGTGCCATTGCCTGGGAGCAATAGCGTGGGACGAATATTCTTGTGTGTGCTTGTTTTCTTTATCACTAAGTAATCTTTATTTTCTGTTATTAGTTGTTTTATATCTTTAGTTATGGATATGGAACATGAAACACCTTAAAAATAGTTGTACTTGGTACTCATGGAGATGGGGAACGTCCTAAAACCCTCGATGATGGTTATGTGAAAAACATTAAATACTACTTTGTTAATCCTGAGAATTGCCTATTGAACTTGATAATGCGATACACATTGGATCAACGTGCGTATTTTAGGGATTATCACTTGACTCAAAAAGGGAAACACTTATGGGATCAAATTAAAATATTGTGTTGGTACGCTAGGAATTTATGCTTGAGGTGTGATTATACTTATTTCTCTAAGATGGAGACTTCACACCTTCTCTTTCAATGTGTATTTAATGATAATGAAACCTTGGATTCTTATGCTAATAGTTTATATGATTACTATGATGTCGAAAAAATAGAAGAATTCGTTGCTCTTAAGTGTGCTTATGAAATTGCTTCTTTGATTGAAAAGTATGATGCTGTTCTTTACAAATCTGAAAATTTTGCCATACTTAAATATTGCTATAACAATTACGAATACAATGCTCATATTGATAGAATGTCTATTGCCTTGGAAGAAACTAATATTTTTTGCAGGAATTTATGGAAGAAGAAATTGCTGAAACTGTGAGCTAATTAGACGAAAAAGATGAGGAGGGGATCAAAGAACAATGGGAGGAAGAGCGGATTAGCTACGCGTGCCCACCTTCTAGTGAGAGTAACTCTTCAACTCGTACATTTTTTAATTTCCCCTAGTGCTTACCGGAGGATGAATGCTCTGATGATTGTTATGATCCCTTGGATTCGTTGTAATATCCCTTTTTGAAGAACTTGATGCTTGCTATGCTTGTGGCCATGATGCCAATATGAGTTATGATTCTGGGGATGAACATGCTGTATTTCCTTACGTTAAGCATGAAATTTGTTGCTATTGCACCCACACATGATAGTCCTATTATGTGTTTGAATTCTCAAAACTACACCATATCGGAGAAGTTTGCACTTATTAAGGATTATATTGATGGGTTGCGTTTTACCATTACACATGATGATTTTGATGGATATAATATGCATGTGCTTGCTGATCCTACTTGCAATTATTATGAGAGTGGAACTACATCTCCACCTCTTTATGTTTCCAACACGATAAAAATGCGAGAACTGCTTATGCTATGTACTGGCCTTTACTTGATGTGCATGAATTGTTATCTTATGACATGTCGATGCATAGGAACAGAGTTAGACGTCTTCATTGCATGATATATTTTGCTTTGTGCTCACTACTAAATTACAAGTCATTGTTAATTAGAATTGGCTTTCATATAACTTGGAATCCGGGTGGATCCATTGCTTTAGCACTTTGTGGCTAGCTTAATGGATTTGAAGAAAGTGCTGCCAGGGAGACAACCCGGAAGTTTTTAAGAGTCATTTATTTCTGTTGAATGCTTTTAAAAGGTTTTAAAACAAAATAAATAAATATAGAGGTCACTTAAAACTTTTTCAAAAAGGGAAGCGATTGGAAGGTTGTGCATTGGAGAAGTGAGGGTCGACCTTGAATACTTGTGTTCTTGCTCACGAAAACAATGTATAATTTTTCATGAGTTTATCACAAAAATAATTTTCCCCCTATACAAATACACTGTATTATAAAAATAATGTGCCAAGATTTTCCTTTAGGATGATTACATTGCTTGTTGGTATGTGCGTTGCAAAAACAGAAACTTTGGCTATACTGCCTGAATTTACCTTTTTTACTAGAACGTCGAAAGTTTATGAAATTTTTACACAGTAATGATATGCAATTTTTTTATTCCTTACTAGGTTTTCAGAATTTTTGAAGTTACATAAGTATGGTTAATGTTGAGATTACTACAGACTTTCCTGTTTTTGACACATTCTCTTTTTGATGCATTGTTTTGCTCGTTTTGATGAAACTATCGATAGTATCGATGGTATAAGCCATGGATAAGTTATATTACAGTAGATATAATTCAAAAACAAAATATGAATGGGTTTTCAACAGAACTTAAGGTAGTAATTTGCATTACTATACTAATGGATCTCACAAGTTTTCTCTTAACTTTTGTGTGGATGAAGTGTTCGAAGTTTGAGGAGGTCTTGATATGAGGAGAAGGAGGAGAGGCAAGATTTCAAGCTTGAGGATGACCAAGGCACCACAAGTAAATATCCAAGGATAGTAAAGTGTCTAAGCTTGGTGATTCTCCGGAAGGCATCCCATCTTTCTTCAACAAGTATCAGTATGTTTCCACCTTCGTGTCGTTCATGTGATATGCATAAATCTTGGAGTGTCTTTTGTGTTTAATTTTCACTTCAATTGTATGCACCATGCTGGTATGAGATATTCCATGGTTGAGTTATATAATTCTCATTGCACCTCACTTATATCTTGTGAGTATGGCTTTATAGAATGCTTCATGTGCTTCACTTTTACCATTTGAACTTTGGATTGTGTGTTTCTCTACATATAGAAAACAGTTGTTTGTAGAATGCTCTTTTATTTCACTTATATTTATTAGAGTGTTGTCTTTTTTCACAGAGTTAAACTCTCATGCTTCACTTATAACTATTTAGAGAGTCAAAAGGATGTTGATTACATGGTTAGTCATAAAATCCTACATAAAACTTGTAGATCACTGAGTATGATATGTTTGACTCCGTGCAATAGTTTTGTGACATTAAGATAATTATATGTGGGTGCACTAGTTGATGATTGTCGGTTAGTAAGAATACTGATGTTATTGTTTTTGATTCCTGAAGCATGCACGTATAGTCTTTGGTTATGCGATGGAGTTGGACCATAATTTATCCTTGATTCAAATCCTTTGTGCTATTATTATCGGAGTCACGCGATTGTTAACTCCTCCCTAGGGGCATGCGAGTAGTTCTTTGCTTCGAGAGAGATAGTAAAGTCTTGCAATAAGTATATGAGTTCTCTATGACTAATGTGAGTCCATGGATATACGCACTCTTACCTTTCCGCAACTTGCTAGCATCTACGGTACCGTGCATTGCCCTTTCTCACCTCGAGAGACGGTGCAAACTTTGTAGGTGCTTCCAAACCCCGTGATATGATACAATCTATCACACATAAGCCTTATTATATCTTCCTCAAAACAGCCACCATACCTACCTACTATGGCATTTCCATATCCATTCCGAGATATATTGGCATGCAACTTCCACCGATTCCGTTTTGATGACTTGAGCATTCATTTTCATATTGATTTCCAATATCGTAAGATAGCTAGCAGGATATTTGCATGTCTTGTCCGTTTTTTATGTTCGTGCTATGATAGATCATTGCAGATCCTCGTACAGTGCCAGAGGCATTCATAGAGAGTCATATTTTGTTCTAGGTATCGAGTTGTAATATTGAGTTGTAAGTAAATGGAAGTGTGATGATCATAATTATTCGAGCATTGTCCCGGTGAGACAAGGATGATGGAGACTATGGTTCCCCCACAAGTTGGGATGAGACTCCAGATGAAAAATGAAAAATGGGGGAGGCCAAATGATCCCACCATAAAAAAGGACAAATAAAAAAAATAAAGAAATAAAGAAAGAAAAAATGACGAGACAAAAGAGAGAAGGGGCATGCTAATTCCACATTTGTGCCTAAAAATCACCTTATTCTTCATATAGAGTCTCTTCTTTTGTCACTTCCATATTCTAGTGGGAAGTTTTCATTATAGAACTTGGCTTGAATATTCCGATGATGGGGTTCCTCAAATGGCCGATGTCTTCATGAGCATGCAAGTTGGATGCACACCCGCTTATCTTCAGTCGAGCTTTCATACACTTATAGCTCTAGTGCATCCATTGCATGGAAATCCCTACTCCTCGCATTGATATCTATTAATGGGCATCTACATAGCTCATTGATACGCTGAGTTGATGCGAGACTTTCTTCTTCACTTTTACCCCTTTGAAACCTACCACCATATTCTGTTCAACCTTTATGTTATATACATGGTTCACGCTCATGTATTGAGTGAGTAATAAAAATCTGAAGCACGTTAAAAAGTACGATCCGATTGCTTGTTTTGACACCGGGGTGCTCATGATTTATATCTTACGCTAGGAAAACCAAGCATGCCAGGCTATATGATTTTGTAGGGATAGCTTCCTTTAGCATTGTGATTTTGTAAGGACATTATTTTTTGCTAGTAAACCTGAGTATGGATGTCTTTTTGCCAAATGACAGACTATTGCCTTGAATCACTTGTATATTAATATTCATGCCAGGATTAGATGTATGATCAAGATTATCCTAGGTATCATTCCACTAAATTTTTATTTTATTTTTATCATTTACGTGCTCAAGGACGATCCATAGTTAATCTTGGGGATGCTGATACGTCTCCGTTGTATCTATAATTTTTTATCGTTCCATGCCAATATTATACAACTTTCGCATATTTATTGGACTAACATATTGATTAAGTGCCAAGTGTCAGTTCCTATTTGTTGCATGTTTTTTGTTTTGCAGAATATTCATATCAAATGAAGTCCAACGCGATAAAAAATTATGGAGAACTATTTTAGAATAAATGTGATTTTTGGGACGTGGAGTCAACGTAAACAGAGGCCCACGGCTTCCACTACCCACCAGGGCGCAACCCATACCCCTGGCGCGCTCTACCCTCTAGTGGCCCCACCATGAGTTGGTTTGGGATCTTCTTCGGGTGTAATAGAGATAATTTTTGGAAATAAATCACAGAAAAATTTCAGTCGATTGGAGTTGGGGATCTCTGGGAAATAAAGAAACGATGAAGGGACAAAAACAAGGAACGCGAAACAGAAGAGAACAGAGAGTGAGATCTAATCTCGGAGGGGATCCTCCCCCTCCGCCCCTGTGGAGGCCATGGACCAGAGGGGGAGTCTCCTCCCATATAAGGGGGAGGCCAAGGAAGAATAAGGAGGGGGATCTCTTCCCCTCTCTCCCTGTGGTGCTGGAGTGTTGCCAGGGCAAGGAGCATGACGGTGATCTACATCAACAATCTTGCAGCCGTCAACACCAACTCTTTCCCCCTCTATGTAGTGGTGTAACATCTCGTTTCACACTGTAACTCTCTACTTAAATGTGGTGTTCAACACTAAATACTATTTCCCAATGATATGTGGCTATCCTATGATGTTTGAGTAGATTCGTTTTGTCCTACAAGTTAATTATGATATGATGGTATTGATATGAGTTGTGTGTTGATACGGTGCTATCCTAAGGGCGAGTTCTTTTGATTAGCTCTATGGAAATAAGCTGCTATGGAAATAAGCCCCAAATAAGTTGTTGTGAAAATAAGCCCATGAAAATAACTGTAAGTGCATCTAGTCCCCCTTAGTGATTTTGGTGGTTTGAATACTTATAGGTTAAGTATCTAATGTGTTCATAAGTGTACACATGATCTATAAGTTGCTGAGGAGTTTGAAATATTCGATGAATATCGACCCCTAAAAATATATATCTTCGGTTGAAGAAATTGGTCTGAAGCTGGAGAATTGAATCGCGAAGGAATTGCGATGAAATTGATATTCCTCATGAAGAAATTGAAGATGAGGAATTCGTTGTGTCCTAATGGAAAACAAGCTGAAGATTTTGAAGCATGAAGATTTATTCTGTTTGTTTGATTTTCTTCACTTTTGGGTCAAAGGAACACCGTACTGTTAATGGGGTTCAAAGTAACTCGTCGGAATGAATTTCCTCATGATGCTCAACCCAAGCCTAATCCTACCAAAAGCCTCAAGTGAGGAATATCGGAGACATGAGGACTCTCACAGTTGAGGGTCCCGACCGTTACCGCAGGTCACGCCACATCATTGGTCTTATCCACACCAACGGTCATATTATTTATGGGCATTAATGTCAAATCATGTCGGGATGCTCCCAGGCTATAAATAGCCGCCTCCACAACCATTTGTTGGTTGGCTGCTCCGTTAGAAACTGACACTTGTCATAAGAGCAACCCAAATTCCTCGGAGTCTTCGAGAGTAATTCATCAGTGAGGAAATACCCCAAACACCAAACCACAAGCCGAAAACCAAGTGATTGAGCATCGCTAAAAAAGTTGTTTCTGTGTGGGACTGAAGCCTTTTACCTTTGAGGCCTGTGCATCCTCCAGATGGTTAGGCATCATGGTCTTGAGCAATCCAGCAGTCAATTGTGGATCGCCAGGTGACCAAGTTTGTGAGGGTTTGGAAGTCTGCCCTGAAGACTTCCCACGAGTGTTGGGCGAGGACTGTGTGTTCTTAGCCCAAGGAGAATATGGTAGGGACTGTGTGTCCCGGGACTCTGTGTCTTTTGGTTTCAATACCAAGCCGCTTCAAACTAGATGTACAACTGTCCCAGCAGTTGGAACTGGGTCATCAACCACTGTCTTCACTGTGAAACGGGTTCTATTTCTTCAACTCTTTACATTCCTCACATTGTGTGTTGATGATTTTCACTGTCACTGTTTGAAGAATTTGCTGAAGACTTTCTCTGAAATTCCTCAACCCCAAATTCTTCACGTGAGTTAATCCTCATCTGTTTTCTCTATGCCTGCGTATTGTGAAAACTGTTTTCCATATTCTTCACCTTGAGAAACTGCTATAGTGATGCTTTGCACTCCTGATCCTTTTGCTGTTTCCGCTGCAAGTTAGTCATCAGTGAGGAATTTCCTCAGTGATGAAATTCTAAAAATCTCATATTCACCCCCCCTCTAGTCGATATAACGCACTTTCAATTGGTATCAGAGCAAGGTACTCCCTTGTTCTGTGTGATTTTGGTTTAACCACCTGGAGTTTTAGTTATGTCGACTGCAGGCATGATTAAGGTTACTGCAGGATGTCCTACTTTCGAAGGAAAGTACTTTCCCTTCTGGAAGATCAAGATGCACATGCATCTCCAAGCTATTGACAACGATCTCTAGTATATTGTGGAACATGGCATCCCTATCGTCACTGCTACTGTCTTTGCCGCTGATGTGAAGAAATTCAAGCAACTTGATTCTCAAGCAAAGAATATCATCTGTGGCCATATGGGCAAGGGCTAGTATGGCAGAGTGAGTGATTTGGGCTCAGCAAAACTTATCTGGGAAAGGTTGTCCAAAGTTAATGAAGGAGTATCAACCCAGCGTGATTCTCGTGTTGATGTTCTTCGCAATGTCTTCAATCATTTCAAGAGGCTTGACAATGAAAGCTGCCAAGATACCTTTGCTCGCCTCACTGACATATCAAATGAACTGCAAGCACTGGGAGCTCGAGACATTACTGATCACGAAGTTGTGAAGAAACTGCTAAGATCTTTGGATTCTTCATTTGATACTTTAGTTTTGGTGATTCAAGAGAGACCAAACTACAAGATGCTTGATCTAGTAGACATACTCAAAAGACTCAATACTCATGAATTCCAACAAGAAGAAAAGAGAGATCTATATGGACCAAGCTATTCTAGACCATGTGCACTGAAGGCCAAAGAAATTTCCTCATCTGAAGAAGAAGACTCGGATGGTAGCATTGGTGATCCTGAAGAATTTGGATAGGACCTTGCAATCCTCGTGAGGAAATTCCAGAAGTTTACACGACGTGGCCAGTTTGGGAAATCTTCAAGAAGAGATATGAGGAAATCAGAATGTTCATCTGAGGACTACAAGAAAAGAACCTGCCACAAATGCAAGAAATCAGGTCACGACATTGCTGATTATCCTCGTTGGGGAAAGGAATCAAAGAAGATGTAAATGCATCTAGTGACCCTTAGTGATTTTTGTGGTTTGAAGACTTATAGGTTAGGTATCTAATGTGTTCATGAGTGTACACATGATCTATAAGTCGCTGAGGAGTTTGAAATATTTGATCAATATCGACCCCTAAAATGTATATCTTCGGTTGAAGAAATTGGTCTGAAGCTGAAGAATTGAATCACAAAGAATCTGCGATGAAATAGATATTCCTCATGAAGATATTGAAATTGAGGAATTCGGTGTGTCCTGAAGAAAATCATTCTGAAGACTTTGAAGCATGAAGATTTACTCTTTCTGTTTTGTTTTCTTCACACTTGAGTAATAGGAACACCGTACTGTTAAAGGGGGTCGAAGTTACACTTTGGAATGAATTTCCTCATGATGCTCAACCCAAGCCTAATCCTACCAAAACCCTCAAGTGAGGAATACGAGTGACATGAGGACTCTCACAGTTGAGGGTTCCGACCGTTTCGATAGCCACGCCACATCATTGGTCTTATCCACACCAACGGTCATATTATTTAAGGGCATTAGTGTCAAATCATGTCGGGATGCTCCCAGGCTATAAATAGCCGCCCCCCACAACCATTAGCTGGTTGGCTGCTCCGTTAGAAACGGACACTTGTCATAACAGCAACCCAATTCCTCAGAGTCTTCGAGAGTAATTCATCAGTGAGGAAATACCCCAAACACCAAACCACAAACCTAGAACCAAGTGATTGAGCATCACTGAAGAAGTTCTTCCTGTGTGGGACTAAAGCCTTTTACCTTTGAGGACTGTGCATCCTCCAGACGGTTAGGCGTCATGGTCTAGAGCAATCCAGCAGTCAATTGTGGATCGTCGGGTGACCAAGTTTGTGAGGGTTTGGAAGTTTGCCCTGAAGACTTACCACGAGTGTTGGGCAAGGACTTTGTGTTCTCAGCCCAAGGAGAATACGGTAGGGACTGTGTGTCCCGGGACTGTGTGTCTTTTGGTTTCAATACCAACCCCTCCAAACCAGATGTACAAGTGTCACAGCAGTTGGAACTGGGTCATCAACTACTGTCTTCATTGTGAAACGGGTTCTAATTCCTCAACTCCTTACATTCCTCCGATTATGTGTTGATGACTTTCACTGTTACTGTTTGAAGAATTTGCTGAAAACTTTCTATGAAATTCCTCAACCCCAAATTCTTCACACTAGTTAATCCTCATATGTTTTCTGCGTGCCTGCTCACTGTGCAATCTGTTTTCACATTCCTCATACTGAAAAACTGCTGTTGTGAAACATTGCACTTCTGATCCTTTACTATTTCCACTGTAAGTTAGTCATCAGTGAGGAATTTCCTCAAAAGGAATTTCCTCAGTGATGAAATTCTTAAAATCTTCTATTCACCCCCCTCTAGTCGATATAACGCACTTTCAATTGGTATCAGAGCAAGGTACTCCCTTGTTATGTGTGATTTTGGTTTAACCACCTGGAGTTTTAGTTATGTCGACTGCAGGCATGATTAAGGTTACTACAGCATGTCCTACTTTCGAAGGAAAGAACTTTCCCTTTTGAAAGAACAAGATGCAAATGCATCTACAAGCTATTGATAATGATCTCTGGTATATTGTGGAACATGGCGTCCCCATCATCTCTGCTAATGTCTCTGCTGCTGATGTGAAGAAATTCAAGCAACTTGATTCTCAAGCGAAGACTATCATGAGTGGTCATCTGAGCCCAGGCCAGTTTGGGAGAGTGAGTGCTTTGGGCTCTTCAACACTTATCTGGGAGAGACTGTGCAAAGTAAATGAAGGAGTATCAACCCAGCGTGACTCTCGTGTTGATGTTCTTTGCAATCTGTTCAATCGCTTCAAGAGGCATGACAATGAATGCTGCCAAGATACCTTTGATCGCCTCACTGACATATCAAATGAACTGCAAGCACTGGGAGCTCGAGACATCATTGATCATGAAGTTGTGAAGAACCTGCTAAGATCTTTGGATTCTTCATTTGATAGTTTAGTCCTGATGATTCAAGAAAGACCAGACTACAAGATGCTTGATCCAGCTGATATACTCGAAAGGCTCAATACTCATGAATTCCAGCAACAAGAAAAGAAAGATCTATATGGACCAAGCTATTCTAGACCACGTGCACTGAAGGCTAGAGCAATTTCCTCATCTGAAGAAGAAGATTCGGATGATAGCATTGGTGACCCTGAAGAATTTGGACAGGAGCTTGCAATGCTCGTGAGGAAATTCCAGAGGTTTACACGACGTGGGCAATTCGGTAAATCTTCAAGAAGAGACATGAGGAAATCAGAATCTTCATCTGAGGACTACAAGAAAAGAACTTGCCAGAAATGCAAGAAATCAAGTCATTACATTGCTGACTGTCCCCGTTGCGGAAAGGAATCAAAGAAGAAGAAATACAAGGATGACAGTTCTGATGACTCGAAGAAGCAGAAGAAATCTTCGAAATCCTCATCTTCAAAGCCCTCATCTCATAAGAAGACTAGTTTCAGAAAGTCTAGGGCACTTATTGGCAAGGAAATGGATTCCGATGCAGAATCAGAGGAATGTGATGAAGAAGAGGGTTCTGATGAAGACTCAGAATCCGGACAGGCCAGTCTTGCACTTGCAACCACTTTCGTCAGCAAGTCAATCTTCAACCTTGAAGAAGATGATAACACCATCCACACTGATGACTATGCTGATGACTTCGCTCCAACCTATTGCTTCATGGCAAAAGGCTCAAAGGTACCGAATGATGCTTCCTCCTCTGATTCAAGTGACTCTGAACCTGATGATTATAAAAAACCCAGTTACAGTAAACTTGCTATCATTGCCACTAAACAACAAACTGCCCTGGAAAAGCTTCAGAAACTGCTAGATAGAAGTGATGATCTGTTGAATGATGAAATGAATCTTACCCAAATCCTCACTGAAGATGTGAAAAGTCTTCAGTCTAGATTTGACAATTTTCAAGATTGTTATGATACACTCCTCGCTGATCATGAGAAACTTTCCTATGAATTTCCTCAAAGGAAGCTTGATATAGAGAAGCTGAGGATTTCTCATGATGATCTTCGTATGGAAAATGATTCGTTACTAGCTCAACAGATCAGCGCTACTCAAGTTGAATTCATTCCTCCATGTCTTAAATGCATTGAACGCAAAAATGCTAATTCTTCACCAGAATCATCAAATGCTTCTATTGCTACAAATTCTTCAATTGCACCTGCAGTGTCTATTTCCTCACTTGAGGAAAACACAAATGTTACTAATGAAAATGCAGGGTTGAAGGAATTGTATGTGAAAGGCATATACAAAAGCCTCAAAGGACATCAAACCCTTTGTGATGTGCTCAAAAAGCAGATCTTGAACAGGAACCCGAGGAAAGAAGGAATTGCCTTTGAGAGGAAATTGAATGCTGATGGATCTTATTGGAAACCTGAGCAGTATCCCAAAACCTCATGGGTTGCTGCTACTGGGCCTCCTTTTGATCCATCCAATCTAACTCGCTTTTCACGTGAATTATCCTATTCCTCAGATGAGTCACTTGACTCCAACTATAAACTGTTCAAAAATAAATCTGGTGAAGTATTTGCTCGATATGTTGGAACTAACTGCAGGAATGGCCCTACTTTGAGGAAAATCCGGGTTCCCAAAAGCTGTCTTGAAAATTTTCAGGTGAATGTCCTCATGACACCACCGTTGAAGAATCTGAACCCCAGATCAAAATCCTCAGGAGGACCAAAGTCTTCAAGAGGATCAAAATCCTCAAGTGGTCAAAATTATGCTCGTACCCGTGCTAATGCTTCTAACATGCAGGGAAACTACAAGGAATATGAATATGAGCGTTACTCTTCAAATCATTATGTTCATAAATACTCAAACCAGTTCTCTGCATATTCATATGAGTACTTTAACCCCCCTACTGTTAAGAGAAGTGCATTAGCTTCAATGCCACCTTTCTCATATGATGCTCGCAGGATGATGAATGCTTTACCACCCCTTCAGATGTGGGTGGTGAGGAAATCTAACTAATCACTTCTACAGGACAGGTCTCCAGATGAAAATCATCATTTGAAGAATTTGCTGGAGACCTGAGGAAATGCTTGATAGGATGCAACCTAATATTGATGAAATAGAAATATTTCACACGTGCTTATAATTTTGTGTGATGAAATTCTTATCTGATGAAATTGATATCATATTCTTCAAATCTAAAGCATATGAGATGGTAAGTTGTACTAATTCATATGCAGGATGACAAACCCAAGAATACTAAGTGGGTTCTTGATAGTGGTTGCACACATCACATGACTGGTGATAAAAGCTTGCTGATGAATATGCCACTAACTCCATCACCTCTGAAGCAAATCACATATGCTGACAAAGGTAAAAGCAAGGTATTGGGACTTGGCAAAGTGGCTATTTCCAAGGATAGGCATATGGACAAAGTGATGCTTGTTGAATCCCTTGGTTTTAACCTCATGTCCGTCTCGATGTTTTGTGATCTTGATATGATTGTTATCTTTGGTAGATATAGATGTGTAGTCATCATGGAATATGACAGATCCAAAGTCTTCGAAGGTGTAAGAAGAGGGGATTTGTACATTGTTGATTTCTCTACACGTCCTCAACCAGCCACTTGCTTACTAGCAAAAACCTCAGAAGGATGGTTGTGTCACCGAAGACTAGGTCATGCAGGCATGAGGAATTTGCACACGCTCGCGAAGAAGAAGCATGTCATCGACATTGAATCAGTCAAATTCCTCAAGGATCATCTCTGCTGTGCATGTGAATCTGGGAAAATGACCAGATCCAAGCATCCCTCGAAGAATATCATGACCACTACACGTCCCTTCGAATTGCTTCATATGGATCTATTTGGACCTACTCACTATGCCACACTAACCAATGCAGCATCTCTATATGGCTTCGTCATAGTTGATGATTATTCCAGATATACATGGGTGCATATCATCGTATATAAAACTGAAGTGCAGGAAATCTTCAAATGATTTTCTTCAAGGGCCTCGGCAAACATTGGCATCAAGATCAAACATATCACGAGTGATAATGGAACAAAGTTCAAAAACAATGGTCTTGATGATTATCTTGATGAAGTTGTTATTACTCACAAATTATCTGCTCCTTATACTCCTCAGCAGAACGGTGTCATCGAAAGGAAGAACATGACTCCTAGTTGAGATGGCAAGAACTATGCTGGAAGAATATCAGACTCGTCGTTGCTTTTGCCCTGAAGCAATCAACACTGCATGCCATATCATCAACAGGGTATATCTTCACAAATTCCTCAAGAAAATCTCATATGAACTCACTGATAAGAAACCCAATGGAAGTTATTTCAAAGTCTTCGGTGCAAAATGTTGGATTAGAGATCCTCACCATAGCTCAAAATTTGCACCTAAGGCACATGAGGGTTTTATGCTCGGTTATGGAAAGGACTCGCACACTTACAGAGTCTTCAACAACTATCACAACAAAGTTGTTGAGACTGTAGATGTGCGGTTCGATGAAACTAATGGCTTGCAAAGAGAGCAATTGCCTTCTGATCCAGATAAGTTGTCTCCCGAGGAAGCAATAGATCTCAAATCTACTGAAGACATTGTTCCCACTGAGGAAATCGATGAAGAAACCATCCACATCACTGATGAAAATAAAAAAGATGCTTCTGAGGAAATTGCTCCAGAACCACTTCCTTAGCCCAGACAAAATCCTCAACCAGCTCATCCGAGGATTGCAAATGAAGTAGAACTTGACAAAATCACCAAAAACATCAACGCGCCAGGTCCTCTCACTCGCTCAAACGCTTCACACTAGTTAACTTTTGTGGGCATTTTTCCTTTGTATCTATCACAGAACCCTCAAAAGTTGCTGAGGCTTTCTTCGAACCAGAGTGGATCCAAGCTATGCAAGACGAACTTCTTCAATTCAAGCTGAATGACGTATGGGAGCTAGTCAAACTACTAGATCCTCCCAAGCACAACATAATCGGAACCAAGTGGATTTTTCGAAACAAGTAAGATGAGGATGGTCAAGTGGTGAGGAATAAGGCACGACTCGTAGCCCAAGGCTACACCCAGGTTGAAGGAATAGATTTTGATGAAACTTTTGCACCTGTTGCTAGACTTGAAGCTATTTGAGTACTACTTGCTTATGCTCCAGAACCACTTCCTCATCTTATATCAAATGGATGTGAAAAGTGAATTCCTCAAAGGTAAGCTTGTGGAAGAAGTATATGTTGCTCAGCCACCAGGTTTTGAGGATCCAAAGAATCCACACAAAGTCTTCAGACTCAAAAAGGCGCTCTATGGTCTCAAGCAAGCCCCTCGGGCATGGTATGATACATTGAAGGAATTCCTCATGAAGAAAGGCTTCAAACGTGGTTCACTCGATCCAACTCTTTTCACTAAATCCTATGATAATGAGATATTTGTGTGCCAAATATATGTCGATGATATCATATTTGGTTGTACTGACAAACGATACAGTGATGAATTTGCTTAGTGTTTGCATGTGTGCACGTTTTCAAGCAAAACCGAAGGAATCACACCATAAGGGTGTGAAGCATATTCTTCGATACTTAGCTCACACACCAACACTAGGATTATGGTATCCCAAGGGCTCAAATCTTCATCTGGTAGGGTATTCTGATTCTGACTATGCTGGTGATCGTGTGGATCGCAAGTCAACTTCTGGTACATGCCATTTCCTCGGAAGATCACTAGTTTGCTGGTCCTCAAAGAAGCAGAACTGCGTATCACTCTCCACTGCCTAAGCTGAGTACATTGCTGCTGGTTCATATTGTGCTCAACTACTATGGATGAAGCAAACCCTCAAGGACTACGGCATCAACATGAAGAATGTGCCTCTCTACTGTGACAATGAGAGTGCAATCAAGATTGCATACAACCCAGTACAACACTCGAAGACTAAGCACATCCAGATTCGTCATCATTTTCTTCGGGACCATGTCCTCAAGGGCAATATCCTCATCGACCATGTGAAGACTGATGATCAACTGGCAGATATCTTCACTAAGCCCTTGGATGAGAAAAGGTTTTGCAAGTTGCGGTGTGAGCTAAATATCTTAGAATCTTCAAATGTTTTGTTAAAACATGCACACATCCTAACACTTATGCAAAATTGATGACTTAGATGTGCAACACATGATGAATCGATTTTCATCAACTGATGAAGTATATCACTCTGAATGTGAAGAAATCAACGAAGAAATTGATTCTCATGGCCCTACTACAATTGTACGCGGCGTCTGTAATCAACATTCTTATATGGTGGGTCACGCCACCGCCCAACGTGAAATTCCTCAAGTTGATTTTCTTCAAAGTTCCATTTCCTCAAAACTTGTTTTTCTTCAAAAACACTTGATGACTTTCATTTAACTAGATAGACTGTGATTTCAAGTTAGCTATTTCTTCAAGTTGATATTTCTTCTAAGTGAACGTGATCGGACCCTACTTTCCCTCTATGCTATTCTCATCCAGTCTATTCAGTTCTTCGTATGCGTTCTACTTGAAACTTTGTTCAAAATCCACACTGCGTCCTTGTGAGTTGATGATTTTGTAACAAAATCCTCAAATCTTCAAAAATGTTTCTTTAATGCACGGTAACTGAACCGCACTTCCCTCGTTTTGATAACCACGATCTTCACCGCTTTGCTCGGGAGCTACACATGTCCCGCGGAGACGTAGAGGCAGGGGTTATTTGGTCCGATTTCTTCGCGCCAACAGTAACTGCCTGGCTATAAATATGTCCTTATCCCCCTTGGCAATCACTTCTTCGCCCCATCGCTCTCGCGCTACAGCAAAATCCCCGAACCCTAGCGCCACCGCTGGAAGTCTCGTCGCGGGTGAAGAAGAGCTTCACTGCCTCGACTTTTCCGTCGCCGAAATCACGCCGGAGTCGGACCATCTTCGTCCGCCGCCGCCGTAGACGTCCTCTGTTGCCGGGTTAGGGCGCATTGGACACGCACCGAAGAGCTTCTCACTGCAACTCTTCTCTGTTCTTCGTGCGCGCCATCTAGGGTAAATAAAAGCCCTATTTTTACAGCAAGTTAGATCTACTATTTTACATCTGAGATGTGAAATCTGTTTTTCCTCAAGAATCCATATGCATCTGATTCCTCAAACACTGTCTATCACCACACTATTGATGAACTTCACTAAGCATCTAAGATTTTCACGAGATTCCTCAATTGTGCGAATTTTCGGATCTGTACAACTCTAGAACCAAAGAACAGTATGCTTAGGCAAATTCCTCAACTATCAAACTTTTTCATTTTCTTCAAATCTGAGAACACATATGACCTCTCCAAATTCCTCACAACTATACTCTGTTCATAGGTACGCACATGTCAGCTGATGAATCTCTTGGTTCTCATCACATTAACTCATTTGTAGCGTTTCCTGAAGGAAATATTCAAGTCTCATCAGAATCCTCAAGAGTTCAATCTCATCAGCAAAATCCTCAGCTGAAGAAAATGGAGGATGACAGGAAACAGAAGGGAGCCAAGAAACTTGAGCAGAATACAACTTTGGATATCCCTGGGGATATTTACTTGGACTATTGCACACCTGATGAAAATGAAACAATGGCCAAGAGAAAGATTCGGCTTCAAAAGATAGAACGCCGATGGGCTAAGGAGTGGAAGGAATACAGATTTGTCACTCCCAAGTATGCGAAGAAATTCGCTTTGATGCCTCCTGGCAAACGGGCTCCACTTGAGGCTCATCAAGTAGCACATCCCTCAAGCCTCAAGACCCTTGATGACTATCCTAATGAAAAGGACAAGAACTTGGCTAAGATTAAGAGGCAGGCCGATGATGCAGTGAGGAAATTCAATGAATCATCTGCTGCAGCTTCAACTGCAGCTACTTCCTCTGCCCCTGAGACCTCTGGTTCAGCAATTCCTCAACAAAAGTATGTGCCGTCAAAACCAAAGGCTCCAAAGCCTCAAGAGAAACCAGCTCTGGCATCAGTTACAAAACCATCAGCGCCAAAATCCTCAGCGCCACCACAGGTTTCAAAACCAGAAATGAAGCCGGTCATGAAGCCACTGCCTGCTACGTCCAGCTCCTCACTCCCAGCTGCAACCAGCTCGGAGACAAAGTCTTCACCACCTCCTATGAAGACTCAGGTGTCTGCTGGGAAAGGAACAAAAACAAGCCCTAGCAAAATCATCACAGTCCCTTCTGCATCAGAGGGTAGTGATGAATATGATGATGAAACCGTGCAAGCTATAATTAGAAACAAGCAGGAGAGGGTAGCTCAAGCGTCTGGTAGCGCCATTCCTCTGGCGATGGACCCCAAAGTCCTCCTAGACTACATAAACATCTGGTATGAGGACCCCAACACTCCTCTTAATGATTTGAAACTTCCCCCTGGCATCAGCCACATGGTGGCCACATTCATCAACGAGGCCAAGTGGAAGGAGCAGCAAGGCAAACAGGCCAAAGTTGCTGAGCTCAAGAAGGAGAAATTCCTCAAGGAGAATCTCCTCAACCTGACGCCTCATGCACTGGTGTCAACACAGGGTGAGTTGAACACTTTGACACATAAGTACTCCAAGCTATCTGATCGTCAGAGTCTTAAAAGCAATTTCATCAAGTTTGCCACAAAAGCTGTTGATGACTACAAGAAGAAGGCTGCCCCTCAAGTACCAACTCCTCAGCCTCTGACTGAAGAGCCAGCCGACCAATCTCCTCAAGCTGATGAAACTCCTCAAGCTGAGGAAATACCACAAGAAAGCTATGTGGATGTACCGGCAATTGAAGAAATCACCACGGAAAATCCAGCTGATGAATCTGCTACAGCTGGTGAGACTGCCCCTTTTCCAGCTGCTGCTTCAAAGCAAGCTAATGACTGTGATCCAGCTGGTTCCTCAAAGTCAGCTGATGAATCTGCTGAGAAAACACCTTCACCAAAAGCTTCAAAGGTGAAGAAGATGACTCCGTTTGCATCATACGTGAAGAATACAAGGGCTGCTGAGAAGGAAGCCAAAAAGAGAAAGGCCTCCTCAGTAGAAGAAAACACTGAGGCCAAGCGCCTCAAAGCGCTTGAAGAAAATGCTCCACTGGACCCTGTGCCCCTCAACGTCGCTCCATCTTATGAAATGGTCACCTTTGAAGACCAAGAGAAAGGGCCAGATGAGGAAATGAAGGATGCTGCATCTGAGGAACACACTGACGAAGAAATTCGCATTGACGACAGTCCTCAGCCCTGCATTCCTCAGGTAACAACTGCACAAGGATCAGCTGCACCAGCTGATGAATCTGGCTCAGTCACCATGCAAGCTGAGGAAGAGCAAAGTGAAAATCCTCAAGCTGATGAAATTCAGAGTCCTGAGAAAAATTCTCAAGTTGAGGATCAGGCTGACCCAACTCCTCCTCCCGAGCAAGATCTTCACACTGAGGCTCAGAATGAACCTAGTCCTCCTCCTGAGCAGAACACTCAACACGATGCTCCAGTTGATGACATTCCTCAGCTAGAGGCACAGCCAGATCCCGTTCTTCAACCTGAAGCACAACATGAGCATGCTCCTCAACCTGAAGCCGAAGCTGATGAAATTCCTCACCCTGAGGACAATGCTGAGGAAAATGCACCAGACCAAGACAATGCTTTCGTCGTGCTCAATCCAGAGACTGCAATTGTTGTCTCCCCCTAGTTCCTCAGCAAAATCTTCAGCCAATGGAGCGTCAGCCATTCTCCAAGCAACCAAAGTTTCAAAAGGAGAACTTCTTTGAAGAATGCATGTACTTCATTGGAGAAAATCCCTATGACAAGCCTCAAATCAGAACATCTGAAGTTTTGGACGAGGACACAACTGAATTACTATGCCTCTGTGCTGTGTGGAAGAAATAAGATATTCCAACGCAGGCATATTCCTCATGTTGAACTTGAAGAAATACCATGCCTGGCTCCAGTCCTCAATGTCCTTCATGAAGCTGGACTGCTACCAATGTGCTCAGACATCTCTGATTGGAACAGTGAGCTCATTCTTCAGTTTTATGCCACTCTTCACATATCTAGCGATACTGAAGACATTAACACCTGGGTGTTTGACTGGATGACGCAAAACATTCACTACAAGGCTCCTGCTACTGAGCTACTGCGTGAATTGCCAGTATCAATTCCCTTAGAGTAGGCCGTGAAGCCTTATGGTGAACGTGAGCTGCCCAACGGGATGATGGAATTGCTCATGAAGCCTTTGGCTAAAGGGCAACCACCGAGAAAAACCTTCCTCATCCACGAGCTCAAATATACACCAAAATCTGTTTACAGAATCCTCTACAGTGTTCTTGCGCCGATCAAAGCCATGATGATGAAGAAGATGTCATAGGCATCATGAAGAATATCCTCTGCAACATCATCCATGGTATTCCTATCAACATACATGATTTCTTCTTGAGGACTTTGGCCGACAATGCCATGTGTCCATTTGATCACAAGATATATGCCCCATGGATCATGAGATTCATCAGGACAAGGACAGGCATCAACTTTCTCGCTGATTGCAACAAGCATGTTGGTTACATGCCTCCTATTAGGGTCAACAAGAAGACTTTCGAGCCTGTTGAAGGAAAAGGAAAGTCTGTTATTGATGAAGGAAGTAGGCCCCTTGATGGCCAGTTCAGAGAGCCTGAGTCATATTCTTCATGGGATGATACTGAGACTCATCCTCCAAGCCCTGTTGCTCCTCGCGTGCTGAATACCAGAGAGCTTCTCCTCAGTCTTCACCAAAAGGTTGATCGGAATCACAAGTGGGTCAAACGCCAGTTCGGCGCCATTGCGAAAACCCTCAATGAAACTCAGAATGTCATGAAGCTTAACCATCATTACCTTCATGAGGTTTTCATCGCACCTGGGCCATACTTGCTCATCTGAAGACTCAGACAGAACTTGAAGAATTGGAGTTTGAGCGAGACTTTGACTGCTCGTGGCCTCCCAAGAAGAAGTTCAGGCCAATTCCAGTTCCAGACCTTGAAGAAAGTTCCTTTTCTTCATTCCGCACTGCTGAATTTGATGAAGAACAACTCGACACTGCCACCGGTCCAAGTAAGAAGACTACTCCCAAGAAGCACCACGCATCTTCATCAACCGCCAAGGAGTGAAGTCTTCACAGGCGTTAGTCCTCAGTTTGTCCCTTTTTGTCACTTGATGACAAAGGGGGAGAAACTTGAGTTTTAGTCTTCAAGCGGGATATTTTGGGGCTTATGAACTATATTTAAGTTACAAACTCTTGGCTCTTCTGAAGTTTTTATGTAATGAATTGTATCTTAATCACGATGGTACTCTGACGCTTTTGAACGTTTTTCTCCGCATTCTTATTCCTCAGGTTTTTAATGCACGCATGCTGGAATTCGTCAGATACCATTTTTCATCGTGCATCTTCATTTTCTTCATACTATATGTTAAATGTATGCATGATTTACAAGACTCAGGGGGAGATCTCCATGATATAAATCATCAATGTGCATTTGCTGTGAAAAGCAAAATCCTCAAGATATGCACATCTTCACGGGGAGTCTCTCTGAATCTTGATTTCAAATTCCTCAAATGAGTATTTACACTTCATATTTTTATCCCTAATTGTCATCAACCACCAAAAAGGGGGAGATTGTAAGTGCATCTAGTGCCCCTTAGTGATTTTGGTGGTTTGAAGACTTATAGGTTAAGTATCTAATGTGTTCATGAGTATACACAGGATCTATAAGTCACTGAGGAGTTTGAAATATTTGATGAATATCGACCCCTAAAAATGTATATCTTCGGTTGAAGAAATTGGTCTGCAGCTGAAGAACTGAATCACGAAGAATCTGCGATGAAATTGATATTCCTCATGAAGATATTGAAACTGAGGAATTCGGTGTGTCCTAAAGAAAATCATTCTGAAGACTTTGAAGCATGAAGATTTACTCTTTCTGTTTTGTTTTCTTCACACTTGATTAATAGGAACACCGTACTGTCAAAGGGGGTCGAATTTACACTTTGGAATGAATTACCTCATGATGCTCAACCCAAGCCTAATCCTACCAAAAGCCTCAAGTGAGGAATACGAGTGACATGAGGACTCTCACAGTTGAGGGTTCCGACTGTTTCGCTAGCCACACCACATCATTGGTCTTATCCACACCAACGGTCATATTATTTAAGGGCATTAGTGTCAAATCATGTCGGGAGGCTCCCAGGCTATAAATAGCCGCCCCCACAACAATTAGCTGGTTGGTTGCTCCGTTAGAAACTGAGACTTGTCATAACAGCAACCCAATTCCTCAGAGTCTTCGAGAGTAATTCATCAGTGAGGAAATACCCCATACACCAAACCACAAACCTAGTACCAAGTGATTGAGCATCACTAAAGAAGTTGTTCCTGTGTGGGACTGAAGCCTTTTACCTTTGAGGACTGTGCATCCTCCAGACGGTTAGGCATCATGGTCTAGAGCAATCCAGTAGTCAATTGTGGATCGCCGGGTGACCAAGTTTGTGAGGGTTATGAAGTCTGCCCTGAAGACTTACCACGAGTGTTGGGCGAGGATTGTGTGTTCTTATCCCAAGGAGAATACGGTAGGGACTGTGTGTCTTTTGTTTTCAATACCAAGCCGCTCTAAACCAGATGTACAACTGTCACAGTAGTTGGAACTGGGTCATCAACTACTGTCTTCACTGTGAAACAGGTTCTAATTCCTCAACTCCTTACATTCCTCAGATTATGTGTTGATGACTTTCACTATTACTGTTTGAAGAATTTGTTAAAGACTTTCTCTGAAATTCCTCAACCCCAAATTCTTCACACTAGTTAATCCTCATCTGTTTTCTGCGTGCCTGCTCACTGTGCAATCTATTTTCACATTCCTCATACTAAATAACTGCTGTTGTGAAACTTTGCAGTTCTGATCCTTTACTATTTCCGCTGTAAGTTAGTCATCAGTGAGGAATTTTCTCAAAAGGAATTTCCTCAGTTATGAAATTCTAAAAATCTCCTATTCACCCCCCTATAGTCGATATAACGCACTTTCAAAAGAAGAAATACAAGCATGATAGTTCTGATGACTCGAAGAAAAAGAAAAATCTTCAAAATCCTCATCTTCAAAGTCCTCATCGCTCAAGAAGACTAGTTTCAGAAAGACTAGGGCACTTATTGGCAAGGAAATGGATTCCATGGCAGAATCTTAGGAATGTGATGAAGAGGAGGGTTCTGATGAAGAATCAGAATCTGGACAGGCTAGCCTTGCAATTGCAACCACATTCGTCAGCAAGTCAATCTTCAACCTTGAAGAAAATTTAAACACCATCCACACTGATGACTATGCTGATGACTTCGCTCCAACCTATTCCTTCATGGAAAAAGGTTCAAAGGTACCGAATGATGCTTCCTCCTCTGATTCAAGTGATTGTGAACCTGATGATTATAAAAAACCCAGTTACAGTAAACTTGCTATAATTGCCACTAAACAACAAACTGCCCTGGAAAAGCTTCAGAAACTGCTAGATAGAAGTGATGATCTGTTGAATGATGAAATGAATCTTACCCAAATCCTCACTGAAGATATGAAAAGCCTCAGTCCAGATTTGATAATCTTCAAGATCGTCATGTTACACTCCTCGCTGATCATGAGAAACTTTCCTATGAATTTCTTCAAAGGAAGCTTGATCTTGAGAAGCTGAGGATTTCTCATGATGATCTTCATATGGAAAATGATTCATTACTAGCTCAACAGATCAGTACTGCTCAAGTTGAATTCATTCCTCCATGTCTTAAATGCATCGAACGTGAAATTGCTAATTCTTCACCAGAATCATCATATGCTTCTATTGCTACAAATTCCTCAACTACTCCTATAGTGTCAAATTCCTCACTTGAGGAAACCACAAATGTCACTGATGAAAATGGAGGGCTCAAGGAATTGTATGTGAAAAACATATACAAAAGTCTCAAAGGACACCAAACCCTTTGTGATGTGCTCAAAAATCAAATCTTGAAAAGGAACCCAAGGAAAGAAGGAATTGCCTTTGAGAGGAAATTGAATGCTGATGGATCTTATTGGAAACCTGAGCAGTATCCCAAAACCTCATGGGTTGCTGCTACTGGGCCTCCTTTTGATCCATCCAATCTAACAGGCTTTTCATGTGAATTATCCTATTCCTCAGATGAGTCATTTGACTCCAACTATAAACTGTTCAAAAATCAATCTGGTGAAGTATTTGCTCAATATGTTGGAACTAACTGCAAGAATGGGCCTCCTCTGAGGAAAATCTGGGTTCCCAAAAGTTGCCTTGAAAATCTTCAGGTGAATGTCCTCATGACACCACCTATGAAGAATTTGAATCCCAGATGAAATTCCTTAGGAGGACCAAAGTTTTCAAGAGGATCAAAATCCTCAAGTGGTAAAAACTATGCTCCTACCCGTGCTAATGCTTCTAACATGCAGGGAAATTACAAGGAATATGAATATGAGCGTTATTCTTCAAATCATTATGTTCATAAATCCTCAAATAAGTTCTCTGCATATTCATTTGAGTACTTTAACCCCCTACTGTTAAGAGAAGTGCATTAGCTTCAATGCCCCCCTTTCTCATATGGTGCTCGCAGGATGATGAATGCTTTACCACCCCTTCAGATGTGGGTGGTGAAGAAATTGAACTAATCACTTCTGCAGGTCAAGTCTCCAGATGAAAATCATCATCTGAAGAATTTGTTGGAGACCTGAGGAAAATGCTTGATAGGACACAAGCTAATATTGAGGAAATAGAAATATTTCACACATCCTTATTATTCTGTTTATGATGAAATTGGTATCATATGCTTCAAGTCTGAAGCATATGAGATGGTAAGCTGTACTAAATCATCTGTAGGATGACAAACCCAAGAGTACTGAGTGGGTTCTTGATAGTGGCTGCACACACCACATGTCTGGTGAAAAAAGCTTGCTGATGAATATGCCACTAACTCCATCACCCCTAAAGCAAATCACATATGCTCACAAAGGTAAAAGCAAGGTATTGGGACTTGGCAAAGTGGCTATTTCCAAGGATAGGCACATGGACAAAGTAATGCTTGTTGAATCCCTTGGATTTAACCTCATGTCAGTCTCAATGCTTTGTGATCTTGATATGATTGTTATCTTTTGAAGATATAGATGTGTTGTCATCATGGAATCTGACAGATCCAAAGTCTTCGAAGGTGTTAGAAGAGGGGATTTGTACATTGTTGATTTCTCTACAGGTCCTCAATTAGCCACTTGCTTACTAGCAAAAACCTCAGAAGGGTGGTTGTGGCATCGAAGACTCGGTCATGCAGGCATGAGGAATTTGCACACGCTCGCAACGAAGAAGCATGTTATCGGCATCGAATCAGTCAAAGTCCTCAAGGATCACCTCTACGGTGCTTGTGAGTCTGGGAAAATGACCAGATCCAAGCACCCCTCGAAGACTATCATGACCACTACTAGTCCATTTGAATTATTTCACATGGATCTATTCTACTCATTATGCCACTCTAACAAATGCATCATCTTTATATGGCTTTGTCATAGTTGATGATTATTCCAGATATACATGGGTGCATATCATCTTATATAAAACTGAAGTGCAGGAAGTCTTCAAACGATTTTCTTCAAGGGCCTCGACGAACCTTGGCCTCAAGATCAAACACATCATGAGTGGTAATGGAACATAGTTCAAAAACACTGGTCTTGATAATTATCTTGATGAACTTGGTATTACTCACGAATTGTCTGCTCCTTATACTCCTCAACAGAATGGTGTCGTCGAAAGGAAGAACAAGACTCTGGTTGAGATGGCAAGAACCATGCTTGAAGAATATCAGACTCCTCGTCGCTTTTGGCCTGAAGCAATCAACACTGCATGCCATATCATCAAGAGGGTATATCTTCACAAATTCCTCAAGAAAACCTCATATGAACTCCTCACAGACAAGAAACCCAATGTAAGTTATTTCAAAGTCTTCGGTGCAAAATGTTGGATTAGAGATCCTCCCCATAGCTCAAAGTTTGAACCTAAGGCACATGAGGGTTTTATGCTCGGTTATGGAAAGGACTCGCACACCTACAGAGTCTTCAACAACTATCACAACAAGGTTGTTGATACTGTAGATGTGTGGTTCGATGAAACTAATGTCTCGCAAAGAGAGCAATTGCCTCCTGATCCAGATAAGTTGTCTCCTGAGGAAGCAATAAAGCTCAAAGCTACTCAAGACATTGTTCCCACTTAGGAAATTGATGAAGAAATCATTCCCAACACTAATGAAAATCAAGAAGATGCTCCTGAGGAAATTGCTCCAGAACCAATTCCTCAGCCTAGATGAAATCCTCAACCAGCTCATCCGAGGATTGCAAATGAAGTGGAACTTGACAAAATCCTCAATGACATCAATGTGCCAGGTCCTCTCACTCCCTCAAAAGCTTCACACTTAGTTAACTTTTGTGGGCATTTCTCCTTTGTGTCTATCACAAAACCTTCAAAAGTTGTTGAGGCTTTCATGGAACCGGAGTGGATCCAAGCCATGCAAGACGAACTTCTTCAATTCAAGATGAATGCCCTATGGGAGCTCGTCAAACGACCAGATCCTCGCAAGCACAATATCATCGACACCAAGTGGATTTTCCGAAACAAGCAAGATGAGGATGGTCAAGTGGTGAGGAATGAGGAACGACTTGTAGCCCAAGGCTACACACAGGTTGAAGGAATAGATTTCGATGAAACTTTTGCACCTGTTGATAGACTTGAAGCTATTCGAGTACTAATTGCTTATGCTAATCATCATAACATCATCTTATATCAAATGGATGTGAAAAGTGCATTCCTCAATGGTAAGCTTGAGGAAGAAGTATATGTTGCTCAGCCCCGAGGTTTTGAGGATCCAAAGAATCTAGACAAAGTCTTCAGACTCAAAAAGGCGCTCTATGGTCTCAAGCAAGCCCCTCGGGCATGGTATGATACATTGAAGGAATTCCTCATGAAGAAAGGCTTCAAACCTGGTTCATTCGATCCAACTATTTTCACTAAATCCTATGATAATGAACTATTTGTGTGCCAGATATATGTCGATGATATCATATTTGGATGTACTGACAAATGTTACAGTGATGAATTTGCTTACATGATGAATGAAGAATATCATATGTCTATGATGGGGGAGCTGAAATTCTTCTTAGGTATTCAAATTCGTCAACAACGCAATCGAATCTTCATATCACAGGAGAAATACCTCAACGATGTTATGATGAAATTCAACATGCATGAATGCAGACGTGCCAAGACTCCAATGCCTACCAACGGCCACCTCTGCACTGACGAAAATGGTAAAGAATTCGATCAGTAGGTATATCGCTCCATGATTGCCTCTTTACTATATTTGTGTGCATCTAGGCGAGATATAATGCTTAGTGTTTGCATGTGTGCACGTTTTCAAGCAAAACCGAAGGAATCACACCATAAGGGTGTGAAGTATATTCTTCGATACTTAGCTCACACACCAACAATAGGATTGTGGTACCCCAAGGGCTCAAATCTTTATCTTGTTGGATATTCTGATTCTGACTATGCTGGTGACCGTGTGGATCGCAAGTCAACCTCGGACACAGGTAATTTCGTCGGAAGATCACTAGTCTGCTGGTCCTCAAAGAAGCAGAACTGCGTTTCACTCTCCACTACCGAAGTTGAGTACATTGATGCTAGTTCATGCTGTGCTCAATTACTATGGATGAAGCAAACCCTCAAGGACTACGGCATCAACATGAAGAATGTGCCTCTCTACTGCGACAATGAGAGTGCAATCAAGATTGCATACAACCCAGTACAGCACTCGAAGACCATGCACATCCAGATTCGTCATTATTTTCTTCGGGACCATGTCCTCAAGGGAAATATCCCCATCGGCCATGTGAAGACTGACGATCAACTGGCAGATATCTTCACTAAGCCCTTGGATGAGAAAAGGTTTTGCAAGTTGCGGTGTGAGCTAAATATCTTAGAATCTTCAAATGTTCTGTAAAAACATGCAGACATCCTAACACTTATGCAAAATTGATGACTTAGATGTGCAACACACAATGAATCGATTTTCTTCAACCAATGAAGAATATCACTCTTAGTGTGAGGAAATCAACAAAGAAATTGATTCTCAGGGGCCTACGACAATTGTACGCGGCGTCTGAAATCAACATTCTTATATGGTGGGTAACGCCAGCACCCAAGTTGAAATTCCTCACGTTGAATTTGTTCAAAGCCGAATTTCTTCAAAAGCCGAATTTCTTCAAACTTGTTTTTCTTCAAAACTGAAATTCATCATCATGACGCTTTGTCACAAAATCCTCAAGTTAATCAAAATCTTCAAAAACACTTGATGATTTTCATTTACCTAGATAGACTGTGATTTCAAAGTCCTCAACAGCATTCACTTATAGCTATTTCTTAAATTTGACATTTCATCTAAGTGAATGTGATCGGACCGTACTTTCCCTCTATGCTACTCTCACACGTAGTCTATTCAATTCTTCATATGCGTTCTACTTGAAACTTTGTTCAAAATCCTCACTGCGTCCTTGTCAGTTGATGATTTTGTAACAAAATCCTCAAATCTTCAAAAATATTTTTGTTGTTGTTACACAGTAACTGATTCCCACTTTCCCCGTTTGGATAACCACGATCTCCACCGCTGAGGTCGTGGGCTACACGTGTCTTGCGAAGACGTAGAGACAGGGGCTATTAGGTCCGATACTTTCGCGGCAACAGTTACCACCTGGCTATAAATATGTCCCCATCTCCCTTCAGTAAAATCTCCTTCGTCTCATCGCCCTCCTGCTACAGCAAAGCTCAAAAGCCCTAGCGCCACCGCTAGAAGTCTCGACGCCAGCGAGGAAAAGCTTGATTGCCTCGACCTCTCCGCCGCCGAAACCACGCCGGAACCGGATCATCTTCATCCACCCCCGCCGTCGCTCTCCTCTGTTGCCGAGTTAGGGCGCAATGGACTCGCACCAAAGAGCATCTACTGCTACTTCCTTCTCTGTTCTTCATGCGCGCTATATAGGGTAAATAAAAACCCTATTCTTACAGCACTTTTGATCTCTATTTTACCTTAGATGTGTGAAATCTGTTTTTCCTCAAGTATCCATCAGTCTGTTTTCCTCAAACACTGCTTATTCCTCAACTATTGATGAATTTCACTAAGCATCTAAACATCTTCACAAGATTCCTCAATTGTGCAAATTTTCGAATCCGTACAACTCTGGAACCCAAGAACAGTGTGCTTAGACAAATTCCTCATCCACTGGTCAAATTCCTCAACTTAATTTTTTTTCATTTCATCAAATATGAGAACGCATATGACCTCTCCAAATTCCTCGCAACTATAATCTATTCACAGATACAAAAACGTGAGCTGATGAATCTCTAGGTTCTCATCAAGTTAACTCATTTGCAGCGTTTCTAGGAGAAAATCTGCAAGTTTCATCAGAATCCTCAAGAGTTCAATTTCCTCAGCAAAAGCCTCAGCTGAAGAAAATGGAAGATGAAAGAAAGCAAAAGGGTGGCAAGAAGCTCGAGCAGAACACTTCCATTGATATCCTTGACGATATATACTTGGAATACTGCACGCCCGATGAACAAGAGACTATGCCCAAGAGGAAGATAAGGCTTCAAAATATAGAACGCCGGTGGGCTAAGGAGTGGAAAGAATACAGATTCGTCACTCCCAAGTACGCAAAGAAATTCGCTCTGAAGCCTCCTGGCAAACGGCCTTCTCTTGAGGATTATCAGGATGCACACCCCTCAAGCCTCAAAGACAATTGATGACTATCCTGAAGAAAAGTCAAAACATTTGCAAAGTTTCAGAAGCAAGCAGAAGCCGCTGTGAGGAAATTCAATGAAGAATATGTTGTTGCTGCAACTGCTGCCACCTCCTCTGCAGCTGAAACTTCTAGAACGGACATTCCTCAAATGAAGTCTGTGCCACCGAAACCAAAGGCTTCAAAGCCTCAGGAGAAAATGCCTCAGAAAGCTGCACCAGCATCCGCACCAAAACCCGCAGCACCACCAAAGGCTTCAAAGCCTGAATAGAAGCAGATTGTGAAGCAACTGCCTACTATCTCCAGCTCCTCTATTCCGTCTGCAACAAGCTCCAAGACAAAGTCTTCACC